>NC_138244.1:23183442-23878442 GCF_964197995.2 Scardinius erythrophthalmus | reverse complement strand
ATTTAGTATTTTTGAGCAGGACTGAGGTTGATTAATATATTTATGCAAAAAAAATTGAAGAAAATATTTATCTGATACATTTTTACAGCAGTTTAAAGTAGTGGCTATTTTCAGCCAGGAATATAACGAAAGGTAGTAAATTTGAACAATGCACAAGGGATATTATTACATTTATACAATTATATTTAACTCTGCGGGCCATTGAGAGGACACTGGTTAAGTCACTGGAAAAGACGCCTAGTTGGTACGACTGGGTCACAGAGCATTTTCTTGAAAAGGAACGTAGAATTTACGTATAAATAAATGGACAGTTTTTATGATGTAGGCCGAAAATGAGCTTCCCCTCTTTGAAAGACCAGCAGCCGCCACTGGTATATGTCTGTCTGTCTGTCTGTCTGTCTGTCTGTTTAGGGCAAAGTTCTGCACGGTTCTTGTTTGTTAAACCCGCACACACAGAACACCTGACTCGTTATCTGACAGCAGCACTAATTTAATTCTGTGCTTGACCCGTTTAACATAAAGACTGATCTAAAATCTAAACCATACCTGCATTAACAAAATTTAAGTACGTCAAGTCACCTTTATACAATATAGATTATTTCCAAGCAGCTTTACAATGATAAACAGGAAAATTATGCATTTCGGCTGTTGTTCAGCTGAAGTTGGTTCAGTTCCGTTGTAAAAGATCATCAATTATTAAATTAATTTCATCTATAAAGCAGCTCTACAAAAAAATTGTCATCGCCCCGCTCAGTTCAGTTCTCATACAAACAGCGTCAGTACAGTGACTGTACTACAGTCAGATCAATGATATATTGTTGAATATTAAGTGTCCCCATCAGGTAGATAAAATGGATGGAGTTTTATTACATGCGTCATAATCAGAGATGAAGGTGACTTAAGTTTTAAAAACATCAAAGGTGTAAATAAAATAATATATGCAATAAACATTATGCAATAAACATAAGCTATTTGATCTGTAGTCCGTCCAAGCCATTGATCCCTGCACTGCAACTGACAAATGTAAATCATTTTCCAACCATTATATCAAATATTAGTAGTTCATGTGCCCATATGCAGGACTCAAGTGAAGGGAGATCATCTGAATTATATTTAAGCATTAAAGTGTATTTAATAAATTAATGATCTGTAAAGCGCTTCATTTCAGATTAGTAAAATTGTTAGAATGTAAATTGTTACAATTACATTAAACATTTTTTTTTTTTATCCCTGATTTATAAATTATGCTGAGTGTAGCCTAATTTATAATTTTACTAATTTTACATAATGTAGTTGTTCTGAAACATAATGAAAGCTCATTTAAATTACAGCAGACCTAGAGTAACTAGGTGTATGTGTTGACATTTGGGTCAGTTGCACCATTTCGGATTTCCCAGGAAATCGCAACAAAATCATGCTAGAGTAAATAACGCTAGGTTCTCCGCAGAGGGCTGCGTTTGTCCAACCACACTATTAACTAAAAGTAAAGAGTGATGATTAAATTGTAGCTCTGAGTGATTTCACTGTGAAAAAAAAAATGTCCAGGCTTAACCTTTTGGGAAAGGTACTTAAAAAACATTCAAGGCTTTACTAAAAACATTCAGGTCTTTTGGAGTGGTTTGAACAGATTTCTCATAAAATCATCTCTATTTAGAATAAATACTCTCTTTGGGATCCTATACAAATAAAATATTCCAGCAATCTGGCTTATTGGTTGCAAATGAGATTTGCCTGTGGAAAAAAACTAAACAAAATATAACTACATCAAATTATAATGGAAATTCAACTAAAGATGAGTAAGCAATTTGATGAAAATCTGCTGAGTACTATATGTAATTAATTTGAAATCTCAGAGTATGATGACATTCTGCATGTATGGCTTCTTGATGTTCTCTGGCTTCTCTGTCTACAGATGTACAAGAATCTGAAAGATAAACTGTCAGAATATCACAGACTGGTGGATCAGAGCAGCAGACATAGACTTATGGCCCGTTAACCGCCGCTCAGAATTTCCTTTCAGATGTTTACTTAGTATGAGTAATGTAGATGAAAATGATGTTTGTTGGTGGCGTGCAGTTGTTTGATGTCCCATGCTAACAATGTATGGAAAACATATTAACTCCATCAATGATTTGATGTGTGTCAGTTCAGTCTCTTGATAAGATAAAATGTGTATTTTTATAAAGACACTTAAAAACTTCTTAAACTTTGTATGTTGTTCTCTTGACTTAACTGGTGTGATTTAAATTAGGAATGCAATAAAACAGTTTTGTTTAATTAAGATGTGTAATGTCTTTACTTTATAACTTACTTTATAAACAAGTTGCAAAAACCACTCATTGAATATAAATATATAAAAATGTATGGGTCTAAATGTACACAAATTATGATTTAGTACGTACCACTGTTTGAAGTCACTGTTCAGTATGTTTCTGGTTTTGCAGGGGGGAAAAACAAACTTTTTATTATCATTAACAGTGGTATACTGAATAAATTATGCATGTCTTTAAATTAAAAATAAAAGTTAATATTCCTGCAACCGACAGCAACACAAACTGCAGTTTATGGTGCTGTTGTAATTGGGGGAAGAGATAAGTATGCTTGCACTCATTTTAATTCGCTCTGTCTATTTGACATGCATGTGTCAACATTCATTCATTAAAGGGCCACCCAGGTGCCACAGCAATAAAAATGACTGCTCACTGCTCCAGGTGTGTGTGTCCACGGTTTTCAGTGTGTGTATTCACTACTCACACTAATTTCACTAATTACACATTCACTAATGTGTGTGCACTAACTTGGACAGTGTAAATGCGGAGGACAAATTCTGAGTAAAAGGAAACAATACTTAACCTTCACGTCAGAAACAAAACAAACAAATTCACTTAAGTCTGTGAAGACTTGCTTTCTGTCAGGATAATCTTTTATGCAAAATGGAAATGCATGTATTTGTAACATTTACAGGCAAGTATACTCAAGTACAGTATAAGATGTAAGTTGTGTGTTGAGGAAAACGCTTCTCAAACACATTAAACAACATGCACATTTGGCAGTAGGGCAAGCCTCTTAGGTTTATGATTTACTTTGAAGCGCTTAAATATAAAGCACAAGATTATCCTCTCCTTTGGTCATTTTGACCTGAAATTCATTATTTTAATCTTTAAAAAAAATGTGTTCAGAGTGGTACAATATCTTGTCAGTTTTGTAGGGCTGTACCCTAGGGGGTTTTTTTTGTTGCAAAATGTTAGTGTCTTAATATTTTAAACTGTTCCTTTTAACTTCAAAATTAGAAATATGCAAAAATGTTGACAAAAAAATTATATTTAGAGGTAGCTCAATCATGTGGAAGATTGCCTATGTTAAGCTGTGCGGCGTTATTGTGATATGCAAGTAATATTAAAAGTTGCTGCAAATGAACTACATTTTATTGAAATCAGAGCAACACTGACATGACAACAATCTCAAAAAAGCACAAAGTTTTCAACAATCCCTCATTTCTGATGCTCAGCAGCCAGTGTTGACTTTTTGCAGTCTGGATAGATCCGTTGGTGATCTTCCACCACATGAAGGAGAAACTGCAATTGTTCTTCAGAGTGTGTGAGATAGCCATTGTATTCTTGAATCAGAGCCACTCCTCTCTCGGCGTGATCATTGACTACTTTCATTGCATGGTTGCCTGTGCCTCCTGATAATCTGCTTGATTCGGCCAAAGTTCCGGGTCAATTTCAAGGAACGTAATGTAATTTTTTAAACCAAAAAATGTGCTCTAAACCCAAACAATAACCAAGGTGATCATCAATAGAAATATGTATTGATTCCATCAGGAAAGGTAAACCGGGTCATGGATGGATTAATTTGGATTTAGTTTCTACAATAAGTAAACTGAGATATGTATCTAAAATACATACACTGCTCAAAAAAATAAAGGGAACACTTAAACAACACAATGTAACTCCAAGTCAATCACACTTCTGTGAAATCAAACTGTCCACTTAGGAAGCAACACTGATTGACAATCAATTTCACATGCTGTTGTGCGAATGGAATAGACGACCGGTGGAAATTATAGGCGATTAGCAAGACACCCCCAATAAAGGAGTGGTTCTGCAGGTGGTGACCACAGACCACTTCTCAGTTCCTATGCTTTCTGGCTGATGTTTTGGTCACTTTTGAATGCTGGCGGTGCTTTCACTCTAGTGTTAGCATGAGACGGAGTCTACAACCCACACAAGTGGCTCAGGTAGTGCAGCTCATCCAGGTTGGCACATCAATGAGAGCTGTGGCAAGATGGTTTGCTGTGTCTGTCAGCGTAGTGTCCAGAGCATGGAGGCGCAACCAGGAGACAGGCCAGTACATCAGGAGACGTGGAGGAGGCCGTAGGAGGGCAACAACCCAGCAGCAGGACCGCTACCTCCACCTTTGTGCAAGGAGGAGCAGGAGGAACACTGCCAGAGCCCTGCAAAATGACCTCCAGCAGGCCACAAATGTGCATGTGTCTGCTCAAACGGTCAGAAACAGACTCCATGAGGGTGGTATGAGGGCCCGACGTCCACAGGTGGGGGTTGTGCTTACAGCTGTTGTGGTTTAATTCTTTTCAGGGGAATGACTTCAGAGATATTTGACATCAGAAAAAATTAGACTTTATTAACAAACAAAGCCGAGTGTCCCTCTGCAGACAAGACCCTCCAGAAAAATTGCCCAGCAAACGTATATACCCTCTCCTTGTCCCAAACATGGTAATACATTCTATAGGTATTTTGAGAAATAGTTTTGTACCATGTGACATTACTGAAATAGAATTTTCTGCTGTGACAACACCTTGTGCTCTCAGATTCCAAAGTCAGCCAAAGTCACCCACAGACAAGGAAATAATAGTGTACAAAAAAAACAGTTAAATTACTTATTTTCTAAATAATAAAATCTTCAACATTCCCTCCTCTGGGGCTTATTTAAGCCCCACATTCGCTATCCTTTCCAGAGTGTAGTTTCAAAATCCAGTCCCCTCAGTTATACTACCTTAGTGACTAAATTAAGTCACTCATTCTTATTTTCAATGACTGAAATTATGCCACCATACTCCGGAGGAGCAATCGAGCCAAACATCTTTCTCCATACATTTTCTTTCTTTCAGTTGTTTTTTTCTTTTTCAATGGAGAAAGTAAAAGACTCGAATCCTCCCTAATCAAAAATCAAACATTGTTACAAGTGTGTGGATGAAATTGGTTCAGCATTGTCTTATTGTCACAGTTATGTAGAACATGTCAAACACAAAAATCCCTTATACAGTTAAGAGTTCTCTTGCGCTGTAGATATCCTCTTCGACCCAGACACCCAGGATCTGGCTTATTCATTTTCTTCTTCATCCTTATTCGAGGTACTTCAATCAGCGTCCAATGATTGTAAATCTCAATTTGGTTTATAAGCTCAATCTTAATAATATATGATTTTTTTGCCCTTTAAAATTAGTTTTCATTATCTTCTTAATATGAGAAGTACACAACAGAATAATAACCCTCTTTTAATATTTCAACTCCAAAAAACATTTCTAATTTTTTTTAATCAAGCTTTCCTTAACTTTTTTTTATTCAATTGTAAAGTCATTCTACTTTTTTCATGTAATTGTTTTCATTATTATAAAGTCAAATCATTATAATAAATCTCTGCTGATTATAGAAGAATAAATGATTTAGTTTGCATGTTTATTTCGCATAATCCATATGAATTTTGATTTAAAATAGGGCTGGGTAAAAATAACTTTTTCTCTTTTTTATTCGCTTATTATTTTTATGAAGGAATATCAATTCTTAAATTTGAAGAATCCATCTTTTAGTCAGTCATTTTTAGTTGATGAACAACCATAACACTGTAGTGCAGCTACATTAAATCACAATTTTCTTCGTTATAACATTTTACATTTCAAATTCTGTCTACTTTATTACCAAATTTAACAATAAATACCATTTTAAAATGTTTAATCTCACGCGTTGCAGCTCTTTCTCATTATAGCTCCTCAGTTCAAGCATACCTTAACTGAATACCTTTTCTTCCTTTCTACTAATTTCTAAATGAACTATCATGAATTAACTTAATTATGTCACATGTAATCACTCAAACTAAGAAAGCTTCAAGAGCAATGTTACATTTACTTCATAAAAGTAATTCAATGAACTCATTAGACAATTAGAAAAAATACTCTCGAAAATAACTTTTTATACTATCTTACATATTCATTGTACGGTCATTTCTTTTCCTGTATATCTAAGTTTTTTCCTCAACCATTTCAAACATAAAGCATTATAACTTAATTATTGTTAAAACTTCCTTTCTGTATTTTAAGTTTCTGCATACAATTAATGTTAATTTCAATTTTTCTAGAATGACTGCTAAACCATTATCTAAACTTATTTCTGATAGAATTTCAAATCTAAGGAATAATTCTTTGGTCTTAAATTTAATTACTTCTCTTGACCCTCCTCTGTTGATCTCATTGCCTTTACCCATCTCTATCTTGTTCATATAATCCATTACCAAGAGTTTTATTAGTCCTTCTGGTGCTGATATATGGCCTATTTTTGTCACTGTTCCTTTCCTACCTTTATTTTTGTCGCAAATTTCTCTGGTATACAGTCAACAATTGCAAAAAATGCCTTTTATTTAATTTTCCTCATTCTTTTTCCGTATTCTTAATTTAGCCTTTTAATTATTGTCCTTCCTTATTCTTTTAATCCCTCCCCCCTTGCGCAGGTGAATACCTGTGCATCTGGTTTGAAAATATTCAAAAACCTGTAATTCTTACCCCCCTCTGGTACCATATAAATTGTTCATAAGGCAATAATCTACATGGTATTGAACAGTCTATATGCTATAACAATTTGTTTGTTATTGAATTTGAACAATTTCCATCTGAGGTGGTCGTTCTATTAGCACCATTTAAAATACATTTAATTAGTCAAATAGCATATTGAATCAAATCATAATTCAAATCATAAATGAAATCAAATATTTGTTAATAGCCAGTGTTAATCTTTCTTTAATTTTCAACTGTAGTCTTAAATTAATTATGTATACCTGTTTTATTGACAAATTACATTCGAGTACCCATTATGATCTTTTTTTAAATGTCATTTAGGTCTATTTGTATTTTCCTTCATGACTTGTCTTAATTCGCACTGTGCTATGACAGTTACTTGAATTAGTCGCTTATCATTCATTATTTTCATTTGTTTTCTGATTTTTCATTATCGTTTTTACGTTGTTTTTGATATATTCTTTAATTCAATAATTTTTCTCTTGTTGGGTTATTATTAAGTTGTTACTAGTGTATTCAAGGGCTTTAACATTAAATTTAAAGACAGTTTGGTTGATGTTGACTATTGTTTGAACTTGTACTCATCTCTGTTGATTCTCTCTTCCTTGCACAACTCCTTGAAAGTTTCTTATTCTGCAACTTTTCATTTAAAGTTCTTCTTTTTCCATTCATGTTTATCATTGTGAGTTGTTGTAATTGGCTTTTTCCTTTTCTCTCATAGGCAAGGGAAGGTCATTGCCAGCATGTCCTTGAAACCTCACTCGCTGTTGTGGGGGTTTCCTGGAGTCGTTTGGTGTATTTTAAGTTGAGAGCCATGGACTCAAATGTCAGTTTGCTGATCAATGTTCAAGCTTCTTCTGAGATGACAAAGCACAGTCACTGGTTCTTTTTTTTTTAATCGTCCCAGAAACCTTCCTGGAACTGAACTGTTCTCATCTGTGAATGAAACCTTCATTATTTCTGTTAGTTCAGTTAGTTAGTGACAACAACAATTTAAATCATCTGCTCATCTGGCCCATTGTCCTTCTTGGTGTCACCTGTAAAATGATCATGTGGGCTGAGTGGTGTTCTGGCCTCTTTTGTGTGTTTTCTGCTCATTAGCAGTAGGGCTTTACCCCTATATTACTTTTTACAATTAGTCAATTCAGCTCAGTTATCTCATTGTTTTGAGTCCCACTATCAGCATACTAGTTATCAGGCATCTTGGACAACACTCAACCCACTTTGCTAAAAGACAAAAGTTACAAGACAATATTTCAGACTTTTGACAAAACGTCAGCTCCTTCATGATATGCTGAAAAGAAAGTCAGATGTGTTATGCTCCATCATGATATTCTGAAAGGAAAGTCAGATTTGTTAGGCGCTGCGCAAAATGTAGTACCGTTTTGTTTTCTTTTACAATTTTTTTCATTTTCTTTTTCTATTGTCACTACAGTTTCGACCAGGAAATTAACCAAATCCATCCATGGTCATTATTGGGCAGAATATGCCCTGTGGGCCCACATATGAAATTTAGATACAGCTGTAGGCAAAATAATTGATTTGCCTTAGTGTACACTCATTCATTCATAATCAGTCACTCATCGGCCATCACACATTCTTCTTCCGCAGGTTGTGCTCTAAATGCGGAACTTACAAATTTAGCTGTGGAATTCCAAAGGTCTGACAGACAACATCACAACAGCTATTCAAACACTATTCAGAATTGTTATCTTAATGCTTAGTTTACTACTGTTGTTATAATCCCTTTTTTCTTGTTTTTTCCCAAACTCTAATAGATTAAATATTTCAGAATAATAGGCCTTAGTATGGTGCAGTTGAGAGTAAGACAGCCAATTGTAATTTCTCAAATGCATTTTGTCATTTGTTTGGTCTACTTTTTCATATTCTTTTTGTTTTTGCTCATGAGCTTCTTTAAGAATAAAATTGGAGATCTCTGACTAATCTTGGATCCATGGCCAATAACATTTCCATCTCATTTTCCCAGTTTTGACAGCATTGTTTAATTTCATATTTTTGGACTTTTGGAGTTATTTATCCTTCTCCAATTTATCTCTATAAAAAATTAAAACAAGATGGAGTGACCAGTGTTTTTGTTTTGCAAACAAAAATAATCATTCTCTGACATTTTGTGTCTATCTTTTTCTTTGCCAGAGAATAATTCTATCATGCTTTTAGCCCTATGGTTGTCTAATATAATAGCCCTCACTATACCAAATCCAGCCTCAGTTTTAACTATGTAGTGAGTTGAGCACCCACTTCTCTGTATTTTTTTTCCTTATAGAGCTGGACTTGTACCTATTGAAAAAGCAGAGAGGGTTAGTTTAGCAGAGAATATAAAGAATTGCCATGAGACCAGTGAATAATCAGAATGAATTAAGTTAATATAATAATGAACTAAATTTGAAGCAGTCTCTAGAGTGTTCATTAGTTTTGTCACACCTGTGGTGCCGTAAGGGTCAGTTCTTCTGTTTTTAGATCAGTGTTCGTTGACATGTTTTTCAGCCTTGCTGTCACTCAATGGCCATTGCAGAGTGGAATATAGGCTCTGCTGCTTCTCTGTCTCTTCTCAGTTTGGGATTTTGATCAATCCTGTAACAGTTTTGCATCTCAGGATTTGTCTTTGTCTTTAGGAAAAGTCTCAAGTGAAAGATTCACCTTTTCCAGTCTTTCCATTAACTCAGTCTTTTTGGGTCTTTTTGAACTTCAGGAGGGGAGCTGAGAACCCCTCACCCACTCTCTTCTTCTCTCTGCATTCGTGTCTCTGCATTCATGTCTCTGCCCTTTGCCCTCTTGTTGCTTCCACAGGACACTGTTTCCATCTGCAATTTGAACACTCAGAGATCTTTATGAGTCAAATTGAACTTTTACATATAAGCTATTAGCTCTTTATCTACATTCTACTTTTTTAACCTGCATCTTTTCACTGGTTCTTTTATATTAAAAATCTCACTGGTTGACCATAGCAGTTCCTTTATTCTATTAGTAAGCAGTTCTTCATTGCAGGAAAAAGCAAGCTAGTTCTGTTTTTATATATCAGCAATAATATAACTCTGATGATCTGAGAATAATTCAATTAAATAATGTTAATGAAAAATTCATCATTCTTGTTTTCCAATTTTAAACTTGTTGATTTCATTTTGGGGGTAGAACCAGTCCATACTAGCTTGAGATATAAGATGTCTTTAAGGAAATTTACAGAAACTGGGAAAGGAGGAGTCAAGAATGTCAGAAACCTGTATAAAATGTCTCAGTTTTATTATGTCAGGAGGCTTTCTGTTTCACATCTGGGTGGCTGCGGTTGCGAAAAGATTCCTCAAAGAATAAAGCCTTTTCTTCTTTATTACAATTTTGCCTTTTGAGTGTTGTCTTACACCTGTGATGCTGTTTTTCCAAGTGAGATAAAAATTGCTATTACAGCTGGTGTCAGAAGTGGGATCCTGTGCGGACGCTTCTTCTCCTGGTCCTGAGAACGGGTTTGACGGGAAAGTGCACGACCTCGGCAGCAACAGGCGGCCGTCTCATACCTCGACGGTTTGAGATAGAAACTCAACAGATTACGAGAGAGAGAGGCAAAACCCCGCACTCAGGGCCAGTGAAAGAAAACTCCCACCAGGATTAAAAAATCCGCGACGATTGCGAGAAAAAAACAGAAAAGCATCTCTGGGTAAGAAACGGCAAAATTGTTTTATTGAAGTTGAGTGTAATTTGATAATTGTGAGTGAACGTGAACCATATTGGCTGAGTTTTGCTTTTTGGTACGAGCGAGAGGTGATTCAGGGGAATCACAATTTTTTTTGGGGGGTAACAAGGGAAAGAATTGATCCGAGGAATTCGGATCAGTTTCTACCTCACTTAGCTCGTTGGTGGACGGAAGGGCCACAGGTGATTCAGGGGAATCACAGTTGTTGATTAATTAGTTTTACTCAAAAGCGCTAGTAACCCCAAAAAAAAAAATAATAATAATAAATAATCGATTTAGGTGGACGGAAGAGCCACGTCAAATCAGAATTAATCGAGCGCTGGAAAGTGCTTATAGGAAGTTTTTGAGTGAAACGTAATTACAAACCACCCGACCGATCTTGGGGTAAGGGAAAGATCGGGTCTGTCGAAGACGTTTGACAGATTCTGTAAGACACGTGTCGAATTGTGAAATCCAGAAAAGAGGAACTCAGCCAAAAATAGGGTCATCTAACAATAAATTAGATATTTTTTACACACCTATTTTGTGTCGAATGAAAAATTACGGCTAGAAATGCATGCAAGAAATTGTGGAAACGGATAATTGTTTAACAAAAAGGTTGTTGTAGTCGTGTTCAGCATGGTTGTAAAACTGTGAACAGACAGTAGTTTGTTGAACTAAAGAAGATAGGGAAAGATAGAATGTTTTTTCCTGATGGAAATTATAAACAGAGAATTGTTGGATTGCAGATAAAAGAGAACATATGCAGAAGGAACTGGCATGTAGGGGAAGATAGGATGTTTTTCTTGATGGAAACAGTGAATTGTTGGATTGAACAGATACAGAAGGAAGTGGCATGTAGGGAAAGAGTGTTAGATAAAATAAGGCATTGAGTATGATTAATAGGGATTAACATGATATAAAGATTAGGAATCATGTACGCAAATGTAAGCAAAACGGGAAAAATTCTATATTTTGGAGATAAAATAATGATTGAAATTACGATGTAAATGCTTTATTGTATTAATGATATGAAAACAAGAGTATTGAAGAATAGATTACCATATTTTTGAGTTGAGGATAGCTGTCTGTGTAATTTAGAGACTGAGAAGAATTAGGGAATCTTGTGGTTTCTGTGAAACAGTAGAGATAAGTAGGACTGAATAATTATAATACAATCTTGTGATTTATGTTGAATCTGCAAACTAACCATTTGATAGAAGAATAAGCTTTTAAAACCAGTGTTGATGAAATTAATGACACGTTAAAGTTTTAATACTGTATGAAGAGTAACTGAACAGTCCTGATAAATAGTGAGATAAAAGAGAGCAAATGCTGTAAGCAGTTCTGCTCATGCTCTGAAGAGATTAGCAGATGATGTTTTGTAAAAGTTTATTTGTGATTGGAAAGATAAACAATAACTTAACTGGCTCCAAACAAAGAAAGTGCCAAAATGACACAAATTTAAAGAAAAGTCTTTGTTAATATGGGTTAGAAAGTAGTTCAATGTTAACATGATGAAGATTATGATTCGGCTATTGTAATTGAATTTGCAAACGAGACTATAATAGAAAAATACAGACAACTGCTTATCAGCGGCTCTGTTTACATTTTCAACACACTGCTTCGGGGGTGTGAGGTAGGGTGGAGGTGTTAGAAAGATCAGAGTGATAAGACTGTTGGCAGAATAACAGAGAGTGTTTATTGCGGTCAGCGGGGTCATTCATTGACTGTAAATGCCATGACTGTATTTCTTTATGTACATTTCTTAATTGCACTTTCTGTAAAGCTGCTTTGAAACAATATGTATTGTGAAAAGCGCTATACAAATAAATTTGAATTGAATTGAATTGAATTGAACTGTAAAAGTAAAATGGTAAATAAAGTTGATTAGATGATATAGAGAGACAAATCTAATGAATGATTTATAATGATAAAAAAAATGTATCACAAGCAGAGAGCGCAGCCTCAAAGGTTGAATCATAGAAGCAGATTGATAAACTCCTAGAGAAAACATTGAAGTCAGGTATTAAATTATGGCAATTGAAAACCTGACAACTAAAATTGAAATGAAATTTTAAACGTTATTAAGAACTAGAATAATTGTTATTATTTCTTTAAGATAAAATAAACAGAAGCAGTGTTACAGGATTAACAGTTGCTAAATGTAAAATGTGTAAAAGGCATTTGATTAAACAAAGGCTTGTTAATGTTGATTTTAAAAGATAAGAATGTGATTTGGCCAAAACAGGTTTGCTTATCTGAATCTGGCATGTGCTGTGACTGAAGCTGCCACAGTTTCAGTGCAACAGAGACTCATTCTGAGTGGAAATTTGTAATGTCTAAATTACAATACATGTAATTTATGGAGAAGATGCCTTAAGATGGGCTACAGTTAAAGAAAAGATGGCAGATAAAGTCTGAAGTTAAAGGTTTATGAGAATGCAGTGTACCAGTCCTGATGCCTCAAGAGTCTCTCTCTCATTCAATGTCAGCTGAAGGCTGTTGTCTGAGCCTGTGTAAAGCACAGTGTTTCAGTTGAACAGATTCATAGATGCGGAAAAGCTAAAACAAATCATGCTACAGGCAGTTCAGATTTGACAAATTTAGAGGACAATTTGTAAATGTTTTAAAACTAAAACTGAATGATTTTAAAGAAGTCTTTAAAATAATAATGCAGACCTTAAATGATAGAAGTGACATTTTTGACTAGTTTATTTAAGGACCGCTTCTTTGTCTGATTTTAGCCTCCACCATAAAACAGGGCCGATGGCTCCGGCTATAGAAGTAACAGTACACTGAATGTACGATTGTGATCTAAATTCACTGACTATAATCTAAGCAGGTTGCTACCTTTAAGATGATTAATGAATTTAAGTGATTAAATACTGTTGTTATTAACCTGTCTCCCTGTGAACACTATTAGGTCCGAATGGCTCTGATGACACTTGAATGCGCCTTTTCCTAAGCTCCCGAAAACAACTGATTATGTTGAAGAAAACAGTCACAGATTCTGTGATGGGAAAGAGCGGTAACCAAGTGTGTACGAAGTGATTACCCCAGAGACGGGTAAGACCTTTTTTGGCCAAAAGGGCAACCTAAGACAGGGGAAGTCACGCCACAAACACTGGGCATCTCCTGATGGAGGTGTTTTTATGTGAGAAAGGTATTAGAGTTGAGCGGTGACTGTGAGGCCAGCAGCATCAGCAAATCATTGAGAGGCGAGATGAGCTGTAAGAAGTTATGGCCGTCTGACCCAGAAAATGTGAGTTCCTCTATATACCACTCACCAGAAACCGCGTTGATTGTATGGCTTGTTTTTCTGACAAGTGTCTGCAACTATGCCAAGGGCCAACACCCTGAAGAAAAGACAATTATAGGTCAAGAGGTGATCTGAATGGGCATTCAAGAGCCAGCAGAGACCATTGAACTAATGTGTCAGTTCTGACTCCTGTAGATCATTAGACATGACAAAGGACCATTATAAGATATGGTGGTGGCTAAAGATGAGAACAACTTGTGATGAGTGAAGAGAATTTTCTGGAAAACAAAGGTTAGGCGAATTGAGTATTTAAACTAAAGATAACCTTAGAAAAGATCATAGAAGGATTGAATATGACTATGATTATTTTAGTTACAGTCCTAGGAGGCTGTTGAAAAGATTATTTGCTTATAGTGAAAGAGAAAGAGACTGCTTGGGATGGTACTCTGTCTGTTCTTCTGTTATCGGTCAGCCAAAGAAAGCTGAAGCAAAGTAATAATTATGCACCAAACCAATCCAGCTGACTTTTCTAAAATCAGATGGATAATGAACAGACATGCTTTGAAACTGGTTAAGAGGCCATAAAAACATTAGATAAAAGATACAGGAAAATGTAAGGTTAAAATGTCATTTAAAATGTAAATCTTTTTAGAGAAAAGATATGAATAAGAAATATGAGCAGTTCATAGTCAGGGATGAGTGTGAGTGTTAATTCATGTTTTGTACAGTATGTGTTAGTTTAGGACAACTATTCTGTCTGAATAGTGTGTATAAATTTGTCATTAACCTCTGGAAAGAGTGTTTTAGCATTATAGATGGGTTAAGGCAAATTTGAAAGTAAGCTGAGGATTGTGAGTCAATCTGATGAGAAAGCAACACAGAACATAGGACGAGCTTTAAGTTGATTGATCATCGAGCTCTGTCTGTTAATTATTATTTTGGTCATTTATGATGTGCAGTAGATTTGAATTACTTTCTGGACAGGTTTAAGTATTGATGTGTAAATTAGAATTGTGAAGTCGTAGATAGCCATCAGTCATGTGTTGAGACAATGTTATAGATTTGACAGCAACAAACACGTAGGCTAAATAAATATCAGATTATTCAACAAACACGTAGGCTAAATAAATATCAGATTATCCAGAGAGCCCTTAACAGTTATGAATTGTAAAAAAGGGGAGATTGTTATTTGACTGACATTGACGAAGTGTGCACACCACGACCTGACCTGACCAATTGATGACCTGGAGAATGTTCGTAGATGACAGTTGCTTAAGAGACCAAACAATAGGCCTGAAAAGCAAGACACGCTGTGAAACTAGGGGCCGTTGCCTTAAAATAATTATTAGATAAGAAGATGAGATTGTGGCTTATGTAATGTTTTGTTTCAGAGGCAGAGAAAGATGTCTGGGGGAAATTTGGCTGAAGGACAACATTTGGGTTAGTGTTGAAAACTTTGTTTACCCAAACACCATTGTGTATCATGCATCAAAAGGGGGATGGTAACAATTACCATACCAAGGGGTTCAAATTAGCTGAAAGCCATCGTACAGGTGGGACAATAAATGTTGGGAGAACACTGCGTTTAACTGGGTAAAAGCCCTGTAAGAAGTCATTTTTCTCCCTAACAAAATTGCTGTCTGTAAGTGTGCAGATTCGGCAGCGAAGGATGCGGCAGCACAGAAGACAAAAGAAACTATGTGTACTTTACTATCTGACAATAACCTCAACGTTTTGTTCTTCTCTACAGAGGATGCAGACTTTTGATACAGGGCAGACTGTGCCCAGTAAACTGGGTTATTATTGTGGCAGAGAGGTGCCACACCTTGCGCAGCGTATAACTTAAAACTTTCCCTTTGCAGAATGTCAGGATGGATTGTGTCGAACAGAACTGATTCTGTTCCAAATGTATAAATATTGTTTTGATTAACATGAGCAAAATTATCTGGTGACAATATGTTTCAAGCTGTTGATTCAACCGGTCACACCAAAAGGGACGACCGGCTAGACGAGCGGTCAACAACAAAATAGCTAGGGTCTGCATCCACAGGTGACAGCGGGCAGGAAATGGTTCATTCCAGTGGAGGTGCAATCGTGATCTAAGGGAAAATCTTGTAAGGTCTAGGGAAAATGGTCGGAGAGGGTGACATCTGGGTCCGTCCAAGCCTCTCACCTTAGACTACACCAACCAACCTCAGCAACCCCAAACGCCAACGCTGCAGAAAGTGAGGGATAAAGGGCTTGTGCTAGTAACGGCCTCCTTCGCCGACGTTGGAAAAGACCAATGCAACGTTTCGCAAAGAATCACCCTGGTGAAGACGGAATGTTCATGGGGCAACGAGATGGTCAACACACCTGGAGGAGGATGTGGACCAACTAATGGTTTAAGTTTAGCAGAATAATTTGTTTTGTGATGATGTTGATGATTTTATTTGATTAAATCAAACTAGGACTTAGTATTGATATAGATCTAATGATTTGATTGGTGCAAATGTTTTCAGGAAAAGTATAAAATCTATTCAATGATGTGAAGTACGGTCATAGACAAAAAAAGACAGTCGGTCTGCAATGGAAAAGTAAGAGTTAATTTTTAACAACCAAAGTGGATTAATGGAAAGGGCTGAATGTAGGCTATAGGAGTTATGATTGTATGTGTTATTCTGACAATTTTGTTATTCATGGGTGAATACGAGTACTGGAATGTCTGTTCAGTTTATCCCAAGGATGGACAAAATTAGGCAGACGGTGGAAGTAGCGGGAGCTACAGTAACGTGGTAAACGGGGGTGTTTTTTTCACTTTCGGATTTTCTTACTTTCTAAATTCTTTCTTTCTAAGGACGATGATAATGTATAAAGAGGGTTAAAAACAGTAGCCATCCGTGTTACGAGGTGGCATACAAGGACAGGGTTTGAATTGAGGGATATTTTTGTATCTACTTTTTCCTTTTTCTTTGTGTAATAGGTTGCTGAAATTGATATGTGTTGAACTGATGTGTTGTTTTCCTACTAAATATAACTACACTATTTCTTGTTTATATTGAGGTGACCGAGAGTCCAAACTATAGTTTTGGGGGTGCAATAACAGTGCTTGTTCACCTAGCCCGGCCTTATATAAACCTTTACTTGATTGCTACAAAATAATTGAGGACCTATCCTTACAAAAAACAGCCTAAACTTTTCCATCTTAATTTTTCTACAAGACTCAAGTAAAATGATCAGGTATATGAAAGTCAGCAATGAGGAGTATAACTGTGATGTAAAGACTTGAAGTGATTGTATTCTTGGGGATTCAATAGTAAAATGGGTTTGATTAATTTTAGAAAATAGAAATGAATTTTTATTATTTTGTTGGTTATCAGAGAATGATAAACAGGGGGGAGATGTTAATGAAAAATTCATCATTCTTGTTTTCCAATTTTAAACTTGTTGATTTCATTTAACTATGTGTAGTAGCATCTGACCATATACTTCTGTGAAGGTTTTCTAACAGCTGAAGAAGGGACAGGAAGACAGGGTAATAAAACAAACACCTGGGCACGAGAAAGAATCTTAGTCGAAGAATACAGGGTGTCATATAGTAGGGTCCCAGGCCCCCTCCTGAGGAAAGCAGGGGGTCATTTAGATTGTAAATGAAGGGGGGGGGGGGGGGGGGGGGGGGGGGGGTAGAACCAGTCCATACTAGCTTGAGATATAAGATGTCTTTAAGGAAATTTACAGAAACTGGGAAAGGAGGAGTCAAGAATGTCAGAAACCTGTATAAAATGTCTCAGTTTTATTATGTCAGGAGGCTTTCTGTTTCACATCTGGGTGGCTGCGGTTGCGAAAAGATTCCTCAAAGAATAAAGCCTTTTCTTCTTTATTACAATTTTGCCTTTTGAGTGTTGTCTTACACCTGTGATGCTGTTTTTCCAAGTGAGATAAAAATTGCTATTACAATAATTTTCCCTATCATAAAATCAGACTTCTTCTATATTTGCATGCTGTGTTCACAATAATCTAGTATGTTTCTCAACTATCATCAAGGAATTCCTCTTATTTTTTACTCTCATCAACTTCTGTAAAGTATTTTTGACTTTTGAAACTTGGTCACTCAATCTCGCTAACCTTCAGCACTGCACCAGTTATTTTTCTCTTAACACAAACTTATTTATCTGCAATGGAATACTTTTTCCACACTGTCGTCAGGGATAATGAGATACAAATTTTAGACGTCTTCAGATATAATATATAATATATTAAGCACGTGCAATCATATCTATATTCATCTATTAATATTTATCATTACATTTATTGATTAAATATATATCTTATTATTTTAACTTATTTTATACTACTATATTCTGCTAAGCTAATATCTTGAAACAATTGTTTTCCCTTACTTTTCTTTCTTTTTTTTTTCTAATACACACCATTTCAGTCCCTTCATTCACAGGTCAGTCACACATTCTCTGTCCCTCCAAGCAACCAGGGTCAGAGGTCACTTATTTTCAACCACAGGCACAGTCACAGGATCCTACAGGCACACCAACATGATCTAACACACTTATTTTTTTCCCTTCACTGTCAGATCTGAACAATACATTAAAATATTCACTAATCAACACAATGACACTTTTAACTATCCTATTCCATAAACCTCTGTGATTCACTTCCTCAACACAACAGAGTGAAATAAGACCTTAATTCCCCTGAACAGACTCTTATTAGATTAATAAGGTACCCGGAAATTGACTTTATCTGCAATCATGCTCATTTGTATCCTTCAAGGCCCTCTTACAAATGTCTGCAGATCAACCATCTATAGGCTATAAGCTAAACTACACCTGTATCAATCAATGCCCACTTACAGGTATAACACATCAATAACTGATATCCTTATATCAGTACGCTTGTCATCCATCGAGGCCCTCTTGACAAGTAACACAAAACTTAACTGATATCCTTATCAGTGAATTCAAACCCTCTGTGTGCATGCTTTTTGCTCATCATTCTTCAAGGCCCACTTGATGAACAAACACAGAACCTTACGTACGTACGTCAAAACTCTTTGCGCTAAATCAGCATCACCAGTAGTTATAGAATCCACTCAGGATTAAACAAGCACTGACAAACACTTTTGGGAGCTCCTTTACCAACTACTTGACATACAAAGACAATGCATGCAATTTTTTCTGACATCAAACATCACACTTTCACTTTTTAAGTTCTTTAAATTTGGAGAAGCTTGTCTTACCACATCCGGGCCACTGGTGACTAACACATACACCTTATTCAAAAGCAAAAACTGCTCACCTCAAAGTACAGCGGCCACTGTTGTCTGTGTGAGTCACCAGCGATCCCTTCGTGGCTCCTTCAGCTCCTAAGCCACGTCCCTTCGTGGTCGCCATTTGTTGTGGTTTAATTCTTTTCAGGGGAATGACTTCAGAGATATTTGACATCAGAAAAAATTAGACTTTATTAACAAACAAAGCCGAGTGTCCCTCTGCAGACAAGACCCTCCAGAAAAATTGCCCAGCAAACGTATATACCCTCTCCTTGTCCCAAACATGGTAATACATTCTATAGGTATTTTGAGAAATAGTTTTGTACCATGTGACATTACTGAAATAGAATTTTCTGCTGTGACAACACCTTGTGCTCTCAGATTCCAAAGTCAGCCAAAGTCACCCACAGACAAGGAAATAATAGTGTACAAAAAAAACAGTTAAATTACTTATTTTCTAAATAATAAAATCTTCAACACAGCCCAACACCGTGCAGGACGTTTGGCATTTGCCAGAGAACACCAAGATTGGCAAATTCGCCACTGGCGCCCTGTGCTCTTCACAGATGAAAGCAGGTTCACACTGAGCACATGTGACAGACGTGACAGAGTCTGGAGACGCCGTGGACAACGTTCTGCTGCAAACACACTGACACAGTAGCCAAAAAAAGACAAAAGATATAATAAGAGTTAAGAGCCCAACTAACGGAAACACTAACCACTCTTATGGTGACTTCAAAAGAAACACATTAGAGTTAAACCTCTGTTAATTCTCAATAAAAACTTTTGTAGACGTCTGATAGAAATAAAGTCAGTCTGTTTAGTAATAAGTGAAGCTGGTAATGCTGTTTGTGGAGTTGTTTAATCCTCCTCTGATAAATGTCTTCTTTTCTCTTAAGTTTTAATTTCATCTGAGGCTGTGGCTGAAGTCAGTTGTAGTTCTTGTGTTTCTGCTCGTCTCTTTTTCTGTTCTCTTCTTTCCTTCAGTGATTCTGCTTGTTAACAGGCTTATTAAGGCTGAGATGACTCCATATTTAATATACACAGACTTTGTGGCTCAGATAAGGTCCAGTTCTGGTTTATTTCTTTGCTCTTGGCTGACATGTGGCATTACTATGGCCTGCTTGTTGTGGCCCAGATCTGGCAAACAGGAGTGGGCCACCCAAGGGCCGTCATTCTCTGCTGCATGTGGGCCAGATCCACATTCCACAAGTGCCAGATGTGGGCCGGATCTTGCTATGTGGGTACATTTCAAATTATAGCCCCTTTCACACAGAGATTCCGGAAAATACACGGATAAAGTGACCCGGGTTCTTTTGATTTTGGTTCATTCACACTGCCAGTGATTTTCCGGAATCAGAGAGTGCGTTTACACACAACCCGTAAAAATCCCGTAAAGAAACGTGACATCGATGTGACTTTAATGTCTCAGCAGCGTCTTAAGTTTGCTTATGAGCTGCGATTTCTCTCGAGAGAAACCACGCTTGTGCATTTTTTTCTCTGATTCGATCATAAACTTGCGCATTACGTACCGTTTCACAGCTGGCGAACGATCCCGCGCTTCAGCGTCATCACTACGACACGGCATTATTACGGCTTTTGTTCACACAGCGCGCGTTCCGGGACTGAACACGGCAATGTTACTAGGTCCCCAACCCGGCATCGATCCCGGTATAAATCCCGGGTCGTGTTTGCGTTCACACAGAAGGCACTCTGGCAATTTGCCGGCAATTTTCAGTGTTCAAAGCGGGCTTTTGTTAGCTAATGAATGTATCCAGGCTGAACAACCACCATGTAGAACAGGGCCGGAATGGGACAAAATTTCAGGCTGGGAAATCTGTAGTAAAACCATGATTCATTTTCGTAAGGGTTCTGTTGTTGTCTGCCCTATAGTTCCCTCTAAATCAGCGATGGGCAAACTCGGTCCTGGAGGGCCACAGCTTTGCAGAGTTTAGCTCCAACCCTGATAAACTCTCCTGCCTGTAGCTTTCTCTGAAGACAATGATTAGCTGGTTTCAGGTGTGTTTGTTTAGGGATCCAGATAGATAGCAACCATCGAAACAATGATAATTCAATGTTAATGTGTACATTTTTGACTCAACATCACTTTTGTTCCCACAATTAATGTTGAATTTTTTTTAAAGATTTCATCCAAAAATCAATGGTAATGACATCAATGTTGCAATGTAAAGTTGGTTCAACATCATGTTTGCACTCTCAGAAAATGAAACACAACAACTATAACTGACTTAAAGCCACACAGCCTGAAATCAACTGGAAATAAAAGAAGACTATAAAATCTCTCAAGAACTCAGCAGAAGTTCTTTTTGACAATTAACAGAGGTTTAGATGTTGATGGTTTATTGAAAATGTTTGGTAAGCATTATGTTGATCAGTGTTTCCTTTAGTTGGGCAGTTTCACTTTTATATGAGTTTGTGATGTTTGCAACAGTGTGTTCTAAAACACATAATTTACTGCATAGAAATAAAGAAACAAAGATAATCAGGAGCAATAGTTTTGAGCACCATAAGTCACTAATCTTACCACTGACCAAAAGTGGAAATTTGTTATTGTTAAGTTCTATTCACAAACAATAATTTCTTGCCACAGATCAGCCATTCTGACATCTTAAAAAACATTAAAAAACGAGTGTTTCGCCTGATTAACGTTGTTTCTAGTTTTCTTTGCAACTAAACACACATAAAAGCCAAGAGTCAAACTGTCCAACTAAAGCAAACACTGATCACTGTAATGGTGACCAAATATAAAAAAAAAAAAAAACTTCTGCTGAGATCTTGAGAGATTTATTGTCTTCTTTTATTTGCAGTTGATTTCAGGCTGTGTGGCTTTAAGTCTGTTGTAATTGTTGTGTTTCATTTTCTGAGAGGGCAAGCATGATGTTGAACCAACAACACATTGTAACATTGACTCAATGCCATTATCATTGATTTATGGATGAAAATTCGAAAAAAATTCAACATTAATTGCGGGAGCAAAAGAGATGTTGATTCTGTGCAGTGAACATTAACTGCCACCTGGGTGCTTCAAATCCATTCTCGAGTCTCATCCCCAGTTAAATCCCCGGAGTAAAATGAACACCACTCAGTGTTTATATGGCCACCAGCAGGGTGTTAAAAGCAACACCGGAGCAGTGTTAGAGTAAAAGTGATTCATTGAGTGATGATTGAATGTTAGTGATAAACATTTACTATTAACAAGCAGAATCACTGAAAGAAAGATTCATTGTTTTAAATGTGTGATGTAGTTGGGCTCTTGATCCTTGACTTTTTAACATTATTATTATTATTCTGGTTGGTGTAATTGCATGTTTGTAAAGCATATTTGTTATAGCAAAGAAAGCCCAGCAAAAAATTAATAAGGTGTTTATATTTTGATGGGTGCAATCACCATGTAGACCTGAATCAATGATCTCACTCAAAAAGATTTGACCCTATGGGTGATGTGTTGTTTTTACATTATTATTTAAAGCAGCCATGTAATTTTATAAGTGTTTAAACCTGTTATATCTTCCAGACACACACACATCAAGAATCAACATATGAATCTCAACAATGGCAATCAAACAGATAAACAGAGCTTTGAACATCACAAAGCAAGCTACTAAAAAGTAACATCAAAAGAGCAAAAAGAAAAAAGAAAATAGTCAAATTAACAGAAATTACTAAGAGAATTCAATCATAATTTATTCATGCCGCAATGCATGCTGGGAGCCATGGATTAATTTTGACTGGAAGGCACTGCAGCATATTTTTTATTGTCACCATTGTTGAGATTCATACACTGTAAGTAATAGAGTAGATCAAACCTTTTTAAGCAGAATAACTTTTGATAAACATTCAGATTAAGATAATTAGGCCTGTTATAATCAACTAGATAAATTTATTTCACCTCTAAAGTCAGTTTTTAACACGGAAGAACATTAATGAGGTTAAACCATAGCCACCTATTAACAACCTTTTTTTTTTTCTTGGCTTTCTTTGCCATAGCAGTTTGCCATTTGCCTTATAACAGCCAAAAAAAAAAAAAACACTATGCTGAATAATCAATGGTCAAGAGCCCAACTAAAGCAAACACTGATCTCCATAATGGCGACTTAAAAACGGACTCTTGACTCTTTCCTTCAGTGATTCTGTTTGTTACATCAAGTGTTCATCAATAATTGTCAATCGACACTCAATTAATCACTTAATTATCTCATTAACTTTAACACTGCTTCTTGAGTGTGGACTCAAAGGCTACGTTCAAACTGTCAGTCCAAATTCAATTATTTGCGTATCCGATTGGATCAATCGGATTTCAGCTTTGATCACCGAAATAAATTATATTTTAAAGTATATTCAAATAGAAAACCATTATTTCAAATTGTAATAGTATTTTACAGTACAACAGTTTTTTCTGTGTATTTGATCAAATAAATGCAAACTTGATGAGCATAAGAGACTTGTTTCATGTCTTGTTTCTATATCATTTGTGATGGAAAATGAACTAACTAAATATGTTATATTAGGGATTATTTTTTGCCCCAGAGAGTTACACCCCTTATTGTCTGGGGTTTATTTTAACTCTTTATTCAGTATAGCTTATGATGATTGTACTGGGGGGTTGACAATATGTATTGTAAGGACTATTTTACACCAGAGTTTCCCTTTATATAGTACCACTTATTGCAACTGTACTGGGGCGTTAGAACCCACTCAGGACTCAGGTTGATCAGACCTGTGGCCTCTCTAACACCTCTTCCAGCAGCAACCCAATCTTCCAGTGGTTTCCCATCCAGATGAAGACTGGGCTCAATCCTTCTGAGCTTCGGTGGGAGTGCAAACGAAAGCTTCAGATTGATCGTTGCTGGCTGGTGCTTCAGGTCTCCTCACCACAGCTCTCTACAACCACTGATGGTTGCAACAATGGTGACAATAAAAACAAATTAGCTTGGGAATTAAGGATGAGTTTTGTATTATATACGAAGCCACCCATCATGCATTGCAGCATGAAGCTTTTTTTGTTTTGGTCGTCACCGGTGTTGTGATTCATATGCAAAATATTGATGTCTGAGTGTGACTGTATGTTTAATTTGTGTTTAAACTGACTAGTTAACATCATACATGATTTACTGTGACTGTATGTCATTGTATCAGCAGCTGCACAGTTACTGTATTTTAAACAAAATAACACACAGCATATCATCAGTGTTTTTCTGCTCATCCTGGACTGAAGCACAGGCTCTACTCTCCAGCTCAATGATGATCCACAAACAGACAATACAGAAACACTTTACATCCCATCAGAACATTGAACATTAAACACTAACAGATCTCTCAAGATCTCAGTATCTTCACTTATTACAATCCAGACTTTATTTCTTTCATACTAACATTCTTATTGAGAATTAACAGAGGTTTAGAAGTTGATGTTTTACTGAGAATAATAAAGTTTGATGATCAGTGTTTGCTAGAGTTGGGCTCTTGACCCTTCAGTTTTAACATTAGTTTTTCTCTGTCTGCTTTAACTGTTTGTCTCTGACACATATTTGTTATGGTAGGAATCCAAGAGAAACTCAGATCAGATGATGTTAGTCATCATGTAATGGCCTGATTTATTGATACCACCTGAAGTTTAATATCTGATTAAGTTGTTAAATATTGGTTGTAAATTGTGCATGCCAATACTGTGCTGTGATACTCTGAAAGATTTTATGAAGACATTATGCAGAAATATTTTTGACAGGTTTATATAGACTCACTCAGACATAAAAAATCAGCGTATAAATCGCAACAATGGTGACAATGGAAAAAAAATATTTTACTTCAATTTTATGTTTTTTGTTTGGCAGCCGTAGCTGCCGGTCATTTTACCCTTTTTTAAGATTTTTTTTTTTACAAATGAAGGTATTTGATTGTAATAATTCAGGAAATACCTGTGAAATAACAGTGTTTTTTCGGTTTATTTAAATTAGAATATTTTACTTTAATTTTACGATTTTTTTTTTGGCAGCCGTAGCTGACAGTCATTGACCGTTTTTTTAAGATGATTGTGGTAATTCAGGAAATACCTGTAAAATAACAGTGTTTTTCAGTTTATTTAATTAAGGATGTTTTACTTTAATGTTACAATGTTTTTTGGGCTTTCAGTCATTTGACTGTTTTATCATTAAACTGTTATATTTGTAATTGTAATTTTTTATGTAATTTAAGAAAACAGAAAAAAATACTGTATGAAAAATACAGTAGGCCTACATTTCCTGTATAAAAAATGTGAATTACTGTAATTTGTCATTAATGTCCCAATACTTAAAATAACAGCTGAATTTTTAATTTACAGATATTCTTTGTAATTTTACAGAGTTTGAGTACAATTTAAAATGAAAGAAAATGAAAGTCAAAAAATCACTTTTATTTTCTGTAAAAAAAAAAAATTTTTTTTTTTTTTTGACACATCAATCAGAATCTTAGGATATTATAAATAGGGCCAAGGGGGATTATGTGCTTTGGAAAATTAATTCTCTTCAAGTCTTGAAGTTCTATCACACCACATGTAGCCACTTACATGTATGTTTACATGGCATATGTAACTCTTTAGGTATTTACAACACCACTGGTCACTATTTGATAAAAGATTGAAAATTAATCATAAAGTTGACATTAGTTCAAGTTTGCTCGGTGTGAATATTAATTATAAGTTTATATTAGTTCAAGTTTGCTCTGTGTGGATGTATTGTTCTGTTCCAGTGATGTTCTGTGACTCAACCTTGAAGGGAAAAGATATGACCTATGGGGTCAAAGCCTGTTCCTCAATGGTCTCTGCTGAAGTCTTTGCAAGAGGCATATATACACATAAAATAATGCAGTTTCTGTAATTTCAGCTGATGATAGTGTTGTTTTGTCATTGTGTTATGATTGACTAAATGTTCCTGTTGGAAGAGAACGTGTTAGTGTTTTGAATAATTATTTGATTTTGAAACATGTTTGCAGTGTTTTGGTAGACATGGTGTATTGTGTTAGTGTATTATTGTATTTTGAAAATTAGTTTTGGAGTTTAGTTTACAATGTGTGATTTTGAGCATGAAATTAACCGTTTTGCCAATTGTGTGTTTTAGGTGTGTTGGTGCGTTAAGAGTTTAGGAAACTTGTTAAATGTATTGAAAAAACTGTCATAGCGATTGTAAAAAACTGTAATATGATGTGAGGTCCAGTTACCAGCGTGACACTAAAATAGGTGGTAGTACTGACTTTTTTGCTCAAGACTTTTTAAACATGAGTATCTGTCTGTCTGTCTACACATAGTATCAGTGTACTTACTTTAGTGAAGGGTGTGTGTAGCTACTTTTGCCATCTGTGAGGGACAGAACAGTAGTGATGAGAGACAGGAATAATATTTTGTGGGCACCTTTTTAAAAAAAAAAAATAATATATATATATATATATATATATATATATATATACATATATATATATATATATATATATATATATATATATATATATATATTATAGGCTACACAATAGAAAGAAGGATTTACTTTGACTTCAGAGGACAAAAATGAAAGCCAACGTTTTACACAAAATGATGGTGCATAACATTATACTTTCAATAAAAACGAAGGCTAGAAATAATTATGTTAGATGTAGTTCTGCCAAGTTTGAGTGCTCTGGTTTCCCCCACAGTCCAAACTCATCCAGGATAAGTGAACTGGAGAAGGTAAATATAGGTGGAATATATATTTTAGATTTTTTTCTTTCAAATATTTGACTTTAACTGCAAGAGAATGTGTTTGTTAGTAAACATTCAGGAAATATATGTGAAATAACTATGTTTCTGTTAAAAAGTTTAATGAAGATTTCTGTAAAAGTCTTTTGCCATTGCTGACAGTCATTTGGCCGTTTTTTATGTTTTTTTTTTTTTTTTTTTACAGTGAAGATAATTGACTGTTATAATTCAGGAAATAGCTGTAAAATAGCAGTGTTTTTCTGTAAAAACATTTAAGGAAAATATCTGAAAAAGTTTTTTTCACTTTATTTAAATTAGGATATTTTACTTTATTTTGAAGGTTTTTGTTTGGCAGCCGTAGCTGACAGTCATTGACTGTTTTTTAAAGATTTTATTTTTTTACAGTGTATACCGTCAAAGCTGAGATGCTTCCAGAGGTCATAGATTCTCTTCTTAATATCATTAATTCATCTTTGTCACTAGGATATGTAGGCTACCGAAACTTTTAAGCTGGCGATTATGAAACCTCTTATTAAAAAAACGTCAACTTGATCCCAGAGAATTAGTCAATTACAGGCCGATCTCAAATCTACCCTTTTATCAAAGATACGAGAAAAAGCGCAGTATCCTCACAACTATGATCCTTTATTGAAAGAAATAGTATCTGCAAATAATTCCAGTCAGGATTTAGCATATTCCCAGCAAACATTTGGACGTTTAATGACCGTTGAAAAGACGTCCGTCCGAGACGTCCCGTCATGGTTGAAAAATAGTTCCAAAATGGAAGTTGAACCGACGTCATTTCTGGCCGTGAATTCCACGTCTTTTCTGGCCGTGAATTCCACGTCTCTTCTGCGCGTCCCTGGACGTCTAAATGCGTCGTCATATGTGTTTAAATGTGTTGCTGCATAATTTAAGTGTATATATAAGCCTGCATATAAAATAATCACACATGTGTAACATCGTGAAAGACAATTAAATCTTGAGGTTTAGCCTACACATCTTGACAAAGGTTCTAAAAAGGTCCAAAATTGGTCCAGTCAGACCTGAACGTCAATAAAACGTTTTAATCACGTGTACATCAAAAACAATAACACATTATTTGTGGACATAAGCAAAAAAGAAGCATGTTCTGATTAAGCACAACATTTTATTGATATTGAACAGCCAAAATTTCTCTTTATTTTTTTCAATGTTTAACATTTCGTGAGCTTAGAATTTTAAGGTTCTATCTCCACTTTTGGTTGAAATTGAGTTTGACAATCTGATCCATTAGGTGTTTATTAATGCCTGTGTGGTGTTATTTTTGTAAAAAAAAAAAAAAAAATTGTTAGTAGTTATTAATAAAATAAAAGGTTCCATCTCACAAAACATAAACCGAGTTTAAAAACTTTGATGCTCAATAAACTACAATAAACGGAGATAGAACCTTATAATTCTAAGCTCTCGATTTGTTAACCAAACTAAAATACCAATTGCAAAATACTGAATTATTATATAAAGATAGTTCACCCAAAAATGAAAATTATGTAATTTACTCACCAAATTCCAAACCTGTATGAGTTTCTTTCTTCTGCTGAACACAAAAGAAGATATTTTGAAGAATGTTTGTAACCAAGCAAATAGAGCATCCATACCATTGTTGGAGAAAAAATTATTATTAATGGGAAGCGACATCTGCTTGGTTACAAACATTCTTCTAAACATCTTTGTGTTTAGCATAGAAAGGTATACAGGTTTGAAACATGAGGTTGAGTAAATGTTGACAATTTTCATTTTTGGGTGAACTATCCCTTAAACACATTGTTTGGCTCATTTTTTGTATCCACCACCCCCAGCTCTTCCTGGAGCGTGTTTCAGGTGTTCTGCCATTGCTGCATCAATTTCAGTGTCTGTAGCATGTGGGCTCCACCTCATCACAGCATCTAAGGGAAGAGAATATATTTATTTTTAAAATAAATGAAAATTAAAAATTTGAGGTGACATGCACTTATTTTCAAAATATTTGTATGGTCTTCAGCTAAATTCAAAACAGCATTTTTCCCCTGCCTCTTCAATACCACTGTGGTGCCCTTGAGAAAGACCCTTAACTAGGTGTGTAACAGTGAGAAAGTGAACAGGACATTTCTGATAAAGACAGGTGGGCTGTGATGTCCCCTGAATAGACATGTTTAGCAATTCTAAAATTACAAAAATTTTAAAGCAGTTACTGAAAACATACATGTTCAAATCCAGCTAAACATTTCATTCTACTTCAGATAATTTACTTTCTGAAAGAAACTCTCAAAAGGCTACATTAATAATTTACAGTAATAACTTTGACTGTATCATTAAACATACTTTATACTATGGTATACCGTTGTATAAGTTCAAAGCAACTTTTAGCCTACTAGCTAATTTTAGCCAAACTCAGTTAGCCAATTTCAGTTGACAATGTGGGCATCATTTCTTTCGGTTCATTCATGTCAAACAAGTAAAACTCTAGCACGTGAATCTAATAATACAAAATGTACGTACCCAACAGTAGATTTCTAACAATATGGGCCTCAATTCCTCCTCTCTTCGTGGTTATTCAAACTTCAGTGTTCCGGAGTGAGTCTATGGGGAAAACCAGAGCCATAGAGAGAGAAGAGTTGCGACACTCGTTGAACTCACTAGCGGGGTGGTCACGTGGTTCATGTAAGCCTGTAAAGTTCCACACACAGGTCGCGCTGTCATGTTCTTCTATCGGGACTGACAGCAGCGATTGCGAAATTTAATGGTAAATATAAATAAAACACATACACAAGTCCTTGTTTGACTATTATTGCATATTTTTAAATGTCAGTTTTACATTTGGAGTGGTAGGGTGACAACTGAAAGCTATATAGCCTATATACGGTAAGTATTACTTAGATACGTTTTGGAGGGAAAGCTTCACGTTCGTGTTAGCATCGGTAGAACAGAGAGGGATTAAGAAAGCAGGGTAGCTAGGGTGACCACCATCAAACAAACCAAATGTGGGACGATGTGGAACATTTTTCCAACACTAAAACATAAACCACCCCTGTGTTTCTGCACCCTTCAGACTGATTACCTTTATAGTTTTATTATTATTATTATATAATGTCTAACTTAATAAAAACATTTGAATTCTGCCTTTCAGCTGATAAAAATTCTTTGTTCTTCAGTCCTTTCCAGAAAACACCATTAGCCCACATCACAATGTAACATAACATGTCTTTATTTGACATGTCATTTAAATTCAGCATCACTGAGCCCAAAGGCACCGGCATCATGCAGATCACCATTTTATAAACAGATCTGACCAAGTCCAATTAAAATCCAACAAAATAAACAATGAACAAATAAAATATAAAACAACATGAAATTAGATCATTGACAGTCTTATATATTAAGAATATATTAAACCAAAAACTTTCATATTTTTAGAAAGGATGTGAATTAAAACCACCACAAGTTGATAAATTCTGTTGAATTAAATAGTTTAATTTAATTATTAATTATTTAACATTATTTATTTAATGTTTTCCTGACAGGAAACACGTGGAACGAATCACCGCTCCACATTTTGATTGACAGCTGTCACAACCTACTAGTGACCGTGTTTACTCCTTTCCTTTCAACCATTGTATAGGATTTTAAAAAAGGCTGTTGTATTTGTACTTCTGACGAAGCGCTGTTAAATAGCCTATAGGTGAAAAAATACACTGCAAAAAGAAGAAATAAAATGCTTTCTTAAAAAGGCAAAAGAATGCATGCACGTTTTCTTAATATAATAATTAAAAACCAATAGACGGATGAAAATGCGGGACATATTCTCAATATGCGGCGTGTGGGACAAGGGGTGAAAATGCTGTGCGGGACAACGCAAAGCAGGGTGGGTGGTCACCCTAAGAGTAGCTAGCAACAGTCCATTCAGCATTTAGTGTCCAGTCCTTTTCTTCTGATGAGGCATGAGTTGACCACAAACCAAGATAATTTTAAGACTAACCTATACACAAAGTATAAAATATATGTAAGAACAACAACTCATTACGCTTGGATGAATGAATGCAATAGTATTTTTTTTATTAAACAATGAGTGAGACAACAAGAAAAAGACAACAAGAAAAAGTGTGTGTGGTCATCAAGTTTATGAATTTCAGGAGAAGTTGAAGAACATCACAACCACTCTCTGTGATGTGCAATGGTGTCATGTTCATTGGTTACAACTAATATTTTATAGATCAGTGGTCATACCATGGTTTGCTGTGCAGCTTTTGGATGCTCCAATCCTTCTGAGAAGGGTTACCAAATTGATGGCTTCCCCAAAGACCAAGAGCGCAGGAAAAAATGGATGGCAATGGTCAGCCGTCAAAACCTGCAAATGACAGGGTCCAGCTACAGAAAACTATGTCATGTAAGAAATGTTCACACAGGTGACATCACTTACTAGCATTTCAAAGGGCATCATATTTGTAAATGTAGAGAATTATGACTTTTCAATGATATTTGAAGTACAATGGAAACTGACCTTACAAGCCTACCATACCATGCTGTGCCAACCATATTCATTCACCGGCCTAAGCCGAAGAGAAGGAAATCCCCTTCAGTGAGGGTGCCTCCAGCACCAATCAAAACTACAATGGACCACACATATTACAAAAAATTTAAATTCGGTATAGTACATGCAGCGAACAATATTCTCCATTTCATATAATTCAATGATTATTCATATTAGTAAACCCAGCTTCAAAACAACCAGTGGACAGGGGTTCTCCGAGGATTTGCATACAAAATGTTAGGGGTGTAACAATATATCATGTCACAATATATTGCAAGACAAAAATGCAACAATATGTATCGTGGCTAGTTCACCCAAAATAAAAATTACCGGGTGAGAAAAAAATTGAACCTTACTGGTTGCCATGGATGTATTTGGCCTCTCCATTCCCGGCACACCGTCCACAGCCTCCAGTCTCCTCTCATTTCAGCAGCCATCGCCAGCACCAGACGCCACCACATGCAGCAGAGCACATATCAGTAGACAAGCGCTGTATTGTAGGTCAATGCGTTTCCCTACTCATAGAAGAAATTAGTCACACTGTTTAATAAACTTTTTATTCAACCTTAATGATCCTATAGAAGATTTCAGGCAGTTTCTCTCTTTTTTTTTTTATAAAATATTTTACAGTCTTTTATTTCACTTTGTGAAAAGTTTCTGGCTTTGTTCAGGCAAAGATGCACCTTACACTTTTCACAGTAGACATGTGAGAAGAGATTGTTGGTGCAGTGCTTGCATATGTCAGGTCTCCCATGTTGGAAAATGATCAATGCCACCCCATCTTACATAAAAAAAAAATAATAAAAAAATCACACTGCAGCTTGGCCATTTATGGGATGTTGTTGGATTGATTTATTGAAAGAATACCCAAAATGTATTTTAAGATGGCATTTCAGGCATTAATTAAATCATCAAAATAGTGTGTGGTTGTATTGTGGTGGGAAATATGTAGATTTCATTACAGAAATGTTACATGAAAGTTCAGGGATAAAGCACCCATAAACCTGCAGTATCAAATTTGATACACGCAGTTTTTGCTTGATTTAACTGTAATATAGATAATGAATTGTTAGGTAATTATGTATTGTTTCATTACAGAAACTATTCATTTGAAACAATTAGTAACAATAGAAATGTTATTCTTACTGTAACTTCTTGAAAATGAGCAAAGGTTTTCCTGCAAATCGCGTGTGGATGTTTTAATGACGGCGACCATATTAAATATATTAAAGGCCAAAAAAAGCTTTTTAGGCCGTGGGCCAAGTCTGTTTTTCTCCTTTAGTTTTCGATTTGATAGATCTCCTCCAGGGAACTGTTTTATTTTTTATAATTAGCTATATAAATTGTTGTTGAGCACATTACTGCTTGTTTCCAACGTCAATTGTTGCACATTAAAAATATAACGTAGATATAATCTCGCTAGCTAACCACAAAATGTTAGCCGATTCAATCAGTCGTCTACCAAGATAAAAAAATATATACAAATAAGATAAGTATGCATCATAAAGGGCCTCTGATAAAATATAGACAGTGGACCATTCAACATTGTTAGTAATTTAATAAACTTACCTCAGAAGTTAGCCTACTCCACGGCCAGCAATGGAAATCTCCACGCGTTGAATGAATTGTTTCGAACTTCCGGGAACTTTACGAGGCTGCATACCCCGGAAGTAGGCGGCAAAAAGCTTTACAACGGAGTCCTATAGAGCAGTGGTTCCCAAACCTGTCCTGAAGGCCCCCCAACACTGCACGTTTTCTTTGTCTCCCTACTCAAACACACCTGATTCAACTCATCAGCTCATTATCACATGGGTTAATTGAGCTGATGAGTTGAATCAGGTGTGTTTGATTAGGGAGACAACGAAAATGTGCAGTGTTGGGGGGCCTTCAGGACAGGTTTGGGAACCACTGCTATAGAGAGCCTAAGTCCCTCCCCTTCCGGTCGACCACCATGGGACCTTATTTCGGAAAAATATTGTATGGTAGTCAATGGCGAGAGACAACAAATATTTTGATCTCGTTTGAATTGTGCCCTGATTTACACATATGATGTTTATCAATTTAAAAGATACATTTTAAAGTCAAGAAAGTCGCAGCTTGATGTAAAACTGCTGAGGTATAAGACTGTGAAAATACGTAATTAGAAAGACTACAAACCCAGAAGGCGCGCATGCGACGTCATGCCTTTTCTCTCAATGAATGAAGCTAACTTTACTGAAGCTAACGTCTGTCATTTTTTCTATAGTCTTACCTTATAATCGTAACGCAACGCCGTCATGCCTGAGTGTTTTGAGCCAGAATACACACATACGAGCAACGGATCTTGTGACGTACATAGTGCGAGACGAGAGATGTAGTTCATTGAGCGATTTTCACATAAAACTAAACGTTACTCTTCTGTTTTATGACAAACTGCGACTTTCTTGACTTTCATAATTACCTTTTAAATTGACAAACATCATATGTGTAATTCAGGGCACAGTTCAGACGGAATAAAAAGATAAGTTATCTCTCGCCATTGACTTCCATACATATTTTTTCCGAAGTAAGGTCCCATGAGCCGGAAGCGGAGGGGCGGGACTTAGGCTCTCTATGGGAGTGTCGCCACTCTGTTTTCTCTACCACTCTGGGGAAAACGCGTTAACATCTCGTGAGATAATCTAACCTATCGCGGGATTTGGTAATGTCGGGAGATCTTTTGTTACATCTTGGCAGCACAGTTTTGGCAATTACATCCAACTCAGACATAAATGGTGACCAGATATATTTCTGTTTTACATGCATACATTCCATAAAAAAAAAACGTATCAGGTAGGCTACAGGTTGAAATAATGACTAAAATGCAGAGGCTTTGCATTCACTTAACCACACTGGGAACTGTGTGATTATAATTTATTTAAACAAGATAAAGTAAATATATTTACTTTGTATACAATTCGTGTATTTCATAAAGATAATTCCTGGGGGGTTTTTTTCTGTCTTGCTTGACTAGATGTGTAAAGGACGTCAGTGGACGTGTATTCACAGCCTTGACGTGTAAAGGACGTCAGTGGACGTCTTCACAACCTCTTAAAAACTACTTGGGCAATTAAATTAATTTTTGCAGTATTAACCATGCAAGGATTAAGCACAGCTTTTGCATATTTCACAAGGATTCCATGATGGAGGGTCATGATGGACTATAAATGCACGTGTAAAAGACGACGCCGATGACGTCAGTGGACGTATTCACACAACTTATTAAAACTTTAATTTAATAAAAAATTTAATTAATTATTGCAGTATTAACCATGCAAGGATTAAGCACAGCTTTATCACAATTGATTTCATAGAGGGTCATGATGGACTAAATGCACGTGTAAAAGACGTCGCCATGGTGACGTCCTCTCTCACCCGAAACACAACATGGTATATATTGAACTACACGTAGCTAAAAGTCAAAATAACAATTATACATGCAACCAGATAACTGTAGACATGCACACATGTATTTGAATGCATTTTTAGGAAATGTTCTGTGTTACATATTTTTACCGATTTATGCCGTCATACCGCGACTATTTTTGGCCAGGGACACGACGTTGCCGTCGGACCAATGTTTGCTGGGTTGAGAGTGAGGAGTTGTCGTCACGGTATAGAGCCCCTCCCCTCGATCCGCCATGTTGGCAGGATTCCAGCGGCAAAACATCATTGTTTACGTGTGCTGTTAACTCGGTAGTAGAGGAGGTTTTCGCAATTCCGCACTGTTTTACCATGCCTGGAAGTAAAAACTGCTCCAGTATTTGTCACAAGAAGCCAAGCGCCGACATTAGGCATTTCTCAATAGCAAGTACGCAAAGTTCGGACTTCAATGTCAAGTGCAGCTCAGGAGAATGACTCCCGAGGACGCGCGTCACTCAGCTCGCTCTGCTACTCCGGTTATCTCACTCTGTATGTACATTTTAGGCAACAATAAAACGAAATATGTTATAAAACACTACACTGCCTCTTTTCGTTTTCATTTAAAGAAATCTTAAACATTACACAAATGTGGTTCAGGCAACGCATATTTATTATATTCACTACATGTAACGTTAGCATATTTATAACAAAACTTTTTTTTTTTAATTGTTATATTTAAATTGTTCTTTCCGTTTAAATTTTAAAAATATTAAACTTATTAATATGGTTCAGGCAATATATAATGTGCATTTGTACTCTGATCATCACTGTAATAAAAAAAAAATAATAAAAAAACTAAACCCTGTCTCTTTTTGTTGAATTTCAGTTTTATCAATAATAGCCATTATAAAAGTAAGTAGCCTATAAGTAAAAAGTACAAGAAGCTATACAATAAGAAATAAAGCAAACGATTCAGTCAAACATACAAAGTCAGCGCTCTAGTCTAATATTACAACAACGGTAAAGTTAAATAGCCTAAATATAAAGTTATGAAATTTCACTTAGCCCTCAGTTTGGCCAGGGAACAAGATTCACAAGACCAAAGATCGCCCGTTAGGTCAACACAAGACGAATTATATGTTATCTTCTCTAAATACCGCTGTTTTGCGCTTGGTGTGAGCTTGTTCCTGTAAGGTCCCTTTTCTTTCGCTTTATCTTTTTGCATTGCTTTACTTTCTTCCTTTTCTTTTTCGTATTCGTAGATCAGTCTGTGTCCCGCTGAAATAATAAATAGCCTAATAATAATAGCCTAATAAATGCGCAAAAATGAAAGAGCTCTGGAATGTTTAGTCGCGCTTCTGTGTAGTTCTGAAGGCGTTGCCCCTGGCAACCGATAGCGTCTCCTTCCATCATGGCCGACAGGCTCAGACCCCGCCCAAATCAACCCAAGTCGGCACGTGACTCCTCACTCTCAATAACAATTAGGGCTGTGCGATTTAAATCGCGATATTGTTATGGGCTGAGGAGATAATTAAGTGATTAATTTAGCGATGATTGAGCATTATTGAAGACACTGTCAAGGGTCACTGTTCTTTTCACACTGCGTGACTATCTGGGGTAACATTCAGTTGCTGGTGTGTTCACACTGCATGATGCATCGGCGACAGGAGGTTTCACACTGAATGACTTTCAGGAGGAAGAATCGCCGACAACTTCTGTCTGGTCCGCAAACTACGTTTCGCAACCAAACACACGCGAGAAGTGATAAGGAAATAGCGCAAAATCCCGCGTGCGTAGACCTCAGCTCTCGCGCGAGACTGAAATTGTTATTAAAAATGATAGCCTGCAAGAAGCTTGCGATCCAAATTGCCTTTGCACTGATTTGCTGCAAACAGGAGAAAAAGAAAAACATATTATGTATGAGGAAATGGCTGGGAAGACAAGGGGAGCAAGGACTGTACGTACTTCTGCAAAGAGAGTTGGGGGTAAATAAATAATTTTGCAATGTGCTGCTGTTGCTGCTGGTCAAGCAAATGTTTGTGCTTTGTTTCTGTTTGATATAATTGTAAATATATCTATTAAAATACTGATATTGTGGTCTATAACTCCTCCCCGAACTCCCCGCTGCTCTGTCTTTCTCTCTCATTGGCTGTCGGTCATCGCCGATGTAGTTCCCTTACGAGAACGTTCTCTCGTACTGCGTTGAAAACGCTGTGGGAAAACTCCTTTTCTCGAGAATATTGAAGCCTTTATTTTAAAACGCATTGCTGCAGCACATGCGAGAGCTAGAAGCTCGCGTGAGCGTGCTGATTGGCTTGTGCAAAGCAACTGCACGAACCAATGGCGGAACAGCAGAGGAGCGCGAGCCAATCGGGGCGCTTGGCACTCTGCCAGAGTCAAGCGCGCGAAACTGCACGTGACAGAAGAGTATAAATACACAGAGAATCCGCCATTTGACAGATTTTATCTCCTTCAGCTTTCGACTCACCTCGTCGCTGATTCTCTCCGAATAAAGCCGCTCGTCGTCGAACAGCCTTCCAGCGGAACTGCTTCGCATCCCGGCGTCTGCCAAGCTGAGCGTTTCCCTGTGGCATCCGACGAGTATCCTTTTTCTAACTCAAAAAGAGCATTCTAAGAGAGCAAATCGCTGTTTTCACAGCGCGCGGCGTTGTTTCAAATGCCGCTCACCGTGTGTGACTCATGCAGGGGTCTCCCTGCACGCCTCTGACACACACTCTCTGTGTGTTGCCTGCCTCGGCCCTGAGCACGCCGAGGCAGCGCTCACTAAAGGCGGCTGCCTCCACTGTGACGGAATGCCTGTTGCCACGCTCCGTGCCAGATCTTCCGCCGCCTCGCTGAGTGTTCCCGCCCACCTTCCATCTTCGGCTTCCCGTGAGCCCCGTAGGAAGAAGCGGTGCGACCAGAGGCCTCCTGAACGCGCTCATCTGGATGAATGCACGCCGGGTCTCTCCCCGCACGCTTCGCCCGCGCCTTCATCTCCAGTCCTGTTCTCACAGAGCGACCAACGCCCCTCTTCTGAAGCGGCAGGTCTCGTCTCTTTCGGTTTGTCCGAAGAACTGGACGACGCTGTTTCTATGGTGGCATCTGAAAGTGAGGAATGGTCGGGCTCCGCGGACCCCGCCCCCCTCTCTCAGCTGGATCCCGTTGACACTCGAGCGAGCATCGACGCCGAACTCTTCCGTGTCATGTCTCGCGCTGTCGAAGAACTGGGACTCGACTGGCTTTCCCCAGCTGAGCCTACCAAAAGCCGCCTCGACGAATGGTACCTGCCGGGGCGCCAACAGGCCCCTTTTCAACGTGCCGCCCCCTTCATGCCTGAAGTTCATGATGAGCTCACTAAAAGCTGGCGCGCACCCTTTTCAGCGCGAACGCGCTCTTCAGCTTCTTCAACGCTCTCCTCTGTCGACGGCGCTGAAGAGAAAGGGTATGTTTCTCTACCTCCATTAGAGGAAGCGGTCGCTGCACACTTATGCCCTCCCACTGCTGGGAGTTGGAGGGCTAAAACCGTGCACCCCTCTAAGCCGTGCAGGACCACTTCGGCTCTCGCCAGCCGCGCTTATGCTGCCGCCGGCCAAGCCGCCTCTGCACTCCACGCTATGGCGACCCTGCAGGTGTTTCAAGCTAAGCTCCTCCGCACTATGGACGAGTCTGGCCCGGACCCAGACACCTTCAAAGACCTCAGGAGTGCTACAGATTTGGCGCTGAGGGCCACAAAGACCACTGCGCAAGCACTGGGCCGCAACATGTCTAGCCTGGTTGTCTTAGAGCGCCACTTGTGGCTTACTTTAACAGAGATCAGGGACGCTGACAAAACCGCCTTCCTCGACTCTCCAGTCTCTCCATCCGGTCTCTTCGGCCCTTCTGTAAATGGCTTTGCTGATCGCTTCACGGAGGCTCAGAAAGCTTCAAGTGCTATGAGGCACTTCCTGCCCAAGCGCTCTAGCTCGGTCCAACGGCGCCCCAAGAGCACGCCGCGACCGGAAAAGCCCGCGTCTCAGGTTCTCCAGCCCCTCCCCGCGGCTGACACCACTCGACACCTGAAGCCTGCAAAACGATTCCCGTTTCCCAGGCGCCAGGGCCCTCGACCGAAGCTGACGCTCGACCATGAGCCCAAGAAGCCGTCCTAACCGGCAGGAAAAGGGGTCTATGTCCCGCCGCGGCCGGACCAGCCCCGAAGATCGCTCGAGTGCTTCTCACAGCTCCCTCTTCAGTTCAGGCGGCTGGAGCCGTTGTGTATGCAGACAATGGGCCCGTCACGTGTTACGCACCCCTGCACCCAAACGCTGTTTTAACAGCGACCCACACAGAGCACAAAACGAGCAAAATTTCTCCCCTGACTTCATATCAGTTCGAGCCCCGTCTCCGGGCGTTCCAGATATAATGATGCCTTTTGCTCTTCGGGCTCTAGCCTGGCAGGCTATCCCAGGAGTTTCAGAATGGGTGATAAACATCATAAAGCACGGCTACTCGCTTCAGTTTGCACGCAGACCCCCGCGCTTTCGCGCTGTGGTTCAAACCTCGGTCAGCAGTACATTACGTCATGTCCTCCGCACCGAAGTATTAAGTCTGCTAGCAAAAGGGGCTATCGAGAGGGTTTCCCCTTCTCTAAGCGAGTCAGGCTTTTACAGCCGTTACTTTCTCGTTCCGAAGAAAGACGGCGGCCTGAGGCCCATTTTAGATCTCAGACATCTGAACAAGGCTCTCATGTCACGGCCGTTCAGGATGCTCACGACCAGACATATACTGGCGCAAATTCGCCCAGGCGACTGGTTTTTCTCAGTAGATCTGAAAGACGCTTACTTTCACATTCAAGTGAATCCCCACCACAGGCCATTCTTGAGATTCGCCTTCGAGGGACAGACATACCAGTACACGGTTCTACCATTTGGACTGGCTCTGGCACCTCGTACATTCACGAAGTGCATGGATGCAGCTCTCTCCCCCCTGAGACAGCGGGGAATGCGCATTCTAAACTACCTCGACGACTGGCTCATTCTGACTCAGTCAGAGGCGGAGTCACATACTCACAAAGCCTGGCTCCTCAGCCATCTAGAATGTCTAGGGCTCAGGGTGAATTTTTCAAAGAGTATTCTGTCACCCAGCCAACGTATCATGTTCCTGGGGACAGTATTCGACTCCGTTCTTATGAGAGCATGGCCCTCCCCGGCCCGTGCTCTATCGATTCAGCGGCTCGCTGCATCGTTCACGGAGGGCTCTCATGCACCCCTCAGAACGTTTCAGAGGATCCTTGGCCTTATGGCCTCAGCATCATCAGTACTCCAACTAGGCCTACTGCGCATGCGTCCTCTTCAGCTATGGCTAGCACCTTGGGTGCCACCCCGCGCCTGGCACTCAGGCCGATTGACTATCAAGGTGGATCAGCGCTGTGTTCAAGCCCTGGCCCCTTGGACGAACGCCAGCTTGTTTCAGCAGGGCGTGAGTATGAGGGTGGTCTCCAAGAGGAGGATGATTTCAACAGACGCTTCCAACTTAGGTTGGGGAGCCCTGTACGAGGGCAGGCCTGCCTCCGGCCTCTGGTCGAGCTCGGAGAAACGCCTACACATCAACTGCCTCGAAATGAGGGCAGTTTTTCTGGCCCTGAAAACCTTCCTCCCATACCTGGCTGGACACCACGTATTGGTCCGGACGGACAACATGTCAGTGGTATCTTACATAAATCGCCAGGGCGGCCTCAGGTCCCGCAACCTGCTTGCCATAGCCACCCAGCTACTGTTATGGGCTCACACCAATCTGCGCTCGCTCAGGGCAGCTCACGTGCCGGGCACGTTGAACACGGGAGCAGACATGCTCTCTCGGGGCAGGGTTCCCCCAGAGGAATGGTCTCTCCACCCTCAGACGATTCTCCTACTTTGGGAGGTCTTCGGGAAGGCAGAAGTAGATCTCTTCGCCTCAGAAGACAATCGTCACTGCCCAATCTTCTTTTCAAAGAGCAGGGATGCGTTGGCCCACGACTGGCCCAGCCTTCCCCTCTATGCTTTTCCTCCGGTCTCGATGCTCCCTCAGGTCATCGAACGGATCAGAGACACGAAATGCGCAGTGCTCCTGATAGCTCCTCTATGGCGAACCCAGTCTTGGTTTCCGGAGCTGATACGGCTGTCTGTGACAGACCCTTGGCCAATCCCAGTGAGGCGCGACCTTCTGGCTCAGGCCAGCAGGACTATATGGCATCCCCGTCCCGATTTGTGGGCCCTACACGCTTGGCCACTCAACGGGTACCCCAGGACCTCCCAGAGGGCGTCCTGAACACGATCAGGGAAGATAGAGCTCCGTCTACCAGACGCCTCTACCACCATAAATGGTCAGTGTTTTCCAGCTGGTGTTTAGCTCGAAACCTCGACCCACACACTTGTGAAATTCCAAGAGTGCTATCCTTTCTCCAGGAGATGCTGGATGCGGGTCGATCCCCCTCCACTCTCAAGGTATACGTAGCAGCCATTGCTGCACAGCATGTTTTGGAAGCCGGAGCCTCCTTAGGAAAATGCGACCTTATAGTTCGCTTCCTTAAGGGCGCCAGAAGGCTTAACCCACCTCGGCCGCCATCTGTCCCAGCATGGGACCTTTCTTTGGTTCTGCGGGCTCTTAAGGGACCTCCCTTTGAACCACTTCGGTCAGCCGACCTAAAACCTCTCTCCCTGAAAACCGCCCTGCTGTTGGCACTGGCGTCAGTCAAGAGAATGAGTGACTTACAGGCGCTCTCTACTAGCGCCTCCCTTCTGGAATTTGGCCCCAATGACTCTAAGGTCATCCTTAGGCCAAGACATGGATATATTCCTAAGGTGCTCTCAACTCCGTTCAGAGCCCAGGTTATTTCTCTGTCAGCTCTTCCCACCTCAGAAGAGTTCAGTTATGTTCTCACACTCTGCCCTGTCAGAGCTTTGAGAATTTATTTAGAGTGTTCAGCCTCTTTCAGACAGTCTGAACAGCTTTTTGTTTGCTTCGGGGGCCGTACTAAAGGTCTTCCTGTCACGAAGCTCACGCTGTCCAGGTGGATAGTGGATGCCATTGCTCTGGCCTACACCTCACTGGGCCTTACATGTCCCATAGGTGTTAGAGCTCACTCCACGAGAGGCGTCGCCTCTTCGTGGGCCTGGTCAAGTGGTGTTCCTATCGAAGACATTTGTGCGGCGGCCGGATGGTCCGTCCCGTCCACATTTGTGAGATTTTACAACCTGGAAGTTCCTGCTCTGCAGGCACGAGTTCTCTCTATCTAAGCTCTGGCTCTGCGGACCCAGGCTGGTTTTGACATTCTTTCTGTCACACTTGTGCGACGACCGGCTAGTCTGTTTCGTCCACATTTGTGAAACGTTACAACCCAAAAGTCCCTGCTCCGCAGGTACGAATTCTCTCTAGCTAGGCCCTGGCTCTATGGATCCAGACTAGTTATGAAAATGTCTATGCAGGACGTTATGCGCTATATAACGTATGCGGCAGCCGGCTGGTCCGTTCCGTCCACATCTTAGACCTCTATGGTACCTGCCTTATAGGCATGAGTAGTCTCTATCTAACGCTGGCTCTGTGGACCCAGACTAGTTTTTGACTCAGACACTGGTTGTCATCTCGTGTTGTGGGATTCTTAAGACTGGCCCTTGGCCCAGCTTTATCTGTTTGGATATCTAAGGGCCCGAAGATTCGGTCTCTTTATCCTAGGCTATTCTGTACTTCCTGGAGCTCTCGGTGAGTCAGATTGGCCAAAGACGACAAGCACGGCGTTTTAAATAGTGTTCCCACAGCGTTTTCAACGCAGTACGAGAGAACGTTCTCGTAAGGGAACGTACTTGGTTACTTACGTAACCTCGGTTCCCTTAGAGATAAGGGAACGAGTACTGCGTTGCCTTGCCGTGCTATTGTCTCTTATGGCAGGTGTCTTTTCGCTTCAGTCGATTTAAACCTGTCAAATGGCGGATTCTCTGTGTATTTATACTCTTCTGTCACGTGCAGTTTCGCGCGCTTGACTCTGGCAGAGTGCCAAGCGCCCCGATTGGCTCGCGCTCCTCTGCTGTTCCGCCATTGGTTCGTGCAGTTGCTTTGCACAAGCCAATCAGCACGCTCACGCGAGCTTCTAGCTCTCGCATGTGCTGCAGCAATGCGTTTTAAAATAAAGGCTTCAATATTCTCGAGAAAAGGAGTTTTCCCACAGCGTTTTCAACGCAGTACTCGTTCCCTTATCTCTAAGGGAACCGAGGTTACGTAAGTAACCAAGTACGTTTTCAGTCAGAACACTTTTCACACAGCAGGATTTTGAATCGCCGACAGGTCCTGATATTTAGCATGCCAAATATCTCACGGGCGTCGGCGACTCGTCGGTGATTCTCTCAGATCGCGTCTTTGCTCATTCACACTGCGTGATTGTCACTCGCGTGAACGAGCACCGATTTGCCTGTGATTTCGGGCATTTGTCGGCGATTTCTCAAAACCTGTCGGCGAGCCAAAATCGGGGCTAAAATCGTGCAGTCTGAACTCGGCATTAATTTAACACTGGAGTTTTTGCTGTGTAGGCTACAAAGAGCCGTAGTTAACTGACAAGCTGAGCCATATCGCATTAAATATCGCTGGCGATACGTCCTCGATATTAATGCGATATGGCTCAGCTTGTCAGTTAACTACGGTTCTTTGTAGTAAATGCCGCTCCATCTGAAAGCAGGTGATGGCGATTTACTACTAATCAAGGAACCGGCTTTTCTGACGAGATGCGCATAACAATATCGCGATTTAAATCGCCCAGCCCTAATAACAAAATCGCGATTTAAATTGCCCAGCCCTACTAATGTTAGTCTTTCTGCTTATTCCGAGATTCACTGTTATCAGCTGAATCCAGGCCGTATCCAGATCAGATGGAGGACCTGCTCCTAGACACGACCACAAGTTCAACGCATGATGTAATCAGCCAGATCTGGGCCGCATGTAGACCAGATGGAGGACCTGCTCCTATACACGACCACAACGCATCCCTGAAGTGTCAGCAGAGATTGTGTCAACTAGACTCTCCCCTGTAAAGGCCTCATCGACACGACAGCCATCGGCACTGATCCTCAACAAACCCTTCTCCATACTGGCATGACTCCGATATTACCAGATTGAACTGGATAATACTCTGAATGTTCTGATCCAATCTGACTTCTGACCTATAATGCTGCCTGAATCATAATCATACACTGTTGGTTCGTTGGCCAGAGGAGAACTGGCCCCCTGACTGAGCCTGGGTTCTCCCAAGGTTTTTTTTTGTTCTCCATTCTGTCACCTAATGGAGTTTGGCTTTTGGCTTTTGGCTTGCTTAGTTGCACTGTTAGACCTTACCAGGTTTTTTTTACAGTAAAATATATACTGTTAATTGTACAGTTCTTGTAATTGTAATTGTACTGTGAAAATGCACTAAATTAAAACTCGAGTTAACTAATTTTACTTGGAGAAACCAACTGCCTTAAATTGACCAACTGTCATTTAAATGTATTACAGTTTTTTTCAATCGCTAACAAGCGCTTACCCATACTTCAAATACTTTTTCTAAACTCTTAACACAGACTCACACCTACAAAACACAATTGGCCAAATGGTTAATTGTCTTCTCAAAAACACATTTTGTTAAATATATACTAACTCTTCATTTCAAAACAGAACACATGTTTCTCTGCGCACACACTAACTTTACCAAAACACTGGAAATCTGACTCAAAATGAAATAATTCTGTCAAAGAATAACACTTGTTTTCACTTCACAAGGTACATGCAGTCAATCAAAGTACACCGGGTTTCAAAATACTGGCTATTGTTGACATTACTAAAACTGCATAGACTTTTATGTTTCAGTTTTACAGGTATTTGCATGCAAAACGTGCAATTTACCGTTTTACACTAAATTTCTTGGTTGGGAACTGTATGTCCACATGTACAGTACAGTCACATTCATAAGCATTCCAGTAAAAAGCAAATCAGTTTTTATTCCTTTACTGTTTACTAAAGGAGGTACAGTAGAAACACGGTTTGATAGAAAAAGTTTTACAGTATTGCTTACAGTGAACAAAATATCCATGAAACTCACAAGAGCATTGTGAACAAAAAAACAACAGCAAAAAAAAAGGGGGGGGGGGGGGCAAAAAAACCATAAAATTAGTAAATTACTGTATCTAATCTCTGCGATCTTCAGGGTTAGGCCACATGTTTTCATCAAGATCACATCTGATATCATCCAAGGCGATGCACCTGGGATAAAACTGCTTGGTATGTCGGATCCACCCTTGGAGCCAGCATCCATGGCTTCAAGGAGGGACATCTGCTCATGTGGCTGATGGTCATAAACCTTCCACCTCCACATTACATTTCGTCCAGGTCGACGCCTTTTGGCCAGATTGAATCCTGCCTCATCTATGTATATGAATTCATGAGGGGCCTGGTTGGCCTCCAATTCCATAACTCTCAAAACAAAGATTATGTAAATCATGTCATTACTGTATACTATACTGTACTGTGTAGGTTACCTACTTGCAAAGTGCAAAGCTTATAGAACTGGACATTGAATTGAATATACAGTACACTATACCTGGACATATTGTCGTTGTAGCTCCTTGACTCTCTCACTGATATATTGTTTTTGAACTGATATCATTGCAGAAGCAGAGGTTTTTATAAACTTTCATATTGTAAAATATTAGTACAATTTGAAATAACTGATTTCTGTTTAAAAATATGTATGTCATGTAACAAATTGTGTAAAATGTAATTTATTCCTGTGATGAAAAGCTGAATTTTCAGCATCATTACTCCATGCATATGGACTCGAAAAGCTTGTTTCTTCATGACATTGTTCAAAAGCAACACATTTTGCTAGCAATCAAAATCACATTTTTCTAAAATCATGAAATTTACAAAAATGGTAAAAGTTTCATGTAAATGGTAAATACAGTAAATATATGCAGTCCATACTGTATCTAAGGTTTGGAATATTGTTTTTGCTATTGTGGGATGTTGTGTGTTAACATTTGTAAATACTACAAAAACAATCCATAATTTTGTTGGGAGGTATAGATTGTCTGTTAAGAAAATTTAAGCATTATGGAAATGTGTTCACTGACTGCATATTGTGTGAAAACGACAAGAAAGGTGTGAATGGTATGGCCACAAAAGACTGATGCTGTGCTAATTGTGTTTAGAGTTTTGAAAATGTGAACACTGGCTGGACAAACGCTTGTTAGCGACTGAAAAAAACTGTAACTAAAAATGTATAATGCATAAATAATGTGAGCAAAGTATTACTGTGAACTTATTTCATTTGAGGCCACTAAAAAACTATTGTACATAAAAAGATTTCCACTTGACCAGCAACTACACAGTCACCGTCTATTACAGTTTTTTACAATCGCTGTGACAATTTTTTCAATACTTTTAACAAATTTCCTAAACTCTTAACACCCAGTTGGGTGCTGACCCTTAACTTTTTAATTTGTTTATCAACTGGTGCTTGAACTGTGTATTTATGTCACACTTTTGCACACACACAGTTTGAGAAGGATTGCGGTTATATTTATTTTGATGACAAAGTCATCATGTAGCCTGTTCATTCACTAATCTCATTCAGTTTTTAATGCTGTATCAAAAGTGTTATATTACCACCACTTTGAAGCTACAGTAATAAATTAAGATGATGATTTTTTTTAACACATCATGCACAACCTAAAAAAGAATCAGAGCTACAGTGTCTTGTAGAAATGCAGAGATATCAAAAATCTGCATATTTCTCTCATCAATGGTGGCAATAATTATTTTTTATTTATTTATTCATGCAGCAGTGCATGCTGGGAGTTTTATACTATCCTGGAACCCAGGATGCATTGCGACATGAAACTTTTTTTTGTCACCATTATTGAGATTCATGTGCTGATTGTTGGTGTCTGTGTGTGTCTGAATCGAGCAGTGCAAAATATTTTAAAGCACTATTTTATTTCAATGTTCTTCTAAATAACTGATTATAGACACATTGCTGTATAATGTTGTAGATTAACAGACATATGAAATACCCATAAAGCCAAACCTTATACACTGGTTAAGATCAGATAATCAGACATGTCCAGGATGGTTAAGTAATCATCACAATAGTCAAACATCCTTATCATCTTCCTCTTGATTTTTTCTTGCCATAACATATGTGTTTTATAAACTCATAGCTAAAACAGCCAGAAAAAAACTGATATTATAAAGCCAAGGTTCAAGAGCCAAACTAAAGCAAACACTGATCTCCATCATGGTGATAATAACTTTATTATTTTCAATAAAACATCAACAACTAAATATCTGTTAATTCTCAATAATAACTTTTGTATGAAAGAAATAATGTTAAACTGGTTTGTAAACTGTTTTCACACACAGTGGCTGGAAGTCAGTTGTAGTTCTTGTGTTTCTCTTTTTTCTGTTCTTGTTTCTCTGTCCTTCAGTGATTCTGCTTATCAGGTGTTCATCAGTGTCTCAATTCACTCTCTTCTTTTCATTCACTCTGTCAAGTGGACTATATTAGTGAACTAATGTAGGGAATAGCGAATGAGGGTATAGGGTGTGATTGTGAAAACAGCCTCTGAGTGTCGATTTTGAGCACTGTTGGTTGGTTGCTTAATTCACAGTATATTCTTGTAGGCTATTTTGTTTTCTACATTATATTACTGTTTTAATGGAAAATGGTATGATATTGTCAGAATTTGGCCTTATTTTATAGCAAGGGTTAACAGTGTGGGGACACTGCTAAATCAATAACTAAATGAATAACTTTTTTTACAACAAAAATTAACCATCACTGAATGTTCTTAAGCTGACTGTAACGCTATTTTCTTCTATATCATTGGTTCCCAACCTGGGGTCCGCGCCCCCCTCAGGGGGGCGCCAGAGTTCACAGGGGGGGCGCGGGTGCGGATATGCTTTGAGGTGAATAAAGATGCATAAAATGTTCCACTAATAATTTTATATAAAAATATTTTTTCAAAGTTTTTAAAAAATCATATGCTTACAATGCCGATTTCAATTACAATTTCGTTATTTCAAATTTAGGCGCGTTGCGCGTGGCAAGCGCGCTCATAGACGCCGGCGCGACCACAACATTGCCCAACATCAAATGGCAGACGTAGTGCAAGCGGAACGAAACTGCTCGTTATTGTGTGGTTGAAGGACCGTTTATCAGTTTGGACCAGTGCAGCGCGAGCCGATCGTGATCATGCGACACTGTTACTACACAGCGCTAATAAAAGATCCAGTAAAGAAAGCATTTGAATTCGCCACAGAAATAACATCGCTGCGAAATCTAGTGAGAAACATTCACATTTCTCCGTTATTAACGGATCAAACAGCGCTGACGTGGAAACCAGGAAGAAACATTGTGCCATGATTGAACTATCCAGTGTCATCAGCAACATTCACCATGGATTTACTGTAGTAACTGCAACTATGGAAGTTTGGCAGGAAAGTAACATTACGTCGGTTTTATTTTGACATTATGAATACAATTGCTGCCCTCAAATGTTAATCTGAAATAAAATAAACATTTGTTTATAACTACTACAATATTACATTTAATTTTTTTCCAAGGAGCTGTTTTGTTTTATATGCTCATAAGAAGAGTGAATAGCTCTAGAATTGCTCAAAGTAAAAAAAAATCATACTTTATGATGTTAGTTTTAATATAAAAAAGAATAAAAAAATGTATTGAAGGAAATTTCTCTGGCATTTCTTCTTTTTGCTGTATCAAAAACGTACCGAACCGAACCGTGACACAAGTGTATCAAATTGAACCGAACCGTGAATTTTGTGAACCGTTACACCCCTAATATATATATATATATATATATATATGGGGGGGGGGGTCCACGGATTGTTAAATATGTACATAGGGGGGGCCCCAAGGAAAAAGGTTGGGAACCACTGTTCTATATCTGCTGTACAGCAGAAACAAACTTTGTTGCATATTTTCCTGTTATCACTGTAAAGCTGCTTTGAAACAATCTGTTTTGTAAAAAGCGCTACATAAATAAGGGTGACTTGACGGCTTAAAGTCACAGCACCCTAATAAAACAGTTGCTGTGATGTCTGTCATTAATGTTCATCAAAGAACAAAGGCAACAGAGAAAATTGTAGCTTTAATAAGGATTAACCTATATTTAAGAATGATCTGAGTAGGCCTACTTAAAAGAGTGTTTTGTGTTATATAATGGCTTATATTACAATCTAACACTTATTTCTAGGAAATTAAATAAGAATAGATTTAATTATCATACTACTACACAGAATAAACAGAAGTATTCCTTTAGAATATTAAAAAAGGATATGAGTGCGTTCGAAGGAGAGCTTGAACAAATTGATTGGGTACCCCTTTTATCTACCGAAGATGTGGAAACTGCGCATACAATCTTTATAGAGGAAATACAAAGAATAAGGGATAAATATACTACATTTGCTATAAATAGGCATAAAAAGAATAACTTACCATGGATTACTGAACAGGTACGGATGCTCATGAAAAAGCATGACATTTCTTTAAAAAAAGCTATAAAATCTGGATTACGGCAGGACCGACTTCTTTTTAATAGTCTGATAAACAATGTAGTTAAGATAATACGACAGGCTAAGGCACAATACTTTATTAATATTTTAAATGAGGCCAAAGGTAATAGTAAAAAGGTATGGCAAACCATTAATCAATTAATAACGACAGACTTTAATTCAGGTAGTAAATGTCTAGAATTAAAATTTAAAGGGAGAATAATTGATAAACCTGATGAAATTACTGATATATTTAATAATTATTTTGTTGACTCAGTTCAGAATTTAACTGATAAATATGGAATTAGATATAATGAATTAAATTCTGTAAATTCCGTTAAACCTGTATTTGCTCTAACTACAGTTTCAGAGATTAAAATTCAGAATATTATAAATGATTTAAAACATTCTAAAAAGGTAATAGTGATATGTTTTTAGCATCAATTTCGCATTTGGTTAATTTATCAATTGGACAATCTATTTTCCCAAATTGTTGGAAAACTACTCGGTTACTATCGTAACCTCAGTTCCCTGAGATAGGGAACGAGTATTGCGTAGCTATACGCAGTGGGGAAACTCCTTTTCCTCGATTTACTGAAGCTTTTATTTAAAACGCATTTGCAGCTGCACAGCTAGCACATTGAGCGTGGCTCGCTCATAGGCTGTGCTGCAGCAACTGCTTAAACCAATGGCGCGGGCGCTTCTGACAGGCCACCAATGAACAACCTTGTACGTCAGAGCTTCCAAAGGGGGCGTGGCCTCAGTCTATATCAGAGCCCCGCATTCACCATTATAGCAGGTTCCACGACTGAAGCGACAACTCACCAGGTTACCATAGTGCGGCCAGCTACGCAATACTCGTTCCCTATCTCAGGGAACTGAGGTTACGATAGTAACCGAGTAGTTCCCTTTCGAACGGTCACTTCGTATTGCGTAGCTATACGCAGTGGGGACTCCATGCAAAACGCCGCACTAACAATAACTGGTTGCCACTGAACTCAGGACCCCTGAGCTCAAAACAAGTCCGAACCATTATAATATATATTTATATATATAGACCAGACACCGTCGGGCCTTATAAAATATATGTGTCAGTAACAATACCAACCCAATATACTAATGAACCCGGACACCGTCGGGGCTATTTAGTAAATTAGAAATAACCAGCAAGCGGGTTTTATAAACATATGTGAATGATTATGCACAGTACACTGTAGAGAAGACCGGGCACTGCCGGGTCTTCATCATACTGAAAGCACCTTCGCATGCAGAGAAGGAACTTCCATATTATAAAATTTCATAAATGTGGAAGGCGAGGACCAGCCGGCCGCATCACAAATATCCTGAATAGGAAAACCAGATGACCAAGCCCACGATGAAGCCATGCCTCTAGTCGAGTGGGCTTTAATACCTATGGGGCAAACCTGACCCATTGAAGTATAAGCCATAGATATAGCATCCACAATCCATCTAGACAGCCTTTGCTTGGTGACTGGATCGCCTTTGGATCGGCCACCAAAGCAGACAAATAGCTGTTCTGACTGCCTGAAAGACGCAGAACGCTCCAGATAAATTCTCAGTGCTCTGACAGGACACAGAAGATTCACCTCCCCATCCTCGGCAGAGGGGGGAAGGGCTAATAACGTAATGACCTGTGCTTTAAACGGAGTTGAAAGCACTTTAGGCACATAACCATGTCTGGGTTTGAGGACGACCTTAGAGTCACCTGGGCCAAACTCCAAACATGAAGGGCTCACTGAGAGCGCCTGCAGATCCCCTACTCGCTTGATAGATGCCAGTGCCAGCAGGAGAGCAGTCTTTAGCGAGAGAGGTTTCAAATCAACCGACTGTAGCGGTTCAAATGGTGGGCCCTTTAAGGCCCCCAGGACCCTGGAGAGGTCCCAGAGGGGCACAGAAGGGGGTCTGGAGGGGTTAATCCTCCTAGCACCCTTCAAAAACCGCACCACCAAATCATCCCTTCCTATCGACTGGCCAGCTATCAGGGCATGATGCGCTGCAATAGCTGCCACATACACTTTGAGCATGGACGGGGAGCGGCCCGCATCCAACAGCTCCTGCAGGAAGGATAATATTGCATCTACCTCACATGACTCTGGGTCCAAACAGTTTTTCAAGCACCAGCTGGAAAACACTGACCATTTCAAAGCATATAGGCGCCTAGTAGACGGGGCCCTAGCTTCGGAGATAGTGTTTAGGACTTTCCTTGGAAGGTCCCCGGGTACCCGTTTAGGGGCCACACATGGAGGGCCCATAAATCGGGTCGCGGATGCCATATCGTTCCCTTCGCCTGGGAGAGGAGGTCTTTCCTCATCGGAACAGGCCAAGGGACTGTGTCTGATAGCTGAATCAGCTCCGGAAACCACGGTCTGGATCTCCAGAGAGGGGCCACCAGCAGGACTGGGCACCCGCTCTCCCTGACCCTCTTTATGACTTGTGGAATCATCGAGACAGGGGGAAAAGCATAGAGGGGGCGATTGGGCCAACGATGGGTCAACGCATCCCTGCTCTTCGAGAAAAACATTTTGCAATGAGTGTTGGATCTCGAGGCAAAAAGGTCTATTTCGGCCTCTCCGAACACACTCCATATCAGACGAACCGTCTGAGGGTTTAGGGACCACTCGCCTGGGGGAGTGTTGCCCCGTGAGAGCATATCCGCGCCCAGATTCTGAATGCCCGGGATATGCATTGCTCTCAAAGAGCGCAGATTGCTCTGTGCCCATATAAGGAGTTCTCTCGCTAGGGCATACAGGCTGCCTGACCTGATGCCGCCTTGGCGATTTATATAGGCCACCACTGACATGTTGTCCGTGCGGACCAGGACATGGTGGCCTTTTAGGTTTGTTAGTAATGCTTCAAGGGCCAAACCAACCGCTTTCATTTCCAGACAGTTGATGTGTAAGCTCTGCTCCGTGCTCGACCAGAGGCCGGAGACAGGCTTGCCCTCGTGCAGAGCACCCCAACCTAGGTTGGATGCATCTGTAAACACTACTTTCCTTCTGGAAACTACTCCCATGGTCACACCCTTGAGGTACCAGTCCTGAGCTCGCCAGGGAATCAGGGCTCTTAAACAACCGTGATTCACCATGATGCGCAGGCTGCCGGACTGCCATGCATGGGTTGGCACACGGCGTTTCAGCCAGTGTTGCAGCGGGCGCATGCGCAGTAATCCCATACAGAGTACTGGCGATGCTGCTGCCATGAGGCCGAGAAGTTTCTGAAATTTTTTCAGGGGCGCGCGCTCTCGCGCTCTGAACGAGGCTGCTAGCGTCTGCACTGCGAGCGCGCGCTCTCGTGTGAGCCGCGCTGTCATCTCCACTGAGTCTAAAACTGTGCCCAGAAAAACTACAGTCTGGCTGGGTGTCAGTTTGCTCTTGGCAACATTGATTGTGAGACCCAGGCATTTCAAATGGCCGAGAATCAAATCTCTGTGAGCTACCAGCTCTGCTCTCGATTGTGCTAGCACCAGCCAGTCGTCGAGATAATTCAGCACGCGCACTCCCTGATGTCTCAGGGGAGAGAGCGCTGCCTCCATGCACTTCGTGAATGTACGGGGTGCCAGGGACAAGCCGAAGGGCAGGACCGTGTACTGATAGGCTTGACCCTCGAAGGCGAATCTCAAAAATGGCCTGTGACGAGGGTTTATCTGAATATGAAAGTACGCGTCTTTCAGATCCATTGTTACAAACCAGTCTCCCGGGCGAATTTGCGCTAGGATGTGTTTGATAGTCAACATTTTGAACGGCCGTCTCATGAGAGCTTTGTTCAAATGTCTCAAATCTAGTATGGGTCTGAGACCGCCGTCTTTTTTCGGAATTAGAAAATAACGGCTGTAAAACCCTGAATATGTTTGCGCTGGAGGGATTAATTCTATCGCCCCTTTTGCTAACAAATTCTGTACTTCGGCGCGAAGCACGTGACCCACGCTGCTTCTCACTGAAGACTCGACTACCGCCTGAAATTTTGGGGGTCTGCGAGCAAATTGGAGCGAGTAACCTCGCTTTATAATGTTTATGACCCAACTCGACACACCGGGGATGGCTTGCCAGGCCTGCACCCGTGCGGCTAGGGATTGAACCACTGAATGGGATGAGTCGCCTACACTGTGGGGACTCACTACCTTTACATTGTGATTTGTGCACATATCGAGTGTTTGAGTGACTGTACCGGCTTTTGCCTGTGGGGAAGTCATTCTTACAACATGGAGGGGGCCACCTAGTGTAGGGGGACCGTGAAACCATGGGTTGTGTTTGTGAAACATGCTCTTTTTGTGCTTTATTTGGGTCGATGTGAAAACGGCGTTTGTTTGTAGAGGCGCGCTCACTGCTGCGGGCCTGTTTACAGTAATAAAATCCCCAGCCGCCTGAACTAAACAGGGAGCTGCGGGAAGTATAGCGGGTCTTTTTGAGGGTGGTCCGGCTAGTGCGAGACACGAGCCCTCTCTCTTTATCCTTGCTAGGATGACTTCGGCGGAACCGGTTCACTCACCCCGCTGGGCCGCGGGCCTTGGCGCCGGGGCATCGGGTAGCGCTTTGTCGGTCTCGGCTGGCGGAAGGTATCAGCCGCAGGGCGGGGCTGAGATACCTGCTTTGCCGGTCTGACTGGATGCGGCGAAGAGGCTGGCTTGGTCTTTGACGCTGAGCTAGAGCGTTTCGGCAGGAAGTGTCGCATTGCCTGGGACGCCTTCTGTGCCTCGGTGAATCTTTCCGAAAACCCTTTGACCGCCGGGCCGAAGAGGCCGGAGCTGGACACGGGGGCGTCGAGAAAACGTGTCTTGTCCGTCTCCTTGATCTCCGTTAGATTCAGCCAAAGGTGGCGCTCTAACACTACCAAGCTTGCCATGCTCTTACCTATGGCCTGTGCTGTAGCCTTCGTAGCACGCAAGGCTAGGTCCGTAGCGCTCCTCAGATCGCTGAAGGCTTCCGGATCCGGGCCAGTCTCGTCCATGGACTGGAGGAGCTTGGCCTGGTAAACCTGAAGCACGGCCATGGTGTGTAGAGCCGATGCAGCCTGGCCAGAGGCGGAATACGCGCGTCCGGCGAGGGCTGATGTAGCTCTACACGGCTTGTTGGGGTGGGTAGCTCTAGCTCGCCAGCTAGCCGCCGTGTTCGGGCACAAATGAGCTGCCACAGCCTCCTCGAGGGGCGGCAAAGACTCATAGCCCTTTTCCGCTGCACCGTCCACTGAAGAGAGTGTCGCGGAAACAGATGAACCCACCCGTGCTGAGTAGGGTGCTCGCCACGCCTTGGTCAGCTCCTCGTGGACCTCGGGGAAAAATGGCGCTGGTTTGTGACGTGGGGCCTGTTGGCGCCCTGAGAGAAAACAGCCATCCAGCCGACTACGGGGCGGCTCCTCAGGCGAGGCCCACTTGAGGTCGAGGTCCGTGACAGCCTTTGTCAGGATCCGAAGCATTTCGGCGTCGGAGTTAGTCCTGGTCGCTGAAAAACTGCCTGATGCCTCAGAAGTTTTGGCGGGGTCGAGAGAGCCCGGCCATTCCTCCTCAGACGCAGTAATCGACAGGCTGTCGTCGTGTTCGCCCGATCCCCCGAAGGAGACAAGGCCCGCCACGTGGTGGGGGGGGCGCAGGTCTCCCTCGAAGAAAACCGGTGAGGGCGTCGTCTCTGGAGAAGGCGAGGCACGCGGGGACACGGCCGGCGTGCTTTCGCTTATCTCCATGGTCTCAGGGGGCCTTTGGCTGCGGCGCTTCTTCTACCGCGGCTTAAGTAGTGCCGGGAAGGGAAGGGCGGGTGACGCGGCATCGCCGTCTCGTAAGAGAGCTAGCCGGGTGCGCAGCACGGAGATCGGCATGCTTTCGCAGGCCTCACATCCGCCGGCGGAGAGCGCATTTTCCGCGTGGGCAGCTCCCAGGCAAGAAATGCAGCTCGCGTGTCCATCAGCCTCGTGCAGCTTGAGTCCGCACGTGGCGCAGGATGAAACAGGCATAATTTTAAAGGATATAGTCGTCGTCGTCGCCGGATAGCCACAGGTGAGACGGCGTCAGGGGGAAAACGGCTTGAAGTGCGTAGTCCGCTGAAAATGCTCGCTCAGGCTGAAGGGCTTGTTCTACGGCGAAGCTTGCAGTATCGGTCAGAGACATGCAGTTGTCGCTGAAGGAGTGAAATCTGCTATAATGGTGAATGCGGGGCTCTGATATAGACTGAGGCCACGCCCCCTTTGGGAGCTCTGACGTACAAGGTTGTTCATTGGTGGCCTGTCAGAAGCGCCCGCGCCATTGGTTTAAGCAGTTGCTGCAGCACAGCCTATGAGCGAGCCACGCTCAATGTGCTAGCTGTGCAGCTGCAAATGCGTTTTAAATAAAAGCTTCAGTAAATCGAGGAAAAGGAGTTTCCCCACTGCGTATAGCTACGCAATACGAAGTGACCGTTCGAAAGGGAACTGGATTAGTTACTCCAGTCTTCAAGGCAGGTGATCAGAGTATAGTTGAAAATTATGGGCCGATTTCAATTTTATCAGTAGTGTCTAAAATACTAGAAAAGGAAGTAACTGAGCAAATTGTAAATTATTTAAATGTACAAAATAATTTATTGTGCCCTATGCAATTTGGGTTCCGTAAACATCACTCAACAGAAACGGCTGTGTGTCATTTTATTGAGCAAGTGAGGTCAAAATTAGATAAAGGTGGGGTTGTGGGTGCAGTATTCCTTGATTTGAAAAAGGCATTCGATACGCTAAATCATAATGTTTTAATGTCTAAATTATTACATTTGAATTTTTCATTAGAAGCAATGAAGTGGATCGAATCTTATCTCACATCAAGGAAACAGTGTACACGGATTGAAACGCAGGTATCGTCTTTGAGAGAGTGTTTTACGGGAGTACCGCAGGGGTCTGTATTAGGGCCCTTACTTCAAAGTTTGTATTTGAATAATTTACCTGATGTTTGCCCGGATGTAAATATTCAAATGTACGCCGATGACACTGTTGTATATGTACATGGTAAAACAAATGAACAAGTTGCACAAAAATTAGATGTTGCAATGTCCAAAATTTCGGACTGGCTTACTCAGTGTTGTTTAACGTTGAATGTTCAGAAAACTGCCTGTATGTATTTTAAAATTAAAAGGAATGAGGAGATTCTTCCTGACATATTAGTTTGTGGTGAAAAATTACAAATTGTGTCATATTTTAAATATCTTGGAGTTATTTTAGATACGCACTTAACATTTGAAAAGCATATAAAAAAATAGTTCGCGTAGTGACACCTCAACTTAGAAACTTTAAATTTATACGGAGTCAACTTTCACTGGAAGCTGCAAGAATTTATTTGCATTCTTTGATTTTTTCTCATTTTTCTTATTGTATTACTTCATGGTCACAATCAGAAAAATCTACTCTCAGACCTTTATATACTTTATTCAAACGTGCTCTAAAGGCATTTGACAAGAAACCTAATAGATACCATCATTGTCTTATAATCCAAAAGCACAATTTTTTTACTTTTGATAATTTTATTATATTTTACAATTGTTGTTTAATGTATAAAATTGTAAATGATCTTGCACCTCCTCCTTTAAAAACATTTGTAGCTTCACGTAGAGAAAATATAAGACAAACAAGGACTTCATCAAGAGGTGATTGTGAAGCACATTTTAGAGTAACTGAGTTTGGTCGATCAACTTTTTCTGTAAGAGCTGTTAAAAACTGGAATAACTTACCAATTGTTATTAGACAATGTCATACATTGACACAGTTCAAGCTGCATTTGAAAATATGGTTAAAAAGGAGTCAGGTCTGTAATCATTAAATACTCCTGTTTTGTCAAAGTTTTATAATTATGGGGGATTGATTTTGTAATATTATGTGATTTTATAGGATGTATATTGAGATTTTTTGGTAGTAATATTGTTGTATTTATTGTTAAATGATAGACAATGTGTCGTATATTTTTCTCTTGTGGGTTGTTATATTGTATGTAATGTGATTTGATACTTTCTGCCCAGGAACTGCAGATGAAATTTAGCCCTGTGGCTAATTCTGGGACCGTTTTTTTACTGTCCATTGTCCCTGTCAAATAAAATAAAATGAAATGAAATGAAATATTGTCATCAAAGATTTTGAATAAAAGTTTGAATTCCATTCCATACATCTGTTTCATAATCAGGCTTGGTCACATTATTTAGGTATTTAATAAGGGATGACATGGCATGGTAAACATGCTTCAGCTTCACTCAGTAATGCCTGCATTTTGTTCTGGGATTAATATACTACTTTGATGAGTCAAGTTACAATAGTATGCTCTTTTCCTCATGTTAAACTACTGTATGAATGCCCAGTGGAGGGGGCTGATGTTAAAGGGCTCATTTTTGAAGGCAAAGGCCTGGTTGACCATCTATACCACACACACACACACTCACAATTAAGTGTAAATACAATTAAGTCTTGTCTTTTAGTGGCAACTTATGTGGCATTACAATTTTTTTCAATTGCTAAGAAGCGTTTGACAATTCTTAAAATACTTTTTCTAAACTCTTAACACAGCAACACACCTACATCACACAATTAGCCAAATAGTCAATTTTCTGCCCAAAACCACATTTTCTTAAATAAATACAAACTCTACATTTCAAAACCCAAAAAAACTTTTTCAATATACTCTATCAAAACACTGCAAATCCATTTCAAAATCGATTAATTCGGTCAAAACCATTTTTTTTTTTATTCATTCAGCTGTGTGTGTGTGAATTCATGGTGCATTAGATATGTGTACGACATACAGTAATATCTAAATGTGAAGGAGTCATCAATACTTTATAGAATGTACAACTGAAAAAAAAAACAGTCAGTGACAGAATTGCTGCATAAAGGCTTTATTAGCAATATGAAAGTGCTGTCAGTGATCAACAAAACGAAACAAAGACAAACATACATGGCCTTTGGTTTAAAGTGTGCAAAAATAAAACAAAATGACAGGAAAAAAAGGCCCAGAAAAAAAAAGTCATGTTCTAATCTAAAGGATCTTCAGCATTTAGCCACATGTTCTCGTCTACATCACATCGTATGTTGTCTCTCGCTATACACCTTGGAAAGAAACGCTTGGCATGCCTTATCCACCCCTGACAGTCTTCAACTGAGATGTCTCTGCACCCAGCATCCATGGCATCCAGGAGGGACATTTGGTCATGTGGGCGGTGATCATATACTTTCCACCTCCAAGTAGAAAAAAATTCCTCAATGGGGTTGAGGAAAGGAGAGTATGGAGGAAGAAAAAGTGAAATAGCTCTTGGATGTGCTGCAAACCAGTTTGTGATTGCATGTGAATTGTGATTACATGGGACAATGTAGCATTCCACCAATGTCCTCATGTTTCCTCCCACCTGTTCTGCTTCTGGCACCAGTTGTTGGTGGAGGTCATCTAAAAACAAAAGAAGGCGCTCTGTGTTGTAGGGACCAATCTGACTTTTCTGCAGAACCAAACCAGCACTTGAGATTGCAGCACACATTGTGATGTTTGCTCCTCTCTGACCTGGCACATCAACGGTGGCCCTTTTCCCTTTACATTTCTTCATCGTCTACGTGTTTTTGCCAGGTTAAACCCTGCCTCGTCTACATAAATGATTTCGTGCAGTGTCTGATTAGCCTCCAACTCCATAATTCTCTGAAAGAAAAATCAAACACAATTATTACATAAATGCTTATAGAAAATAGTGAAAAAAAGAGGTGTGGAATAGTCAATGTAGAATCAGACATGGTATATAGACACCATACGTATTGGTGCTGGAGTTCCTTGACCCGATCGCGGTTTCTTTCAAAGGAAACCGTGTACAACTGTTTCATTCAAATTCTGTGTTTGGTCAGAGTCCGAGCAACGGTAGCCAGGCTGATGCTTTCCACGTTTTGGAATACCAGGTTGTCCTCTACAATTGTGGTCTGAATTTCTCTCCGTTTTATTGCATTGTCAGCAATGAACCATCAATGGCATGTTCTGGGTCTTCACTGAGAAGCTTTCTTCTTCCCCCAGAGCAAGGAAGTCGTTGTGTCCTCTAGAGGAACAAAAATACAACATATTTGTATTTGTAACTGCTGGTGGCCAGCAGTTATAATACAGTAGTATAACTGCACTGATAGCCCTCATGAAATGCATGACTTACCTGTTGGTTTGTTGAAAAATCCGGATAATGGAAGCAACGGTTGACCGTCTGAGATTAGGCTGGACTCTTTCACCAGCCTCTTTCAATGATAGACCATGGTCTATGATTGTGGCTCTTATTTCATCCGTGACAACAGCTCTTACTCTCCTTTAAACAGCACCACGCATTCTTACTCCTCTTCCCCTACTTATCCTTCTCCCTCCATCAACTAGTCCTCTCCCTAGTCCATCTAGTCCTCTCACTGGTCCATCTAGTCTTCTCCCTCGACCATCTAGTCCTCTCCCTCGTATAACTAGTCCTCTCCCTTGTGCAGACATTTTCTTTCTTTTTTTGCTCCGCTGTGTTGTTGTGTTGCTTTGAACAAAACCAATCCAAAGACTGCCTTTTCATAGTGTATGTCCATGTAATGGAAAGTCTTCAACACCTGGCTTTGAAACAAAAATGTTTTTTTATAATGTTTAAATATATATATTCACAAAATATTCATCACAAAAGCTGTTATAATCCAGATAAATCCAGAAAAATGAATGGATCTCTATGGGCCTCTGCTGGGCAGATATGGTAATTACCCCTATTTTTCTAAAACTAAATTCCCTTCAGGTTTTTCTCTAACCTGCAGAACTCTGCCTCTAACACCTAGATCAATATCCAGAAACAACTTATATTTAATTTTGATCATCATTAAAGTATTTGTTGTTCATAAAAATGTAATATTTCATATGCATGCTAAGTGTAGTAGAAATTTTGCAGTAAAAAGGTACAAAAGTACTTAAAATCTCCCCTCTTTTTTTTTTTTTTTTTTTACTTCTCATCTATACATTAATAGTGTCTATCTATACACTAGTCTGTGTTTTCAGATACACTAGTCTGTGTTTTCAGATCATCCGCGCTTCTTCAGCAGTGTAGAGAGCGCGCGCGTATGGTTGCCAGATAGCCTACTATTGAAAAGACCGGGCAGAAAACGTGTTATTTTAACAGAAAAGCTCTGACTGGGGTTTAATTATTAAAACCTGTCAACTGTAAGCCTGAACGCTCGTAAAAACAGTTTTTGAGATTTTCTACTTAAATTAAAGTGTCATTCAGTCGGTCTGTGTTCTGCCACGAGCCGCTCGCGCTATTTGTGCGACTAAATCTGCGATCAAAATGCAGGCTGATATCCAGCAGTGTTTTTAATGTTGTTCATATTATCGAGCAAGAATGCAATGTTTCCTGAATATCCACACGATTTCAAATGTGACATTGATTTTATACAACAGTTCAACAAACAGAAGGGTAGCCTAACATTAAGTGATGTAGACGACAATTAAAACAGTATTGTCAGTAGGCTTATTGCTCTATTTTGCAACGAAAGCCATAGAACTGCAGCACACAGCGGTGATTCGTGAACGAATCTGTGGCTTTGAACGAATTGTGAGATTCAATGACCCGTTCATAAATATAGCAACTATCTCAGTAGCACCTCACTGCAGTACACGAGATCCAGGGGGCGGAGTTGGATTCAGATCTAAGGGGTGGAGATTAATAGGTTTAGGGGTGGGTTTAGGGATCAGGGGGTGGAGATTGGTAGGATTAGGTATATAAGGTGGGAGGAGTTGGATCTGGATCCATGACTCACTCATAAAGATAGTGACTTACCGCCACCTACTGGCGATTTTAATTTAATATTTTAAAATATCACTTCGTTTTTACCATCATTTCATATTTATTGAACATTGTTTAATTTAAAGCATTATTTATTTTGTAAAGGTACTTATAAAGGTACAAAATGAACTGGAAAAATCGATTAAAGGGGGCAAATATTGTCCCTTAATGGAAAAGGTGTGACTGCAGTCTAAGTGGAAGAGAGCGGGTACCAGGGGGTACGGCACTCTAAAAACCACTGGACCACTGAACTAAGAAAAAGGGGTAGGCTATGTAGAATTGCACAAGTGCTACTGCTAAAGAGTGCAATGTCAATACAGCCTGTTACCTTAATTTAAATTTCTCATAAGCTTAATTGAATTGGCTTAGAGAGATAAATTATAATCATTTTTTTTGTCTAAAGACTACATATAGCTACCAAAATTAATGTCAGTAACTGACTTTAAATGACTTTTTGTCAACTAAAACTAGACTAAAACTATGAAAGACAAAATGACTAAAATGTGACTAAGACCAATAAGCATTTTCGTCTGAAGATGAAGACTAAGACTAAGACTAAATCAAAAATGGCTGCCAAAATTAACACTGATACATACAGATTGATTTTTTTGATGATATATCAGCCAGACAGAAATCTGACCTAGAGAACATTTTTCTGGCCCAAGAGTACTTTCTATACATACTCATAGACTCCTTCTGATACTTCATAAGCCATATAGAAGTCCATATCTGACCTATTCATTTTATTTTTGGTCAAAGGGTCCTCAAAAGGTTTTAAACAATATACTTGTATAGAGTCCTTCTGATGTTAAATCAGCTATTCACAGGTCCCCTTTTGACCCACTGAACATATTTCTGGCCAAAGAGTTCTTGAACATTAACTGACTATACATACAGATTGACTTGTGATGACATATCAGCCAGAGAGTAGTTCACATTTGACCTACTTTACATATTTCTGGCCCAAGAGTGCTTTATCCAGAACTTTCTATAAATACTCATAGACTCCTTCTGATGTATCATAAGCCATAGAGAAGTCCTTATCTGACCTATTGAACTTATTTCTGGTATACAACAGTCCTCAAAGTGTAACTTTATAACCTCAAAGACTCTTTCTGATGCTACATCCGCCAGACTTTTGAACTTATTTCTGGTCAAAGTTTCCTCAAAAGTTTTTAAACGATATAAAGTTATAGACTCTTTCTGATGATAAATCAGCTATTCACAGGTCCCCTTTTGACCTAAGGAACATATTTCTGGCCAAAGAGTCCTCGATCTTAGGCTTTCTATACATACTCATAGACTCCTTCTGATGCTTCATAAGCCATATAGATGTCCATATCTGACCTTTTGAACTTATTTCTTGTCAAAGTTTCCTCAAAAATGTTCTAACTTTATAAAGTTATCGACTCCTTCTGATGTCAAATCAGCCTTACAGAAGTCCACATTTGACCCAAGGAATTTATGTACGGCCAAAGAGTCTTCGATATTGGATTTTCTATACATACTCATAGACTCCTTCTAATGCTTCATAAGCCAAATAGATGTCCAGATCTGACCTTTTGAACTTATGTCTTGTCAAAGTTTCCTCAAAAGTTTTTAAACAATATAAAATTTTAGACTCTTTCTAATGAAAAATCAGCTATTCTGAGGTCCACTTTTGACCTAAGGAACATATTTCTGGCCAAAGAGTCCTCGATCTTAGGCTTCCTATACATACTCATAGACTCCTTCTTATGCTTCATAAGCCATATAGATGTCCATATCTGACCTTTTGAACTTTTTTCTTGTCAAAGTTTTCTCAAAAATTTCCTAACTTTATAAAGTTATCGACTCCTTCTGATGTCAAATCAGCCTTACAGAAGTCCACATTTGACCCAAGGAATTTATGTATGGTCAAAGCGTCCTCGATCTTGGACTTTCTATACATACTCATAGACTTCTTCTAATGCTACTTAAGTCATGTAGATATCCATATCTGACCTTTTGAACTTATTTCTGGTCAAAGGGTCCTCAAAAGTTTTTAAACGATATAAAGTTATAGACTCCTTCTAATGAAAATCAGCTATTCAGAGGTCCCCTTTTGACCTACTGAACATAATTCTGGCCAAAGAGTCCTAAAAGATTAACCATATTCATTCAGATTGATATCTTCGGATGTTATATCCTCCTGAGAAAAGTCCATATTTGAAATACTGAATTTTATTCTGGCCAAGGAGTACTTGAAACTTGACCTTTCCATATATACCCGTTAACTCTTTCTGATGTCAAATCAGCCTTACTAAAATCCATATTTGACCCAAGGAATATATTTATGGCCAAAGAGTCCTCGGTCTTGGACTTTCTATACATACTCATAGACTACTTCTAATGCTACATAAGCCACATTAATATCTACATCTGACCTTTTGAACTTATTTCTGGTCAAAGGGTCCCCAAAACTTTTTAAATGATATAAAGTTATAGACTCTTTCTGATGATAAATCAGCTATTCACAGGTCCCCTTTTGACCTAAGGAACATATTTCTGGCCAAAGAGTAATCAAAGGGTATGTTTATATGCGTTTTCATAGACTACTTTTGATGTTACATCAACCATTAGTCCAAATTTGACCCACTGAACATATTTCTGGCCAAAGAGACCTGGAACTTTAATCATCTATAATTACTATCTCCTTCTGATTTTTCATCAGCCAGGCTATTGTCCATGTTTGACAAATGAACATATTTCTGGAAGAGTCCTTGATCTTTCTATACATACTCATAGACGCTTTCAGATAGTACTTCAGCCAAAAAAATATTCATAATTGATTACTAAACTCATTTCTGGGCGAAAGGTTTATGAACTTGATTTCTCTATACATATTAATTGACTCCTTCTGATGTTACAAGAGCAATACAGTATTGTATTGTATCAATATGACCTATTAAACCTATTTCTTTCCAAAGAGTCTAACACTCTTGACACTCTAATTTTACAAGAGCAATAAAGTATTTAAAAATTTGACCAATTGAACATATTTCTGGCCAAAGAGACCTTGATATTATTCTTTCTATACATGCTCATTGACTCCTTCTGATATTTCTTCAGCCATACAGAAGTCCAGATTTGACATATTGAACATATTTCTGACCGAAGAGTCCTTGACCTTGAACTTTCTATTCATAATTATAGACTCTTTCAGACAGTACATAGGACAGACAATTGTCCATATTAATAATTGAACATATTTCTGGCCAACAAGTCCATGAACTTGAACATTTTGTACATGCTCATTGACTCCTTTTAGTTTTTCATCAGCCAGAGAGTAGTCCATAATTGACCTACTGAAAATATTTCTGGTAAGAGTCCTCGATTTTGAACTTTCTATACATGCTCATTGACTCCTTATGATGATTCATCAGACAGACAATTGTCCATAATTGACCCACTGAACATATTTCTACCCGAAGAGTCTTTGAACTTGAACTTTCTATTCATAATCGTTGAATTCTGATGTTTCATCAGGCAGACAGCAGTCCATATTTGACCTACTGAACATATTTCTGGTAAAAGAGTCCTCGATCTTGAACTTTTTAAACATAGACTCTCTCTGGTGTTTCATCAGCCATGCAGTAGTTCTGATTTGACATAATGAACATATTTCTGACCGAAGAGTCCTCGATCTTGAACCTTCTATTCATACTTATAGACTCTTTCAGATAGTACATCGGCCAGACAATTGTCCATAATGACAATTTTTGCAATTTAATGATAATCTAACACTGACCAGAAATAAGTTCAAAAGATCAAACATGGACATCTTATGTAGCATTAGAACGAGTCTCTGAGTATGTATAGAAAGTCCAAGATCGAGGACTCTTTGGCCATAAATATATTCCTTGGGTCAAATATGGACTTCTGTAAGAATGATTTGACATCCGAAGGAGTCGATAACTTTATATAGTTTGAAAATTTTTGAGGACACTTTGACCAGAAATATGTTCAAAATGTCATACATGGACAGGTCAAATATCGTTGTGCTTTGAAAAATAGCATAGGTTATGCACTTTTTGCATTGCATTGCTTTGAATACCAGAACAAACTCCTTCCCATATTCATTAAAGAGATAACATGTTGCATTGCATTGCACAAACCATCTAACCTTGTGCATTGAAGAATAACATATAGGCTATGTACTTCTTGCATTGCATTGCACACCAGAACTAACTCATTCCCATGTTCATTAAAGGAGATAACATGTTGCATTGCATTGCACAAGCGATCTAACGTTGTACATTGAAGAATAACATGTAGGCTATGCACTTCTTGCATTGAATTGCACACCAGAAATAACTCATTCCCATGTTCATTAAAGAGATAACATTTGTGTTGTTGCATTGCCTTGCATAGACAATCTAACGTTGTGCACTGAAGAATAACATAGGCTATGCACTTCTTGCACTGAATTGCATTGCACACCAGAACTAACTCAGTCCCATGTTCATTAAAGAGATATCATGTGTTGTTGCAATGCATTGCACAAACGATCTAACGTTGTGCATTGAATAATGTTATATTATATAGGCTATGCACTTCTTGCATTGCATTGCACACCAGAATTAATTCATTCACATGTTCATTAAAGATACAATATATGTGTTGTTACAGTGCACTGCACAAACGTTCTAACCTTGTGCACTGAAGAATAACATATAGGTTATGCAGTTTTCGCAATGCATTGCATTGCACACCAGAACTAACTCATTCCCATGTTCATTAAAGAGATAACTTGTTGCACGATCTAACGTTGTGCATTGAAGAATAACATACAGTTAAGCAATGCACTTCTTGCATTGCATTGCACACCAGAACTAACTCAATCCCATGTTCATTAAAGAGATAACATGTTGCAAAACATTGCACAAACGATCTAACGTTGTGCATTGAATGATATTATTTAGACTATGCACTTCTTGCATTGCATTGCATTGCATACCAGAACTAACTCAATCGCTTGTGCATCAAAGGATAACATATGTATTGTTGCATTGCATTGCACAAGCGATCTAACTTTGTGCACTGAAGAATAACATATAGGCTATGCACATCTTGCATTGCATTGCACATCAGAACTTAATTCAATCCCGTGTTCATTAAAGAGATAACATATGTGTTCTTGCATGGCATTTCATTGCATTGCACAAACAATCTAACGTCGTGCATTGAAGAATAACATAGGCTATGCACTTCTTGCATTGCATTGCACACCAGAACTAATTCATTCTTTTGTTCATTAAAGAGATAACATTTGTGTTGTTGCAGTGCATTGCACAAACGTTCTAACGTTGTAGGCGTTACACATAGGCTATACACTTCTTGCATTGCATTGCATTACACACCAGAACTAACTCATTCCCATGTTCATTAAAGAGATAGCATATGTTGTTGTTGCATTGCATTGGACAAACGATCTAACTTTGTGCATTGAAGAAAACATAGGCCATGCACTTCTTGCATTGTACACCAGAACTAACTCCTTCCAATGTTCATTAAAGGGACAAAATTTTGCATTGTCTTGCACAAACGATCTAACTTAGTGCACTGACGAATAACATATAGGGTCCGTGTACTTTTTGGTCATTTCATTTCCTGTTTGGAATGGAATAACGAGAAATGAAAACCAGCTCGTTTATTCGTTTTTTAGTTTAGTTTAAAAAAAGAAAAATTAGATTTTGGCTCGATTTTTCATTTTTCGTTTGTGGTTTACAAATCGGTTTATGGGTTCAATATTTCATTTGCACACGTGGGCGGCGCTGAAACGCCCCTTTCATCTGATTGGTCAAACCGCTCCGCCTTCAGTAAGCTACGAGCTTTTCTTTCTGTCACGTAATTCGTGCTGGTCACGTAATTCGTGCTGCTGCGACTTGCAAGTGTGACTCCATTAATGTGAGCCACAGTAAATGACAGATTATTTTAGCATGATGTATTTCCCATTGATAAATACAGTGCAAATAGTTCAAATATCTCTTTGGATAAAAGGGAAGTGGAAATAAAAATCAATAATAGGCTGAACTGTACCATGATATGTCCGTAACATGTGCGTAGATGACCTACCCATAACTGTTACATTAGAGTTAGCTAAGTTTAACACAGTTTGTACAGTAGCTATAAAAGTTAAAAAATTATGTCTAAAGTTGAAAACCCAACAACCCAATGGGAATATATCCTTGTTGTGTAAAACATCTGTTCATAATCTGTGATTACACAATTCCAATGCGAATAGCACCGGGAGGCGTCTGGAATAACTCTGCAATGATCAATCCGCATTTTTAAGACATCTAATTTTACAGTAGGCTCATATTCAGAATGTCGACCTTCTCGTATAACGCCAATGACCGCACAAATGGGCTTCCTTTGTGAAATATAGCAGAACACCGTTTTAAATAACAGTTTAAAAAAGATGGTTTGTTATAGTCCGACAGACAGACAGACAGACAGATAGACAGATAGATAGATAGATAGATAGATAGATAGATAGATAGATAGATAGATAGATAGATAGATGATAGATAGATAGATAGATAGATAGATAGATAGATAGATAGATAGATAGATAGATAGATAGATAGATAGATAGATAGATAGATAGATAGATAGATAGATAGATCTTGAAGTGTAAAGCTGGTTCTCATACACAGATAATGCCTATTTATGAATGAAATTAATGCGTTTATTTGTCATTTAAACTGATGCAAACAGGGAAAGAGTAGAAAAGACGTATTATCCTGTCGCCCCCTCTAGTGGACAGCATTAAGTATTACTGCCTTCATTGCTCAGATAACGCAGGCAAGTCAATGGATTTTTTGGGGAAGTCAGTCTGACCAGACCACTAGTTAGAAAAGATATTAGCGAGTCAGACCAGTGTGAAGGTCTGAGCTGAGTTTGGTGATGCATTTAAGTTCTAGGTGGAGTCAATTTCTCATAATAATACATAATAATAATGTTTAAACATACACTCTCAGAAAAAAAGGTACAAAAGCTGTCACTGGGACAGTACCCTTCAAAAGGGTTCTAATATGTACCATTTAGGTACTAATATGTACACGTTTGGTACCAATATATAACTTTGAGGGACTTATATGCACTCTTTAGGTACAAAGGTGTACCTTTTGAAAAGGTACCGCCACAGTGACAGCTTTTGTACCTTTTTTTCTGATATGGTCCGTGTACGTTTTGATAGTTTGTTTTCCAATTTGAAATGAAATAAGCAGAAACGAGAAAACGGCCCCTATTCGTTTTTTCGTTTTTTCAAAAAAAAAGAAAAAACAAGATTTCGGCTTGATTTTTCGTTTTTCAGTTCACAGGCAAAAAACTAATAAATGACTTCAAAATTCGTTTTCCACATGTGGGCGGCCTGACACGCCCCTTCCGCCGATTGGTCAAGCAAATCTGAGCATGTGACGTCATCAGTTGTCGCTCAAGTCAGGGTCTGTTCAACAAAATAATAGTCCTTTACTATGGCTACAGATTCTTAAACTGTAGGCTACAGGGCAGGTCCGGGCTTTCTTCTGTGCAACTTTACGCGTTTCACAAAAATCTTTACATCAGAAATATTAATTATTAGTCTGCCACCAGCCTGTTTTATTTAGCTGTGTGTGGTGAAGCTGCGATTGACAGCGCCGAGCGGGAGAGGCTCACTGACCAATGTTCAGATCAGCAGTCAGAACTTTTCTTTTAGACGCTCCGTTTTGCCACGGGATGGTGATTGCAAATACTGTAATGCCAATCGGCTGAGGGTGGCTACCGATGATGATGGTGAAATACATTTTTACTGAAACTGTAATCATATCCGCGACCCGTGAGAATGAGACAGATGATTGACAGGACGATAGCGGAGGAAATTAAAGGTGCAAGATAACTTCTGTTAACAAAAACATAAATAAAAAAGTGTTTAATATAAGTGACTTTGTCTTTGTTTTATTGTTTTTGTTGTTTTTAATCAAATAATTGTGAACCACAAACTGAGCCTTCGTTTTAAAGGGCAATTTCCAAATATATTTATTTGTTATAATATTTTATAATACAGCATAAATAAAAACAAGCACACGTAATATGTATGCCTATAGGCTAAACACCACAGTTTTTTGGTTTTGTTTGTGTGAACTTTTATCCCCAACCATATTTCTTCATGGGCTCCACGCCAGGGGTCACGCTCAGCACCCCTACTTCCCATGGTACGAACTGTAATTAACAGTATGCTGACCCAGTTTATATGTAAAATCTTTGGTAATCTATATGTAATATCTAAAAACACTTTACAGTGTGATGGAAATAAACTTTTCTTAAAGCGTCTTGTATATCACCACAGATTTATTGACACCCTTTATCTGTGTTGTATACTGTATACTGTAATAGACAATTGTCCTGCAGAATGAGCTGAAAACGTGCTGTCAATTTCCACCAAGAAGAGTTCCAAAATGCTTTGAAAATCTTAATTGATCCTGTTTGAGTTCATGCTTAATAGTTTGCCTTACTGTTCTCTGAATTAACACAAAGTAGTTATTAGTAAAAATGGGGGAAACTGGATCAAGTTCCTGTGGAATCAATGAATGTTCTTGATGGCATGCATTGTTTCTCGTTTTTATTGTTTGATTATACAGCCAGGACTGAACTTTCATTTGGGTTCCACCAGTAAATCTATATCCACCAGTATATATATATATATAATTAATCTGCTTATTGTGAGCCTAAATGAGTAAATTGTCAAGTCAAGTCAAGTCAAGTGTATTTGTATAGCGCTTTTCACAATACAGATTGTATCAAAGCAGCTTCACAGTTAACAAGGTTTGTTTCTAATGGAATTCATTGATTGATAAAATTAAAATTAAATATCCCCAAAATATCCCCAACTGAGCAAGCCAAAGGCAACAGTGGCAAGGAACCGAAAAACTGGTGACAGGTGACCTGATGGAGAAAAAAAAACCTTGGGAGAACCCAGGCTCAGTCGGGGGCCAGTTCTCCTCTGGCGTTTATGAACTAGAGGTCGGATTTAACTGTAAGATTAAAAGTATTATATGAATGCCTGGCTGAAGAGATGCAACTTTAATCTAGTTTTAAACTGGGAGAGCGAGTCTGAGCAACGAACAGTATCAGGAGGCTATTCCAGAGTTTTGGAGCTAAATGTGAAAATGCTCTCCCTCCTTTGGTGGCTCTGGATATCCTAGGTATGACCAAAAGCCTTGAATTTAGTGATCTTAAAGAGCGCGATGGATTGTAGGGCGATAGAAGATCCGTTAAATAGACTGGAGCTAAGCCGTTTAGGGCTTTATAAGTCAGTAGCAATACAATACGGGACTTTATAGGTATATGTAGTGATATTAAAATCTGTGTTATATGATCATATTTTCTTGATCTAGCAAGAACTCTAGCGGCTGCATTTTGGACTAACTGTAGCTTGTTTATTGAGGATGCAGGACAATCAGCTAATAAACCATTACAGTAATCTAGTCTCGAGGTCATGAACGCATGAACTAACTTTTCTGCATCAGAAACTGAGTGATCTGATGGGGATAAAATTGGTATTTAATCATTATCAGGCTGACTTGCCACCAACTACTGGTGCTTTTTTATATTTTGAAAGTAGTGTTTCATGTTGTCACTTCACATTTAATAGCCTCTTAGAATGAAATCGCTATGCAAATTCACAGTGCCTCCTTTGAGTTGCATTAGACAGTGTGTAATGTAAATCTAAATGCAGGTTCTGTGTAATGTGTGTAATGTAGTGTAATGTAATGTAAATCTAAAGATGCTGCTTCTGTGCCACCTATACTGCAAAGCTGGGTGTTTGTTCATACAGAGTTAATCAGACAGCCTAAAGCCTCTTACGTTGTTAATTTAAATTTCAAAAAACAATTTGACATTTGCTTGCAATGTTTTTCTTACAAAAAACCTCATCATTCGGCAGGACAATTGTCTATTACAGTATACAACACAGATAGAAGGGTGTCAATAATTCTGTGGTGATATACTGTACAAGACACTTTTAAGAAAAGTTTATTTCCATCACACTGTAAAGTGTTTTTAGATATTACACATAGATTACATATAGCCTACCAAAGATTTTACATATAAACTGGGTCAGCATACTGTTAATTATAGGCTACAGATAGTACCATGGGGTGCTGAGCGTGACCCCTGGCGTGGAGCCCATGAAGAAATATGGTTGGGGATAAAAGTTCACAAACAAAACCAAAAAACTGTGGTGTTTAGCCTATAGGCATATACATATTACATGTGCTTGTTTTTATTTATGCTGTATTATAAAATACCCATATTATAACAAATAAATAAAATATATTTGGAAATTGCCCTTTAAAACGAAGGCTCAGTTTGTGGTTCACAATTATTTGACTAAAAACAAGAAGAACAACAAAACAAAGACAAAGTCACTTATATTAAAACAGTTTTTTATTTATGTTTTTGTTAACAGAAGTTATCTTGCGCCTTTAATTTCCTCCGCTATCGTCCTGTCAATCATCTGTCTCATTCTCACGGGTCGCGGATATGATTACAGTTTCAGTAAAAATGTATTTCACCATCATCATCGGTAGCCACCCTCAGCCGATTGGCATTACAGTATTTGCAATCACCATCCCGTGGCAAAACGGAGCGTCTAAAAGAAAAGTTCTGACTGCTGATCTGAACATTGGTCAGTGAGCCTCTCCCGCTCGGCGCTGTCAAGCGCAACTTCACCACACACAGCTAAATAAACAGGCTGGTGGCAGACTAATAATTAATATTTCTGATGTAAAGATTTCTGTGAAACGCGTAAAGTTGCACAGAAGAAAGCCCGGACCTGCCCTGTAGCCTACAGTTTAAGAATCTGTAGCCATAGTAAAGGACTATTATTTTGTTGAACAGACCCTGACCTGAGCGACAACTGATGACGTCACATGCTCATATTTGCTTGACCAATCGGCGGAAGGGGGCGTGTCAGGCCGCCCACATGTGGAAAACGAATTTTGAAGTCATTTATTCGTTTTTTGCATGGGAACTAAAAAACGAAAAATCAAGCCGAAATCTCGTTTTTTCGTTTTTTTTGAAAAAACGAAAAAACGAATAAAGGGGCCGTTTTCTCGTTTCTGCTTATTTCATTTCAAATTGGAAAACAAACTATCAAAACGTACACGGACCCGATATGCTAGCTTTTTCAAGCCAACATAATAAAGAAAACTGAGAGAAACATCGACCAATTCAGTATGTAATAAATTGTATTAGTTTTATAATAAAACTAATAACATTTTAAAGGTATGCCGTGCTCTTCAACCGACATGATTTAATTAATCCCAAACCTGGTAATTTTGTCAGTACTAATGTACGTTCACTTACAGTTTCTCTCTTTTCTGTCTCTTTCTTTTCATGTGAACTGAGGCTACACATGCATACATTCATAAATATAATCTTTATTTCTATTCAATTTTCAAAATTATGTATACGTCACACACGCCTACCGGCCTTCTGATGTAAATAAAAGACGAGAGTGGTAAATGTTACGGACATATTATCAAGGTACAGTTCAGCCTATTATTGATTTTTATTTCCACTTCCCTTTTATCCAAAGAGACGGAACTATTTGCACTGTATTTATCAATGGGAAATATATCATGCTAAAATAATCTGTCATATAGCCTACTGTGGCTCACATTAATGGGGTCGCTTGCAGCACGAATTACGTGAGCAGCAACATAGTCTGCTTCAAATATTGTGCATAGTTAACAGTGAGTGGTGGTTGCAAATGAAATATCGAACCCATAAACCGATTTGTAAACCACAAACAAAAAATGAAAAATCGAGCCAAAATCTCATTTTTCTTTTTTTAAACTAAACTAAAAAACGAATAAACGAGCTGGTTTTCATTTCTCGTTATTCCATTCCAAACAGGAAATGAAATGACCAAAAAGTACACGGACCGTCCGTCGTTTATTCGTTTTTTAGTTTAGTTTAAAAAAAGAAAAATGAGATTTTGGCTCGATTTTTCATTTTTTGTTTGTGGTTTACAAATCGGTTTATGGGTTCGATATTTCATTTGCACACGTGGGCGGCGCTGAAACGGCCCTTTCATCTGATTGGTCAAACCGCTCCGCCTTCAGTAAGCTACGAGCTTTTCTTTCTGTCAGGCAGAATAAGAGTCAGTACGAGTGCGGCACCGACAAATCATAGGCTACACTATAATAAAATGATGTCTGAAACCACCACTCACTGTTAACTATGCACAATATTTGAAGCAGACTATGTTGCTGCTCACGTAATTCGTGCTGCAAGCGACCCCATTAATGTGAGCCTCAGTAGGCTATATGACAGATTATTTTAGCATGATATATTTCCCATTGATAAATACAGTGCAAATAGTTCCGTCTCTTTGGATAAAAGGGAAGTGGAAATAAAAATCAATAATAGGCTGAACTGTACCTTGATAATATGTCCGTAACATTTACCACTCTCGTCTTTTATTTACATCAGAAGGCCGGTAGGCGTGTGTGACGTATACATAATTTTGAAAATTGAATAGAAATAAAGATTATATTTATGAATGTATGCATGTGTAGCCTCAGTTCACATGAAAAGAAAGAGACAGAAAAGAGAGAAACTGTAAGTGAACGTACATTAGTACTGACAAAATTACCAGGTTTGGGATTAATTAAATCATGTCGGTTGAAGAGCACGGCATACCTTTAAAATGTTATTAGTTTTATTATAAAACTAATACAATTTATTACATACTGAATTGGTCGATGTTTCTCTCAGTTTTCTTTATTATGTTGGCTTGAAAAAGCTAGCATATCAGAAAAAAAGGTACAAAAGCTGTCACTGTGGCGGTACCTTTTCAAAAGGTACACCTTTGTACCTAAAGAGTGCATATAAGTCCCTCAGTTCAGCCTATTATTGATTTTTATTTCCACTTCCTTTTTATCCAAAGAGATATTTGAACTATTTGCACTGTATTTATCAATGGGAAATACATCATGCTAAAATAATCTGTCATTTACTGTGGCTCACATTAATGGAGTCACACTTGCAAGTCGCAGCAGCACGAATTACGTGACCAGCAACATAGTCTGCTTCAAATATTGTGCGTAGTTAACAGTGAGTGGTGGTTTCAGACATTATTTTATTAAAGTGCGTTGGTACTGACTCTTATTCTGCCTGACAGAAAGAAAAGCTCGTAGCTTACTGAAGGAGGAGCGGTTTGATATAGTATGACCAATCAGATGAAAGGGGCGTTTCAGCGCCGCCCACGTGTGCAAATGAAATATTGAACCCATAAACCGATTTGTAAACCACAAACGAAAAATGAAAAATCGAGCCAAAATCTCATTTTTCGTTTTTTAAACTAAACTAAAAAACGAATAAACGAGCTGGTTTTCATTTCTCGTTATTCCATTCCAAACAGGAAATGAAATGACCAAAAAGTACACGGACCCCGTCACCATAGATAGACAGTGTTACATGTTAAAAAACGTAATAATTTATTTATATGACCACTGATTGAAGCTTGAAATTTTTTTTTCCAATAAATAAATAATGATTAAAAAAGTTCAAAGTAATCATAAGTTTATTGCAATGCACAAATGTCTTGGTCAGAATGAGGATAAAACACTTATTTACCTGGAAAACATGTGTTTTGATTGTGGCATTTCTTTGAGATTTAGAATCCAGTATTCCTATAGGCTAATTATTGTTTCTTTTATGAATTTAATGAAGAACTCTGTCTCGTATTCTGTCCAACCGATCCATGTAGGCTATTTTGTGTCCATTCGTTTTTCCTTTTTTAACCCCTAATTGAAAAACGAAAAATGAACGGTTGTTGTCTTTTTAAAGCGCAAAGTTGAACACCAACATTTTAATTTGAACTGGCTACACCAGCTGCTGCGCAAAAAAAGTAAATATCGACGAATTTTCAGATTTTTGTTTATGACTTTTTGCCCCTTTATTAAACATTTAAAATATTCACAAATTAATATAGAAAACATGTCGATTTTACTGGTTTCAAAGGCCAAATTAGAACCTGAAATTGATGTTTTTCCCGCAGTGCTGAATGAGAAGAGCCATTAATATTATTAATAAACTATTGCTTTGGCTAAAATCACATCTCCATCTTTGCTGTTAAGCAGATGCGCTTTTAGAGAGAAATGCACATTTCATACAGATTAATCAGAAGGTATTAGCTTTCGATTCGAATTTGTTCATTTTAAAGTGGACATTTCAAGCTTTAGCCTACACAGGCTATATTTTGTTTCAGTTCTCGAGCTCCAGTTTACGGAGATCATGAAAGTGCGTCTGATTGTTTTCTTTTATTTTACAAAAGCACAACGTTTTCTTGTTATTGTGAGTTTACACAAATAAAAGTAGTTGAGAATAATGTATTATTATTTTCTGTATGACCAGAAATGATAGAGTATTTTAAGTTGTTTCCACTGTTGATAGGAAAATGCAAGTGTTCGCGCCCGCGCCTCCGTGCCATGCAGTGCGCGCTCCACACTCAGCTTTGTTCCTTTTTTGCATAAAAGCGTCTTCTAAATATAGCCTATTAAATGTTATAATTAAATAATATAAAATTATTATTATTTGCGTAGCTATACATGGACCTCGAACACACTGCGTCTTCTAAGTCAGGTGACTGTAAATGCGCAAAAACTGTTTCCATTGCAGTTTTGCGAAATATTCCTTTATCGAATTGCCTGAAAAACCACCTCATGCGAGCGTAAACATTTTTTTTTTTTTTTTAGATAAACGGGAGTTTTTGCGAAATTGACGTGTTTCCATTGTGTTTATTTTCAATTTGCGCAATTTGAAGGGTAATGGAAACGCGGCTACTGTCTAATGCAGACAGGTTTTTTTCAACGGTTCGGCAGTAAACGAGGCACTAGCCTACGTAACTGCCAATAACCATCGCAATCAGCAAACCTAAATTATATTTTTCATTGCAGGGCAGGGCCAGGTAACAATGCTAGACCAATCAACAAACTTTAAATGAAAAATTAAATAACTGACATATTATTGAAAAAATCAAACGTAAACGGGCGGGGCCCCCTATTGGGCGGGGCCCATGGGCTTGAGCCCAGTCAAGCCCAATGGTAAGTCCGGCCTTGCTAATGTAACAGTTATGGGTAGGTCATCTACGGACATGTTACGGACATATCATGGTACCGTTCAGCCAATCGTTGATATTTATTTCCACTTCCCTTTTATCCAAAGAGACGGGACTATTTGCACTGGGAAATAGCCTATATCATGCTAAAATAATCTGTCATATACGGTGGCTCACATTAATGGGGTCGCTTGCAGCACGAATTACGTGAGCAGCAACATATTGTGCATAGTTAACAGTGAGTGGTGGTTTCAGACATTATTTTATTATAGTGTATGATTTGTCCGTGCCACACTCGTACTGACTCTGACAGAAAGAAAGCTCGTCAACGTAGGTTTCATTTCTCGTGGATTTCATTTCTCGTTATTCCACTCCAAACAGGAAATCAAATGAACAAAAAGTACACGGACCCTATTCACTCTATTTTGGTTCATTTTTGGTGTGCGCCAGAAAGATGTTCAAGGAGACTGAGACGCACTAAAGTAGAAATCATGTTGTTTTCTTTATTTTTCAAAGGCATGACATTTTGTAGTCATTTTGAATGTACACAAATAAAAATATAAATGTTTACTGTTTCGAATGACAGAGTAACGAATAACGAAGTTATTTCCCCTGCTGAGCAACAAATTTAAGTGATGGCGCCGAGTCCGACGCATCGCTCGCTCTCACAACATAGGCTATTATCAGTTCACTTCTGGCATTGCTAACTTGTTCATTATTAAAATAAAACCAAATATATAAAAAGTTATCCTGCTTAATTTAATTGGTCTGTTGTACAATATGCCGCACAGTCCTACTTGCAGTTATTCCAAACTCATTTCCCTTGCTGTGAAGATGATGATTTAGCCTATACGTGTATATTGGGACTCGACTGAAGTTTAAAGCCGTCTTTACATTAGGCTAACAGCCGTCATTTACCCTGCATACCGAGCTGATGCAAATCATAAAGTTAGGTGAATTTATATCTACAGAAGAAAGCCCTGTCTAGTTTATTTCCCAGTACGGGTTGTGTCGATCCATTCGTTAGTCTGGTTGTTTGATGAAAAAAAAAGATTAAATGTAGTTGCAATAAACGCGTTAAGAATCCACACAACGGAGGACTCTTATTCTGCAGTGCAGAACTGAGGAAGAGCTGATGACGGGACAGTTTGATCTTCGACTGACAAATCAGAGGAAAGGGGCGTTTCATTCCCGCCCACGTGTAGAATTCGATTTTTCCAGCTGTTTATTAATTTTGCTAAAAAATACTTTTGGTAAAAAGTATAAAATGCTTTTACTTTCAATATTAAATCAAAAAACGATTGAACGAATGATACACGGATTCAGAATAATAAAAAATATAACTATAAGTAAATATTAATCAAAGGCAATAAACTGATAAATTAAAAAACGATTCGTTTTATCGTTTGATACCCTGATTCATTTGCACACGTGGGCGGCGCTGAAACGCCCCTTTCATCTGATTGGTCGAAACGCTCTTCCTTCAGTAAGCTACGAGCTTTTCTTTCTGTCAGGCAGAATAAGAGTCAGTACGAGTGCGGCACTGACAAATGCACTGTAATAAAATAATGTCTGAAACCACCACTCACTGTTAACTACGCACAATATTTGAAGCAGAAATATGTTGCTGGTCACGTAATTCGTGCTGCTGAGACTTGCACCCAATAATGTGAGCCACAGTATATGACAGATTATTTTAGCATGATTTCCCATTGATAAATACAGTGCAAATAGTTCCGTTTCTTTGGATAAAAGGGAAGTGGAAATAAAAATCAATAATTGGCTGAACTGTACCATGATAATATGTTCGTAACATTTTCCACTCTCGTCTTTTATTTACATCAAAAAGCAGGTAGACGTGTGAGACGTATAAATCATTTTGAAAATTGAACAGAAATAAAGTTTATATTAATGAATGTGTAGCCTACTCAGTTCACATGAAAATAAAGAGAAAGAAAAGAGAGAAGCTAGAATCAGTGAACGTACATTAATACTGACAAAATTACCAGGTTTGGGATTAATTAAAATCATGTCGGTTGAAGAGCACGGCATACCTTTAAAATGTTATTAGTTTAATTATAAAACTAATACAATTGTACTACATACTGAATTGGTCGATGTTTCTCTGAGTTTTCTTTATTATGTTGGCTTGAGAAAGCCAGCATATATTTAAACATTATTATTATTTATTATTATTATGAGAAATCGACTCCGCCTAGAACTTTAATGCTTCACCAAACTCAGCTCAGACCTTCAGACTGGTCTGACTCGCTTGTATCTTTTCTAACTGGTCAGACTTACTTTCCCAAAAAAGCCATTGATTTGCGTTCTCTTGAGCAATGAAGGCCGTAATACTTAATGCTGTCCACTAGAGGGGGCGACAGGATAATTAGTGTTTTCTACTCTCTTTCCCTGTTTGCATCAGTTTAAATGACAAATAAATGCATGAATTTCATTCATAAATAGGCCATATCTGTGTATGAGAACAAGATTTACACTTCAAGCTTTACAACTAATGACTTTAACCCAACTTCAAAGTTTGCCACTCTGTCGTTTCTTTTAAGATATTGTTATTCCACTGGTTTTTGCATTTAATGTTTGTCCATCTGGAACTTTTATTTGGCATGAGCTCTATATTTAAGATGTACTAGAAAAAAATATGATTCAACAACACAAACTCTGTTTTTACTCGGCAAATTTGTTTTCCTTTCAAGTAGACTATAGACTACAAGTTATCTTGCTTTTTGCAGGCTTGCCACACTGCCCAGAATAAATTTTCTCGACACGAGATGTTTAAAAACCCTGCATGTAAGTTTTTGTGAAGACGAGTCGAATCTTACAAAGCTTCCAGTTTTGTTTAGGCTATTGTAGTTTGTAATGCTACAATTGTTCCTTAATTTAGATCTATCTGTCTGTCTGTCTGTCTGTCTGTCTGTCTGTCTGACTGACTATAACACACCACCTTTTTTAAACTTGTTATTTAAAAATCTGCTATATTTCACAAAGGAAGCCCATTTGTGAGGTCGTTGGCGTTATACGAGAATGACATTCTGAATATGAGCCTACTGTTAGCTGGCTTAAAAATGCGGATTGATCATTGCAGAGTTATTCCTTATTGCAATGCAATACAAGAAGTGCATAGCCTATGTTATTCTTCAGTGCACAGCGTTAGATCGTTTGTGCAATGCAATGCAACAACTCATATGTCATCTCTTTAATGAACTTTGGATTTAGTTAGTTTTGGTGTGCAATGCAATGCAATGCAAGAAGTGCATACCCTTTGTTATTCTTCAATGATGCACAACGTTACATCGTTTGTGCACTGCAATGCAACAACACATATGTTCTCTTTAATGAACATAGGAATGAGTCAGTTCTGGTGTGCAATGCAATGCGTGCATAGCCTATATGTTATTCTTCAATGCACAATGTTAGATTGTTTGTGCAATGCAATGCAACAACACACATTATCTCTTTAATGAACATGGGAATGAGTTAGTTTGGGTGTGCAATGCAATGCAATGCAAGTGCATAGCCTATATGTTATTCTCCACTGCACAACGTTAGATCGTTTGTGCAATGCAGTGCTTTGTGCAGAATTAGTTCTGGTGTGATAGCATTTTGCATTGCATTGCACAAACGATCTAACTTTGTGCATTGAAGAGTAACATAGGCAATGCACTTTTTGCATTGCATTGCATTGCACACCATATCTAACTACTTCAAATGTTCATTAAAGAGATAACATATGTTATGCAACATTGCTTTGCACAAACGATCTAACGCTGTGCATTGAAGAATAATATAGGCAATGCAATTGCAACACCAGAACTAACTCCTTCCCATGTTCATTAAAGGGATAAGAAGTTGCATTGCATTGCACAAACGATCTAACGTTGTGCACTGAAGAATAACATGTATGCATTTTGCATTGCATTGCACACCAGATCTAGCTCCTTCAAATGTTTATAAAGAGAGAACATTTTGCATTGCATTGCACAAACGATCTAACGTTGTGCATTGAAGTGTAACATAAGGCTATGGACTTTTTGCATTGCATTGCACACTAGATCTAACTCCTTCCCATGTTCATTAAAGAGATAACATGTTGCATTGCATTGCACAAACTATCTAATGTTGTGCATTTATAACATATATAACATTGTGCAAGAATAACATTTAGGCTATGCACTTTTTGCATTGCATTTGCACACCAGATCTAACTCCTTCCCATGTTCAGTAAAGAGATAACATGTTGCATTGCACTGCACAAACAATCTAATGTTGTGCATTCAAGAAATAACATTTAGGGGTATGCACTTTTTGCATTGCATTGCAGAAACGATTTAACGTTGTGCATTGAAAAGTAACATAGGCCATGCACTTTTTGCATTGCATTGCACAAACGATCTAACGTTGTGCATTGAAGAGTAACATAGGCTATGCACGTTTTGCTTTGCATTGCATTGCATTGCACACCAGAACTAACTCCTTCCCATATTCAGTAAAGAGATAACATGTTGCATTGCATTGAATTGCATTGCATTGTAGAAACGATCTAACGTTTTGCACTGAAGAATAACATTTAGGGTATGCACTTTTTGCATTGCACACCCGAACTAACTCCTTCACATGTTCATTAAAGAGATAACATATGTTATGCAACATTGCATTGCTTTGCACAAACGATCTAACGCTGTGCATTGACGAATAATATAAGCTATGCATTGCAAACACCAGAACTAACTCCTTCCCATGTTCATTAAAGGGATAAGAAGTTGCATTGCATTGCATTGCACAAACGATCTAACGTTGTTGCACTGAAGAATAACATTTAGGCTATGCACTTTTTGCATTGCATTTGCACACCAGATCTAGCTCCTTCCCATGTTCAGTAAAGAGATAACATGTTGCATTGCACTGCACAAACAATCTAATGTTGTGCATTCAAGAAATAACATTTAGGGGTATGCACTTTTTGCATTGCATTGCAGAAACGATTTAACGTTGTGCATTGAAAAGTAACATAGGCCATGCACTTTTTGCATTGCCTTGCAGAAACGATCTAACGTTGTGCATTGAAAAGTAACATAGGCCATGCACTTTTTGCATTGCATTGCACAAACGATCTAACGTTGTGCATTGAAGAGTAACATAGGCTATGCACGTTTTGCTTTGCATTGCATTGCATTGCACACCAGAACTAACTCCTTCCCATTTTCAGTAAAGAGATAACATGTTGCATTGCATTGAATTGCATTGCATTGTAGAAACGATCTAACGTTGTGCACTGAAGAATAACATTTAGGGTATGCACTTTTTGCATTACACACCCGAACTAACTCCTTCCCATGTTCATTAAAGGGATAACAAGCTCAATTGCATTGCACAAACGATCTAACGTTGTGCAATGAAGAATAATATAGGCTATGCAATTGCAACACCAGAACTAACTCCTTCCCATGTTCATTAAAGGGATAAGAAGTTGCATTGCATTGCATTGCACAAACGATCTAACGTTGTTGCACTGAAGAATAACATGTATGCACTTTTTGCATTGCATTGCACACCAGATCTAGCTCCTTCAAATGTTTATAAAGAGAGAACATTTTGCATTGCATTGCACAAACGATCTAACGTTGTGCATTGAAGTGTAACATAAGGCTATGGACTTTTTGCATTGCATTGCACACTAGATCTAACTCCTTCCCATGTTCATTAAAGAGATAACATGTTGCATTGCACAAACTATCTAATGTTGTGCTTTAATAACATATATAACATTGTGCAAGAATAACATTTAGGCTATGCACTTTTTGCATTGCATTTGCACACCAGATCTAACTCCTTCCCATGTTCAGTAAAGAGATAACATGTTGCATTGCACTGCACAAACAATCTAATATTGTGCATTCAAGAAATAACATTTAGGGGTATGCACTTTTTGCATTGCATTGCATTGCAGAAACGATTTAACGTTGTGCATTGAAAAGTAACATAGGCCATGCACTTTTTGCATTGCATTGCACAAACGATCTAACGTGCATTGAAGAGTAACATAGGCTATGCACGTTTTGCTTTGCATTGCATTGCATTGCACACCAGAACTAACTCCTTCCCATATTCAGTAAAGAGATAACATGTTGCATTGCATTGAATTGCATTGCATTGTAGAAACGATCTAACGTTTTGCACTGAAGAATAACATTTAGGGTATGCACTTTTTGCATTGCACACCCGAACTAACTCCTTCACATGTTCATTAAAGAGATAACATATGTTATGCAACATTGCATTGCTTTGCACAAACGATCTAACGCTGTGCATTGACGAATAATATAAGCTATGCATTGCAAACACCAGAACTAACTCCTTCCCATGTTCATTAAAGGGATAAGAAGTTGCATTGCATTGCACAAACGATCTAACGTTGTGCAATGAAGAATAACATTTAGGTTATGCACTTTTTGCACTGCACTACATTGCACACTAGAACTAACTCCTTCAAATGTTTATTAAAGAAATATCATTTTGCATTGCATTGCAGAAACGATTTAACGTTGTGCATTGAAAAGTAACATAGGCCATGACCTTTTTTCATTGCATTGCACAAACGATCTAACGTTGTGCATTGAAGAGTAACATAGGCTATGCACGTTTTGCTTTGCATTGCATTGCATTGCACACCAGAACTAACTTCTTCCCATGTTCAGTAAAGAGATAACATGTTGCATTGCATTAAATTGCATTGCATTGTAGAAACGATCTAACGTTGTGCACTGAAGAATAACATTTAGGGTATGCACTTTTTGCATTGCACACCCGAACTAACTCCTTCACATGTTCATTAAAGAGATAACATGTTGCATTGCATTGCACAAACGATCTAACGTTGTGCATTGAAGAGTACCATAGGCCATGCATTTTTTGCATTGCTTTGCATTGCATTGCACACAAGAACTAACTCCTACAAATGTTTATTAAAGAGATAACATGTTGCATTGCATTGCACAAACGATCTAACGTTGTGCAATGAAGAGTAACATAGGCCATGCACTTTTTGCATTGCATTGCATTGCACACCAGATCAAACTCCTTCCCATGTTCAATAAAGAGATAATATGTTGCATTGCTTTGCACAAACGATTTAACGCTGTGCACTGAATAACATTTATGAACTTTTTGCATTGCATTGCATTGCACACCAGAACTAACACCTTCAAATGCTTATTAAAGAGATAACATTTTGCATTGCATTGTGCATTGCATAAGGTTGTGCATTGAAGAATAACATATAGGCTATATGCATGCATTGCATTGCACATCCGAACTAACTCCTTCCCATGTTTATTAAAGAGATAACATATGTTATGCACAATCTAACGTTTTGCATTGAAGAGCAACATTGGCTATTCACTTTTTGCATTGCATTGCATTGCACACCATAACTAACTTTTCTAACATTTGAAGGAGTTAGTTCTGCAAAAAGTGCATAAAAGTTATTATTCAGTGCACAACATTAGATCGTTTCTGCAATGCAATGCAATGCAACATGTTATCTCTTTATTGAACATGGGAAAGAGTTAGTTCTGGTGTGCAAATCAATGCAATGCAAAAAGTGCATGGTCTATGTTTCTCTTCAATGCACAACGTTAGATCGTTTGCGCAATGCAATGCAAAGTGTTATCTCTTCAATTAACATTTGAAGGAGTTAGTTCTAATGTGCAATGCAATTCAAAAAGTGCATGGCCTATGTTATCTCTTTAATAAACATTTGAAGGAGTAAGATCTGGTGTGCAATGCAATGCAATGCCAAAAGTGCATACCCTAAATGTTATTCTTCAGTGCACAACGTTAGATAATTTCTACAATGCAATGCAATTCAATGCAATGCAACATGTTATCTCTTTACTGAACATAGGAAGGAGTTAGTTTCATTGTGCAATGCAATGCAAAAAGTATATAAACGTTATTCTTCAATGCACAACGTTAGATCGTTTCTGCAATGCAATGCAATGCAATGCAACATGTGTTATCTCTTTAATGAACATGGGAAGGAGTTAGTTCTGGTGTGCAATGCAATACAATGCATGCATTTAGCCTATATGTTATTCTTCAATGCACAACATTGATCGTTGAGACAAACGATCGTTTTGTGCAATGCAATGCAAAATGTTATCTCTTTATGAACATGGGAAGAGCATGAACATGTTCTGCTGTGCAATGCAATGCAAAAAGTGCATAAATGTTATTCTTCAGTGCACATCGTTAGATCGTTTGTGCAAAGCAATGCAATGTTGCATAACATGTTTAATGAACATGTGAAGGAGTTAGTTCGGGTGTGCAATGCAATACAATGCATGCATTCAGCCTGTATGTTATTCTTCAATGCACAACGTTAGATCGTTTGTGCAATGCAATGCAACATATTATCTCTTTATTGAACATGGGAAGGAGTTTGATCTGGTGTGCAATGCAATGCAATGCAAAAAGTGTATGGCCTATGTTACTCTTCATTGCACAACGTTAGATCGTTTGTGCAATGCAATGCAACAACAGATGTTATCTCTTTAATGAACATGGGAAGGAGTTAGTTTTGGTGTGCAATGCAGGGATAGAAGTGCATATGTTTTTCTTCAATGATGCACAACGATAGATCGTTTGTGCAATGCAACAACATATGTTATCTCTTTAATGAACATGGGAATGAATTAGTTGTACCGTGCAATGCAATGCAATCCAAGAAGTGCATAGCCTATATGTTATTGTTCATTGGACAACGTTAGATCGTTTGTGCAATAAAATGCAACAACATAAATGTTATCTCTTTAATTTACATGGGAAGGAGTTAGTTCTGGTGTGCAATGCAATGCGAAAAGTGCATTATCTATATGTTCCGGTATTCTACCGTGCATTCTATCGTTGTCCAACGGAATGAGTTAATTGTGTCCATTGTAAAGCAAAAGCCAGTGCAATGATTTTCCTTTACTGCACATTAATTAATCTACTTATACATTCAGTCAACTGATGTTAACTTTCTATACATACTCTTCGACTCCTGATCAGCCAATACAGAAGTCCATATTTGACCAAAGTAACATATACATACATCATTGACTCCTGATGCTTCATAAGCCATGGATATCTATATGGATATCTATATGGCTTATGGCTTACCTTTTAAACTTATTTCTGGTCAAAGTGTCCTCCAAATTTTTCAAACTATATAAAGTTATAGTCTCCTTCTGATAATAAATCATTGACAAAAGAGTTCTCAAAATGATGTTGTCTACCATAAACAAATATAGACTCCTTCTGATGTTAAATCAGCCATACAGAAGTCCATATTTGACATTCTGAACATATTTCTGGCCAGAGACCTTGAACATGTACCTTACTATACATATTTCTCAAACTATACAGACTTCTCATGATGTTATTTCAGCCAGACTGTAGACCATATAAGACCAATTGAACATATTTTTGGCCAAAGAATCGTCAAAATGATTTTTACTATTATAAACGTATCGACTCCTTCTGATGTTAAATCAGCCTTACAGAAGTCCATAATTGACCTGCTGAAAATATTTCTGGCCAAAGAGTCGATCTTGGGCTTTCTATAAATACTCATAGAATACTTTTGAAACTTCATAAACCATATAGATGTCCATATCTGACCTTTTGAACTTATTTGTGGTCAAAGTGTCCTCAAAATTTTTCAAACCATATAAAGTTATAGAATCCTTTTGATGATAAATCAGCTATTCAGAGATCCCCTTTTGACCTCCAAAACATATTTCTGGCCAAAGAGTCCTAAAAGATTAATACAGACTGATATTTTCGGATGTTATATAATCTTGACAAAAGTCCATATTTGACATACTGAATATATTTCTGGCCAAGGAGTACTCGAAACTTGACGTTTCCGTATATACTCGTTGATTCTTTCTGATGTTACGTCAACCATACAGTAGTCCATTTTTGACACAAGGAATATATTTCTGGCCAAAGAGTCCTCGATGTTGGGCTTTCTATTCATACTCACAGACTCCTTCTCATGCTTCATAGATGTCCATATCTGACCTTTTGAACTTATTTGTGGTCAAAGTGTCCTCAAAATTTTTCAAACTATATAAAGTTATAGAATCCTTTTTTATGATAAATCAGCTATTCAGAGGTTTTGACCTCCTGAACATATTTCTGGCCAAAGAGTCCTCGATCTATACATACTCATAGATTCCTTTTGATGCTTCATAAGCCATATAGATTTGCATATCTGACCTTTTGAACTTATTTGTGGTCAAAGTGTCCTCAAAATTTTTCAAACTATATAAAGTTATAGAATCCTTTTTATGATAAATCAGCTATTCAGAGGTTTTGACCTCCTGAACATATTTCTGGCCAAAGAATCCTCGATCTTGGGCTTTCTATACATACTCATAGACTCCTTCTGATGCATCATAAGCCATTTAGATGTCCATCTCTGACCTTATGAACTCATTTGTGGTCAAAGTGTCCTCCAAATTTTTCAAACTATATAAAGTTATAGAATTCTTTTGATGATAAATCAGCTATTCAGAGGTCCCCTGTTGAACTACGGAACATATTTCTGGCCAAAGAGTCCTAAAAGATTAATACTGATATCTGCAGACTGATATCTTCGGATTCTATATCCTCCTGACAAAAGTCCATATTTGACATACTGAATTTTTTTCTGGCCAAGGAGTATTCGAAACTTGGGCTTTCTATATATACAACTTCTGATGCTTCATAAGCCATATATAGGTCCATATCTGACCTTTTGAACTTATTTGTGGTCAAAGTGTCCTCAAAATTTTTCAAACTATATAAAGTTATAGACTCCTTTTGATGATAAATCAGCTATTCAGAGGTCCCCTGTTGAACTACGGAACATATTTCTGGCCAAAGAGTCCTAAAAGATTAATACTGATATCTGCAGACTGATATCTTCGGATTCTATATCCTCCTGACAAAAGTCCATATTTGACATACTGAATTTTTTTCTGGCCAAGGAGTATTCGAAACTTGGGCTTTCTATACATACTACTTCTGATGCTTCATAAGCCATATATAGGTCCATATCTGACCTTTTGAACTTATTTGTGGTCAAAGTGTCCTCGATCTTGGGCTTTCTATACATATACTCATAGACTCCTTCTGATGCATCATAAGCCATTTAGATGTCCATCTCTGACCTTATGAACTCATTTGTGGTCAAAGTGTCCTCCAAATTTTTCAAACTATATAAAGTTATAGAATTCTTTTGATGATAAATCAGCTATTCAGAGGTCCCCTGTTGAACTACGGAACATATTTCTGGCCAAAGAGTCCTAAAAGATTAATACTGATATCTGCAGACTGATATCTTCGGATTCTATATCCTCCTGACAAAAGTCCATATTTGACATACTGAATTTTTTTCTGGCCAAGGAGTATTCGAAACTTGGGCTTTCTATACATACTACTTCTGATGCTTCATAAGCCATATATAGGTCCATATCTGACCTTTTGAACTTATTTGTGGTCAAAGTGTCCTCAAAATTTTTCAAACTATGTAAAGTTATAGACTCCTTTTGATGATAAATCAGCTATTTATGAGTCCCCTTTTGACCTCCTGAACATATTTCTGGCCAAAGAGTCCTCAAACTTGGGCTTTCTACACATACTCATAGACTCCTTCTGATGCTTCATAAACCATATAGATGTCCATATCTGACCTTTTGAACTTATTTGTGGTCAAAGTGTCCTCAAAATTTTTCAAACAATATAAAGTTATAGAATCCTTTTGATGATAAATCATCTATTCAGAGGTTTTGACCCCCTGAACATATTTCTGGCCAAAGAGACCTAAAAGATTAATACAATACATTCAGACTGATATTTTCGGATGTTATATAATCTTGACAAAAGTCCATATTTGACATACTGAATATATTTCTGGCCAAGGAGTACTCGAAACTTGACGTTTCCGTACATACTCGTTGATTCTTTCTGATGTTACGTCAACCATACAGTAGTCCATTTTTGACACAAGGAATATATTTCTGGCCAAAGAGTCCTCGATGTTGGGCTTTCTATACATACTCATAGACTCCTTCTCATGCTTCATAAGCCATATAGATGTCCATATCTGACCTTTTGAACTTATTTGTGGTCAAAGTGTCCTCAAAATTTTTCAAACTATATAAAGTTATAGAATCCTTTTTATGATAAATCAGCTATTCAGAGGTTTTGACCTCCTGAACATATTTCTGGCCAAAGAGTCCTCGATCTATACATACTCATAGATTCCTTCTGATGCTTCATAAGCCATATAGATGTGCATATCTGACCTTTTGAACTTATTTGTGGTCAAAGTGTCCTCAAAATTTTTCAAACTATATAAAGTTATAGAATCCTTTTTATGATAAATCAGCTATTCAGAGGTTTTGACCTCCTGAACATATTTCTTGCCAAAGAGTCCTCGATCTTGGGCTTTCTATACATACTCATAGACTCCTTCTGATGCATCATAAGCCATTTAGATGTCCATCTCTGACCTTATGAACTCATTTGTGGTCAAAGTGTCCTCCAAATTTTTCAAACTATATAAAGTTATAGAATTCTTTTGATGATAAATCAGCTATTCAGAGGTCCCCTGTTGAACTACGGAACATATTTCTGGCCAAAGAGTCCTAAAAGATTAATACTGATATCTGCAGACTGATATCTTCGGATTCTATATCCTCCTGACAAAAGTCCATATTTGACATACTGAATTTTTTTCTGGCCAAGGAGTATTCGAAACTTGGGCTTTCTATACATACTACTTCTGATGCTTCATAAGCCATATATAGGTCCATATCTGACCTTTTGAACTTATTTGTGGTCATAGGGTCCTCAAAAGTTTCAAACTATATAAAGTTATAGAATTCTTTCGATGATAAATCATCTATTCAGCCGTCCCCTTTTGACCTCCTGAACATATTTCTGGCCAAAGAGTCCTCAATCTTGGGCTTTCTACACATACTCATAGACTCCTTCTGATGCTTCATAAACCATATAGATGTCCATATCTGACCTTTTGAACTTATTTGTGGCCAAAGTGTCCTCAAAATTTTTCAAACTATATAAAGTTATATACTCTTTCTAATAATAAATCATTGACAAAAGAGTTCTCAAAATGATGTTGTCTAACATAAACGAATATAGACTCCTTCTGATGTTAAATCAGCCATACAGAAGTCCATATTTGACATTCTGAACATATTTCTGGCCAGAGACCTTGAACATTTACCTTACTATACATATTTCTCAAACTATACAGACTTCTCATTATGTTATATCAGCCAGACTGTAAACCATATAAGACCAATTGAACATATTTTTGGCCAAAGAATCGTCAAAATGATTTTTACTATTATAAACGTATCGACTCCTTCTGATGTTAAATCAGCCTTACAGAAAGTGCATAATTGACCTGCTGAAAATATTTCTGGCCAAAGAGTCGATCTTGGGCTTTCTATAAATACTCATAGAATACTTTTGATACTTCATAAACCATATAGATGTCCATATCTGACCTTTTGAACTTATTTGTGGTCAAAGTGTCCTCAAAATTTTTCAAACTATATAAAGTTATAGAATCCTTTTGATGATAAATCAGCTATTCAGAGGTTTTGACCACCTGAACATATTTCTGGCCAAAGAGTCCTCGATCTTGGGCTTTCTATACACACTCATAGACTCCTTCTGATGCATCATAAGCCATATAGATGACCATCTCTGACCTTTTGAACTTATTTGTGGTCAAAGTGTCCTCAAAAATTTTCAAACTACATAAAGTCATAGAATTCTTTTGATGATAAAATCAGCTATTCAGAGGTGCTCTTTTGACCTCCAAAACATATTTCTGGCCAAAGAGTCCTCGATCTTGGGCTTTCTATACATACTCATAGACTCCTTCTGATGCTTCATAAGCCATATAGATGTCCATATCTGACCTTTTGAACTTTTTTGTGGTCAACGTGTCCTCAAAATTTTTCAAACTATATAAAGTTCTAAAATCCTTTTGATGATAAATCAGCTATTCAGAGGTTTTGACCTCCTGAACATATTTCTGGCCAAAGAGTCCTCGATCTTGGGCTTTCTATGCATACTCATAGACTCCTTCTGATGCTTCAGAAGCCATATAGATCCTCTTTTGACCTCCTGAACATATTTCTGGCCAAAGAGTCCTCGAACTTGGGCTTTCTATACATACTCATAGACTCCTTCTGATGCTTCATAAGCCATATAGATGTCCATATCTGACCTTTTGAACTCATTTGTGGTTAAAGTGTCCTCAAAATTTTTCAAACTATATAAAGTTATAGAATCCTTTTTATGATAAATCAGCTATTCAGAGGTTTTGACCTCCTGAACATATTTCTGGCCAAAGAGTCCTCGATCTATACATACTCATAGATTCCTTCTGATGCTTCATAAGCCATATAGATGTGCATATCTGACCTTTTGAACTTATTTGTGGTCAAAGTGTCCTCAAAATTTTTCAAACTATATAAAGTTATAGAATCCTTTTTATGATAAATCAGCTATTCAGAGGTTTTGACCTCCTGAACATATTTCTGGCCAAAGAGTCCTCGATCTTGGGCTTTCTATACATACTCATAGACTCCTTCTGATGCATCATAAGCCATTTAGATGTCCATCTCTGACCTTATGAACTCATTTGTGGTCAAAGTGTCCTCCAAATTTTTCAAACTATATAAAGTTATAGAATTCTTTTGATGATAAATCAGCTATTCAGAGGTCCCCTGTTGAACTACGGAACATATTTCTGGCCAAAGAGTCCTAAAAGATTAATACTGATATCTGCAGACTGATATCTTCGGATTCTATATCCTCCTGACAAAAGTCCATATTTGACATACTGAATTTTTTTCTGGCCAAGGAGTATTCGAAACTTGGGCTTTCTATACATACTACTTCTGATGCTTCATAAGCCATATATAGGTCCATATCTGACCTTTTGAACTTATTTGTGGTCATAGGGTCCTCAAAAGTTTCAAACTATATAAAGTTATAGAATTCTTTCGATGATAAATCATCTATTCAGCCGTCCCCTTTTGACCTCCTGAACATATTTCTGGCCAAAGAGTCCTCAATCTTGGGCTTTCTACACATACTCAGACTCCTTCTGATGCTTCATAAACCATATAGATGTCCATATCTGACCATTTGAACTTATTTGTGGTCAAAGTGTCCTCAAAATTTTTCAAACTATATAAAGTTATAGACTCCTTCTGATAATAAATCATTGACAAAAGAGTTCTCAAAATGATGTTGTCTAACATAAACGAATATAGACTCCTTCTGATGTTAAATCAGCCATACAGAAGTCCATATTTGACATTCTGAACATATTTCTGGCCAGAGACCTTGAACATTTACCTTACTATACATATTTCTCAAACTATACAGACTTCTCATTATGTTATATCAGCCAGACTGTAGACCATATAAGACCAATTGAACATATTTTTGGCCAAAGAATCGTCAAAATGATTTTTACTATTATAAACGTATCGACTCCTTCTGATGTTAAATCAGCCTTACAGAAAGTGCATAATTGACCTGCTGAAAATATTTCTGGCCAAAGAGTCGATCTTGGGCTTTCTATAAATACTCATAGAATACTTTTGATACTTCATAAACCATATAGATGTCCATATCTGACCTTTTGAACTTATTTGTGGTCAAAGTGTCCTCAAAATTTTTCAAACTATATAAAGTTATAGAATCCTTTTGATGATAAATCAGCTATTCAGAGGTTTTGACCACCTGAACATATTTCTGGCCAAAGAGTCCTCGATCTTGGGCTTTCTATACACACTCATAGACTCCTTCTGATGCATCATAAGCCATATAGATGTCCATCTCTGACCTTTTGAACTTATTTGTGGTCAAAGTGTCCTCAAAATTTTTCAAACTATATAAAGTTCTAGCATCATTTTGATGATAAATCAGCTATTCAGAGGTTTTTGACCTCCTGAACATATTTCTGGCCAAAGAGTCCTCGATCTTGGGCTTTCTATACATACTCATAGACTCCTTCTGATGCATCATAAGCCATATAGATGTCCATCTTTGACCTTTTGAACTCATTTGTGGTTAAAGTGTCCTCAAAAATTTTCAAACTACATAAAGTCATAGAATTCTTTTGATGATAAATCAGCTATTCAGAGGTGCTCTTTTGACCTCCTGAACATATTTCTGGCCAAAGAGTCCTCGACCTTGGGCTTTCTATACATACTCATAGACTCCTTCTGATGCTTCATAAGCCATATAGATGTCCTTATCTGACCTTTTGAACTCATTTGTGGTTAAAGTGTCCTCAAAATTTTTCAAACTATATAAAGTTCTAAAATCCTTTTGATGATAAATCAGCTTTTCAGAGGTTTTGACCTCCTGAACATATTTCTGGCCAAAGAGTCCTCGATCTTGGGCTTTCTATGCATACTCATAGACTCCTTCTGATGCTTCATAAGCCATATAGATGGCCATATCTGACCTTTTGAACTTATTTGTGGTCAAAGAGTCCTCCAAATTTTTCAAACAATATAAAGTTCTAGAATCCTTTTGATGATGAATCAGCTATTCAGAAGTTTTGACCTCCTGAACATATTTCTGGCCAAAGAGTCCTCGATCTTGGGCTTTCTATACATACTCATAGACTCCTTCTGATGCATCATAAGCCATATAGATGTCCATCTCTGACCTTTTGAACTCATTTGTGGTCAAATTGTCCTTAAAATTTTTCAAACTATGTAAAGTCATAGAATTCTTTTGATGATAAATCAGCTATTCAGAGGTGCTCTGTTGACCTCCTGAACATATTTTTGGCCAAAGAGTGCTCGATCTTGGGCTTTCTATACATACTCATATCCTTTTGATGCTTCATAAGCCATATAGATGTCCATATCTGACCTTTTGAACTTATTTGTGGTCAAAGTGTCCTAAAAAATTTTCAAACTATATAAAGTTATAGACTCCTTTTGATGATAAATCAGCTATTCATGGGTCCCCTTTTGACCTCCTGAACATATTTCTGGCCAAAGAGTCCTTGATCTTGGGCTTTCTGTACATACTCATAGACTCCTTCTGATGCTCCATAAGCCATATAGATGTCCATATCTGACCTACTGAACATATTTCTGGCCAAAGAGTCCTAAAAGATTAATACTGATATCTTCAGACTGATATCTTCAAAGGGTCCTCCAAAGTTTTCAAACTATATAAAGTTATAGATTCTTTCTGATGATAAATCAGCTATTCAGAGGTCCTCTTTTGACCTACTGAACATATTTATGGCCAAAGAGTCCTAAAAGATTAATACTGATATCTTCAGACTGATAACTTCGGATTCTATATCCTCCTCACAAAAGTCCATATTTGACATACTGAATTTTTTTTCTGGCCAAGGAGTATTCGAAACTTGGGCTTTCTATACATACTCCTTCTGATGCTTCATAAGTCATATATATGTCCATATCTGACCTTTTGAACTTATTTGTGGTCAAAGGGTCCTCAAAATTTTTCAAACTATATAAAGTTGTAGAATCCTTTTGATGATAAATCAGCTATTCAGACGTTTTGACCTCCTGAACATATTTCTGGCCAAAGAGTCCTCGATCTTGGGCTTTCTATATATACTCATAGACTCCCTCTGATGATCGAGGACTCTTTGGCCACAAATATGTTCAGGAGGTCAAAAGGGGCCCCAAGAAATATGGATTTATCATCAAAAGGTGTCTATAACTTTATATAGTTTTAAAATTTTTGAGGACACTTTGACCACAAATAAGTTCAAAAGGTCAGATATGGACATCTATATGGCTTATGAAGCATCAGACGGAGTCTATGAGTATAGAAAGCCCAAGATCGAGGACTCTTTGGCCAGAAATATGTTCAGGAGGTCAAAACCTCTGAATAGCTGATTTATCATCAAAAGGATTCTACAACTTTATATAGTTTGAAAAATATTGAGGACCCTTTGACCACAAATGAGTTCAAAAGGTAAGATATGGACATCTATATGGCTTTTGAAGCATCAGAGGGAGTCTATGAGTATATATAGAAAGCCCAAGATCGAGGACTCTTTGGCCAGAAATATGTTCAGGAGGTCAAAAGGGGACCGCTGAATAGCTGATTTATCATCAAAAGAATTCTATAACTTTATATAGTTTGAAACATTTCGAGGACACTTTGACCACAAATAAGTTCAAAAGGTCAGATATGGACATCTATATGGCTTTTGAAGCATCAGAGGGAGTCTATGATTATATATAGAAAGCCCAAGATCGAGGACTCTTTGGCCAGAAATATGTTCAGGAGGTCAAAAGGGGACGTCTGAATGGCTGATTTATCATCAAAAGAATTCTATAACTTTATATAGTTTAAAACATTTTCAGGACCCTTTGACCACAAATAAGTTCAAAAGGTAAGATATGGACATATATATGGCTTATGAAGCATCAGAAGGAGTCTATGAGTATATATATAAAGCCCAAGATCGAGGACTCTTTGGCGAGAAATATGTTCAGGAGGTCAAAAGGGGACCTCTGAATAGCTGATTTATCATCAAAAGTATTCTATAACTTCATATTGTTTGAAAAATTTTGAGGACACTGACCACAAATACGTTCAAAAGGTCAGATATGGACATCTATATGGATTTTGAAGCATCAAAGGGAGTCTATGAGTATATATAGAAAGCCCAAGATCGAGGACTCTTTGGCCAGAAATATATTCCTTGGGTCAAAAATGGACTTTTGTATGGTTGACGTAACATTAGAAAGAGTCAACAAGTATATATGGAAAGGTCAAGTTTCGAGTACTCCTTGGCCAGAAAAATTTTAGTATGTCAAATATGGACTTTTGTCAGGATGATATAACATCCGAAGATATCAGTCTGAATGTATTGTATTTATCTTTTAGGACTCTTTAGCCAGAAATATGTTCAGGAGGTCAAAAGGGGCCCCATGAATAGCTGATTTAACATCAAAAGGAGTCTATAACTTTATATAGTTTGAAAAATTTTGAGGACACTTTGACCACAATTAAGTTCAAAAGGTCAGATATGGACATCTATATGGCTTATGAAGCATCAGAAGCAGTCTATGAGTATGTATAGAAAGCCCAAGATCGAGGACTCTTTGGCCAGAAATATGTTCAGGAGGTCAAAAGGGGACCTCTGAATAGCTGATTTATCATCAAAAGGATTCTTTAACTTTATATAGTTTAAAACATTTTGAGGACCCTTTGATCACAAATAAGTTCAAAAGGTCAGATATGGACATATATATGGCTTATGAAGCATCAGAAGGAGTATGTATAGAAAGCCCATGTTTCGAATACTCCTTGACCAGAAAAAAATTCAGTATGTCAAATATGGATTTTTGTCAGGAGGATATAACATCCGAAGATATTAGTCTGAATGTATTGTATTAAACTTTTAGTACTCTTTGGCCAGAAATATGTTCAGTAGGTCAAAAGGGGACCTCTGAACAGCTGATTTAACATCAGAAAGAGTCTATAACTTTAAATAGTTTGAAAACTTTTGAGGACCCTTTGACCAGAAATAAGTTCAAAGGGTCAGATATGGACATCTATATGGCTTTTGAAGCATCAGAGCGAGTCTATGAGTATATATAGAAAGCCCAAGATCGAGGACTCTTTGGCCAGAAATATGTTCAGGAGGTCAAAGGGGGACCTCTGAATAGCTGATTTATCATAAAAAGAATTCTATAACTTTATAGAGTTTGAACAATTTTGAGGACCCTTTGACCACAAATAAGTACAAAAGGTCAGATATGGACATCTATATGGCTTATGATGCATCAGAAGGAGTCTATGAGTTTGTATAGAAAGCCCAAGATCGAGGACTCTTTGGCCAGAAATATGTTCAGGAGGTCAAAAGGGGACCTCTGAATAGCTGAATTATCATCAAAAGGATTCTTTAACTTTATATAGTTTAAAACATTTTGAGGACCCTTTGATCACAAATAAGTTCAAAAGGTCAGATATGGACATATATATGGCTTATGAAGCATCAGAAGGAGTATGTATAGAAAGCCCATGTTTCGAATACTCCTTGACCAGAAAAAAATTCAGTATGTCAAATATGGACTTTTGTCAGGAGGATATAACATCCGAAGATATTAGTCTGAATGTATTGTATTAAACTTTTAGTACTCTTTGGCCAGAAATATGTTCAGTAGGTCAAAAGGGGACCTCTGAACAGCTGATTTAACATCAGATAGAGTCTATAACTTTAAATAGTTTGAAAACTTTTGAGGACCCTTTGACCAGAAATAAGTTCAAAGGGTCAGATATGGACATCTATATGGCTTTTGAAGCATCAGAGCGAGTCTATGAGTATATATAGAAAGCCCAAGATCGAGGACTCTTTGGCCAGAAATATGTTCAGGCGGTCAAAGGGGGACCTCTGAATAGCTGATTTATCATAAAAAGAATTCTATAACTTTATAGAGTTTGAACAATTTTGAGGACCCTTTGACCACAAATAAGTACAAAAGGTCAGATATGGACATCTATATGGCTTATGATGCATCAGAAGGAGTCTATGAGTATGTACAGAAAGCCCAAGATCGAGGACTCTTTGGCCAGAAATATGTTCAGGAGGTCAAAACCTCTGAATAGCTTATTTTTCATCAAAAGGATTCTATAACTTTATATAGTTTAAAACATTTTGAGGACCCTTTGACCACAAATAAGTTCAAAAGGTCAGATATGGACATATATATGGCTTATGAAGCATCAGAAGGAGTATGTATAGAAAGAACAAGTTTCGAATATTCTTTGGCCAGAAAAAAATTCAGTATGTCAAATATTGACTTTTGTCAGGAGGATATAACATCCGAAGATATCAGTCTGAATATATTGTATTAATCTTTTAGGACTTTTTGGCCAGAAATATGTTCAGTAGGTCAAAAGGGGACCTCTGAATAGCTGATTTATCATAAGAAAGAGTCTATAACTTTATATAGTTTGAAAAATTTTGAGGACACTTTGACCACAAATAAGTTCAAAAGGTCATATGGACATATATATATATGGCTTATGAAGCATCAGAAGGAGTCATGAGTATGTATAGAAAGCCCAAGATCGAGGACTCTTTGGCGAGAAATATGTTCAGGAGGTCAAATGACCTCTGAATAGCTGATTTATCATCAAAAGAATTCTATAACTTTCTATAGTTTGAAAAATTTTGAGGACACTTTGACCACAAATGTTCAAAAGGTCAGATATGGACATCTATATGGCTTATGAAGCATCAGAAGGAGTCTATGAGTATGTATAGAAAGCCCAATATCGAGGACTCTTTTGCCAGAAATATGTTCAGGAGGTCAAAAGGGGACCTCTGAATAGCTGATTTATCATAAAAAGAATTCTATAACTTTATACAGTTTGAAAATTTTTGAGGACCCTTTGACCAGAAATAAGTTCAAAAGGTCAGATATGGACATATATATGGCTTATGAAGCATCAGAAGGAGTATGTATAGAAAGCCCATGTTTCGAATACTCCTTGGTCAGAAAAAAATTCAGTATGTCAAATATGGACTTTTGTCAGGAGGATATAACATCCGAAGATATCAGTCTGAATGTATTGTATTAATCTTTTAGGACTCTTTGGCCAGAAATATGTTCAGTAGGTCAAAAGGGGACCTCTGAATAGCTGATTTATCATCAGAAAGAGTCTATAACTTTATATAGTTTGAAAACTTTTGAGAACCCTTTGACCAGAAATAAGTTCAAAAGGTCAGATATGGACATCTATATGGCTTTTGAAGCATCAGAGGGAGTCTATGAGTATATATAGAAAGCCCAAGATCGAGGACTCTTTGGCGAGAAATATGTTCAGGAGGTCAAAAGGGGACCTCTGAATAGCTGATTTATCATCAAAAGAATTCTATAACTTTATATAGTTTGAAAAATTTTGAGGACACTTGACACAAATGTTCAAAAGGTCAGATATGGACATCTATATGGCTTATGAAGCATCAGAAGGAGTCTATGAGTATGAATAGAAAGCCCAATATCGAAGACTCTTTGGCCAGAAATATGTTCAGGAGGTCAAAAGGGGACCTCTGAATAGCTGATTTATCATAAAAAGAATTCTATAACTTTATATAGTTTAAAAAATTTTGAGGACCCTTTGACCAGAAATAAGTTCAAAAGGTCAGATATGGACATCTATATAGATTTTGAAGCATCAGAGGGAGTCTATGAGTATACATAGAAAGCCCAAGATCGAGGACTCTTTGGCCAGAAATATGTTCAGGAGATCAAAAGGGGCCCCATGAAATACTGATTTATCATCAAAAGGAGTCTATAACTTTATATAGTTTGAAAATTTTTAAGGACACTTTGACCACAAATAAGTTCAAAAGGTCAGATATGGACATCTATATGGCTTATGATGCATCAGACGGAGTCTGAGTATGTATAGAAAGCCCAAGATCGAGGACTCTTTGGCCAGAAATATGTTCAGGAGGTCAAAACCTCTGAATAGCTGATTTATCATCAAAATGATTCTATAACTTTATATAGTTTGAAAAATTTTGAGGACCCTTTGACCACAAATAAGTTCAAAAGGTCAGATATGGACATCTATATGGCTTATGAAGCATCAGAATGAGTATATATAGAAAGCCCAAGTTTCGAAAACTCCTTGGCCAGAAAAAAATTCAGTATGTCAAATATGCTCTTTTGTCAGGAGGATATAACATCCAAAGATATCAGTCTGAATGTATTGTACTAATCTTTTAGGACTCTTTGGCCAGAAATATGTTCAGTAGGTCAAAAGGGGACCTCTGAATAGCTGATTTATCATCAGAAAGAGTCTATAACTTTATATAGTTTAAAAACTTTTTAGGACCCTTTGACCACAAATAAGTTCAAAAGGTCAGATATGGACATCTATGTGGCTTTTGAAGCATCAGAGGGAGTCTATGAGTATATATAGAAAGCCCAAGATCGAGGACTCTTTGGCCAGAAATATGTTCAGGAGGTCAAAAGGGGACCTCTAAATAGCTGATTTATCATCAAAAGAATTCTATAACTTTATATAGTTTGAAAATTTTTGAGGACCCTTTGACCACAAATAAGTTCAAAAGGTCAGATATGGACATATATATGGCTTATGATGATGCATCAGAAGGAGTCTATGAGTATGTATAGAATGCCCAAGATCGAGGACTCTTTGGCCAGAAATATGTTCTGGAGGTCAAAACCTCTGAATAGCTGATTTATCATAAAAAGGATTATATAACTTTATATAGTTTAAAACATTTTGAGGACCCTTTGACCACAAATAAGTTTAAAAGGTCAGATATGGACATCTATATGGATTTTGAAGCATCAGAGGGAGTCTATGAGTGTATATAGAAAGCCCAATATCGAGGACTCTTTGGCCAGAAATATGTTCAGGAGGTCAAAAGGGGACCTCTGAATAGCTGATTTATCATAAAAAGAATTCTATAACTTTATATAGTTTGAAAAATTTTGAGGACCCTTTGATCACAAATAAGTTCAAAAGGTCAGATATGGACATCTATATGGCTCATGAAGCATCAGAATGAGTATGTATAGAAAAGCCCAAGTTTCGAAAACTCCTTGGCCAGAAAAATATTCAGTATATCAAATATGGTCTTTTGTCTGGAGGTTATAACATCCAAAGATATCAGTCTGAATGTATTGTACTAATCTTTTAGGACTCTTTGGCCAGAAATATGTTCAGTAGGTCAAAAGGGGACCTCTGAATAGCTTATTTATCATCAGAAAGAGTCTATAACTTTATATAGTTTAAAAACTTTTTAGGACCCTTTGACCAGAAATAAGTTCAAAAGGTCAGATATGGACATCTATGTGGCTTTTGAAGCATCAGAGGGAGTCTATGAGAATATATAGAAAGCCCAAGATCGAGGACTCTTTGGCCAGAAATATGTTCAGGTCTAAAACCTCTGAATAGCTGATTTATCATCAAAAGAATTCTAGAACTTTATATAGTTTGAAAAAATTTTGAGGACACTTTGACCACAAATAAGTTCAAAAGGTCATATGGACATATATATATATGGCTTATGAAGCATCAGAAGGAGTCTATGAGTATGTATAGAAAGCCCAAGATCGAGGACTCTTTGGCCAGAAATATGTTCAGGAGGTCAAAAGGGGACCTCTGAATAGCTGATTTATCATAAAAAGAATTCTACAACTTTATATAGTTTGAAAAATTTTGAGGACCCTTTGACCACAAATAAGTTCAAAAGGTCAGATATGGACATCTATATGGCTTATGATGCATCAGAAGGAGTCTATGAGTATGTATTGAAAGCCCAATATCGACGACTCTTTGGCCAGAAATATGTTCAGGAGGTCAAAACCTCTGAATAGCTGATTTATCATCAAAAGGATTATATAACTTTATATAGTTTGAAATATTTTGAGGACCCTTTGACCACAAATAAGTTTAAAAGGTCAGATATGGACATCTATATGGATTTTGAAGCATCAGAGGGAGTCTATGAGTGTATATAGAAAGCCCAATATCGAGGACTCTTTGGCCAGAAATATGTTCAGGAGGTCAAAAGGGGCTCCATGAAATACTGATTTATCATCAAAAGGAGTCTATAACTTTATATAGTTTGAAAAATTTTGAGGACCCTTTGACCACAAATAAGTTCAAAAGGTCAGATATGGACATCTATATGGCTTATGGTGCATCAGAAGGAGTCTATGAGTATGTATAGAAAGTCCAAGATCGAGGACTCTTTGGCCAGAAATATGTTCAGGAGGTCAAAACCTCTGAATAGCTGATTTATCATCAAAATGATTCTATAACTTTATGTAGTTTGAAAAATTTTGTGGACTCTTTGACCACAAATAAGTTCAAAAGGTCAGATATGGACATCAATATGGCTTATGAAGCATCAGAATGAGTATGTATAGAAAGCCCAAGTTTCGAATACTCCTTGGTCAGAAAAAAATTCAGTATGTCAAATATGGTCTTTTGTCAGGAGGATATAACATCCAAAGATATCAGTCTGAATGTATTCTACTAATCTTTTAGGACTCTTTGGCCAGAAATATGTTCAGTAGGTCAAAAGGGACCTCTGAATAGCTGATTTATCATCAGAAAGAGTCTATAACTTTATATAGTTTAAAAACTTTTTAGGACCCTTTGACCAGAAATAAGTTCAAAAGGTCAGATATGGACATCTATGTGGCTTTTTAAGCATCAGAGGGAGTCTATGAGTATGTATAGAAAGCCCAAGATCGAGGACTCTTTGGCCAGAAATATGTTCAGGAGGTCAAAAGGGGACCTCTGAATAGCTGATTTATCATAAAAAGAATTCTATAACTTTATATAGTTTGAAAAATTTTGAGGACCCTTTTACCACAAATAAGTTCAAAAGGTCAGATTTGGACGTCTATATGGCTTATGATGCATCAGAAGGAGTCTATGAGTATGTATAGAATGCCCAAGATCGAGGACTCTTTGGCCAGAAATATGTTCTGGAGGTCAAAACCTCTGAATAGCTGATTTATCATCAAAAGGATTATATAACTTTATATAGTTTAAAACATTTTGAGGACCCTTTGACCACAAATAAGTTTAAAAGGTCAGATATGGACATCTATATGGATTTTGAAGCATCAGAGGGAGTCTATGAGTGTATATAGAAAGCCCAATATCGAGGACTCTTTGGCCAGAAATATGTTCAGGAGGTCAAAAGGGGCTCCATGAAATACTGATTTATCATCAAAAGGAGTCTATAACTTTATATAGTTTGAAAATTTTTGAGGACCCTTTGACCACAAATAAGTTCAAAAGGTCAGATATGGACATCTATACGGCTTATGAAGCATCAGAATGAGTATGTATAGAAAGCCCAAGTTTCGAAAACTCCTTGGTCAGAAAAAAATTTAGTATGTCAAATATGGTCTTTTGTCAGGAGGATATAACATCCAAAGATATCAGTCTGAATGTATTCTACTAATCTTTTAGGACTCTTTGGCCAGAAATATGTTCAGTAGGTCAAAAGGGGACCTCTGAATAGCTGATTTATCATCAGAAAGAGTCTATAACTTTGTATAGTTTAAAAACTTTTTAGGACCCTTTGACCACAAATAAGTTCAAAAGGTCAGATATGGACATCTATGTGGCTTTTGAAGCATCAGAGGGAGTCTATGAGTATATATAGAAAGCCCAAGATCGAGGACATTTTGGCCAGAAATATGTTCAGGAGGTCAAAAGGGGACCTCTGAATAGCTGATTTATCATCAAAAGAATTCTATAACTTTATATAGTTTGAAAAATTTTGAGGACAATTTGACCACAAATAAGTTCAAAAGCTCAGATATGGACATCTATATGGCTTATGAAGCATCAGAAGGAGTCTATGAGTATGTATAGAAAGCCCAATATCGAGGACTCTTTGGCCAGAAATATGTTCAGGAGGTCAAAAGGGGACCTCTGAATAGCTGATTTATCATCAAAAGAATTCTATAACTTTATATAGTTTGAAAAATTTTGAGGACCCTTTGACCACAAATAAGTTCAAAAGGTCAGATATGGACATCTATATGGCTTTTGAAGCATCAGAGGGAGTCTATGAGTAGAAAGCCCAAGATCGAGGACTCTTTGGCGAGAAATATGTTCAGGAGGTCAAATGACCTCTGAATAGCTGATTTATCATCAAAAGAATTCTATAACGTTATATAGTTTGAAAAATTTTTAGGACACTTTGACCACAAATAAGTTCAAAAGGTCAGATATGGACATCTATATGGCTTTTGAAGCATCAGACGGAGTCTATGAGTAGAAAGCCCAAGATCGAGGACTCTTTGGCGAGAAATATGTTCAGGAGGTCAAATGACCTCTGAATAGCTGATTTATCATCAAAAGAATTCTATTACGTTATAGAGTTTGAAAAAATTTTGAGGACACTTTGACCACAAATAAGTTCCAAAGGTCAGATATGGCTTATGAAGCATCAGAAGGAATCTATGAATATGTATAGAAAGCCCAAGATCGAGGACTCTTTGGCCAGAAATATGTTAAGCAGGTCAAAAGGAGACCTCTGTATAGCTGATTTATCATCAGAAGGAGACTATAACTTTACATAGTTTGAAAAATGTTGAGGACACTTTGAGCAGAAATAATTTCAAAAGGTAAGCCATAAGCCATATCTGTATGGATATCTATATTGGCTTATGAAGCATCAGGAGTCAATGAGTATGTATTGAAATCGAGGACTGTTTGGCCAGAAACATGTTACTTTGGTCAAACATGTACTTACGTACATCAGGAGTCGAAGAGTATGTATAGAAAGTTAACATCAGTTGACTGAATGTAGGTTAATGTGCAGTGAAGGAAAATCATTGCACTAGCTGTTGCTTTAAAATTGACACAATTATAGTAGTTAGTTCTGGTGTGCAATGCAATGCGAAAAGTGCTTTGTCTATATGTTTATTCTTAAGTGCATTCTGTCGTTGGGCAACGTTAGAATGCACTGAAGAATAAACATATAGATAAAGCACTTTTCGCATTGCATTGCACAGCAGAACTAACTCCTTCCCATGTTCATTAAAGAGATAACATTTATGTTGTTGCATTGCATTGCATTGCACAAAGGATCTAACGTTGTCCACTGAACAATAACATATAGGCTATGCACTTCTTGGATTGCATTGCATTGCACAGTAGATCTAATTCATTCCCATGTTCATTAAAGAGATAACAAGTGTTGCATTGCATTGCACAAACGATCTTACGTTGTGCATTGAAGAATAACATATAGGCTATGCGCTTTATGCATTGCACACCAGAACTAACTCCTTCCCATGTTCATTAAAGGGAATAACATGTTGCATTGCATTGTACTGCACAAACGATCTAACGCTGTGCACTGAAGAATAACATATAGGCTATGCACTTTTTGCATTGCTTTGCATTGCACACCAAAACTAACTCCTTCAAATGTTTATTAAAGAGATAACATTTTGCATTGTATTGCAACAAACGATCTAACGTTGTGCATTGAAGAATAATATAGGCTATGCAATTCTTCACACAAGAACTAACTCAGTCCCATTTTCTTTAAAGAGATAAGTTGCAATGTTGTTGCATTGCATTGCACAAACGATCTAACGTTGTGCATTGAATTGTAACATAGCCATGCACTTTTTGCATTGCATTGCACACCAGATCTAACTCCTTCCCATGTTCAGTAAAGAGATAACATATGTTATGCAACATTGCATAGTTTTGAACAAACGACCTAACGCTGTGCACTAAAGAATAACATTTATGCACTTTTTGCATTGCATTGCATTGCACACCAGAACTAACTCCTTCAAATGTTTATTAAAGAGATAACATTTTGCATTGCATTGCACAAACGATCTAACTTTGTGCATTGAAGAATAACATATAGACTAAATGCATGCATTGCACACCCGAACTAACTCCTTCAAATGTTTATTAAAGAGATAACATTTTGCATTGCACAAACGATCTAACGTTTGTATCTATCTAACGTTACGATCTAATAAGAAATAAGGTGCAATGATGTTGTATTGCATTGCACAAACGATAACATATGTTATGCAACATTCTATTGCTTTGCACAAACGATCTAACGTTGTCCACTGACGAATATTTATGCAGTTTTTGCATTGTATTGCATTGCACACCAGAACTAACTCCTTCAAATGTTTATTAAAGAGATAACATTTTGCATTGCACAAACGATCTAACGTTTGTATCTATCTAACGTTACGATCTAATAAGAAATAAGGTGCAATGGTGTTGTATTGCATTGCACAAACGATAACATATGTTATGCAACATTCTATTGCTTTGCACAAACGATCTAACACTGTGCACTAAAGAATAACATTTATGCATTTTTTGCATTGCATTGCACACCAGAACTAACTCCTTCAAATGTTTATTAAAGAGATAACATTTTGCACGATCTAACGTTGTGCATTGAAGAATAACTTATAGGCTAAATATGCATGCATTGTATTGCATTGCACACCCGAACTAACTCCGTCCCATGCTCATTAAAGAGATGATATGATATATTATGCAACATTTCATTGTTTTGCACAAACGATCTAAGAGTAACATAGGCTATTCACTTTTTGCTTTGCATTGCATTGCACACCAGAACTAACTACTTCCCATGTTTATTAAAGAGATAACATTTTGCATTGCATTGCACAAACGATCTAACGTTGTGCATTGAAGAGCAAAATAGGCCATGCATTTTTTGCATTGCTTTGTAAACCGATCTAACGTTGTGCATTGAAGAGTAACATAGGCTATTCACTTTTTGCTTTGTATTGCATTGCACACCAGAACTAACTCCTTCAAATGTTTATTAAAGAGATAACATTTTGCATTGCACAAACGATCTAACGTTTGTATCTATCTAACGTTACGATCTAATAAGAAATAAGGTGCAATGGTGTTGTATTGCATTGCACAAACGATAACATATGTTATGCAACATTCTATTGCTTTGCACAAACGATCTAACACTGTGCACTAAAGAATAACATTTATGCATTTTTTGCATTGCATTGCACACCAGAACTAACTCCTTCAAATGTTTATTAAAGAGATAACATTTTGCACGATCTAACGTTGTGCATTGAAGAATAACTTATAGGCTAAATATGCATGCATTGTATTGCATTGCACACCCGAACTAACTCCGTCCCATGCTCATTAAAGAGATGATATGATATATTATGCAACATTTCATTGTTTTGCACAAACGATCTAAGAGTAACATAGGCTATTCACTTTTTGCTTTGCATTGCATTGCACACCAGAACTAACTACTTCCCATGTTTATTAAAGAGATAACATTTTGCATTGCATTGCACAAACGATCTAACGTTGTGCATTGAAGAGCAAAATAGGCCATGCATTTTTTGCATTGCTTTGTAAACCGATCTAACGTTGTGCATTGAAGAGTAACATAGGCTATTCACTTTTTGCTTTGCATTGCATTGCACACCAGAACTAACTACTTCCCATGTTCATTAAAGAGATAACATGTTGCATTGCATTGCATAAACGATCTAACGTTGTGCATTGAAGAATGACATAGTTGACATAACTAAATGCATGGAATGTGTTGCTTGTACAGCCGAACTAACTTATTCCCATGTTCATTAAAGAGATAACATCTGTTGTTGCATTGCATTGCACAAACGATCTAACGTTGTGCAATGAAGAGTAACATAGGCCATGCACTTTTTGCATTGCATTGCACACCAGATTAAACTCCTTCCCGTGTTCAATAAACAGATAAATGCATTGCTTTGCACAAACGATTTAACGCTGTGCACTGAATAACATTTATGCACTTTTTGCATTGCATTGCACACCAGAACTAACACCCTCAAATGCTTATTAAAGAGATAACATTTTGCATTGCATTGTGCATTGCATAACGTTGTGCATTGAAGAATAACATATAGGCTATATGCATGCATTGTATTGCATTGCACATCCGAACTAACTCCTTCAAATGTTTATTAAAGAGATAACATGTTGCATTGCATTGCACAAACGATCTAACGTTGTGCATTGAAGAATGACATAGTTGACATAACTAAATGCATGGATTGTGTTGCTTTTACAGCCGAACTAACTCCTTCAAATGTTCATTAAAGAGATAACATCTGTTGTTGCATTGCATTGCACAAACGATCTAACGTTGTGCAATGAAGAGTAACATAGGCCATGCACTTTTTGCATTGCATTGCACACCAGATCAAACTCCTTCCCATGTTCAATAAAGAGATAATATGTTGCATTGCTTTGCACAAACGATTTAACGCTGTGCACTGAATAACATTTATACACTTTTTGTATTGCATTGCATTGCATAACATTGTGCATTGAAGAATAACATATAGGCTATATGCATGCATTGTATTGCATTGCACATCCGAACTAACTCCTTCCCATGTTTATTAAAGAGATACAAACGATCTAACGTTTTGCATTGAAGGGTAACATTGGCTATTCACTGTTTGCATTGCATTGCACACCATGACTAACTTTTCTAACATTTGAAGGAGTTAGTTCTGCAAAAAGTGCATAAATGTTATTATTCAGTGCACAACATTAGATCGTTTCTGCAATGCAATGCAATGCAACATGTTATCTCTTTAGTGAACATGGGAAAGAGTTAGTTCTGGTGTGCAATGCAATGCAATGCCAAAAGTGCATACCCTAAATGTTATTCTTCAGTGCACAACGTTAGATCGTTTCTACAATGTAATGCAATTCAATGCAATGCAACATGTTATCTCTTTACTGAACATGGGAAGGAGTTAGTTTCAGTGTGCAATGCAATGCAAAAAGTACATAAATTTTATTCTTCAATGCACAACGTTAGATCGTTTCTGCAATGCAATGCAACGCAACATGTGTTATCTCTTTAATGAACATGGGAAGGAGTTAGTTCTGGTGTGCAATGCAATACAATGCATGCATTTAGCCTATATGTTATTCTTCAATGCACAACATTGATCGTTGCAATGCAATGCAAAATGTTATCTCTTTATGAACATGGGAAGAGGTTAGTTCTGCTGTGCAATGCAATGCAAAAAGTGCATAAATGTTATTCTTCAGTGCACATCGTTAGATCGTTTGTGCAAAGCAATGCAATGTTGCATAACATGTTTAATGAACATGTGAAGGAGTTAGTTCGGGTGTGCAATGCAATACAATGCATGCATTTAGCCTGTATGTTATTCTTCAGTGCACAACGTTAGATCGTTTGTGCAATGCAATGCAACATATTATCTCTTTATTGAACATGGGAAGGAGTTTGATCTGGTGTGCAATGCAATGCAATGCAAAAAGTGCATGGCCTATGTTACTCTTCATTGCACAACGTTAGATCGTTTGTGCAATGCAATGCAACAACATAAATGTTATCTCTTTAAAGAACATGGGAAGGAGTTAGTTCTGGTGTGCAATGCAATGCGAAAAGTGCATTATCTATATGTTCCGGTATTCTACCGTGCATTCTATCGTTGTCCAACGGAATGAGTTAATTGTGTCCATTGTAAAGCAAAAGCCAGTGCAATGATTTTCCTTTACTGCACATTAATTAATCTACTTATACATTCAGTCAACTGATGTTAACGTTCTATACATACTCTTCGACTCGTGATCAGCCAATACAGAAGTCCATATTTGACCAAAGTAACATATTTCTGGCCAAAGAGTCCTCGATTTCTACACATACATTTGACTCCTGATGCTTCATAAGCCATGGATATCTATATGGATATCTATATGGCTTATGGCTTACCTTTTAAACTTATTTCTGGTCAAAGTGTCCTCAAAATTTTTCAAAGTTTATAAAGTTAAAGACCTTCTGATAATAAATCATTGACAAAAGAGTTCTCAAAATGACGTTGTCTACCATAAACGAATATAGACTCCTTCTGATGTTAAATCAGCCATACAGAAGTCCATATTTGACATTCTGAACATATTTCTGGCCAGAGACCTTGAACAATTACCTTACTATACATATATGTCAAACTATACAGACTTCTCATGATGTTATATCAGCCAGACTGTAGACCATATAAGACCAATTGAACATATTTTTGGCCAAAGAATCCTCAAAATGATTTTTACTATTATAAACGTATCGACTCCTTCTGATGTTAAATCAGCCTTACAGAAGTCCACCTGCTGAAAATATTTCTGGCCAAAGAGTCGATCTTGGGCTTTCTATAAATACTCATAGAATACTTTTGATACTTCATAAACCATATAGATGTCCATATCTGACCTTTTGAACTTATTTGTGGTCAAAGTGTCCTAAAAATTTTTCAAACAATCTAAAGTTATAGAATCCTTTTGATGATAAATCAGCTATTCAGAGGTCCCCTTTTGACCTCCAGAACATATTTCTGGCCAAAGAGTCCTAAAAGATTAATACAATACATTCAGACTGATATCTTCGGATGTTATATAATCTTGACAAAAGTCCATATTTGACATACTGAATTTTTTTCTGGCCAAAGAGTCCTCGATCTTGGGCTTTCTATACATACTCATAGACTCCTTCTGATGCATCATAAGCCATATAGATGTCCATATCTGACCTTCTGAACTCATTTGTGGTCAAAGTGTCCTCAAAATTTTTCAAACTATATAAAGTTATAGAATTCTTTTGATGATAAATCAGCTATTCAGAGGTGCTCTTTTGACCTCCTGAACATATTTCTGGCCAAAGAGTCCTCGATCTTGGGCTTTCTATACATACTCATAGACTCCTTCTGATGCTTCATAAGCCATATAGATGTCCATATCTGACCTATTGAACTTATTTGTGGTCAACGTGACCTCAAAATTTTTCAAACTATATAAAGTTCTAAAATCCTTTTGGTGATAAATCAGCTATTCAGAGGTTTTGACCTCCTGAACATATTTCTGGCCAAAGAGTCCTCGATCTTGGGCTTTCTATACATACTCAGACTCCTTCTGATGCTTCATAAGCCATATAGATGTCTATATCTGACCTTTTGAACTTATTTGTGGTCAAAGTGTCCTCAAAATTTTTCAAACTATATAACGTTATAGACTCCTTTTGATGATAAATCAGCTATTCATAGGGCCCCTTTTGACCTCCTGAACATATTTCTGGCCAAAGATTCCTCGATCTTTGGCTTTCTATATATACTCATAGACTCCCTTTGATGCTTCAAAAGTCATATAGATGTCCATAACTGACCTTTTGAACTAATTTGTGGTCAAAGTGTCCTCAAAATTTATCAAGCTATATAAAGTTCTAGAATCCTTTTGCGATAAATCAGCTATTCAGAGGTTTTCACCTCCTGAACATATTTCTGGCCAAAGAGTCCTCGATCTTGGGCTTTCTATACATACTCATAGACTCCTTCTGATGCATCATAAGCCATATAGATGTCCATATCTGACCTTCTGAACTCATTTGTGGTCAAAGTGTCCTCAAAATTTTTCAAACTATATAAAGTTATAGAATTCTTTTGATGATAAATCAGCTATTCAGAGGTGCTCTTTTGACCTCCTAAACATATTTCTGGCCAAAGAGTCCTCGATCTTGGGCTTTCTATACATACTCATAGACTCCTTCTGATGCTTCATAAGCCATATAGATGTCCATATCTGACCTATTGAACTTATTTGTGGTCAACGTGACCTCAAAATTTTTCAAACTATATAAAGTTCTAAAATCCTTTTGGTGATAAATCAGCTATTCGGAGGTTTTGACCTCCTGAACATATATCTGGCCAAATATTCCTCGATCTTTGGCTTTCTATATATACTCATAGACTCCCTCTGATGCTTCAAAAGTCATATAGATGTCCATAACTGACCTTTTGAACTTATTTGTGGTCAAAGTGTCCTCAAAATTTTTCAAACTATATAACGTTATAGACTCCTTTTGATGATAAATCAGCTATTCATAGGGCCCCTTTTGACCTCCTGAACATATATCTGGCCAAAGATTCCTCGATCTTTGGCTTTCTATATATACTCATAGACTCCCTCTGATGCTTCAAAAGTCATATAGATGTCCATAACTGACCTTTTGAACTAATTTGTGATCAAAGTGTCCTCAAAATTTATCAAGCTATATAAAGTTCTAGAATCCTTTTGGGATAAATCAGCTATTCAGAGGTTTTCACCTCCAGAACATATTTCTGGCCAAAGAGTCCTCGATCTTGGGCTTTCTATACATACTCATAGACTCCTTCTGATGCATCATAAGCCATATAGATGTCCATATCTGACCTTCTGAACTCATTTGTGGTCAAAGTGTCCTTAAAATTTTTCAAACTATATAAAGTTATAGAATTCTTTTGATGATAAATCAGCTATTCAGAGGTGCTCTTTTGACCTCCTGAACATATTTCTGGCCAAAGAGTCCTCGATCTTGGGCTTTCTATACATACTCATAGACTCCTTCTGATGCTTCATAAGCCATATAGATGTCCATATCTGACCTATTGAACTTATTTGTGGTCAACGTGACCTCAAAATTTTTCCAACTATATAACGTTATAGACTCCTTTTGATGATAAATCAGCTATTCATAGGGCCCCTTTTGACCTCCTAAACATATATCTGGCCAAATATTCCTCGATCTTTGGCTTTCTATATATACTCATAGACTCCCTCTGATGCTTCAAAAGTCATATAGATGTCCATAACTGACCTTTTGAACTAATTTGTGGTCAAAGTGTCCTCAAAATTTTTCAAACTATATAACGTTATAGACTCCTTTTGATGATAAATCAGCTATTCATAGGGCCCCTTTTGACCTCCTGAACATATATCTGGCCAAAGATTCCTCGATCTTTGGCTTTCTATATATACTCATAGACTCCCTCTGATGCTTCAAAAGTCATATAGATGTCCATAACTGACCTTTTGAACTAATTTGTGATCAAAGTGTCCTCAAAATTTATCAAGCTATATAAAGTTCTAGAATCCTTTTGCGATAAATCAGCTATTCAGAGGTTTTCACCTCCTGAACATATTTCTGGCCAAAGAGTCCTCGATCTTGGGCTTTCTATACATACTCATAGACTCCTTCTGATGCATCATAAGCCATATAGATGTCCATAACTGACCTTCTGAACTCATTTGTGGTCAAAGTGTCCTCAAAATTTTTCAAACTATATAAAGTTATAGAATTCTTTTGATGATAAATCAGCTATTCAGAGGTGCTCTTTTGACCTCCTGAACATATTTCTGGCCAAAGAGTCCTCGATCTTGGGCTTTCTATACATACTCATAGACTCCTTCTGATGCTTCATAAGCCATATAGATGTCCATATCTGACCTATTGAACTTATTTGTGGTCAACGTGACCTCAAAATTTTTCAAACTATATAAAGTTCTAAAATCCTTTTGGTGATAAATCAGCTATTCAGAGGTTTTGACCTCCTGAACATATTTCTGGCCAAAGAGTCCTCGATCTTGGGCTTTCTATGCATACTCATAGACTCCTTCTGATGCTTCATAAGCCATATAGATGGCCATATCTGACCTTTTGAACTTATTTGTGGTCAAAGTGTCCTCCAAATTTTTCAAACAATATAAAGTTCTAGAATCCTTTTGATGATAAATCAGCTATTCAGAGGTCCCCTGTTGACCTACGGAACATATTTCTGGCCAAAGATTCCTAAAAAATTAATACTGATATCTTCAGACTGATATCTTCGGATTCTATATCCTCCTGACAAAAGTCCATATTTGACATACTGAATTTTTTTCTGGCCAAGGAGTATTCGAAACTTGGGCTTTCTATACATACTACTTCTGATGCTTCATAAGCCATATATATGTCCATATCTGACCTTTTGAACTTATTTCTGGTCAAAGGGTCCTCAAAAATTTTCAAACTATATAAAGTTATAGACTCCTTTTGATGATAAATCAGCTATTCAGAGGTTTTGACTTCCTGAACATATTTCTGGCCAAAGAGTCCTCGATCTTGGGCTTTCTATACATACTCATAGACTCCGTCTGATGCATCATAAGCCATATAGATGTCCATCTTTGGCCTTTTGAACTTATTTGTGGTCAAAGTGTCCTCCAAATTTTTCAAACAATATAAAGTTATAGAATTCTTTTGATGATAAATCAGCTATTCAGAGGTCCCCTGTTGACCTATGGAACATATTTCTGGCCAAAGATTCCTAAAAAATTCATACTGATATCTTCAGACTGATATCTTCGGATTCTACATCCTCCTGACAAAAGTCCATATTTGACATACTGAATTTTTTTCTGGCCAAGGAGTACTCGAAACTTGGGCTTTCTATACATACTCCTTCTGATGCTTCTTAAGCCATATGTCCATATCTGACCTTTTGAACTTATTTCTGGTCAAAGGGTCCTCAAAAATTTTCAAACTATATAAAGTTATAGACTCCTTTTGATGATAAATCAGCTATTCAGAGGTTTTGACCTCCTGAACATATTTTTGGCCAAAGAGTCCTCGATCTTGGGCTTTCTATACATACTCATAGACTCCTTCTGATGCATCATAAGTATTATAGATGTCCATCTTTGGCCTTTTGAACTCATTTGTGGTCAAAGTGTCCTCAAAATTTTTCAAACTATATAAAGTCATAGAATTCTTTTGATGATAAATCAGCTATTCAGAGGTGCTCTTTTGACCTCCTCAACATATTTCTGGCCAAAGAGTCCTCGATATTGGGCTTTCTATACATACTCATAGACTCATTCTGATGCTTCATAAGCCATATAAATGTCCATATCTGACCTTTTGAACTTATTTGTGGTCAACGTGTCATCAAAATTGTTCAAACTATATAAAGTTCTAAAATCCTTTTGATGATAAATCAGCTATTCAGAGGTTTTGACCTCCTGAACATATTTCTGGCCAAAGAGTCCTCGATCTTGGGCTTTCTATACATACTCATAGACTCCGTCTGATGCATGATAAGCCATATAGATGTCCATCTTTGGCCTTTTGAACTTATTTGTGGTCAAAGTGTCCTCCAAATTTTTCAAACAATATAAAGTTATAGAATTCTATTGATGATAAATCAGCTATTCAGAGGTCCCCTGTTGACCTACGGAACATATTTCTGGCCAAAGAGTCCTCGATCTAGGGCTTTCTAAACATAATCATAGACTCCTTCTGATGCTTCATAAGCCATATAGATGTCCATATCTGACCTTTTGAACTTATTTCTGGTCAAAGTGTCCTCAAAATTTTTCAAAGTATATAACGTTATAGACTCCTTTTGATGATAAATCAGCTATTCATAGGGCCCCTTTTGACCTCCTGAACATATTTCTGGCCAAAGATTCCTCGATCTTTGGCTTTCTATATATACTCATAGACTCCCTCTGATGCTTCAGAAGTCATATAGATGTCCATAACTGACCTTTTGAACTAATTTGTGGTCAAAGTGTCCTCAAAATTTATCAAGCTATATAAAGTTCTAGAATCCTTTCGCGATAAATCAGCTATTCAGAGGTTTTCACCTCCTGAACATATTTCTGGCCAAAGAGTCCTCGATCTTGGGCTTTCTATACATACTCATGGACTCCTTCTGATGCATCATAAACCATATAGATGGCCATATCTGACCTTTTGAACTTATTTGTGGTCAAAGTGTCCTCCAAATTTTTCAAACAATATAAAGTTCTAGAATCCTTTTGATGATAAATCAGCTATTCAGAGGTCCCCTGTTGACCTACGGAACATATTTCTGGCCAAAGATTCCTAAAAAATTAATACTGATATCTTCAGACTGATATCTTCGGATTCTATATCCTCCTGACAAAAGTCCATATTTGACATACTGAATTTTTTTCTGGCCAAGGAGTATTCGAAACTTGGGCTTTCTATACATACTACTTCTGATGCTTCATAAGCCATATATATGTCCATATCTGACCTTTTGAACTTATTTCTGGTCAAAGGGTCCTCAAAAATTTTCAAACTATATAAAGTTATAGACTCCTTTTGATGATAAATCAGCTATTCAGAGGTTTTGACTTCCTGAACATATTTCTGGCCAAAGAGTCCTCGATCTTGGGCTTTCTATACATACTCATAGACTCCGTCTGATGCATCATAAGCCATATATATGTCCATCTTTGGCCTTTTGAACTTATTTGTGGTCAAAGTGTCCTCCAAATTTTTCAAACAATATAAAGTTATAGAATTCTTTTGATGATAAATCAGCTATTCAGAGGTCCCCTGTTGACCTATGGAACATATTTCTGGCCAAAGATTCCTAAAAAATTCATACTGATATCTTCAGACTGATATCTTCGGATTCTACATCCTCCTGACAAAAGTCCATATTTGACATACTGAATTTTTTTCTGGCCAAGGAGTACTCGAAACTTGGGCTTTCTATACATACTCCTTCTGATGCTTCTTAAGCCATATGTCCATATCTGACCTTTTGAACTTATTTCTGGTCAAAGGGTCCTCAAAAATTTTCAAACTATATAAAGTTATAGACTCCTTTTGATGATAAATCAGCTATTCAGAGGTTTTGACCTCCTGAACATATTTTTGGCCAAAGAGTCCTCGATCTTGGGCTTTCTATACATACTCATAGACTCCTTCTGATGCATCATAAGTATTATAGATGTCCATCTTTGGCCTTTTGAACTCATTTGTGGTCAAAGTGTCCTCAAAATTTTTCAAACTATATAAAGTCATAGAATTCTTTTGATGATAAATCAGCTATTCAGAGGTGCTCTTTTGACCTCCTCAACATATTTCTGGCCAAAGAGTCCTCGATATTGGGCTTTCTATACATACTCATAGACTCATTCTGATGCTTCATAAGCCATATAAATGTCCATATCTGACCTTTTGAACTTATTTGTGGTCAACGTGTCATCAAAATTGTTCAAACTATATAAAGTTCTAAAATCCTTTTGATGATAAATCAGCTATTCAGAGGTCCCCTTTTGACCTCCTGAACATATTTCTGGCCAAAGAGTCCTCGATCTTGGGCTTTCTATACATACTCATAGACTCCGTCTGATGCATCATAAGCCATATAGATGTCCATCTTTGGCCTTTTGAACTTATTTGTGGTCAAAGTGTCCTCAAAATTTTTCAAACTATATAAAGTTATAGAATTCCTTTGATGATAAATCAGCTATTCAGAGGTCCCCTTTTGACCTCCTGAACATATTTCTGGCCAAAGAGTCCTCGATCTAGGGCTTTCTAAACATAATCATAGACTCCTTCTGATGCTTCATAAGCCATATAGATGTCCATATCTGACCTTTTGAACTTATTTGAGGTCAAAGTGTCCTCAAAATTTTTCAAAGTATATAACGTTATAGACTCCTTTTGATGATAAATCAGCTAGGCCCCTTTTGATAGGGCCCCTTTTGACCTCCTGAACATATTTCTGGCCAAAGATTCCTCGATCTTTGGCTTTCTATATATACTCATAGACTCCCTCTGATGCTTCAAAAGTCATATAGATGTCCATAACTGACCTTTTGAACTAATTTGTGGTCAAAGTGTCCTCAAAATTTATCAAGCTATATAAAGTTCTAGAATCCTTTCGCGATAAATCAGCTATTCAGAGGTTTTCACCTCCTGAACATATTTCTGGCCAAAGAGTCCTCAATCTTGGGCTTTCTATACATACTCATAGACTCCTTCTGATGCATCATAAGCCATATCGATGTCCATATCTGACCTTCTGAACTCATTTGTGGTCAAAGTGTCCTCAAAATTTATCAAGCTATATAAAGTTCTAGAATCCTTTTGCGATAAATCAGCTATTCAGAGGTGCTCTTTTTACCTCCTGAACATATTTATGGCCAAAGAGTCCTCGATCTTGGGCTTTCTATACATACTCATAGACTCCTTCTGATGCATCATAAGCCATATAGATGTCCATATCTGACCTTCTGAACTCATTTGTGGTCAAAGTGTCCTCAAAATTTTTCAAACTATATAAAGTTATAGAATTCTTTTGATGATAAATCAGCTATTCAGAGGTGCTCTTTTTACCTCCTGAACATATTTCTGGCCAAAGAGTCCTCGATCTTGGGCTTTCTATACATACTCATAGACGCCTTCTGATGCTTCATAAGCCATATAGATGTCCATATCTGACCTATTGAACTTCTTTGTGGTCAACGTGACCTCAAAATTTTTCAAACTATATAAAGTTCTAAAATCCTTTTGATGATAAATCAGCTATTCAGAGGTTTTGACCTCCTGAACATATTTCTGGCCAAAGAGTCCTCGATCTTGGGCTTTCTATGCATACTCATAGACTCCTTCTGATGCTTCATAAGCCATATAGATGGCCATATCTGACCTTTTGAATTTATTTGTGGTCAAAGTGTCCTCCAAATTTTTCAAACTATATAAAGTTCTAAAATCCTTTTGATGGTAAATCAGCTATTCAGAGGTGCTCTTTTGACCTCCTGAACATATTTCTGGCCAAAGAGTCCTCGATCTTGGGCTTTCTATGCATACTCATAGACTCCTTCTGATGCTTCATAAGCCATATAGATGGCCAAATCTGACCTTTTGAACTTATTTGTGGTCAAAGTGTCCTCCAAATTTTTCAAACTATATAAAGTTATAGAATTCTTTTGATGATAAATCAGCTATTCAGAGGTCCCTTGTTGACCTACGGAACATATTTCTGGCCAAAGATTCCTAAAAAATTCATACTGATATCTTCAGACTGATATCTTCGGATTCTACATCCTCCTGACAAAAGTCCATATTTGACATACTGAATTTTTTTCTGGCCAAGGAGTATTCGAAACTTGGGCTTTCTATACATACTCCTTCTGATGCTTCATAAGCCATATATATGTCCATATCTGACCTTTTGAACTTATTTCTGGTCAAAGGGTCCTCAAAAATTTTCAAACTATATAAAGTTATAGACTCCTTTTGATGATAAATCAGCTATTCAGAGGTTTTGACCTCCTGAACATATTTCTGGCCAAAGAGTCCTCGATCTTGGGCTTTCTATACATACTCATAGACTCCGTCTGATGCATCATAAGCCATATAGATGTCCATCTTTGGCCTTTTGAACTTATTTGTGGTCAAAGTGTCCTCCAAATTTTTCAAACAATATAAAGTTATAGAATTCTTTTGATGATAAATCAGCTATTCAGAGGTCCCCTGTTGACCTATGGAACATATTTCTGGCCAAAGATTCCTAAAAAATTCATACTGATATCTTCAGACTGATATCTTCGGATTCTACATCCTCCTGACAAAAGTCCATATTTGACATACTGAATTTTTTTCTGGCCAAGGAGTACTCGAAACTTGGGCTTTCTATACATACTCCTTCTGATGCTTCTTAAGCCATATGTCCATATCTGACCTTTTGAACTTATTTCTGGTCAAAGGGTCCTCAAAAATTTTCAAACTATATAAAGTTATAGACTCCTTTTGATGATAAATCAGCTATTCAGAGGTTTTGACCTCCTGAACATATTTTTGGCCAAAGAGTCCTCGATCTTGGGCTTTCTATACATACTCATAGACTCCTTCTGATGCATCATAAGTATTATAGATGTCCATCTTTGGCCTTTTGAACTCATTTGTGGTCAAAGTGTCCTCAAAATTTTTCAAACTATATAAAGTCATAGAATTCTTTTGATGATAAATCAGCTATTCAGAGGTGCTCTTTTGACCTCCTCAACATATTTCTGGCCAAAGAGTCCTCGATATTGGGCTTTCTATACATACTCATAGACTCATTCTGATGCTTCATAAGCCATATAAATGTCCATATCTGACCTTTTGAACTTATTTGTGGTCAACGTGTCATCAAAATTGTTCAAACTATATAAAGTTCTAAAATCCTTTTGATGATAAATCAGCTATTCAGAGGTCCCCTTTTGACCTCCTGAACATATTTCTGGCCAAAGAGTCCTCGATCTTGGGCTTTCTATACATACTCATAGACTCCGTCTGATGCATCATAAGCCATATAGATGTCCATCTTTGGCCTTTTGAACTTATTTGTGGTCAAAGTGTCCTCCAAATTTTTCAAACAATATAAAGTTATAGAATTCTATTGATTATAAATCAGCTATTCAGAGGTCCCCTGTTGACCTACGGAACATATTTCTGGCCAAAGAGTCCTCGATCTAGGGCTTTCTAAACATAATCATAGACTCCTTCTGATGCTTCATAAGCCATATAGATGTCCATATCTGACCTTTTGAACTTATTTGTGGTCAAAGTGTCCTCAAAATTTTTCAAAGTATATAACGTTATAGACTCCTTTTGATGATAAATCAGCTATTCATAGGGCCCCTTTTGACCTCCTGAACATATTTCTGGCCAAAGATTCCTCGATCTTTGGCTTTCTATATATACTCATAGACTCCCTCTGATGCTTCAAAAGTCATATAGATGTCCATAACTGACCTTTTGAACTAATTTGTGGTCAAAGTGTCCTCAAAATTTATCAAGCTATATAAAGTTCTAGAATCCTTTCGCGATAAATCAGCTATTCAGAGGTTTTCACCTCCTGAACATATTTCTGGCCAAAGAGTCCTCGATCTTGGGCTTTCTATACATACTCATGGACTCCTTCTGATGCATCATAAGCCATATAGATGTCCATATCTGACCTTGTGAACTCATTTGTGGTCAAAGTGTCCTCAAAATTTTTCAAACTATATAAAGTTATAGAATTCTTTTGATGATAAATCAGCTATTCAGAGGTGCTCTTTTTACCTCCTGAACATATTTCTGGCCAAAGAGTCCTCGATCTTGGGCTTTCTATACATACTCATAGACGCCTTCTGATGCTTCATAAGCCATATAGATGTCCATATCTGACCTATTGAACTTATTTGTGGTCAACGTGACCTCAAAATTTTTCAAACTATATAAAGTTCTAAAATCCTTTTGATGATAAATCAGCTATTTAGAGGTTTTGACCTCCTGAACATATTTCTGGCCAAAGAGTCCTCGATCTTGGGCTTTCTATGCATACTCATAGACTCCTTCTGATGCTTCATAAGCCATATAGATGGCCATATCTGACCTTTTGAACTTATTTGTGGTCAACGTGTCATCAAAATTGTTCAAACTATATAAAGTTCTAAAATCCTTTTGATGATAAATCAGCTATTCAGAGGTTTTGACCTCCTGAACATATTTCTGGCCAAAGAGTCCTCGATCTTGGGCTTTCTATGCATACTCATAGACTCCTTCTGATGCTTCATAAGCCATATAGATGGCCATATCTGACCTTTTGAATTTATTTGTGGTCAAAGTGTCCTCCAAATTTTTCAAACTATATAAAGTTCTAAAATCCTTTTGATGGTAAATCAGCTATTCAGAGGTGCTCTTTTGACCTCCTGAACATATTTCTGGCCAAAGAGTCCTCGATCTTGGGCTTTCTATGCATACTCATAGACTCCTTCTGATGCTTCATAAGCCATATAGATGGCCATATCTGACCTTTTGAATTTATTTGTGGTCAAAGTGTCCTCCAAATTTTTCAAACTATATAAAGTTCTAAAATCCTTTTGATGGTAAATCAGCTATTCAGAGGTGCTCTTTTGACCTCCTCAACATATTTCTGGCCAAAGAGTCCTCGATCTTGGGCTTTCTATACATACTCATAGACTCCTTCTGATGCTTCATAAGCCATATAGATGTCCATATCTGACCTATTGAACTTATTTGTGGTCAACGTGACCTCAAAATTTTTCAAACTATATAAAGTTCTAAAATCCTTTTGATGATAAATCAGCTATTCAGAGGTTTTGACCTCCTGAACATATTTCTGGCCAAAGAGTCCTCGATCTTGGGCTTTCTATGCATACTCATAGACTCCTTCTGATGCTTCATAAGCCATATAGATGGCCATATCTGACCTTTTGAACTTATTTGTGGTCAACGTGTCATCAAAATTGTTCAAACTATATAAAGTTCTAAAATCCTTTTGATGATAAATCAGCTATTCAGAGGTTTTGACCTCCTGAACATATTTCTGGCCAAAGAGTCCTCGATCTTGGGCTTTCTATGCATACTCATAGACTCCTTCTGATGCTTCATAAGCCATATAGATGGCCAAATCTGACCTTTTGAACTTATTTGTGGTCAAAGTGTCCTCCAAATTTTTCAAACAATATAAAGTTATAGAATTCTTTTGATGATAAATCAGCTATTCAGAGGTCCCCTGTTGACCTACGGAACATATTTCTGGCCAAAGATTCCTAAAAAATTCATACTGATATCTTCAGACTGATATCTTCGGATTCTACATCCTCCTGACAAAAGTCCATATTTGACATACTGAATTTTTTTCTGGCCAAGGAGTATTCGAAACTTGGGCTTTCTATACATACTCCTTCTGATGCTTCATAAGCCATATATATGTCCATATCTGACCTTTTGAACTTATTTCTGGTCAAAGGGTCCTCAAAAATTTTCAAACTATATAAAGTTATAGACTCCTTTTGATGATAAATCAGCTATTCAGAGGTTTTGACCTCCTGAACATATTTCTGGCCAAAGAGTCCTCGATCTTGGGCTTTCTATACATATTCATAGACTCATTCTGATGCTTCATAAGCCATATAAATGTCCATATCTGACCTTTTGAACTTATTTGTGGTCAACGTGTCATCAAAATTGTTCAAACTATATAAAGTTCTAAAATCCTTTTGATGATAAATCAGCTATTCAGAGGTTTTGACCTCCTGAACATATTTCTGGCCAAAGAGTCCTCGATCTTGGGCTTTCTATACATACTCATAGACTCCGTCTGATGCATCATAAGCCATATAGATGTCCATCTTTGGCCTTTTGAACTTATTTGTGGTCAAATTGTCCTCAAAATTTTTCAAACTATATAAAGTTATAGAATTCCTTTGATGATAAATCAGCTATTCAGAGGTCCCCTTTTGACCTCCTGAACATATTTCTGGCCAAAGAGTCCTCGATCTAGGGCTTTCTAAACATAATCATAGACTCCTTCTGATGCTTCATAAGCCATATAGATGTCCATATCTGACCTTTTGAACTTATTTGAGGTCAAAGTGTCCTCAAAATTTTTCAAAGTATATAACGTTATAGACTCCTTTTGATGATAAATCAGCTAGGCCCCTTTTGATAGGGCCCCTTTTGACCTCCTGAACATATTTCTGGCCAAAGATTCCTCGATCTTTGGCTTTCTATATATACTCATAGACTCCCTCTGATGCTTCAAAAGTCATATAGATGTCCATAACTGACCTTTTGAACTAATTTGTGGTCAAAGTGTCCTCAAAATTTATCAAGCTATATAAAGTTCTAGAATCCTTTCGCGATAAATCAGCTATTCAGAGGTTTTCACCTCCTGAACATATTTCTGGCCAAAGAGTCCTCAATCTTGGGCTTTCTATACATACTCATAGACTCCTTCTGATGCATCATAAGCCATATCGATGTCCATATCTGACATTCTGAACTCATTTGTGGTCAAAGTGTCCTCAAAATTTATCAAGCTATATAAAGTTCTAGAATCCTTTTGCGATAAATCAGCTATTCAGAGGTGCTCTTTTTACCTCCTGAACATATTTATGGCCAAAGAGTCCTCGATCTTGGGCTTTCTATACATACTCATAGACTCCTTCTGATGCATCATAAGCCATATAGATGTCCATATCTGACCTTCTGAACTCATTTGTGGTCAAAGTGTCCTCAAAATTTTTCAAACTATATAAAGTTATAGAATTCTTTTGATGATAAATCAGCTATTCAGAGGTGCTCTTTTTACCTCCTGAACATATTTCTGGCCAAAGAGTCCTCGATCATGGGCTTTCTATACATACTCATAGACGCCTTCTGATGCTTCATAAGCCATATAGATGTCCATATCTGACCTATTGAACTTCTTTGTGGTCAACGTGACCTCAAAATTTTTCAAACTATATAAAGTTCTAAAATCCTTTTGATGATAAATCAGCTATTCAGAGGTTTTGACCTCCTGAACATATTTCTGGCCAAAGAGTCCTCGATCTTGGGCTTTCTATGCATACTCATAGACTCCTTCTGATGCTTCATAAGCCATATAGATGGCCATATCTGACCTTTTGAATTTATTTGTGGTCAAAGTGTCCTCCAAATTTTTCAAACTATATAAAGTTCTAAAATCCTTTTGATGGTAAATCAGCTATTCAGAGGTGCTCTTTTGACCTCCTGAACATATTTCTGGCCAAAGAGTCCTCGATCTTGGGCTTTCTATGCATACTCATAGACTCCTTCTGATGCTTCATAAGCCATATAGATGGCCAAATCTGACCTTTTGAACTTATTTGTGGTCAAAGTGTCCTCCAAATTTTTCAAACTATATAAAGTTATAGAATTCTTTTGATGATAAATCAGCTATTCAGAGGTCCCTTGTTGACCTACGGAACATATTTCTGGCCAAAGATTCCTAAAAAATTCATACTGATATCTTCAGACTGATATCTTCGGATTCTACATCCTCCTGACAAAAGTCCATATTTGACATACTGAATTTTTTTCTGGCCAAGGAGTATTCGAAACTTGGGCTTTCTATACATACTCCTTCTGATGCTTCATAAGCCATATATATGTCCATATCTGACCTTTTGAACTTATTTCTGGTCAAAGGGTCCTCAAAAATTTTCAAACTATATAAAGTTATAGACTCCTTTTGATGATAAATCAGCTATTCAGAGGTTTTGACCTCCTGAACATATTTCTGGCCAAAGAGTCCTCGATCTTGGGCTTTCTATACATACTCATAGACTCCTTCTGATGCATCATAAGCCATATAGATGTCCATCTTTGGCCTTTTGAACTCATTTGTGGTCAAAGTGTCCTCAAAATTTTTCAAACTATATAGTCATAGAATTCTTTTGATGATGAATCAGCTAATCAGAGGTGCTCTTTTGACCTCCTCAACATATTTCTGGCCAAAGAGTCCTCGATCTTGGGCTTTCTATACATACTCATAGAATCATTCTGATGCTTCATAAGCCATATAAATGTCCATATCTGACCTTTTGAACTTATTTGTGGTCAACGTGTCATCAAAATTGTTCAAACTATATAAAGTTCTAAAATCCTTTTGATGATAAATCAGCTATTCAGAGGTTTTGACCTCCTGAACATATTTCTGGCCAAAGAGTCCTCGATCTTGGGCTTTCTATACATACTCATAGACTCCGTCTGATGCATCATAAGCCATATAGATGTCCATCTTTGGCCTTTTGAACTTATTTGTGGTCAAATTGTCCTCAAAATTTTTCAAACTATATAAAGTTATAGAATTCCTTTGATGATAAATCAGCTATTCAGAGGTCCCCTTTTGACCTCCTGAACATATTTCTGGCCAAAGAGTCCTCGATCTAGGGCTTTCTAAACATAATCATAGACTCCTTCTGATGCTTCATAAGCCATATAGATGTCCATATCTGACCTTTTGAACTTATTTGTGGTCAAAGTGTCCTCAAAATTTTTCAAAGTATATAATGTTATAGACTCCTTTTGATGATAAAATCAGCTAGGCCCCTTTTGATAGGGCCCCTTTTGACCTCCTGAACATATTTCTGGCCAAAGATTCCTCGATCTTTGGCTTTCTATATATACTCATAGACTCCCTCTGATGCTTCAAAAGTCATATAGATGTCCATAACTGACCTTTTGAACTAATTTGTGGTCAAAGTGTCCTCAAAATTTATCAAGCTATATAAAGTTCTAGAATCCTTTTGCGATAAATCAGCTATTCAGAGGTTTTCACCTCCTGAACATATTTCTGGCCAAAGAGTCCTCGATCTTGGGCTTTCTATACATACTCATAGACTCCTTCTGATGCATCATAAGCCATATAGATGTCCATATCTGACCTTCTGAACTCATTTGTGGTCAAAGTGTCCTCAAAATTTTTCAAACTATATAAAGTTATAGAATTCTTTTGATGATAAATCAGCTATTCAGAGGTGCTCTTTTTACCTCCTGAAAATATTTCTGGCCAAAGAGTCCTCGATCTTGGGCTTTCTATACATACTCATAGACGCCTTCTGATGCTTCATAAGCCATATAGATGTCCATATCTGACCTATTGAACTTATTTGTGGTCAACGTGACCTCAAAATATTTCAAACTATATAAAGTTCTAAAATCCTTTTGATGATAAATCAGCTATTCAGAGGTTTTGACCTCCTGAACATATTTCTGGCCAAAGAGTCCTCGATCTTGGGCTTTCTATGCATACTCATAGACTCCTTCTGATGCTTCATAAGCCATATAGATGGCCATATCTGACCTTTTGAATTCATTTGTGGTCAAAGTGTCCTCCAAATTTTTCAAACTATATAAAGTTCTAAAATCCTTTTGATGATAAATCAGCTATTCAGAGGTTTTGACCTCATGAACATATTTCTGGCCAAAGAGTCCTCGATCTTGGGCTTTCTATGCATACTCATAGACTCCTTCTGATGCTTCATAAGCCATATAGATGTCCATCTCTGACCTTTTGAACTCATTTGTGGTCAAAGTGTTCTTAAAATTTTTCAAACTATGTAAAGTCATAGAATTCTTTTGATGATAAATCAGCTATTCAGAGGTGCTCTGTTGACCTCCTGAACATATTTTTGGCCAAAGAGTCCTCGATCTTGGGCTTTCTATACATACTCATAGACTCCTTCTGATGCTTCATAAGCCATATAGATGTCCATATCTGACCTTTTGAACTTATTTGTGGTCAAAGTGTCCTCCAAATTTTTCAAACTATATAAAGTTATAAAATTCTTTTGATGATAAATCAGCTATTCAGAGGTCCCCTTTTGACCTACTGAACATATTTCTGGCCAAAGAGTCCTAAAAGATTAATACTGATATCTTCAGACTGATATCTTCAAAGGGTCCTCCATAGTTTTCAAACTAAATAAAGTTATAGATTCTTTCTGATGATAAATCAGCTATTCAGAGGTCCCCTTTTCACCTCCTGAACATATTTCTGGCCAAAGAGTCCTCGATCTTGGGCTTTCTATATATACTCATAGACTCCCTCTGATGATCGAGGACTCTTTGGCCAGAAATATGTTCAGGAGGTCAAAAGGGGCCCCATGAAATACTGATTTATCATCAAAAGGTGTCTATAACTTTATATAGTTTGAAAATTTTTGAGGACACTTTGACCACAAATAAGTTCAAAAGGTCAGATATGGACATCTATATGGCTTATGAAGCATCAGAAGGAGTCTATGAGTATGTAAAGAAAGCCGAAGATCAAGGACTCTTTGGCCAGAAATATGTTCAGGAGGTCAAAAGGGGCCCCATGAAATACTGATTTATCATCAAAAGGATTTTAGAACTTTATATAGTTTAAAAACTTTTTAGGACCCTTTGACCAGAAATAAGTTCAAAAGGTCAGATATGGACATCTATGTGGCTTTTGAAGCATCAGAGGGAGTCTATGAGTATGTATAGAAAGTCCAAGATCGAGGACTCTTTGGCCAGAAATATGTTCAGGAGGTCAAAACCTCTGAATAGCTGATTTATCATCAAAAGAATTCTATAATTTTATATAGTTTGAAAAATTTTTAGGACCCTTTGACCAGAAATAAGTTCAAAAGGTCAGATATGGACATCTATATAGATTTTGAAGCATCAGAGGGAGTCTATGAGTATATATAGAAAGCCCAAGATCGAGGACTCTTTGGTGAGAAATATGTTCAGGAGGTCAAAAGGGGACCTCTGAATAGCTGATTTAGCATAAAAAGAATTCTACAACTTTATATAGTTTGAACAATTTTGAGGACACTTTGACCACAAATAAGTTCAAAAGGTCAGATATGGACATCTATATGGCTTATAAAGCATCAAAAGGAGTCTATGAGTATGTATAGAAAGTCCGATATCGAGGACTCTTTGGCGAGAAATATGTTCAGGAGGTCAAATGACCTCTGAATAGCTGATTTATCATCAAAAGAATTCTATAACGTTATATAGTTTGAAAAATTTTGAGGACACTTCGACCACGAATAAGTTCAAAAGGTCAGATATGGACATCTATATGGCTTATGATGCATCAGAAGGAGTCTATGAGTATGTATAGAAAGCCCAAGATCGAGGACTCTTTGGCCAGAAATATGTTCAGGAGGTCTAAAACCTCTGAATAGCTGATTTATCATCAAAAGGATTCGACAACTTTATATATTTTAAAACATTTTGAGGACCCTTTGATCACAAATAAGTTCAAAAGGTCAGATATGGACATATAAATGGCTGATGAACTATCAGAAGGAGTATATAAAGAAAGCCCATGTTTCGAATACTCCTTGGCCAGAAAAAAATTCAGTATGTCAAATATGGACTTTTGTCAGGAGGATGTAACATCCGAAGATATCAGTCTGAATGTACTGTATTAATCTTTTAGTACTCTTTGGCCAGAAATATGTTCAGTAGGTCAAAAGGGGACCTCTGAATAGCTGATTTTTCATCAGAAAGAGTCTATAACTTTATATAGTTTGAAAACATTTGAGGACCCTTTGACCAGAAATAAGTTCAAAAGGTCAGATATGGACATCTATATGGCTTATGAAGCATCAGAAGGAGTCAATGAGTATGTATAGAAAGCCCAAGTTCGAGGACTCTTTGGCCAGAAAAATGTTCAGGAGGTCAAAAGGGGACCTCTGAATAGCTGATTTATCATCAAAAGAATTCTATAACTTTATATAGTTTGAAAATTTTTGAGGACACTTTGACCACAAATAAGTTCAAAAGGTCAGATATTGACATATATATATATATGGCTTATGAAGCATCAGAGGGAGTCCTATGAGTATGTATAGAAAGCCCAAGATCGAGGACTCTATGGCCAGAAATATATTCCTTGTGTCAAAAATGGACTTCTGTATGGTTGACATAACATCAGAAAGAGTCATCGAGTATGTATTGAAAGCCCAAGTTTCGAATACTCCTTGGGCAGAAAAAAATTCAGTATGTCAAATATGGACTTTTTTCATGAGGATATAACATCCGAAGATATCAGTCTGAATGTATTGTATTTATCTTTTAGGACTCTTTGGCCAGAAATATGTTAAGTAGGTCAAAAGGGGACCTCTGAGTAGCTGATTTATCATCAAAAGGAACTTTATATAGTTTGAAAAAATGTTGAGGACACTTTGACCACAAATAAGTTCCAAAGGTCAGATATGGACATCTATATGGCTTATGAAGCATCAGAAGGAATCTATGAATATGTATAGAAAGCCCAAGATCGAGGACTCTTTGGCCAGAAATATGTTAAGCAGGTCAAAAGGAGACCTCTGTATAGCTGATTTATCATCAGGAGACTATAACTTTACATAGTTTGAAAAATGTTGAGGACACTTTGAGCAGAAATAATTTCAAAAGGTAAGCCATAAGCCATTTCTGTATGGATATCTATATTGGCTTATGAAGCATCAGGAGTCAATGAGTATGTATTGAAATCGAGGACTGATTGGCCAGAAATATGTTACTTTGGTCAAACATGTACTTACGTACATCAGGAGTCGAAGAGTATGTATAGAAAGTTAACATCAGTTGACTGAATGTATGTAGGTTAATGTGCAGTGAAGGAATATCATTGCACTAGCTGTTGCTTTACAATGGAAACAATTATAGTAGTTAGTTCTGGTGTGCAATGCAATGCGAAAAGTGCTTTGTCTATATGTTTATTCTTAAGTGCATTCTGTCGTTGGGCAACGTTAGAATGCACTGAAGAATAAACATATAGATAAAGCACTTTTCGCATTGCATTGCACACCAGAGCTAACTCCTTCCCATGTTCATTAAAGATATAACATTTATGCATTGCACAAAGGATCTAACGTTGTCCACTGAAAAATAACATATAGGCTATGCACTTCTTGGATTGCATTGCATTGCACAGTAGATCTAATTCATTCCCATGTTCATTAAAGAGATAACAAGTGTTGTTGCATTGCATTGCACAAACGATCTTACGTTGTGCATTGAAGAATAACATAAAGGCTATGCGCTTTATGCATTGCACACCAGAACTAACTCATTCCCATGTTCATTAAAGGGATAACATGTTGCATTGCATTGTACTGCACAAACGATCTAATGCTGTGCACTGAAGAATAACATATAGGCCATGCACTTTTTGCATTGCATTGCATTGCACACCAGAACTAACTCCTTCATATGTTTATTAAAGAGATAACATTTTGCATTGCATTGCAACAAACAATCTAACGTTGTGCATTGAAGAATTATATAGGCTATGCAATTCTTGCACTGCATTGCACACAAGAACTATCTCAGTCCCATTTTCTTTAAAGAGATAAGTTGCAATGTTGTTGCATTGCATTGCACAAACGATCTAACGTTGTGCATTGAATTGTAACATAGCCATGCACTTTTTGCATTGCATTGCACACCAGATCTAACTCCTTCCCATGTTCAGTAAAGAGATAACATATGTTATGCAACATTGCATAGTTTTGAACAAACGACCTAACGCTGTGCACTAAAGAATAACATTTATGCACTTTTTGCATTGCATTGCATTGCACACCAGAACTAACTCCTTCAAATGTTTATTAAAGAGATAACATTTGCATTGCATTGCACAAACGACCTACCGCTGTGCACTAAAAAATAACATTTATGCACTTTTTGCATTGCATTGCATTGCACACCAGAACTAACTCCTTCAAATGTTTATTAAAGACATAACATTTTGCATTGCATTGCACAAACGATCTAACTTTGTGCATTGAAGAATAACATATAGACTAAATGCATGCATTGCACACCCGAACAAACTCCTTCCCATGTTCATAAAAGAGATAACATATGTTATGCAACATTTCATTGTTTTGCAGAAACGATCTAACGTTGTCCATTGAAGAATATTTATGCACTTTTTGCATTGTATTGCATTGCACACCAGAACTAACTCCTTCAAATGTTTATTAAAGAGATAACATTTTGCATTGCACAAACGATCTAACGTTTGTATCTATCTAACGTTACGATCTAATAAGAAATAAGGTGCAATGATGTTGTATTGCATTGCACAGACGATAACATATGTTATGCAACATTCTATTGCTTTGCACAAACGATCTAACACTGTGCACTAAAGAATAACATTTATGCATTTTTTGCATTGCATTGCACACCAGATCTGCACGATCTAACGTTGTGCTTTGAAGAATAACTTATAGGCTAAATATGCATGCATTGTATTGCATTGCACACCCGAACTAACTCCGTCCCATGTTCATTAAAGAGATGATATGATATGTTATGCAACATTTCATTGTTTTGCACAAACGATCTAACGTTGTGCATTGAAGAGTAACATAGGCTATTCACTTTTTGCTTTGCATTGCATTGCACACCAGAACTAACTACTTCCCATGTTCATTAAAGAGATAACATTTTGCATTGCATTGCACAAACGATCTAACGTTGTGCATTGAAGAGTAAAATAGGCCATGCATTTTTTGCATTGCTTTGTAAACCGATCTAACGTTGTGCATTGAAGAGTAACATAGGCTATTCACTTTTTGCTTTGCATTGCATTGCACACCAGAACTAACTACTTCCCATGTTCATTAAAGAGATAACATGTTGCATTGCATTGCATAAACGATCTAACGTTGTGCATTGAAGAATGACATAGTTGACATAACTAAATGCATGGATTGTGTTGCTTGTACAGCCGAACTAACTTATTCCCATGTTCATTAAAGAGATAACATCTGTTGTTGCATTGCATTGCACAAACGATCTAACGTTGTGCAATGAAGAGTAACATAGGCCATGCACTTTTTGCATTGCATTGCATTGCATTGCATTGCACACCAGATCAAACTCCTTCCCATGTTCAATAAAGAGATAATATGTTGCATTGCTTTGCACAAACGATTTAACGCTGTGCACTGAATAACATTTATGCACTTTTTGCATTGCATTGCACACCAGAACTAACACCTTCAAATGCTTATTAAAGAGATAACATTTTGCATTGCATTGTGCATTGCATACGTTGTGCATTGAAGAATAACATAAAGGCTATATGCATGCACTGCATTGCATTGCACATCCGAACTAACTCCTTCCCATGTTTATTAAAGACATAACATATGTTATGCACAAACGATCTAACGTTTTGCATTGAAGAGTAACATTGGCTATTCACTTTTTGCATTGCATTGCATTGCACACCATAACTAACTTTTCTAACATTTGAAGGAGTTAGTTCTGCAAAAAGTGCATAAATGTTATTATTCAGTGCACAACATTAGATCGTTTCTGCAATGTAATGCAATGCAACATGTTATCTCTTTAGTGAACATGGGAAAGAGTTAGTTCTGGTGTGCAATTCAATGCAATGCAAAAAGTGCATGGTCTATGTTTCTCTTCAATGCACAACTTTAGATCGTTTGCGCAATGCAATGCAAAATGTTATCTCTTAAATGAACATTTGAAGGAGTTAGTTCTAATGTGCAATGCAATTCAAAAAGTGCATGGGCTATGTTATCTCTTTAATAAACATTTGAAGGAGTAAGATCTGGTGTGCAATCAATGCAATGCCAAAAGTCCATACCCTAAATGTTATTCTTCAGTGCACAACATTAGATCGTTTCTACAATGCAATGCAATTCAATGCAATGCAACATGTTATCTCTTTACTGAACATGGGAAGGAGTTAGTTTCAGTGTGCAATGCAATGCAAAAAGTACATAAATTTTATTCTTCAATGCACAACGTTAGATCGTTTCTGCAATGCAATGCAATGCAATGCAATGCAACGCAACATGTGTTTTCTCTTTAATGAACATGGGAAGGAGTTAGTTCTGGTGTGCAATGCAATACAATGCATGCATTTAGCCTATATGTTATTCTTCAATTCACAACATTGATCGTTGAGACAAACGATCGTTTTGTGCAATGCAATGCAAAATGTTATCTCTTTATGAACATGGGAAGAGGTTAATTCTGCTGTGCAATGCAATGCAAAAAGTGCATAAATGTTATTCTTCAGTGCACATCGTTAGATCGTTTGTGCAAAGCAATGCAATGTTGCATAACATGTTTAATGAACATGTAAAGGAGTTAGTTCGGGTGTGCAATGCAATACAATGCATGCATTTAGCCTGTATGTTATTCTTCAATGCACAACGTTAGATCGTTTGTGCAATGCAATGCAACATATTATCTCTTTATTGAACATGGGAAGGAGTTTGATCTGGTGTGCAATGCAATGCAAAAAGTGCATGGCCTATGTTACTCTTCATTGCACAACGTTAGATCGTTTGTGCAATGCAATGCAACAACATAAATGTTATCTCTTTAATGAACATGGGAAGGAGTTAGTTCTGGTGTGCAATGCAATGCGAAAAGTGCATTATCTATATGTTACGGTATTCTACCGTGCATTCTTTCGTTGTCCAACGGAATGAGTTAATTGTGTCCATTGTAAAGCAAAAGCCAGTGCAATGATTTTCCTTTACTGCACATTAATTAATCTACTTATACATTCAGTCAACTGATGTTAACTTTCTATACATACTCTTCGACTCGTGATCAGCCAATACAGAAGTCCATATTTGACCAAAGTAACATATTTCTGGCCAAAGAGTCCTCGATCTTGGGCTTTCTATATATACTCATAGACTCCCTGATGCTCTGATGCTTCAAAAGCCATATAGATGTCCATATCTGACCTTTTGAACTTATTTCTGGTCAAAGGGTCCTTAAAAGTTTTCAAACTATGTAAAGTTATAAAATCCTTTTGATGATAAATCAGCTATTCAGAGGTTTTGACCTCCTGAACATATTTCTGGCCAAAGAGTCATCGATCTAGGGCTTTCTAAACATAATCATAGACTCCTTCTGATGCTTCATAAGCCATATAGATGTCTATATCTGACCTTTTGAACTTATTTGTGGTCAAAGTGTCCTCAAAATTTTTCAAACTATATAACGTTATAGACTCCTTTTGATGATAAATCAGCTATTCATAGGGCCCCTTTTGACCTCCTGAACATATATCTGGCCAAAGATTCCTCGATCTTTGGCTTTCTATATATACTCATAGACTCCCTCTGATGCTTCAAAAGTCATATAGATGTCCATAACTGACCTTTTGAACTAATTTGTGATCAAAGTGTCCTCAAAATTTATCAAGCTATATAAAGTTCTAGAATCCTTTTGCGATAAATCAGCTATTCAGAGGTTTTCACCTCCTGAACATATTTATGGCCAAAGAGTCCTCGATCTTGGGCTTTCTATACATACTCATAGACTCCTTCTGATGCATCATAAGCCATATAGATGTCCATATCTGACCTTCTGAACTCATTTGTGGTCAAAGTGTCCTCAAAATTTTTCAAACTATATAAAGTTATAGAATTCTTTTGATGATAAATCAGCTATTCAGAGGTGCTCTTTTGACCTCCTGAACATATTTCTGGCCAAAGAGTCCTCGATCTTGGGCTTTCTATACATACTCATAGACTCCTTCTGATGCTTCATATGCCATATAGATGTCCACATCTGACCTATTGAACTTATTTGTGGTCAACGTGACCTCAAAATTTTTCAAACTATATAAAGTTCTAAAATCCTTTTGGTGATAAATCAGCTATTCAGAGGTTTTGACCTCCTGAACATATTTCTGGCCAAAGAGTCCTCGATCTTGGGCTTTCTATACATACTCATAGACTCCTTCTGATGCTTCATAAGCCATATAGATGGCCATATCTGACCTTTTGAACTTATTTGTGGTCAAAGTGTCCTCCAAATTTTTCAAACAATATAAAGTTCTAGAATCCTTTTGATGATAAATCAGCTATTCAGAGGTCCCCTGTTGACCTACGGAACATATTTCTGGCCCAAAGATTCCTAAAAAATTAATACTGATAGCTTCAGACTGATATCTTCGGATTCTATATCCTCCTGACAAAAGTCCATATTTGACAAACTGAATTTTTTACTGGCCAAGGAGTATTCGAAACTTGGGCTTTCTATACATCTTCTGATGCTTCATAAGCCATATATATGTCCATATCTGACCTTTTGAACTTATTTCTGGTCAAAGGGTCCTCAAAAATTTTCAAACTATATAAAGTTATAGACTCCTTTTGATGATAAATCAGCTATTCAGAGGTTTTGACCTCCTGAACATATTTCTGGCCAAAGAGTCCTCGATCTTGGGCTTTCTATACATACTCATAGACTCCTTCTGATGCATCATAAGCCATATAGATGTCCATCTTTGGCCTTTTGAACTCATTTGTGGTCAGTGTCCTCAAAATTTTTCAAACTATATAAGTCATAGAATTCTTTTGATGATAAATCAGCTATTAAGAGGTGCTCTTTTGACCTCCTCAACATATTTCTGGCCAAAGAGTCCTCGATCTTGGGCTTTCTATACATACTCATAGACTCATTCTGATGCTTCATAAGCCATATAAATGTCCAAATCTGACCTTTTGAACTTATTTGTGGTCAACGTGTCATCAAAATTGTTCAAAATATATAAAGTTCTAAAATCCTTTTGATGATAAATCAGCTATTCAGAGGTTTTGACCTCCTGAACATATTTCTGGCCAAAGAGTCCTCGATCTTGGGCTTTCTATGCATACTCATAGACTCCCTCTGATGCTTCAAAAGCCATATAGATGTCCATATCTGACCTTTTGAACTTATTTCTGGTCAAAGGGTCCTTAAAAGTTTTCAAACTATATAAAGTTATAGAATTCTTTCGATGATAAATCATCTATTCAGACGTCCCCTTTTGACCTCCTGAACATATTTCTGGCCAAAGAGTCCTCGATATTGGGCTTTCTACACATACTCATAGACTCCTTCTGATGCTTCATAAGCCATATAGATGTCCATATCTGACCTTTTGAACTTATTTGTGGTCAAAGTGTCATCAAAATTTTTCAACCTATATAAAGTTATATAATCCTTTTGATGATAAATCAGCTATTCAGAGGTTTTGACCTCCTGAACATATTTCTGGCCAAAGAATCCTCGATCTAGGGCTTTCTAAACATAATCATAGACTCCTTCTGATGCTTCATAAGCCATATAGATGTCCATATCTGACCTTTTGAACTTATTTGTGGTCAACGTGTCCTCAAATTTTTTCAACCTATATAAAGTTATATAATCCTTTTGATGATAAATCAGCTATTCAGAGGTTTTGACCTCCTGAACATATTTCCGGCCAAAGAATCCTCGATCTAGGGCTTTCTAAACATAATCATAGACTCCTTCTGATGCTTCATAAGCCATATAGATGTCCATATCTGACCTTTTGAACTTATTTGTGGTCAACGTGTCCTCAAATTTTTTCAAACTATATAACGTTATAGACTCCTTTTGATGATAAATCAGCTATTCACAGGGCCCCTTTTGACCTCCTGAACATATATCTGGCCAAAGATTCCTCGATCTTTGGCTTTCTATATATACTCATAGACTCCCTCTGATGCTTCAAAAGTCATATAGATGTCCATAACTGACCTTTTGAACTAATTTGTGATCAAAGTGTCCTCAAAATTTATCAAGCTATATAAAGTTCTAGAATCCTTTTGCGATAAATCAGCTATTCAGAGGTTTTCACCTCCTGAACATATTTCTGGCCAAAGAGTCCTCGATCTTGGGCTTTCTATACATACTCATAGACTCCTTCTGATGCATCATAAGCCAAATAGATGTCCATATCTGACCTTCTGAACTCATTTGTGGTCAAAGTGTCCTCAAAATTTTTCAAACTATATAAAGTTATAGAATTCTTTTGATGATAAATCAGCTATTCAGAGTTGCTCTTTTGACCTCCTGAACATATTTCTGGCCAAAGAGTCCTCGATCTTGGGCTTTCTATGCATACTCATAGACTCCTTCTGATGCTTCATAAGCCATATAGATGGCCATATCTGACCTTTTGAACTTATTTGTGGTCAAAGTGTCCTCCAAATTTTTCAAACAATATAAAGTTCTAGAATCCTTTTGATGATAAATCAGCTATTCAGAGGTCCCCTGTTGACCTACGGAACATATTTCTGGCCAAAAATTCCTAAAAAATTCATACTGATATCTTCAGACTGATATCTTCGGATTCTACATCCTCCTGACAAAAGTCCATATTTGACATACTGAATTTTTTTCTGACCAAGGAGTATTCGAAACTTGGGCTTTCTATACATACTCCTGATGCTTCATAAGCCATATATATGTCCATATCTGACCTTTTGAACTTATTTCTGGTCAAAGGGTCCTCAAAAATTTTCAAACTATATAAAGTTATAGACTCCTTTTGATGATAAATCAGCTATTCAGAGGTTTTGACCTGCTGAACATATTTCTGGCCAAAGAGTCCTCGATATTGGGCTTTCTACACATACTCATAGACTCCTTCTGATGCATCATAAGCCATGTCCATCTTTGGCCTTTTGAACTCATTTGTGGTCAAAGTGTCCTCAAAGTTTTTCAAACTATATAAAGTCATAGAATTCTTTTGATGAGAAATCAGCTATTCAGAGGTGCTCTTTTGACCTCCTCAACATATTTCTGGCCAAAGAGTCCTCGATATTGGGCTTTCTATACATACTCATAGACTCATTCTGATGCTTCATAAGCCATATAAATGTCCATATCTGACCAATTGAACTTATTTGTGGTCAACGTGTCATCAAAATTGTTCAAACTATATAAGTCATAGAATTCTTTTGATGATAAATCAGCTATTAAGAGGTGCTCTTTTGACCTCCTCAACATATTTCTGGCCAAAGAGTCCTCGATCTTGGGCTTTCTATACATACTCATAGACTCATTCTGATGCTTCATAAGCCATATATATGTCCATATCTGACCTTTTGAACTTATTTCTGGTCAAAGGGTCCTCAAAATTTTTCAAACTATATAAAGTTATAGACTCCTTTTGATGATAAATCAGCTATTCAGAGGTTTTGTCCTCCTGAACATATTTCTGGCCAAAGAGTCCTCGATCTTGGGCTTTCTATACATACTCATAGACTCCTTCTGATGCATCATAAGCCATTTAGATGTCCATCTTTGGCCTTTTGAACTTATTTGTGGTCAAAGTGTCCTCCAAATTTTTCAAACAATATAAAGTCATAGAATTCTTTTGATGATAAATCAGCTATTCAGAGGTCCCCTGTTGACCTACGGAACATATTTCTGGCCAAAGAGTCCTAAAAAATTAATATTGATATCTTCAGACTGATATCTTCGGATTCTATATCCTACTGACAAAAGTCCATATTTGACATACTGAATTTTTTTCTGGCCAAGGAGTATTCGAAACTTGGGCTTTCTATACATACTCCTTCTGATGTTTCATAAGCCATATATATGTCCATATCTGACCTTTTGAACTTATTTGTGGTCAAATTGTCCTCAAAATTTTTCAAACTATATAAAGTTATAGAATTCCTTTGATGATAAATCAGCTATTCAGAGGTCCCCTTTTGACCTCCTGAACATATTTCTGGCCAAAGAGTCCTCGATCTTGGGCTTTCTATACATACTCATAGACTCCTTCTGATGCTTCATAAGCCATATAGGTGTCCATATCTGACCTATTGAACTTATTTGTGGTCAACGTGACCTCAAAATTTTTCAAACTATATAAAGTTCTAAAATCCTTTTGATGAAAAATCAGCTATTCAGAGGTTTTGACCTCCTGAACATATTTCTGGCCAAAGAGTCCTCGATCTTGGGCTTTCTATACATACTCATAGACTCCTTCTGATGCATCATAAGCCATATAGATGTCCATCTTTGGCCTTTTGAACTCATTTGTGGTCAAAGTGTCCTCAAAATTTTTCAAACTATATAAAGTCATAGAATTCTTTTGATGATAAATCAGCTATTCAGAGGTGCTCTTTTGACCTCCTCAACATATTTCTGGCCAAAGAGTCCTCGATCTTGGGCTTTCTATACATACTCATAGACTCATTCTGATGCTTCATAAGCCAAATAAATGTCCATATCTGACCTTTTGAACTTATTTGTGGTCAACGTGTCATCAAAATTGTTCAAACTATATAAAGTTCTAAAATCTTTTTGATGATAAATCAGCTATTCAGAGGTTTTGACCTCCTGAACATATTTCTGGCCAAAGAGTCCTCGATCTTGGGCTTTCTATACATACTCATAGACTCCGTCTGATGCATCATAAGCCATATAGATGTCCATCTTTGGCCTTTTGAACTTATTTGCGGTCAAATTGTCCTCAAAATTTTTCAAACTATATAAAGTTATAGAATTCCTTTGATGATAAATCAGCTATTCAGAGGTCCCCTTTTGACCTCCTGAACATATTTCTGGCCAAAGAGTCCTCGATCTAGGGCTTTCTAAACATAATCATAGACTCCTTCTGATGCTTCATAAGCCATATAGATGTCCATATCTGACCTTTTGAACTTATTTGTGGTCAAAGTGTCCTCAAAATTTTTCAAACTATATAAAGTCATAGAATACTTTTGATGATAAATCAGCTATTCAGAGGTCCCCTGTTGACCTACGGAACATATTTCTGGCCAAAGAGTCCTAAAAAATTAATATTGATATCTTCAGACTGATATCTTCGGATTCTATATCCTCCTGACAAAAGTCCATATTTGACATACTGAATTTTTTTCTGGCCAAGGAGTATTCGAAACTTGGGCTTTCTATACATACTCCTTCTGATGCTTCATAAGCCATATATATGTCCATATCTGACCTTTTGAACTTATTTGTGGTCAAATTGTCCTCAAAATTTTTCAAACTATATAAAGTTATAGAATTCCTTTGATGATAAATCAGCTATTCAGAGGTCCCCTTTTGACCTCCTGAACATATTTGTGGCCAAAAAGAGTCCTCGATCTAGGGCTTTCTAAACATAATCATAGACTCCTTCTGATGCTTCATAAGCCATATAGATGTCCATATCTGACCTTTTGAACTTATTTGTGGTCAAAGTGTCCTCAAAATTTTTCAAAGTATATAACGTTATAGACTCCTTTTGATGATAAATCAGCTATTCATAGGGCCCCTTTTGACCTCCTGAACATATTTCTGGCCAAAGATTCCTCGATCTTTGGCTTTCTATATATACTCATAGACTCCCTCTGATGCTTCAAAAGTCATATATATGTCCATAACTGACCTTTTGAACTAATTTGTGGTCAAAGTGTCCTCAAAATTTATCAAGCTATATAAAGTTCTAGAATCCTTTTGCAATAAATCAGCTATTCAGAGGTTTTCACCTCCTGAACATATTTCTGGCCAAAGAGTCCTCGATCTTGGGCTTATTGTGGTCAAAGTGTCCTCCAAATTTTTCAAACAATATAAAGTTATAGAATTCTTTTGATGATAAATCAGCTATTCAGAGGTCCCCGATACATACTCATAGACTCCTTCTGATGCATCATAAGCCATATAGATGTCCATATCTAACCTTCTGAACTCATTTGTGGTCAAAGTGTCCTCAAAATTTTTCAAACTATATAAAGTTATAGAATTCTTTTGATGATAAATCAGCTATTCAGAGGTGCTCTTTTTACCTCCTGAACATATTTCTGGCCAAAGAGTCCTCGATCTTGGGCTTTCTATACATACTCATAGACGCCTTCTGATGCTTCATAAGCCATATAGATGTCCATATCTGACCTATTGAACTTATTTGTGGTCAACGTGACCTCAAAATTTTTCAAACTATATAAAGTTCTAAAATCCTTTTGATGATAAATCAGCTATTCAGAGGTTTTGACCTCCTGAACATATTTCTGGCCAAAGAGTCCTCGATCTTGGGCTTTCTATGCATACTCATAGACTCCTTCTGATGCTTCATAAGCCATATAGATGGCCATATCTGACCTTTTGAATTTATTTGTGGTCAAAGTGTCCTCCAAATTTTTCAAACTATATAAAGTTCTAAAATCCTTTTGATGATAAATCAGCTATTCAGAGGTTTTGACCTCCTGAACATATTTCTGGCCAAAGAGTCCTCGATCTTGGGCTTTCTATACATACTCATAGACTCCTTCTGATGCTTCATAAGCCATATAGATGTCCATATCTGACCTTTTGAACTTATTTGTGGTCAAAGTGTCCTAAAAATTTTTCAAACTATATAAAGTTAAAGACTCCTTTTGATGATAAATCAGCTATTCATGGGTCCCCTTTTGACCTCCTGAACATATTTCTGGCCAAAGAGTCCTTGATCTTGGGCTTCCTTTACATACTCATAGACTCCTTCTGATGCTTCATAAGCCATATACATGTCCATATCTGACCTTTTGAACTTATTTGTGGTCAAAGTGTCCTCCAAATTTTTCAAACTATATAAAGTTATAAAATTCTTTTGATGATAAATCAGCTATTCAGAGGTCCCCTTTTGACCTACTGAACATATTTCTGGCCAAAGAGTCCTAAAAGATTAATACTGATATCTTCAGACTGATATCTTCAAAGGGTCCTCCAAAGTTTTCAAACTATATAAAGTTATAGATTCTTTCTGATGATAAATCAGCTATTCAGAGGTCCCCTTTTGACCTCCTGAACATATTTCTGGCCAAAGAGTCCTCGATCTTGGGCTTTCTATATATACTCATAGACTCCCTCTGATGATCGAGGACTCTTTGGCCAGAAATATGTTCAGGAGGTCAAAAGGGGCCCCATGAAATACTGATTTATCATCAAAAGGTGTCTATAACTTTATATAGTTTGAAAATTTTTGAGGACACTTTGACCACAAATAAGTTCAAAAGGTCAGATATGGACATCTATATGGCTTATGATGCATCAGAAGGAGTCTATGAGTATAGAAAGCCCAAGATCGAGGACTCTTTGGCCAGAAATATGTTCAGGAGGTCAAAACCTCTGAATAGCTGATTTATCATCAAAAGGATTCTACAACTTTATATAGCTTGAAAAATTTTGAGGACCCTTTGACCACTAATGAGTTCAAAAGGTCAGATATGGACATCTATATGGCTTATGAAGCATCAGAAGGAGTATGTATAGAAAGCCCAAGTTTCGAATACTCCTTGGCCAGAAAAAAATTCAGTATGTCAAATATGGACTTTTGTCAGGTGGATATAACATCCGAAGATATCAGTCTGAATGTATTGTATTAATCTTTGACTCCTTGGCCAGAAATATGTTCAGTTGGTCAAAAGGGGACCTCTGAATAGCTGATTATCATCAGAAATAGTCTATAACTTTAAATAGTTTGAAAAATTTTGAGGACCCTTTGACCAGAAATAAGTTCAAAAGGTCAGAAATGGACATCTATATTGATTTTGAAGAATCACAGAGGGAGTTTATGAGTATATATAGAAAGCCCAAGATCGAGGACTCTTTGGCCAGAAATATGTTCAGGAGGTCAAAAGGGGCCCCATGAATAGCTGATTTAACATCAAAAGGAGTCTATAACTTTATATAGTTTGAAAAATTTTGAGGACACTTTGACCACAATTAAGTTCAAAAGGTCAGGTATGGACATCTATATGGCTTATGAAGCATCAGAAGCAGTATATGAGAAAGCCCAAGATCGAGGACTCTTTGGCCAGAAATATGTTCAGGAGGTCAAAAGGGGACCTCTGAATAGCTGATTTATCATCAAAAGGATTCTTTAACTTTATATAGTTTAAAACATTTTGATAACCCTTTGATCACAAATAAGTTCAAAAGGTCAGATATGGACATATATATGGCTTATGAAGCATCAGAAGGAGTATGTATAGAAAGCCCATGTTTCGAATACTCCTTGACCAGAAAAAAAATCAGTATGTCAAATATGGACTTTTGTCAGGAGGATATAACATCCGAAGATATTAGTCTGAATGTATTGTATTAAACTTTTAGTACTCTTTGGCCAGAAATATGTTCAGTAGGTCAAAAGGGGACCTCTGAACAGCTGATTTAAAATCAGAAAGAGTCTATAACTTTAAATAGTTTGAAAACTTTTGAGGACCCTTTGACCAGAAATAAGTTCAAAGGGTCAGATATGGACATCTATATGGCTTTTGAAGCATCAGAGGGAGTCTATGAGTATATATAGAAAGCCCAAGATCGAGGACTCTTTGGCCAGAAATATGTTCAGGATGTCAAAGGGGGACCTCTGAATAGCTGATTTATCATAAAAAGAATTCTATAACTTTACATAGTTTGAAAAATTTTGAGGACCCTTTGACCACAAATAAGTTCAAAAGGTCAGATATGGACATCTATATGGCTTATGATGCATCAGAAGGAGTCTATGAGTATGTATAGAAAGCCCAAGATCGAGGACTCTTTGGCCAGAAATATATTCAGGAGGTCAAAACGTCTGAATAGCTGATTTGTCATCAAAAGGATTACATAACTTTATATAGTTTAAAACATTTTGAGGACCCTTTGACCACAAATAAGTTCAAAAGGTCAGATATGGACATATATATAGATTTTGAAGCATCAGAGGGAGTCTATGAGTATGTATAGAAAGCCCAAGATCGAGGACTCTTTGGCCAGAAATATGTTCAGGAGGTCAAAACCTCTGAATAGCTGATTTATCATCAAAATGATTCTATAACTTTATATAGTTTGAAAAATTTTGAGGACCCTTTGACCACAAATAAGTTCAAAAGGTCAGATATTAACATCTATATGGCTTATGAAGCATCAGAATGAGTATGTATAGAAAGCCCAAGTTTCGAATACTCCTTGGTCAGAAAAAAATTCAGTATGTCAAATATGGTCTTTTGTCAGGAGGATATAACATCCAAAGATATCAGTCTGAATGTATTGTACTAATCTTTTAGGACTCTTTGGCCAGAAATATGTTCAGTAGGTCAAAATGGGACCTCTGAATAGCTGATTTATCATCAGAAAGATTCTATAACTTTATATAGTTTGAAAATTTTTGAGGACCCTTTGACCACAAATAAGTTCAAAAGGTCAGATATGGACATCTATATGGCTTTTGAAGCATCAGAGGGAGTCTATGAGTATATATAGAAAGCCCAAGATCGAGGACTCTTTGGCGAGAAATATGATCAGGAGGTCAAATGACCTCTGAATAGCTGATTTATCATCAAAAGAATTCTATAACGTTATATAGTTTGAAAAATTTTGAGGACACTTTGACCACAAATAAGTTCAAAAGGTCAGATATGGACATCTATATGGCTTATGAAGCATCAGAAGGAGTCTATGAGTATGTATAGAAAGCCCAAGATCGAGGACTCTTTTGCCAGAAATATGTTCAGGAGGTCAAAATGGGACCTCCGAAAAGCTGATTTATCATAAAAAGAATTCTATAACTTTATATAGTTTAAAACATTTTGAGGACCCTTTGACCACAAATAAGTTCAAAAGGTCAGATATGGACATATATATGGCTTATGAAGCATTAGAAGGAGTATTTATAGAAAGCCCAAGTTTCGAATACTCCTTGGCCAGAAAAAAATTCAGTATGTCAAATATGGACTTTTGTCATGAGGATATAACATCCGAAGATATCAGTCTGACTGTATTGTATTAATCTTTTAGGACCCTTTGACCAGAAATAAGTTCAAAAGTTCAGATATGGACATCTATATGGCTTATGAAGCATCAGAAGGAGTCTATGAGTATGTATAGAAAGCCCAATATCGAGGACTCTTTGGCCAGAAATATGTTCAGGAGGTCAAAAGGGGACCTCTGAATAGCTGATTTATCATAAAAAGAATTCTATAACTTTATATAGTTTGAAAAATTTTGAGGACCCTTTGACCAGAAATAAGTTCAAAATGTCAGATATGGACATCTATATAGATTTTGAAGCATCAGAGGGAGTCTATGAGTATATATAGAAAGCCCAAGATCGAGGACTCTTTGGTGAGAAATATGTTCAGGAGGTCAAAAGGGGACCTCTGAATAGCTGATTTAGCATCAAAAGAATTCTATAACTTTATATAGTTTGAACAATTTTGAGGACACTTTGACCACAAATAAGTACAAAAGGTCAGATATGGACATCTATATGGCTTATAAAGCATCAAAAGGAGTCTATGAGTATGTATAGAAAGTCCGATATCGAGGACTCTTTGGCCAGAAATATGCTCAGGAGGTCAAAAGGGGACCTCTGAATAGCTGATTTATCATAAAAAGAATTCTATAACTTTATATAGTTTGAAAAATTTTGAGGACCCTTTGACCACAAATAAGTTCAAAAGTTCAGATATGGACATCAATATGGATTTTGAAGCATCAGAGGGAGTCTATGAGTATATATAGAAAGCCCAATATCGAGAACTCTTTGGCCAGAAATATGTTCAGGAGGTCAAAAGGGGACCTCTGAATAGCTGATTTATCATCAAAAGAATTCTATAACTTTATATAGTTTGAAAAATTTTGAGGACCCTTTGACCAGAAATAAGTTCAAAAGGTCAGATATGGACATCTATATAGATTTTGAAGCATCAGAGGGAGTCTATGAGTATATATAGAAAGCCCAAGATCGAGGACTCTTTGGTGAGAAATATGTTCAGGAGGTCAAAAGGGGACCTCTGAATAGCTGATTTAGCATCAAAAGAATTCTATAACTTTATATAGTTTGAACAATTTTGAGGACACTTTGACCACAAATAAGTTCAAAAGGTCAGATATGGACATCTATATGGCTTATAAAGCATCAAAAGGAGTCTATGAGTATGTATAGAAAGTCCGATATCGAGGAATCTTTGGCCAGAAATATGTTCAGGAGGTCAAAAGGGGACCTCTGAATAGCTGATTTATCATAAAAAGAATTCTATAACTTTATATAGTTTGAAAAATTTTGAGGACCCTTTGACCACAAATAAGTTCAAAAGGTCAGATATGGACATCTATGTGGCTTTTGAAGCATCAGAGGGAGTCTATGAGTATATATAGAAAGCCCAAGATCGAGGACTCTTGGGCCAGAAATATGTTCAGGAGGTCTAAAACCTCTGAATAGCTGATTTATCATCAAAAGGATTCGACAACTTTATATATTTTAAAACATTTTGAGGACCCTTTGATCACAAATAAGTTCAAAAGGTCAGATATGGACATATATATGGCTTATGGACTATCAGAAGGAGTATATATAGAAAGCCCATGTTTCGAATACTCCTTGGCCAGAAAAATGTTCAGGAGGTCAAAAGGGGCCCCATGAAATACTGATTTATCATCAAAAGGAGTCTATAACTTTATATAGTTTGAAAATTTTTGAGGACACTTTTACCACAAATAAGTTCAAAACGTCAGATATGGACATCTATATGGCTTATGAAGCATCAGACGGAGTCTATGAGTATATATAGAAAGCCCAAGATCAAGGACTCTTTGGCCAGAAATATGTTCAGGAGGTCAAAAGGGGCCCCATGAATAGCTGATTTAACATCAAAAGGAGTCTATAACTTTATATAGTTTTAAAAATTTTGAGGACAATTTGACCACAAATAAGTTCAAAAGGTCAGATATGGACATCTATATGGCTTATGAAGCATCAGAAGGGGTCAATGAGTATATATAGAAAGCCCAAGTTCGAGGACTCTTTGGCCAGAAAAATGTTCAGGAGGTCAAAAGGGGACCTCTGAATAGCTGATTTATCATCAAAAGAATTCTATAACTTTATATAGTTTGAAAAATTTTGAGGACACTTTGACCACAAATAAGTTCAAAAGGTCAGATATTGACATATATATATATATGGCTTATGAAGCATCAGAGGGAGTCCTATGAGTATGTATAGAAAGCCCAAGATCGAGGACTCTATGGCCAGAAATATATTCCTTGTGTCAAAAATGGACTTCTGTATGGTTGACATAACATCAGAAAGAGTCATCGAGTATGTATTGAAAGCCCAAGTTTCGAATACTCCTTGGGCAGAAAAAAATTCAGTATGTCAAATATGGACTTTTTTCATGAGGATATAACATCCGAAGATATCAGTCTGAATGTATTGAATTTATCTTTTAGGACTCTTTGGCCAGAAATATGTTCAGTAGGTCAAAAGGGGACCTCTGAGTAGCTGATTTATCAAAATGTTGAGGACACTTTGACCACAAATAAGTTCCAAAGGTCAGATATGGACATCTATATGGCTTATGAAGCATCAGAAGGAATCTATGAATATGTATAGAAAGCCCAAGATCAAGGACTCTTTGGCCAGAAATATGTTAAGCAGGTCAAAAGGAGACCTCTGTATAGCTGATTTATCATAAAAAGAATTCTATAACTTTATATAGTTTGAAAAATTTTGAGGACCCTTTTACCAGAAATAAGTTCAAAAGGTCAGATATGGACATCTATATAGATTTTGAAGCATCAGAGGGCGTCTATGAGTATATATAGAAAGCCCAAGATCGAGGACTCTTTGGTGAGAAATATGTTCAGGAGGTCAAAAGGGGACCTCTGAATAGCTGATTTAGCATCAAAAGAATTCTATAACTTTATATAGTTTGAACAATTTTGAGGACACTTTGACCACAAATAAGTTCAAAAGGTCAGATATGGACATCTATATGGCTTAGGAAGCATCAGAAGTAGTCTATGAGTACGTATAGAAAGCCCAAGATCGAGGACTCTTTTGCCAGAAATATGTTCAGGAGGTCAAAAGGGGACCTCCGAAAAGCTGATTTATCATAAAAAGAATTCTATAACTTTACATAGTTTGAAAAATTTTGAGGACCCTTTGACCACAAATAAGTTCAAAAGGTCAGATATGGACATCTATATGGCTTATGATGCATCAGAAGGAGTCTATGAGTATGTATAGAAAGCCCAAGATCGAGGACTCTTTGGCCAGAAATATGTTCAGGAGGTCAAAACCTCTGAATAGCTGATTTGTCATCAAAAGGATTATATAACTTTATATAGTTTAAAACATTTTGAGGACCCTTTGACCACAAATAAGTTCAAAAGGTCAGATATGGACATATATATAGATTTTGAAGCATCAGAGGGAGTCTATGAGTATATATAGAAAGCCCAAGATCGAGGACTCTTTGGCCAGAAATATGTTCAGGAGGTCAAAAGGGGCCCCATGAAATACTGATTTATCATCAAAAGGAGTCTATAACTTTAAATAGTTTGAAAATTTTTAAGGACACTTTGACCACAAATAAGTTCAAAAGGTCAGATATGGACATCTATATGGCTTATGATGCATCAGACGGAGTCTGAGTATGTATAGAAAGCCCAAGATCGAGGACTCTTTGGCCAGAAATATGTTCAGGAGGTCAAAACCTCTGAATAGCTGATTTATCATCAAAATGATTCTATAACTTTATATAGTTTGAAAAATTTTGAGGACCCTTTGACCTCAAATAAGTTCAAAAGGTCAGATATTAACATCTATATGGCTTATGAAGCATCAGAATGAGTATGTATAGAAAGCCCAAGTTTCGAATACTCCTTGGTCAGAAAAAAATTCAGTATGTCAAATATGGTCTTTTGTCAGGAGGATATAACATCCAAAGATATCAGTCTGAATGTATTGTACTAATCTTTTAGGACTCTTAGGCCAGAAATATGTTCAGTAGGTCAAAAGGGGACCTCTGAATAGCTGATTTATCATCAGAAAGATTCTATAACTTTATATAGTTTAAAAACTTTTTAGGACCCTTTCACCAGAAATAAGTTCAAAAGGTCAGATATGGACATCTATGTGGCTTTTGTAGCATCAGAGGGAGTCTAATGAGTATATATAGAAAGCCCAAGATCGAGGACTCTTTGGCCAGAAATATGTTCAGGAGGTCAAAAGGGGACCTCTGAATAGCTGATTTATCGTCAAAAGAATTCTATAACTTTATATAGTTTGAAAATTTTTGAGGACCCTTTGACCACAAATAAGTTCAAAAGGTCAGATATGGACATATATGTGGCTTTTGAAGCATCAGAGGGAGTCTATGAGTATATATTGAAAGCCCAAGATCGAGGACTCTTTGGCGAGAAATATGTTCAGGAGGTCAAATGACCTCTGAACAGCTGATTTATCATCAAAAGAATTCTATAACGTTATATAGTTTGAAAAATTTTGAGGACACTTCGACCACAAATAAGTTCAAAAGGTCAGATATGGACATCTTTATGGCTTATGAAGCATCAGAAGGAGTCTATGAGTATGTATAGAAAGCCCAAGATCGAGGACTCTTTGGCCAGAAATATGTTCAGGAGGTCAAAACCTCTGAATAGCTGATTTGTCATCAAAAGGATTATATAACTTTATATAGTTTAAAACATTTTGAGGACCCTTTGACCACAAATAAGTTCAAAAGGTCAGATATGGACATATATGTGGCTTATGAAGCATCAGAAGGAGTATTTATAGAAAGCCCAAGTTTCGAATACTCCTTGGCCAGAAAAAAATCCAGTATGTCAAATATGGACTTTTGTCATGAGGATATAACATCCGAAGATATCAGTCTGAATGTATTGTATTAATCTTTTAGGACCCTTTGACCAGAAATAAGTTCAAAAGGTCAGATATGGACATCTATATGGCTTATGAAGCATCAGAGGGAGTCTATGAGTATATATAGAAAGCCCAAGATCGAGGACTCTTTGGTGAGAAATATGTTCAGGAGGTCAAAAGGGGACCTCTGAAAAGCTGATTTAGCATCAAAAGAATTCTATAACTTTATATAGTTTGAACAATTTTGAGGACACTTTGACCACAAATAAGTTCAAAAGGTCAGATATGGACATCTATATGGCTTATAAAGCATCAAAAGGAGTCTATGAGTATGTATAGAAAGTCCGATATCGAGGACTCTTTGGCCAGAAATATGTTCAGGAGGTCAAAAGGGGACCTCTGAATAGCTGATTTATCATAAAAAGAATTCTATAACTTTATATAGTTTGAAAAATTTTGAGGACCCTTTGACCACAAATAAGTTCAAAAGGTCAGATATGGACATCTATATGGATTTTGAAGCATCAGACGGAGTCTGAGTATGTATAGAAAGCCCAAGATCGAGGACTCTTTGGCCAGAAATATGTTCAGGAGGTCAAAACCTCTGAATAGCTGATTTATCATCAAAATTATTATATAACTTTATATAGTTTGAAAATTTTTTGAGGACCCTTTGACCACAAATAAGTTTAAAAGGTCAGATATGGACATCTATATGGCTTATGAAGCATCAGAATGAGTATGTATAGAAAGCCCAAGTTTCGAATACTCCTTGGTCAGAAAAAAATTTAGTATGTGAAATATGGTCTTTTGTCAGGAGGATATAACATCCAAAGATATCAGTCTCAATGTATTGTACTAATCTTTTAGGACTCTTTGGCCAGAAATATGTTCAGTAGGTCAAAAGGGGACCTCTGAATAGCTGATTTATCATCAAAAGAATTCTATAACTTTATATAGTTTGAAAAATTTTGAGGACCCTTTGACCACAAATAAGTTCAAAAGGTCAGATATGGACATCTATATGGATTTTGAAGCATCAGAGGGAGTCTATGAGTATATATTGAAAGCCCAAGATCGAGGACTCTTTGGCGAGAAATATGTTCAGGAGGTCAAATGACCTCTGAATAGCTGATTTATCATCAAAAGAATTCTATAACGTTATATAGTTTGAAAAATTTTGAGGACACTTCGACCACAAATAAGTTCAAAAGGTCAGATATGGACATCTTTATGGCTTATGAAGCATCAGAAGGAGTCTATGAGTATGTATAGAAAGCCCAAGATCGAGGACTCTTTGGCCAGAAATATGTTCAGGAGGTCAAAACCTCTGAATAGCTGATTTGTCATCAAAAGGATTATATAACTTTATATAGTTTAAAACATTTTGAGGACCCTTTGACCACAAATAAGTTCAAAAGGTCAGATATGGACATATATGTGGCTTATGAAGCATCAGAAGGAGTATTTATAGAAAGCCCAAGTTTCGAATACTCCTTGGCCAGAAAAAAATCCAGTATGTCAAATATGGACTTTTGTCATGAGGATATAACATCCGAAGATATCAGTCTGAATGTATTGTATTAATCTTTTAGGACCCTTTGACCAGAAATAAGTTCAAAAGGTCAGATATGGACATCTATATGGCTTATGAAGCATCAGAGGGAGTCTATGAGTATATATAGAAAGCCCAAGATCGAGGACTCTTTGGTGAGAAATATGTTCAGGAGGTCAAAAGGGGACCTCTGAAAAGCTGATTTAGCATCAAAAGAATTCTATAACTTTATATAGTTTGAACAATTTTGAGGACACTTTGACCACAAATAAGTTCAAAAGGTCAGATATGGACATCTATATGGCTTATAAAGCATCAAAAGGAGTCTATGAGTATGTATAGAAAGTCCGATATCGAGGACTCTTTGGCCAGAAATATGTTCAGGAGGTCAAAAGGGGACCTCTGAATAGCTGATTTATCATAAAAAGAATTCTATAACTTTATATAGTTTGAAAAATTTTGAGGACCCTTTGACCACAAATAAGTTCAAAAGGTCAGATATGGACATCTATATGGATTTTGAAGCATCAGACGGAGTCTGAGTATGTATAGAAAGCCCAAGATCGAGGACTCTTTGGCCAGAAATATGTTCAGGAGGTCAAAACCTCTGAATAGCTGATTTATCATCAAAATTATTATATAACTTTATATAGTTTGAAAATTTTTTGAGGACCCTTTGACCACAAATAAGTTTAAAAGGTCAGATATGGACATCTATATGGCTTATGAAGCATCAGAGGGAGTCTATGAGTATATATAGAAAGCCCAAGATCGAGGACTCTTGGGCCAGAAATATGTTCAGGAGGTCTAAAACCTCTGAATAGCTGATTTATCATCAAAAGGATTCGACAACTTTATATATTTTAAAACATTTTGAGGACCCTTTGATCACAAATAAGTTCAAAAGGTCAGATATGGACATATATATGGCTTATGGACTATCAGAAGGAGTATATATAGAAAGCCCATGTTTCGAATACTCCTTGGCCAGAAAAATGTTCAGGAGGTCAAAAGGGGCCCCATGAAATACTGATTTATCATCAAAAGGAGTCTATAACTTTATATAGTTTGAAAATTTTTGAGGACACTTTTACCACAAATAAGTTCAAAACGTCAGATATGGACATCTATATGGCTTATGAAGCATCAGACGGAGTCTATGAGTATATATAGAAAGCCCAAGATCAAGGACTCTTTGGCCAGAAATATGTTCAGGAGGTCAAAAGGGGCCCCATGAATAGCTGATTTAACATCAAAAGGAGTCTATAACTTTATATAGTTTTAAAAATTTTGAGGACAATTTGACCACAAATAAGTTCAAAAGGTCAGATATGGACATCTATATGGCTTATGAAGCATCAGAAGGGGTCAATGAGTATATATAGAAAGCCCAAGTTCGAGGACTCTTTGGCCAGAAAAATGTTCAGGAGGTCAAAAGGGGACCTCTGAATAGCTGATTTATCATCAAAAGAATTCTATAACTTTATATAGTTTGAAAAATTTTGAGGACACTTTGACCACAAATAAGTTCAAAAGGTCAGATATTGACATATATATATATATGGCTTATGAAGCATCAGAGGGAGTCCTATGAGTATGTATAGAAAGCCCAAGATCGAGGACTCTATGGCCAGAAATATATTCCTTGTGTCAAAAATGGACTTCTGTATGGTTGACATAACATCAGAAAGAGTCATCGAGTATGTATTGAAAGCCCAAGTTTCGAATACTCCTTGGGCAGAAAAAAATTCAGTATGTCAAATATGGACTTTTTTCATGAGGATATAACATCCGAAGATATCAGTCTGAATGTATTGAATTTATCTTTTAGGACTCTTTGGCCAGAAATATGTTCAGTAGGTCAAAAGGGGACCTCTGAGTAGCTGATTTATCAAAATGTTGAGGACACTTTGACCACAAATAAGTTCCAAAGGTCAGATATGGACATCTATATGGCTTATGAAGCATCAGAAGGAATCTATGAATATGTATAGAAAGCCCAAGATCAAGGACTCTTTGGCCAGAAATATGTTAAGCAGGTCAAAAGGAGACCTCTGTATAGCTGATTTATCATAAAAAGAATTCTATAACTTTATATAGTTTGAAAAATTTTGAGGACCCTTTTACCAGAAATAAGTTCAAAAGGTCAGATATGGACATCTATATAGATTTTGAAGCATCAGAGGGCGTCTATGAGTATATATAGAAAGCCCAAGATCGAGGACTCTTTGGTGAGAAATATGTTCAGGAGGTCAAAAGGGGACCTCTGAATAGCTGATTTAGCATCAAAAGAATTCTATAACTTTATATAGTTTGAACAATTTTGAGGACACTTTGACCACAAATAAGTTCAAAAGGTCAGATATGGACATCTATATGGCTTAGGAAGCATCAGAAGTAGTCTATGAGTACGTATAGAAAGCCCAAGATCGAGGACTCTTTTGCCAGAAATATGTTCAGGAGGTCAAAAGGGGACCTCCGAAAAGCTGATTTATCATAAAAAGAATTCTATAACTTTACATAGTTTGAAAAATTTTGAGGACCCTTTGACCACAAATAAGTTCAAAAGGTCAGATATGGACATCTATATGGCTTATGATGCATCAGAAGGAGTCTATGAGTATGTATAGAAAGCCCAAGATCGAGGACTCTTTGGCCAGAAATATGTTCAGGAGGTCAAAACCTCTGAATAGCTGATTTGTCATCAAAAGGATTATATAACTTTATATAGTTTAAAACATTTTGAGGACCCTTTGACCACAAATAAGTTCAAAAGGTCAGATATGGACATATATATAGATTTTGAAGCATCAGAGGGAGTCTATGAGTATATATAGAAAGCCCAAGATCGAGGACTCTTTGGCCAGAAATATGTTCAGGAGGTCAAAAGGGGCCCCATGAAATACTGATTTATCATCAAAAGGAGTCTATAACTTTAAATAGTTTGAAAATTTTTAAGGACACTTTGACCACAAATAAGTTCAAAAGGTCAGATATGGACATCTATATGGCTTATGATGCATCAGACGGAGTCTGAGTATGTATAGAAAGCCCAAGATCGAGGACTCTTTGGCCAGAAATATGTTCAGGAGGTCAAAACCTCTGAATAGCTGATTTATCATCAAAATGATTCTATAACTTTATATAGTTTGAAAAATTTTGAGGACCCTTTGACCTCAAATAAGTTCAAAAGGTCAGATATTAACATCTATATGGCTTATGAAGCATCAGAATGAGTATGTATAGAAAGCCCAAGTTTCGAATACTCCTTGGTCAGAAAAAAATTCAGTATGTCAAATATGGTCTTTTGTCAGGAGGATATAACATCCAAAGATATCAGTCTGAATGTATTGTACTAATCTTTTAGGACTCTTAGGCCAGAAATATGTTCAGTAGGTCAAAAGGGGACCTCTGAATAGCTGATTTATCATCAGAAAGATTCTATAACTTTATATAGTTTAAAAACTTTTTAGGACCCTTTCACCAGAAATAAGTTCAAAAGGTCAGATATGGACATCTATGTGGCTTTTGTAGCATCAGAGGGAGTCTAATGAGTATATATAGAAAGCCCAAGATCGAGGACTCTTTGGCCAGAAATATGTTCAGGAGGTCAAAAGGGGACCTCTGAATAGCTGATTTATCGTCAAAAGAATTCTATAACTTTATATAGTTTGAAAATTTTTGAGGACCCTTTGACCACAAATAAGTTCAAAAGGTCAGATATGGACATATATGTGGCTTTTGAAGCATCAGAGGGAGTCTATGAGTATATATTGAAAGCCCAAGATCGAGGACTCTTTGGCGAGAAATATGTTCAGGAGGTCAAATGACCTCTGAACAGCTGATTTATCATCAAAAGAATTCTATAACGTTATATAGTTTGAAAAATTTTGAGGACACTTCGACCACAAATAAGTTCAAAAGGTCAGATATGGACATCTTTATGGCTTATGAAGCATCAGAAGGAGTCTATGAGTATGTATAGAAAGCCCAAGATCGAGGACTCTTTGGCCAGAAATATGTTCAGGAGGTCAAAACCTCTGAATAGCTGATTTGTCATCAAAAGGATTATATAACTTTATATAGTTTAAAACATTTTGAGGACCCTTTGACCACAAATAAGTTCAAAAGGTCAGATATGGACATATATGTGGCTTATGAAGCATCAGAAGGAGTATTTATAGAAAGCCCAAGTTTCGAATACTCCTTGGCCAGAAAAAAATCCAGTATGTCAAATATGGACTTTTGTCATGAGGATATAACATCCGAAGATATCAGTCTGAATGTATTGTATTAATCTTTTAGGACCCTTTGACCAGAAATAAGTTCAAAAGGTCAGATATGGACATCTATATGGCTTATGAAGCATCAGAGGGAGTCTATGAGTATATATAGAAAGCCCAAGATCGAGGACTCTTTGGTGAGAAATATGTTCAGGAGGTCAAAAGGGGACCTCTGAAAAGCTGATTTAGCATCAAAAGAATTCTATAACTTTATATAGTTTGAACAATTTTGAGGACACTTTGACCACAAATAAGTTCAAAAGGTCAGATATGGACATCTATATGGCTTATAAAGCATCAAAAGGAGTCTATGAGTATGTATAGAAAGTCCGATATCGAGGACTCTTTGGCCAGAAATATGTTCAGGAGGTCAAAAGGGGACCTCTGAATAGCTGATTTATCATAAAAAGAATTCTATAACTTTATATAGTTTGAAAAATTTTGAGGACCCTTTGACCACAAATAAGTTTAAAAGGTCAGATATGGACATCTATATGGCTTATGAAGCATCAGAATGAGTATGTATAGAAAGCCCAAGTTTCGAATACTCCTTGGTCAGAAAAAAATTTAGTATGTGAAATATGGTCTTTTGTCAGGAGGATATAACATCCAAAGATATCAGTCTCAATGTATTGTACTAATCTTTTAGGACTCTTTGGCCAGAAATATGTTCAGTAGGTCAAAAGGGGACCTCTGAATAGCTGATTTATCATCAAAAGAATTCTATAACTTTATATAGTTTGAAAAATTTTGAGGACCCTTTGACCACAAATAAGTTCAAAAGGTCAGATATGGACATCTATATGGATTTTGAAGCATCAGAGGGAGTCTATGAGTATATATTGAAAGCCCAAGATCGAGGACTCTTTGGCGAGAAATATGTTCAGGAGGTCAAATGACCTCTGAATAGCTGATTTATCATCAAAAGAATTCTATAACGTTATATAGTTTGAAAAATTTTGAGGACACTTCGACCACAAATAAGTTCAAAAGGTCAGATATGGACATCTTTATGGCTTATGAAGCATCAGAAGGAGTCTATGAGTATGTATAGAAAGCCCAAGATCGAGGACTCTTTGGCCAGAAATATGTTCAGGAGGTCAAAACCTCTGAATAGCTGATTTGTCATCAAAAGGATTATATAACTTTATATAGTTTAAAACATTTTGAGGACCCTTTGACCACAAATAAGTTCAAAAGGTCAGATATGGACATATATGTGGCTTATGAAGCATCAGAAGGAGTATTTATAGAAAGCCCAAGTTTCGAATACTCCTTGGCCAGAAAAAAATCCAGTATGTCAAATATGGACTTTTGTCATGAGGATATAACATCCGAAGATATCAGTCTGAATGTATTGTATTAATCTTTTAGGACCCTTTGACCAGAAATAAGTTCAAAAGGTCAGATATGGACATCTATATGGCTTATGAAGCATCAGAGGGAGTCTATGAGTATATATAGAAAGCCCAAGATCGAGGACTCTTTGGTGAGAAATATGTTCAGGAGGTCAAAAGGGGACCTCTGAAAAGCTGATTTAGCATCAAAAGAATTCTATAACTTTATATAGTTTGAACAATTTTGAGGACACTTTGACCACAAATAAGTTCAAAAGGTCAGATATGGACATCTATATGGCTTATAAAGCATCAAAAGGAGTCTATGAGTATGTATAGAAAGTCCGATATCGAGGACTCTTTGGCCAGAAATATGTTCAGGAGGTCAAAAGGGGACCTCTGAATAGCTGATTTATCATAAAAAGAATTCTATAACTTTATATAGTTTGAAAAATTTTGAGGACCCTTTGACCACAAATAAGTTCAAAAGGTCAGATATGGACATCTATATGGATTTTGAAGCATCAGACGGAGTCTGAGTATGTATAGAAAGCCCAAGATCGAGGACTCTTTGGCCAGAAATATGTTCAGGAGGTCAAAACCTCTGAATAGCTGATTTATCATCAAAATTATTATATAACTTTATATAGTTTGAAAATTTTTTGAGGACCCTTTGACCACAAATAAGTTTAAAAGGTCAGATATGGACATCTATATGGCTTATGAAGCATCAGAATGAGTATGTATAGAAAGCCCAAGTTTCGAATACTCCTTGGTCAGAAAAAAATTTAGTATGTCAAATATGGTCTTTTGTCAAGAGGATATAACATCCAAAGATATCAGTCTCAATGTATTGTACTAATCTTTTAGGACTCTTTGGCCAGAAATATGTTCAGTAGGTCAAAAGGGGACCTCTGAATAGCTGATTTATCATCAAAAGAATTCTATAACTTTATATAGTTTGAAAAATTTTGAGGACCCTTTGACCACAAATAAGTTCAAAAGGTCAGATATGGACATCTATATGGATTTTGAAGCATCAGAGGGAGTCTATGAGTATATATTGAAAGCCCAATATCGAGGACTCTTTGGCCAGAAATATGTTCAGGAGGTCAAAAGGGGACCTCTGAATAGCTGATTTATCATAAAAAGAATTCTATAACTTTATATAGTTTGAAAAATTTTGTGGACACTTTGACCACAAATAAGTTCAAAAGGTCAGATATGGACATCTATATGGCTTATGATGCATCAGACGGAGTCTGAGTATGTATAGAAAGCCCAAGATCGAGGACTCTTTGGCCAGAAATATGTTCAGGAGGTCAAAACCTCTGAATAGCTGATTTATCATCAAAATTATTCTATAACTTTATATAGTTTGAACATTTTTTGAGGACCCTTTGACCACAAATAAATTTAAAAGGTCAGATATGGACATCTTTATGGCTTATGAAGCATCAGAATGAGTATATATAGAAAGCCCAAGTTTCGAATACTCCTTGTTCAGAAAAAAATTCAGTATGTCAAATATGGTCTTTTGTCAGGAGGATATAACATCCAAAGATATCAGTCTGAATGTATTGTACTAATCTTTTAGGACTCTTTTGCCAGAAATATGTTCAGTAGGTCAAAAGGGGACCTCTGAATAGCTGATTTATCATCAGAAAGAGTCTATAACTTTATATAGTTTAAAAACTTTTTAGGACCCTTTGACCAGAAATAAGTTCAAAAGGTCAGATATGGACATCTATGTGGCTTTTGAAGCATCAGAGGGAGTCTATGAGTATGTATAGAAAGTCCAAGATCGAGGACTCTTTGGCCAGAAATATGTTCAGGAGGTCAAAACCTCTGAATAGCTGATTTATCATCAAAAGAATTCTATGACTTTATATAGTTTGAAAAATTTTGAAGACCCTTTGACCACAAATAAGTTCAAAAGGTCAGATATGGACATCTATATGGATTTTGAAGCATCAGAGGGAGTCTATGAGTATATATAGAAAGCCCAATATCGAGGACTCTTTGGCCAGAAATATGTTCAGGAGGTCAAAAGGGGACCTCTGAATAGCTGATTTATCATAAAAAGAATTCTATAACTTTATATAGTTTGAAAAATTTTGTGGACACTTTGACCACAAATAAGTTCAAAAGGTCAGATATGGACATCTATATGGCTTATGATGCATCAGACGGAGTCTGAGTATGTATAGAAAGCCCAAGATCGAGGACTCTTTGGCCAGAAATATGTTCAGGAGGTCAAAACCTCTGAATAGCTGATTTATCATCAAAATTATTCTATAACTTTATATAGTTTGAAAATTTTTTGAGGACCCTTTGACCACAAATAAGTTTAAAAGGTCAGATATGGACATCTATATGGCTCATGAAGCATCAGAATGAGTATGTATAGAAAGCCCAAGTTTCGAATACACCTTGGTCAGAAAAAAATTCAGTATGTCAAATATGGACTTTTGTCAGGAGGATGTAACATCCGAAGATATCAGTCTGAATGTATTGTATTAATCTTTTAGTACTCTTTGGCCAGAAATATGTTCAGTAGGTCAAAAGGGGACCTCTGAATTGCTGATTTTTCATCAGAAAGAGTCTATAACTTTATATAGTTTGAAAACATTTGAGGACCCTTTGACCAGAAATAAGTTCAAAAGGTCAGATATGGACATCTATATGGCTTATGAAGCATCAGAAGGAGTCAATGAGTATTTATAGAAAGCCCAAGTTCGAGGACTCTTTGGCCAGAAAAATGTTCAGGAGGTCAAAAGGGGACCTCTGAATAGCTGATTTATCATCAAAAGAATTTCTATAACTTTATATAGTTTGAAAATTTTTGAAGACACTTTGACCACAAATAAGTTCAAAAGGTCAGATATTGACATATATATATATATATGGCTTATGAAGCATCAGAGGGAGTCCTATGAGTATGTATAGAAAGCCCAAGATCGAGGACTCTATGGCCAGAAATATATTCCTTGTGTCAAAAATGGACTTCTGTATGGTTGACATAACATCAGAAAGAGTCATCGAGTATGTATTGAAAGCCCAAGTTTCGAATACTCCTTGGGCAGAAAAAAATTCAGTATGTCAAATATGGACTTTTTTCATGAGGATATAACATCCGAAGATATCAGTCTGAATGTATTGTATTTATCTTTTAGGACTCTTTGGCCAGAAATATGTTCAGTAGGTCAAAAGGGGACCTCTGAGTAGCTGATTTATCATCAAAAGGCACTTTATATAGTTTGAAAAAATGTTGAGGACACTTTGACCACAAATAAGTTCCAAAGGTCAGATATGGACATCTATATGGCTTATGAAGCATCAGAAGGAATCTATGAATATGTATAGAAAGCCCAAGATCGAGGACTCTTTGGCCAGAAATATGTTAAGCAGGTCAAAAGGAGACCTCTGTATAGCTGATTTATCATCAGGAGACTATAACTTTACATAGTTTGAAAAATGTTGAGGACACTTTGAGCAGAAATAATTTCAAAAGGTAAGCCATAAGCCATATCTGTATGGATATCTATATTGGCTTATGAAGCATCAGGAGTCAATGAGTATGTATTGAAATCGAGGACTGTTTGGCCAGAAATATGTTACTTTGATCAAACATGTACTTACGTACATCAGGAGTCGAAGAGTATGTATAGAAAGTTAACATCAGTTGACTGAATGTATAAGTAGTTTAATGCACAGTGAAGGAATATCATTGCACTAGCTGTTGCTTTACAATGGAAACAATTATAGTAGTTAGTTCTGGTGTGCAATGCAATGCGAAAAGTGCTTTGTCTATATGTTTATTCTTAAGTGCATTCTGTCGTTGGGCAACGTTAGAATGCACTGAAGAATAAACATATAGATAAAGCACTTTTCGCATTGCATTGCACACCAGAGCTAACTCCTTCCCATGTTCATTAAAGATATAACATTTATGCATTGCACAAAGGATCTAACGTTGTCCACTGAAAAAGAACATATAGGCTATGCACTTCTTGGATTGCATTGCATTGCACAGTAGATCTAATTCATTCCCATGTTCACTAAAGAGATAACAAGTGTTGTTGCATTGCATTGCACAAACGATCTTACGTTGTGCATTGAAGAATAACATAAAGGCTATGCGCTTTATGCATTGCACACCAGAACTAACTCCTTCCCATGTTCATTAAAGGGATAACATGTTGCATTGCATTGTACTGCACAAACGATCTAATGCTGTGCACTGAAGAATAACATATAGGCTATGCACTTCTTGCATTGCTTTGCATTGCACACCAGAACTAACTCCTTCAAATGTTTACTAAAGAGATAACATTTTGCATTGCATTGCACAAACAATCTAACAACGCACTGAAGAATAACATATAGGCCATGCACTTTTTGCATTGCATTGCATTGCACACCAGAACTAACTCCTTCATATGTTTATTAAAGAGATAACATTTTGCATTGCATTGCAACAAACGATCTAACGTTGTGCATTGAAGAATAATATAGGCTATGCAATTCTTGCATTGCATTGCACACAAGAACTAACTCAGTCCCATTTTCTTTAAAGAGATAAGTTGCAATGTTGTTGCATTGCATTGCACAAACGATCTAACGTTGTGCATTGAATTGTAACATAGCCATGCACTTTTTGCATTGCATTGCACACCAGATCTAACTCCTTCCCATGTTCAGTAAAGAGATAACATATGTTATGCAACATTGCATAGTTTTGAACAAACGACCTAACGCTGTGCACTAAAGAATAACATTTATGCACTTTTTGCATTGCATTGCATTGCACACCAGAACTAACTCCTTCAAATGTTTATTAAAGAGATAACATTTTGCATTGCATTGCACAAACGACCTACCGCTGTGCACTAAAAAATAACATTTATGCACTTTTTGCATTGCATTGCATTGCACACCAGAACTAACTCCTTCAAATATTTATTAAAGAGATAACATTTTGCATTGCATTGCACAAACGATCTAACTTTGTGCATTGAAGAATAACATATAGACTAAATGCATGCATTGCACACCCGAACTAACTCCTTCCAATGTTCATAAAAGAGATAACATATGTTATGCAACATTTCATTGTTTTGCAGAAACGATCTAACGTTGTCCACTGAAGAATATTTATGCACTTTTGCATTGTATTGCATTGCACACCAGAACTAACTCCTTCAAATGTTTATTAAAGAGATAACATTTTGCATTGCACAAACGATCTAACGTTTGTATCTATCTAACGTTACGATCTAATAAGAAATAAGGTGCAATGATGTTGTATTGCATTGCACAAACGATAACATATGTTATGCAACATTCTATTGCTTTGCACAAACGATCTAACACTGTGCACTAAAGAATAACATTTATGCATTTTTTGCATTGCATTGCACACCAGAACTAACTCCTTCAAATGTTTATTAAAGAGATAACATTTTGCACGATCTAACGTTGTGCTTTGAAGAATAACTTATAGGCTAAATATGCATGCATTGTATTGCATTGCACACCCGAACTAACTCCGTCCCATGTTCATTAAAGAGATGATATGATATGTTATGCAACATTTCATTGTTTTGCACAAACGATCTAACGTTGTGCATTGAAGAGTAACATAGGCTATTCACTTTTTGCTTTGCATTGCATTGCACACCAGAACTAACTACTTCCCATGTTTATTAAAGAGATAACATTTTGCATTGCATTGCACAAACGATCTAACGTTGTGCATTGAAGAGTAAAATAGGCCATGCATTTTTTGCATTGCTTTGCATTGCATTGCACACAAGAACTTACTCCTTCAAATGTTTATTAAAGAGATAACATGTTGCATTGCATTGCACAAACGATCTAACGTTGTGCATTGAAGAATGACATAGTTGACATAACTAAATGCATGGATTGTGTTGCTTGTACAGCCGAACTAACTTATTCCCATGTTCATTAAAGAGATAACATCTGTTGTTGCATTGCATTGCACAAACGATCTAACGTTGTGCAATGAAGAGTAACATAGGCCATGCACTTTTTGCATTGCATTGCATTGCATTGCATTGCATTGCATTGCACACCAGATCAAACTCCTTCCCATGTTCAATAAAGAGATAATATGTTGCATTGCTTTGCACAAACGATTTAACGCTGTGCACTGAATAACATTTATGCACTTTTTGCATTGCATTGCACACCAGAACTAACACCTTCAAATGCTTATTAAAGAGATAACATTTTGCATTGCATTGTGCATTGCATAACGTTGTGCATTGAAGAATAACATATAGGCTATATGCATGCATTGCATTGCATTGCACATCCGAACTAACTCCTTCCCATGTTTATTAAAGAGATAACATATGTTATGCACAAACGATCTAACGTTTTGCATTGAAGAGTAACATTGGCTATTCAGTTTTTGCATTGCATTGCATTGCACACCATAACTAACTTTTCTAACATTTGAAGGAGTTAGTTCTGCAAAAAGTGCATAAATGTTATTATTCAGTGCACAACATTAGATCGTTTCTGCAATGTAATGCAATGCAACATGTTATCTCTTTAGTGAACATGGGAAAGAGTTAGTTCTGGTGTGCAATTCAATGCAATGCAAAAAGTGCATGGTCTATGTTTCTCTTCAATGCACAACGTTAGATCGTTTGCGCAATGCAATGCAAAATGTTATCTCTTAAATGAACATTTGAAGGAGTTAGTTCTAATGTGCAATGCAATTCAAAAAGTGCATGGGCTATGTTATCTCTTTAATAAACATTTGAAGGAGTAAGATCTGGTGTGCAATGCAATGCAATGCCAAAAGTCCATACCCTAAATGTTATTCTTCAATGCACAACGTTAGATCGTTTCTACAATGCAATGCAATTCAATGCAATGCAATATGTTATCTCTTTACTGAACATGGGAAGGAGTTAGTTTCAGTGTGCAATGCAATGCAAAAAGTACATACATTTTATTCTTCAATGCACAACGTTAGATCGTTTCTGCAATGCAATGCAATGCAATGCAACGCAACATGTGTTTTCTCTTTAATGAACATGGGAAGGAGTTAGTTCTGGTGTGCAATGCAATACAATGCATGCATTTAGCCTGTATGTTATTCTTCAATGCACAACATTGATCGTTGAGACAAACGATCGTTTTGTGCAATGCAATGCAAAATGTTATCTCTTTATGAACATGGGAAGAGGTTAATTCTGCTGTGCAATGCAATGCAAAAAGTGCATAAATGTTATTCTTCAGTGCACATCGTTAGATCGTTTGTGCAAAGCAATGCAATGTTGCATAACATGTTTAATGAACATGTGAAGGAGTTAGTTCGGGTGTGCAATGCAATACAATGCATGCATTTAGCCTGTATGTTATTCTTCAATGCACAACGTTAGATCGTTTGTGCAATGCAATGCAACATATTATCTCTTTATTGAACATGGGAAGGAGTTTGATCTGGTGTGCAATGCAATGCAATGCAAAAAGTGCATGGCCTATGTTACTCTTCATTGCACAACGTTAGATCATTTGTGCAATGCAATGCAACAACATAAATGTTATCTCTTTAATGAACATGGGAAGGAGTTAGTTCTGGTGTGCAATGCAATGCGAAAAGTGCATTATCTATATGTTCCGGTATTCTACCGTGCATTCTATCGTTGTCCAACGGAATGAGTTAATTGTGTCCATTGTAAAGCAAAAGCCAGTGCAATGATTTTCCTTTACTGCACATTAATTAATCTACTTATACATTCAGTCAACTGATGTTAACTTTCTATACTCTTCGACTCGTGATCAGCCAATACAGAAGTCCATATTTGACCAAAGTAACATATTTCTGGCCAAAGAGTCCTCGATCTAGGGCTTTCTAAACATAATCATAGACTCCTTCTGATGCTTCATAAGCCATATAGATGTCTATATCTGACCTTTTGAACTTATTAGTGGTCAAAGTGTCCTTAAAATTTTTCAAACTATATAAAGTTCTAGAATCCTTTTGCGATAAATCAGCTATTCAGAGGTTTTCACCTCCTGAACATATTTCTGGCCAAAGAGTCCTCGATCTTGGGCTTTCTATACATACTCATAGACTCCTTCTGATGCATCATAAGCCATATAGATGTCCATATCTGACCTTCTGAACTCATTTGTGGTCAAAGTGTCCTTAAAATTTTTCAAACTATATAAACTTATAGAATTATTTTGATGATAAATCAGCTATTCAGAGGTGCTCTTTTGACCTCCTGAACATATTTCTGGCCAAAGAGTCCTCGATCTTGGCCATTCTATACATACTCATAGACTCCTTCTGATGCTTCATAAGCCATATAGATGTCCACATCTGACCTATTGAACTTATTTGTGGTCAACGTGACCTCAAAATTTTTCAAACTATATAAAGTTCTAAAATCCTTTTGGTGATAAATCAGCTATTCAGAGGTTTTGACCTCCTGAACATATTTCTGGCCAAAGAGTCCTCGATCTTGGGCTTTCTATGCATACTCATAGACTCCTTCTGATGCATCATAAGCCATATAGATGTCCATCTTTGGCCTTTTGAACTTATTTGTGGTCAAAGTGTCCTCCAAATTTTTCAAACAATATAAAGTTATAGAATTCTTTTGATGATAAATCAGCTATTCAGAGGTCCCCTGTTGACCTACGGAACATATTTCTGGCCAAAGAGTCCTAAAAAATTAATATTGATATCTTCAGACCGATATCTTCGGATTCTATATCCTCCTGACAAAAGTCCATATTTGACATACTGAATTTTTTTCTGGCCAAGGAGTACTCGAAACTTGGGCTTTCTATACATACTCCTTCTGATGTTTCATAAGCCATATATATGTCCATATCTGACCTTTTGAACTTATTTGTGGTCAAATTGTCCTCAAAATTTTTCAAACTATATAAAGTTATAGAATTCCTTTGATGATAAATCAGCATATCTGACCTTTTGAACTTATTTGTGGTCAACGTGTCATCAAAATTGTTCAAACTATATAAAGTTCTAAAATCCTTTTGATGATAAATCAGCTATTCAGAGGTTTTGACCTCCTGAACATATTTCTGGCCAAAGAGTCCTCGATCTTGGGCTTTCAATGCATACTCATAGACTCCTTCTGATGCTTCATAAGCCATATAGATGGCCATATCTGACCTTTTGAACTTATTTGTGGTCAAAGTGTCCTCCAAATTTTTCAAACAATATAAAGTTATAGAATTCTTTTGATGATAAATCAGCTATTCAGAGGTCCCCTGTTGACCTACGGAACATATTTCTGGCCAAAGATTCCTAAAAAATTCATACTGATATCTTCAGACTGATATCTTCGGATTCTACATCCTCCTGACAAAAGTCCATATTTGACATACTGAATTTTTTTCTGGCCAAGGAGTATTCGAAACTTGGGCTTTATATACATACTCCTTCTGATGTTTCATAAGCCATATATATGTCCATATCTGACGTTTTGAACTTATTTGTGGTCAAATTGTCCTCAAAATTTTTCAAACTATATAAAGTTATAGAATTCCTTTGATGATAAATCAGCTATTCAGAGGTCCCCTTTTGACCTCCTGAACATATTTCTGGCCAAAGAGTCCTCGATCTAGGGCTTTCTAAACATAATCATAGACTCCTTCTGATGCTTCATAAGCCATATAGATGTCCATATCTGACCTTTTGAACTTATTTGTGGTCAAAGTGTCCTCAAAATTTTTCAAACTATATAAAGTTCTAAAATCCTTTTGATGATAAATCAGCTATTCATAGGGCCCCTTTTGACCTCCTGAACATATTTCTGGCCAAAGATTCCTCGATCTTTGGCTTTCTATATATACTCATAGACTCCCTCTGATGCTTCAAAAGTCATATAGATGTCCATAACTGACCTTTTGAACTAATTTGTGGTCAAAGTGTCCTCAAAATGTATCAAGCTATATAAAGTTCTAGAATCCTTTTGCGATAAATCAGCTATTTAGAGGTTTTCACCTCCTGAACATATTTCTGGCCAAAGAGTCCTCGATCTTGGGCTTTCTATACATACTCATAGACTCCTTCTGATGCATCATAAGCCATATAGATGTCCATATCTGACCTTCTGAACTCATTTGTGGTCAAAGTGTCCTCAAAATTTTTCAGACTATATAAAGTTATAGAATTCTTTTGATGATAAATCAGCTATTCAGAGGTGCTCTTTTTACCTCCTGAACATATTTCTGGCCAAAGAGTCCTCGATCTTGGGCTTTCTATACATACTCATAGACGCCTTCTGATGCTTCATAAGCCATATAGATGTCCATATCTGACCTATTGAACTTATTTGTGGTCAACGTGACCTCACAATTTTTCAAACTATATAAAGTTCTAAAATCCTTTTGATGATAAATCAGCTATTCAGAGGTTTTGACCTCCTCAACATATTTCTGGCCAAAGAGTCCTCGATCTTGGGCTTTCTATGCATACTCATAGACTCCTTCTGATGCTTCATAAGCCATATAGATGGCCATATCTGACCTTTTGAACTTATTTGTGGTCAACGTGTCATCAAAATTGTTCAAACTATATAAAGTTCTAAAATCCTTTTGATGATAAATCAGCTATTCAGAGGTTTTGACCTCCTGAACATATTTCTGGCCAAAGAGTCCTCGATCTTGGGCTTTCAATGCATACTCATAGACTCCTTCTGATGCTTCATAAGCCATATAGATGGCCATATCTGACCTTTTGAACTTATTTGTGGTCAAAGTGTCCTCCAAATTTTTCAAACAATATAAAGTTATAGAATTCTTTTGATGATAAATCAGCTATTCAGAGGTCCCCTGTTGACCTACGGAACATATTTCTGGCCAAAGATTCCTAAAAAATTCATACTGATATCTTCAGACTGATATCTTCGGATTCTACATCCTCCTGACAAAAGTCCATATTTGACATACTGAATTTTTTTCTAGCCAAGGAGTATTCGAAACTTGGGCTTTCTATACATACTCCTTCTGATGCTTCATAAGCCATATATATGTTCATATCTGACCTTTTGAACTTATTTCTGGTCAAAGGGTCCTCAAAAATTTTCAAACTATATAAAGTTATAGACTCCTTTTGATGATAAATCAGCTATTCAGAGGTTTTGACCTCCTGAACATATTTCTGGCCAAAGGAGTCCTCGATCTTGGGCTTTCTATGCATACTCATAGACTCCTTCTGATGCTTCATAAGCCATATAGATGTCCATCTCTGACCTTTTGAACTCATTTGTGGTCAAAGTGTTCTTAAAATTTTTCAAACGATGTAAAGTCATAGAATTCTTTTGATGATAAATCAGCTATTCAGAGGTGCTCTGTTGACCTCCTGAACATATTTTTGGCCAAAGAGTCCTCGGTCTTGGGCTTTCTATACATACTCATAGACTCCTTCTGATGCTTCATAAGCCATATAGATGTCCATATCTGACCTTTTGAACTTATTTGTGGTCAAAGTGTCCTAAAAATTTTTCAAACTATATAAAGTTAAAAACTCCTTTTGATGATAAATCAGCTATTCATGGGTCCCCTTTTGACCTCCTGAACATATTTCTGGCCAAAGAGTCCTAAAAGATTAATACTGATATCTTCAGACTGATATCTTCAAAGGGTCCTCCAAAGTTTTCAAACTGTATAAATTTATAGATTCTTTCTGATGATAAATCAGCTATTCAGAGGTCCCCTTTTGACCTCCTGAACATATTTCTGGCCAAAGAGCCTCGATCTTGGGCTTTCTATATATACTCATAGACTCCCTCTGATGATCGAGGACTCTTTGGCCAGAAATATGTTCAGGAGGTCAAAAGGGGCCCCATGAAATACTGATTTATCATCAAAAGGTGTCTATAACTTTATATAGTTTGAAAATTTTTGAGGACACTTTGACCAGAAATAAGTTCAAAAGGTCAGATATGGACATCTATATGGCTTATGATGCATCAGACGGAGTCTGAGTATGTATAGAAAGCCCAAGATCGAGGACTCTTTGGCCAGAAATATGTTCAGGAGGTCAAAACCTCTGAATAGCTGATTTATCATCAAAATGATTCTATAACTTTATATAGTTTGAAAAATTTTGAGGACCCTTTGAAAACAAATAAGTTCAAAAGGTCAGATATTAACATCTATATGGCTTATGAAGCATCAGAATGAGTATGTATAGAAAGCCCAAGTTTTGAATACTCCTTGGTCAGAAAAAAATTCAGTATGTCAAATATGGTCTTTTGTCAGGAGGATATAACATCCAAAGATATCAGTCTGAATGTATTGTAGTAATCTTTTAGGACTCTTTGGCCAGAAATATGTTCAGTAGGTCAAAAGGGGACCTCTGAATAGCTGATTTATCATCAGAAAGATTCTATAACTTTATATAGTTTAAAAACTTTTTAGGACCCTTTGACCAGAAATAAGTTCAAAGGTCAGATATGGACATCTATATGGCTTTTGAAGCATCAGAGGGAGTCTAATGAGTATATAGAAAGCCCAAGATCGAGGACTCTTTGGCCAAAAATATGTTCAGGAGGTCAAAAGGGGACCTCTGAATAGCTGATTTATCGTCAAAAGAATTCTATAACTTTATATAGTTTGAACAATTTTGAGGACACTTTGACCACAAATAAGTTCAAAAGGTCAGATATGGACATCTATATGGCTTATAAAGCATCAAAAAGAGTCTATGAGTATGTATAGAAAGTCCGATATCGAGGAATCTTTGGCCAGAAATATGTTCAGGAGGTCAAAAGGGGACCTCTGAATTGCTGATTTATCATAAAAAGAATTCTATAACTTTATATAGTTTGAAAAATATTGAGGACCCTTTGACCACAAATGAGTTCAAAAGGTAAGATATGGACATCTATATGGCTTATGATGCATCAGACGGAGTCTGAGTATGTATAGAAAGCCCAAGATCGAGGACTCTTTGGCCAAAAATATGTTCAGGAGGTCAAAACCTCTGAATAGCTGATTTATCATCAAAATGATTCTATAACTTTATATAGTTTGAAAAAATTTTGAGGACCCTTTGACCACAAATAAGTTTAAAAGGTCAGATATGGACATCTATATGGCTTATGAAGCATCAGAATGAGTATGTATAGAAAGCCCAAGTTTCGAATACTCCTTGGCCAGAAAAAAATTCAGTATGTCAAATATGGTCTTTTGTCAGGAGGATATAACATCCAAAGATATCAGTCTGAATGTATTGTACTAATCTTTTAGGACTCTTTGGCCAGAAATATGTTCAGTAGGTCAAAAGGGGACCTCTGAATAGCTGATTTATCATCAGAAAGAGTCTATAACTTTACATAGTTTAAAAACTTTTTAGGACCCTTTGACCAGAAATAAGTTCAAAAGGTCAGATATGGACATCTATGTGGCTTTTGAAGCATCAGAGGCAGTCTATGAGTATGTATAGAAAGTCCAAGATCGAGGACTCTTTGGCCAGAAATATGTTCAGGAGGTCAAAACCTCTGAATAGCTGATTTATCATCAAAAGAATTCTATAACTTTCTATAGTTTGAAAAATTTTGAGGACACTTTGACCACGAATAAGTTCAAAAGGTCAGATATGGACATCTATATGGCTTATGATGCATCAGAAGGAGTCTATATGTATAGAAAGCCCAAGATCGAGGACTCTTGGGCCAGAAATATGTTCAGGAGGTCTAAAACCTCTGAATAGCTGATTTATCATCAAAAGGATTCGACAACTTTATATATTTTAAAACATTTTGAGGACCCTTTGACCACAAATAAGTTCAAAAGGTCAGATATGGACATATATATGGCTTATGAAGCATTAGAAGGAGTATTTATAGAAAGCCCAAATTTCGAATACTCCTTGGCCAGAAAAAAATTCAGTAAGTCAAATATGGACTTTTGTCATGAGGATATAACATCCGAAGATATCAGTCTGAATGTATTGTATTAATCTTTTAGGACCCTTTGACCAGAAATAAGTTCAAAAGGTCAGATATGGACATCTATATGGCTTATGAAGCATCAGAAGGAGTCTATGAGAATGTATAGAAAGCCCAATATCGAGGACTCTTTGGCCAGAAATATGTTCAGGAGGTCAAAAGGGGACCTCTGAATAGCTGATTTATCATAAAAAGAATTCTATAACTTTATATAGTTTGAAAAATTTTGAGGACCCTTTGACCAGAAATAAGTTCAAAAGGTCAGATATGGACATCTATATAGATTTTGAAGCATCAGAGGGAGTCTATGAGTATATATAGAAAGCCCAAGATCGAGGACTCTTTGGCCAGAAATATGTTCAGGAGGTCAAAAGGGGACCTCTGAATAGCTGATTTATCATAAAAAGAATTCTATAACTTTATATAGTTTGAAAAATTTTGAGGACCCTTTGACCAGAAATAAGTTCAAAAGGTCAGATATGGACATCTATATAGATTTTGAAGCATCAGAGGGAGTCTATGAGTATATATAGAAAGCCTAAGATCGAGGACTCTTTGGTAAGAAATATGTTCAGGAGGTCAAAAGGGGACCTCTGAATAGCTGATTTAGCATCAAAAGAATTCTATAACTTTATATAGTTTGAACAATTTTGAGGACACTTTGACCACAAATAAGTTCAAAAGGTCAGATATGGACATCTATATGGCTTATAAAGCATCAAAAAGAGTCTATGAGTATGTATAGAAAGTCCGATATCGAGGAATCTTTGGCCAGAAATATGTTGAGGAGGTCAAAAGGGGACCTCTGAATTGCTGATTTATCATAAAAAGAATTCTATAACTTTATATAGTTTGAAAAATTTTGAGGACCCTTTGACCACAAATAAGTTCAAAAGGTCAGATATGGACATCTATATGGATTTTGAAGCATCAGAGGGAGTCTATGAGTATATATAGAAAGCCCAAGATCGAGGACGCTTTGGCGAGAAATATGTTCAGGAGGTCAAATGACCTCCGAAAAGCTGATTTATCATAAAAAGAATTCTATAAATTTATATAGTTTGAAAAATTTTGAGGACCCCTTTGACCACAAATAAGTTCAAAAGGTCAGATATGGACATCTATATGGCTTATGATGCATCAGAAGGAGTCTATGAGTATGTATAGAAAGCCCAAGATCGAGGACACTTTGGCCAGAAATATGTTCAGGAGGTCAAAACCTCTGAATAGCTGATTTGTCATCAAAAGGATTATATAACTTTATATAGTTTAAAACATTTTGAGGACCCTTTGACCACAAATAAGTTCCAAAGGTCAGATATGGACATATATATAGCTTATGAAGCATTAGAAGGAGTATTTATAGAAAGCCCAAGTTTCGAATACTCCTTGGCCAGAAAAAAATTCAGTATGTCAAATATGGACTTTTGTCATGAGGATATAACATCCGAAGATATCAGTCTGAATGTATTGTATTAATCTTTTAGGACCCTCAGACCAGAAATAAGTTCAAAAGGTCAGATATGGACATCTATATGGCTTATGAAGCATCAGAAGGAGTCTATGAGTATGTATAGAAAGCCCAATATCGAGGACTCTTTGGCCAGAAATATGTTCAGGAGGTTAAAAGGGGACCTCTGAATAGCTGATTTATCATAAAAAGAATTCTATAACTTTATATAGTTTGAAAATTTTTGAGGACCCTTTGACCAGAAATAAGTTCAAAAGGTCAGATATGGACATCTATATAGATTTTGAAGCATCAGAGGGAGTCTATGAATATATATAGAAAGCCCAAGATCGAGGACTCTTTTATGAGAAATATGTTCAGGAGGTCAAAAGGGGACCTCTGAATAGCTGATTTAGCATCAAAAGAATTCTATAACTTTATATAGTTTGAACAATTTTGAGGACACTTTGACCACAAATAAGTTCAAAAGGTCAGATATGGACATCTATATGGCTTATAAAGCATCAAAAGGAGTCTATGAGTATGTATAGAAAGTCCGATATCGAGGACTCTTTGGCCAGAAATATGTTTAGGAGGTCAAAAGGGGACCTCTGAATAGCTGATTTATCATAAAAAGAATTCTATAACTTTATATAGTTTGAAAAATTTTGAGGACCCTTTGACCACAAATAAGTTCAAAAGGTCAGATATGGACATCTATATGGATTTTGAAGCATCAGAGGGAGACTATGAGTATATATAGAAAGCCCAATATCGAGAACTCTTTGGCAAGAAATATGTTCAGGAGGTCAAAAGGGGACCTCTGAATAGCTGATTTATCATAAAAAGAATTCTATAACTTTATATAGTTTGAAAAATTTTGAGGACCGTTTGACCACAAATAAGTTCAAAAGGTCAGATATGGACATCTATATGGATTTTGAAGCATCAGAGGGAGTCTATGAGTATATATAGAAAGCCCAATATCGAGAACTCTTTGGCCAGAAATATGTTCAGGAGGTCAAAAGGGGACCTCTGAATAGCTTATTTATCATCAAAAGAATTCTATAACGTTATATAGCTTGAAAAATTTTGAGGACCCTTTGACCACAAATAAGTTCAAAAGGTCAGATATGGACATATATATATGGCTTATGAAGCATCAAAAGGAGTCTATGAGTATGTATAGAAAGTCCGATATCGAGGACTCTTTGGCCAGAAATATGTTCAGGAGGTCAAAAGGGGACCTCTGAATAGCTGATTTATCATAAAAAGAATTCTATAACTTTATATAGTTTGAAAAATTTTGAGGACCCTTTGACCACAAATAAGTTCAAAAGGTCAGATATGGACATCTATATGGATTTTGAAGCATCAGAGGGAGACTATGAGTATATATAGAAAGCCCAATATCGAGAACTCTTTGGCAAGAAATATGTTCAGGAGGTCAAAAGGGGACCTCTGAATAGCTGATTTATCATCAAAAGAATTCTATAACTTTATATAGTTTGAAAAATTTTGAGGACCGTTTGACCACAAATAAGTTCAAAAGGTCAGATATGGACATCTATATGGATTTTGAAGCATCAGAGGGAGTCTATGAGTATATATAGAAAGCCCAATATCAAGAACTCTTTGGCCAGAAATATGTTCAGGAGGTCAAAAGGGGACCTCTGAATAGCTTATTTATCATCAAAAGAATTCTATAACGTTATATAGCTTGAAAAATTTTGAGGACCCTTTGACCACAAATAAGTTCAAAAGGTCAGATATGGACATATATATATGGCTTATGAAGCATTAGAAGGAGTATTTATAGAAAGCCCAAGTTTCGAATACTCCTTGGCCAGAAAAAAATTCAGTATGTCAAATATGGACTTTTGTCATGAGGATATAACATCCGAAGATATCAGTCTGAATGTATTGTATTAATCTTTTAGGACCCTTTGACCAGAAATAAGTTCAAAAGGTCAGATATAGACATCTATATGGCTTATGAAGCATCAGAAGGAGTCTATGAGTATGTATAGAAAGCCCAATATCGAGGACTCTTTGGCCAGAAATATGTTCAGGAGGTCAAAAGGGGACCTCTGACTAGCTGATTTAGCATCAAAAGAATTCTATAACTTTATATAGTTTGAACAATTTTGAGGACACTTTGACCACAAATAAGTTCAAAAGGTCAGATATGGACATCTATATGGCTTATGAAGCATCAGAAGGAGTCTATGAGTATGTATAGAAAGCCCAATATCGAGGACTCTTTGGCCAGAAATATGTTCAGGAGGTCAAAAGGGGACCTCTGAATAGCTGATTTATCATAAAAAGAATTCTATAACTTTATATAGTTTGAAAAATTTTGAGGACCCTTTGACCAGAAATAAGTTCAAAAGGTCAGATATGGACATCTATATAGATTTTGAAGCATCAGAGGGAGTCTATGAGTATATATAGAAAGCCTAAGATCGAGGACTCTTTGGTAAGAAATATGTTCAGGAGGTCAAAAGGGGACCTCTGAATAGCTGATTTAGCATCAAAAGAATTCTATAACTTTATATAGTTTGAACAATTTTGAGGACACTTTGACCACAAATAAGTTCAAAAGGTCAGATATGGACATCTATATGGCTTATAAAGCATCAAAAGAGTCTATGAGTATGTATAGAAAGTCCGATATCGAGGAATCTTTGGCCAGAAATATGTTCAGGAGGTCAAAAGGGGACCTCTGAATTGCTTATTTATCATAAAAAGAATTCTATAACTTTATATAGTTTGAAAAATATTGAGGACCCTTTGACCACAAATGAGTTCAAAAGGTAAGATATGGACATCTATATGGCTTATGATGCATCAGACGGAGTCTGAGTATGTATAGAAAGCCCAAGATCGAGGACTCTTTGGCCAAAAATATGTTCAGGAGGTCAAAACCTCTGAATAGCTGATTTATCATCAAAATGATTCTATAACTTTATATAGTTTGAAAAAATTTTGAGGACCCTTTGACCACAAATAAGTTTAAAAGGTCAGATATGGACATCTATATGGCTTATGAAGCATCAGAATGAGTATGTATAGAAAGCCCAAGTTTCGAATACTCCTTGGCCAGAAAAAAATTCAGTATGTCAAATATGGTCTTTTGTCAGGAGGATATAACATCCAAAGATATCAGTCTGAATGTATTGTACTAATCTTTTAGGACTCTTTGGCCAGAAATATGTTCAGTAGGTCAAAAGGGGACCTCTGAATAGCTGATTTATCATCAGAAAGAGTCTATAACTTTACATAGTTTAAAAACTTTTTAGGACCCTTTGACCAGAAATAAGTTCAAAAGGTCAGATATGGACATCTATGTGGCTTTTGAAGCATCAGAGGCAGTCTATGAGTATGTATAGAAAGTCCAAGATCGAGGACTCTTTGGCCAGAAATATGTTCAGGAGGTCAAAACCTCTGAATAGCTGATTTATCATCAAAAGAATTCTATAACTTTCTATAGTTTGAAAAATTTTGAGGACCCCTTTGACCACAAATAAGTTCAAAAGGTCAGATATGGACATCTATATGGCTTATGATGCATCAGAAGGAGTCTATGAGTATGTATAGAAAGCCCAAGATCGAGGACTCTTTGGCCAGAAATATGTTCAGGAGGTCAAAACCTCTGAATAGCTGATTTGTCATCAAAAGGATTATATAACTTTATATAGTTTAAAACATTTTGAGGACCCTTTGACCACAAATAAGTTCCAAAGGTCAGATATGGACATATATATAGCTTATGAAGCATTAGAAGGAGTATTTATAGAAAGCCCAAGTTTCGAATACTCCTTGGCCAGAAAAAAATTCAGTATGTCAAATATGGACTTTTGTCATGAGGATATAACATCCGAAGATATCAGTCTGAATGTATTGTATTAATCTTTTAGGACCCTTTGACCAGAAATAAGTTCAAAAGGTCAGATATGGACATCTATATGGCTTATGAAGCATCAGAAGGAGTCTATGAGTATGTATAGAAAGCCCAATATCGAGGACTCTTTGGCCAGAAATATGTTCAGGAGGTTAAAAGGGGACCTCTGAATAGCTGATTTATCATAAAAAGAATTCTATAACTTTATATAGTTTGAAAAATTTTGAGGACCCTTTGACCAGAAATAAGTTCAAAAGGTCAGATATGGACATCTATATAGATTTTGAAGCATCAGAGGGAGTCTATGAATATATATAGAAAGCCCAAGATCGAGGACTCTTTTATGAGAAATATGTTCAGGAGGTCAAAAGGGGACCTCTGAATAGCTGATTTAGCATCAAAAGAATTCTATAACTTTATATAGTTTGAACAATTTTGAGGACACTTTGACCACAAATAAGTTCAAAAGGTCAGATATGGACATCTATATGGCTTATAAAGCATCAAAAGGAGTCTATGAGTATGTATAGAAAGTCCGATATCGAGGACTCTTTGGCCAGAAATATGTTCAGGAGGTCAAAAGGGGACCTCTGAATAGCTGATTTATCATAAAAAGAATTCTATAACTTTATATAGTTTGAAAAATTTTGAGGACCCTTTGACCACAAATAAGTTCAAAAGGTCAGATATGGACATCTATATGGATTTTGAAGCATCAGAGGGAGACTATGAGTATATATAGAAAGCCCAATATCGAGAACTCTTTGGCAAGAAATATGTTCAGGAGGTCAAAAGGGGACCTCTGAATAGCTGATTTATCATCAAAAGAATTCTATAACTTTATATAGTTTGAAAAATTTTGAGGACCGTTTGACCACAAATAAGTTCAAAAGGTCAGATATGGACATCTATATGGATTTTGAAGCATCAGAGGGAGTCTATGAGTATATATAGAAAGCCCAATATCGAGAACTCTTTGGCCAGAAATATGTTCAGGAGGTCAAAAGGGGACCTCTGAATAGCTTATTTATCATCAAAAGAATTCTATAACGTTATATAGCTTGAAAAATTTTGAGGACCCTTTGACCACAAATAAGTTCAAAAGGTCAGATATGGACATATATATATGGCTTATGAAGCATTAGAAGGAGTATTTATAGAAAGCCCAAGTTTCGAAAACTCCTTGGCCAGAAAAAAATTCAGTATGTCAAATATGGACTTTTGTCATGAGGATATAACATCCGAAGATATCAGTCTGAATGTATTGTATTAATCTTTTAGGACCCTTTGACCAGAAATAAGTTCAAAAGGTCAGATATAGACATCTATATGGCTTATGAAGCATCAGAAGGAGTCTATGAGTATGTATAGAAAGCCCAATATCGAGGACTCTTTGGCCAGAAATATGTTCAGGAGGTCAAAAGGGGACCTCTGACTAGCTGATTTAGCATCAAAAGAATTCTATAACTTTATATAGTTTGAACAATTTTGAGGACACTTTGACCACAAATAAGTTCAAAAGGTCAGATATGGACATCTATATGGCTTATAAAGCAGCAAAAGGAGTCTATGAGTATGTATAGAAAGTCCAATATCGAGGACTCTTTGGCCAGAAATATGTTCAGGAGGTCAAAAGGGGACCTCTGAATAGCTGATTTATCATAAAAAGAATTCTATAACTTTATATAGTTTGAAAAATTTTGAGGACCCTTTGACCAGAAATAAGTTCAAAAGGTCAGATATGGACATCTATATAGATTTTGAAGCATCAGAGGGAGTCTATGAGTATATATAGAAAGCCTAAGATCGAGGACTCTTTGGTAAGAAATATGTTCAGGAGGTCAAAAGGGGACCTCTGAATAGCTGATTTAGCATCAAAAGAATTCTATAACTTTATATAGTTTGAACAATTTTGAGGACACTTTGACCACAAATAAGTTCAAAAGGTCAGATATGGACATCTATATGGCTTATAAAGCATCAAAAAGAGTCTATGAGTATGTATAGAAAGTCCGATATCGAGGAATCTTTGGCCAGAAATATGTTCAGGAGGTCAAAAGGGGACCTCTGAATTGCTGATTTATCATAAAAAGAATTCTATAACTTTATATAGTTTGAAAAATTTTGAGGACCCTTTGACCACAAATGAGTTCAAAAGGTAAGATATGGACATCTATATGGCTTATGATGCATCAGACGGAGTCTGAGTATGTATAGAAAGCCCAAGATCGAGGACTCTTTGGCCAAAAATATGTTCAGGAGGTCAAAACCTCTGAATAGCTGATTTATCATCAAAATGATTCTATAACTTTATATAGTTTGAAAAAATTTTGAGGACCCTTTGACCACAAATAAGTTTAAAAGGTCAGATATGGACATCTATATGGCTTATGAAGCATCAGAATGAGTATGTATAGAAAGCCCAAGTTTCGAATACTCCTTGGCCAGAAAAAAATTCAGTATGTCAAATATGGTCTTTTGTCAGGAGGATATAACATCCAAAGATATCAGTCTGAATGTATTGTACTAATCTTTTAGGACTCTTTGGCCAGAAATATGTTCAGTAGGTCAAAAGGGGACCTCTGAATAGCTGATTTATCATCAGAAAGAGTCTATAACTTTACATAGTTTAAAAACTTTTTAGGACCCTTTGACCAGAAATAAGTTCAAAAGGTCAGATATGGACATCTATGTGGCTTTTGAAGCATCAGAGGCAGTCTATGAGTATGTATAGAAAGTCCAAGATCGAGGACTCTTTGGCCAGAAATATGTTCAGGAGGTCAAAACCTCTGAATAGCTGATTTATCATCAAAAGAATTCTATAACTTTCTATAGTTTGAAAAATTTTGAGGACACTTTGACCACGAATAAGTTCAAAAGGTCAGATATGGACATCTATATGGCTTATGATGCATCAGAAGGAGTCTATGAGTATGTATAGAAAGCCCAAGATCGAGGACTCTTGGGCCAGAAATATGTTCAGGAGGTCTAAAACCTCTGAATAGCTGATTTATCATCAAAAGGATTCGACAACTTTATATATTTTAAAACATTTTGAGGACCCTTTGACCACAAATAAGTTCAAAAGGTCAGATATGGACATATATATGGCTTATGAAGCATTAGAAGGAGTATTTATAGAAAGCCCAAATTTCGAATACTCCTTGGCCAGAAAAAAATTCAGTAAGTCAAATATGGACTTTTGTCATGAGGATATAACATCCGAAGATATCAGTCTGAATGTATTGTATTAATCTTTTAGGACCCTTTGACCACAAATGAGTTCAAAAGGTCAGATATGGACATCTATATGGATTTTGAAGCATCAGAGGGAGTCTATGAGTATATATAGAAAGCCCAATATCGAGGAATCTTTGGCCAGAAATATGTTCAGGAGGTCAAAAGGGGACCTCTGAATAGCTGATTTATCATAAAAAGAATTCTATAACTTTATATATTTTGAAAAATTTTGTGGACACTTTGACCACAAATAAGTTCAAAAGGTCAGATATGGACATCTATATGGCTTATGATGCATCAGACGGAGTCTATGTATAGAAAGCCCAAGATCGAGGACTCTTTGGCCAAAAATATGTTCAGGAGGTCAAAACCTCTGAATAGCTGATTTATCATCAAAATGATTCTATAACTTTATATAGTTTGAAAAAATTTTGAGGACCCTTTGACCACAAATAAGTTTAAAAGGTCAGATATGGACATCTATATGGCTTATGAAGCATCAGAATGAGTATGTATAGAAAGCCCAAGTTTCGAATACTCCTTGGCCAGAAAAAAATTCAGTATGTCAAATATGGTCTTTTGTCAGGAGGATATAACATCCAAAGATATCAGTCTGAATGTATTGTACTAATCTTTTAGGACTCTTTGGCCAGAAATATGTTCAGTAGGTCAAAAGGGGACCTCTGAATAGCTGATTTATCATCAGAAAGAGTCTATAACTTTACATAGTTTAAAAACTTTTTAGGACCCTTTGACCAGAAATAAGTTCAAAAGGTCAGATATGGACATCTATGTGGCTTTTGAAGCATCAGAGGCAGTCTATGAGTATGTATAGAAAGTCCAAGATCGAGGACTCTTTGGCCAGAAATATGTTCAGGAGGTCAAAACCTCTGAATAGCTGATTTATCATCAAAAGAATTCTATAACTTTCTATAGTTTGAAAAATTTTGAGGACACTTTGACCACGAATAAGTTCAAAAGGTCAGATATGGACATCTATATGGCTTATGATGCATCAGAAGGAGTCTATGAGTATGTATAGAAAGCCCAAGATCGAGGACTCTTGGGCCAGAAATATGTTCAGGAGGTCTAAAACCTCTGAATAGCTGATTTATCATCAAAAGGATTCGACAACTTTATATATTTTAAAACATTTTGAGGACCCTTTGATCACAAATAAGTTCAAAAGGTCAGATATGGACATATATATGGCTTATGAACTATCAGAAGGAGTATATATAGAAAGCCCATGTTTCGAATACTCCTTGGCCAGAAAAATGTTCAGGAGGTCAAAAGGGGCCCCATGAAATACTGATTTATCATCAAAAGGAGTCTATGAGTATATATAGAAAGCCCAAGATCAAGGACTCTTTGGCCAGAAATATGTTCAGGAGGTCAAAAGGGGCCCCATGAATAGCTGATTTAACATCAAAAGGAGTCTATAACTTTATATAGTTTGAAAAATTTTGAGGACAATTTGACCACAAATAAGTTCAAAAGGTCAGATATGGACATCTATATGGCTTATGAAGCATCAGAAGGAGTCAATGAGTATGTATAGAAAGCCCAAGTTCGATGATTTTTTGGCCGGAAAAATGTTCAGGAGGTCAAAAGGGGACCTCTGAATAGCTGATTTATCATCAAAAGAATTCTATAACTTTATATAGTTTGAAAAATTTTGAGGACACTTTGACCACAAATAAGTTCAAAAGGTCAGATATTGACATACATATATATATATATGGCTTATGAAGCATCAGAGGGAGTCCTATGAGTATGTATAGAAAGCCCAAGATCGAGGACTCTATGGCCAGAAATATATTCCTTGTGTCAAAAATGGACTTCTGTATGGTTGACATAACATCAGAAAGAGTCATCGAGTATGTATTGAAAGCCCAAGTTTCGAATACTCCTTGGGCAGAAAAAAATTCAGTATGTCAAATATGGACTTTTTTCATGAGGATATAACATCCGAAGATATCAGTCTGAATGTATTGTATTTATCTTTTAGGACTCTTTGGCCAGAAATATGTTCAGTAGGTCAAAAGGGGACCTCTGAGTAGCTGATTTATCAAAATGTTGAGGACACTTTGACCACAAATAAGTTCAAAAGGTCAGATATGGACATCTATATGGCTTATGAAGCATCAGAAGGAATCTATGAATATGTATAGAAAGCCCAAGATCAAGGACTCTTTGGCCAGAAATATGTTAAGCAGGTCAAATGGAGACCTCTGTATAGCTGATTTATCATCAGGAGACTATAACTTTACATAGTTTGAAAAATGTTGAGGACACTTTGAGCAGAAATAATTTCAAAAGGTAAGCCATAAGCCATATCTGTTTGGATATCTATATTGGCTTATGAAGCATCAGGAGTAAATGAGTATGTATTGAAATCGAGGACTGTTTGGCCAAAAATATGTTACTTTGGTCAAACGTACTTACGTACATCAGGAGTCGAAGAGTATGTATAGAAAGTTAACATCAGTTGACTGAATGTATAAGTAGGTTAATGTGCAGTGAAGGAATATCATTACACTAGCTGTTGCTTTACAATGGAAACAATTATAGTAGTTAGTTCTGGTGTGCAATGCAATGCGAAAAGTGCTTTGTCTATATGTTTATTCTTAAGTGCATTCTGTCGTTGGGCAACGTTAGAATGCACTGAAGAATAAACATATAGATAAAGCACTTTTCGCATTGCATTGCACACCAGAGCTAACTCCTTCCCATGTTCATTAAAGATATAACATTTATGCATTGCACAAAGGATCTAACGTTGTCCACTGAAAAATAACATATAGGCTATGCACTTCTTGGATTGCATTGCATTGCACAGTAGATCTAATTCATTCCCATGTTCATTAAAGAGATAACAAGTGTTGTTGCATTGCATTGCACAAACGATCTTACGTTGTGCATTGAAGAATAACATAAAGGCTATGCGCTTTATGCATTGCACACCAGAACTAACTCCTTCCCATGTTCATTAAAGGGATAACATGTTGCATTGCATTGTACTGCACAAACGATCTAACGCTGTGCACTGAAAAATAACATATAGGCTATGCACTTCTTGGATTGCATTGCATTGCACAGTAGATCTAATTCATTCCCATGTTCATTAAAGAGATAACAAGTGTTGTTGCATTGCATTGCACAAACGATCTTACGTTGTGCATTGAAGAATAACATAAAGGCTATGCGCTTTATGCATTGCACACCAGAACTAACTCCTTCCCATGTTCATTAAAGGGATAACATGTTGCATTGCATTGTACTGCACAAACGATCTAACGCTGTGCACTGAAGAATAACATATAGGCTATGCACTTTTTGCATTGCTTTGCATTGCACACCAGAACTAACTCCTTCAAATGTTTACTAAAGAGATAACATTTTGCATTGCATTGCACAAACGATCTAACAACGCACTGAAGAATAACATATAGGCCATGCACTTTTTGCATTGCATTGCATTGCACACCAGATCAAACTCCTTCCCATGTTCAATAAAGAGATAATATGTTGCATTGCATTGCACAAACGATCTAACAACGCACTGAAGAATAACATATAGGCCATGCACTTTTTGCATTACATTGCATTGCACACCAGAACTAACTCCTTCATATGTTTATTAAAGAGATAAAATTTTGCATTGCATTGCTACAAACGATCTAACGTTGTGCATTGAAGAATAATATAGGCTATGCAATTCTTGCATTGCATTGCACACAAGAACTAACTCAGTCCCATTTTCTTTAAAGAGATAAGTTGCAATGTTGTTGCATTGCATTGCACAAACGATCTATCGTTGTGCATTGAATTGTAACATAGCCTGCACTTTTTGCATTGCATTGCACACCAGATTTAACTCCTTCCCAAGTTCAGTAAAAAGATAACATATGTTATGCAACATTTCATTGTTTTGCAGAAACGATCTAACGTTGTCCACTGAAGAATATTTATGCACTTTTTGCATTGTATTGCATTGCACACCAGAACTAACTCCTTCAAATGTTTATTAAAGAGATAACATTTTGCATTGCACAAACGATCTAACGTTTGTATCTATCTAACGTTACGATCTAATAAGAAATACGGTGCAATGATGTTGTATTGCATTGCACAAACGATAACATATGTTATGCAACATTCTATTGCTTTGCACAAACGATCTAACACTGTGCACTAAAGAATAACATTTATGCATTTTTTGCATTGCATTGCACACCAGAACTAACTCCTTCAAATGTTTATTAAAGAGATAACATTTTGCACGATCTAACGTTGTGCTTTGAAGAATAACTTATAGGCTAAATATGCATGCATTGTATTGCATTGCACACCCGAACTAACTCCGTCCCATGTTCATTAAAGAGATGATATGATATGTTATGCAACATTTCATTGTTTTGCACAAACGATCTAACGTTGTGCATTGAAGAGTAACATAGGCTATTCACTTTTTGCTTTGCATTGCATTGCACACCAGAACTAACTACTTCCCATGTTTATTAAAGAGATAACATTTTGCATTGCATTGCACAAACGATCTAACGTTGTGCATTGAAGAGTAAAATAGGCCATGCATTTTTTGCATTGCTTTGCATTGCATTGCACACATGAACTTATTCCTTCAAATGTTTATTAAAGAGATAACATGTTGCATTGCATTGCACAAACGATCTAACGTTGTGCATTGAAGAATGACATAGTGGACATAACTAAATGCATGGATTGTGTTGCTTGTACAGCCGAACTAACTTATTCCCATGTTCATTAAAGAGATAACATCTGTTGTTGCATTGCATTGCACAAACGATCTAACGTTGTGCAATGAAGAGTAACATAGGCCATGCACTTTTTGCATTGCATTGCATTGTATTGCACACCAGATCAAACTCCTTCCCATGTTCAATAAAGAGATAATATGTTGCATTGCTTTGCACAAACGATTTACCGCTGTGCACTGAATAACATTTATGCACTTTTTGCATTGCATTGCACACCAGAACATTCAACAGAACACCTTCAAATGCTTATTAAAGAGATAACATTTTGCATTGCATTGTGCATTGCATAACGTTGTGCATTGAAGAATAACATATAGGCTATATGCATGCATTGCATTGCATTGCACATCCGAACTAACTCCTTCCCATGTTTATTAAAGAGATAACATATGTTATGCACAAACGATCTAACGTTTTGCATTGAAGAGTAACATTGGCTATTCACTTTTTGCATTGCATTGCATTGCATTGCACACCATAACTAACTTTTCTAACATTTGAAGGAGTTAGTTCTGCAAAAAGTGCATAAATGTTATTATTCAGTGCACAACATTAGATCGTTTCTGCAATGTAATGCAATGCAACATGTTATCTCTTTAGTGAACATGGGAAAGAGTTAGTTCTGGTGTGCAATTCAATGCAATGCAAAAAGTGCATGGTCTATGTTTCTCTTCAATGCACAACGTTAGATCGTTTGCGCAATGCAATGCAAAATGTTATCTCTTAAATGAACATTTGAAGGAGTTAGTTCTAATGTGCAATGCAATTCAAAAAGTGCACGGGCTATGTTATCTCTTTAATAGACATTTGAAGGAGTAAGATCTGGTGTGCAATGCAATGCAATGCCAAAAGTCCATACCCTAAATGTTATTCTTCAGTGCACAACGTTAGATCGTTTCTACAATGCAATGCAATTCAATGCAATGCAACATGTTATCTCTTTACTGAACATGGGAAGGAGTTAGTTTCAGTGTGCAATGCAATGCAAAAAGTACATACATTTTATTCTTCAATGCACAAAGTTAGATCGTTTCTGCAATGCAATGCAATGCAATGCAACGCAACATGTGTTTTCTCTTTAATGAACATGGGAAGGAGTTAGTTCTGGTGTGCAATGCAATACAATGCATGCATTTAGCCTATATGTTATTCTTCAATGCACAACATTGATCGTTGAGACAAACGATCGTTTTGTGCAATGCAATGCAAAATGATATCTCTTTATGAACATGGGAAGAGGTTAGTTCTGCTGTGCAATGCAATGCAAAAAGTGCATAAATGTTATTCTTCAGTGCACATCGTTAGATCGTTTGTGCAAAGCAATGCAATGTTGCATAACATGTTTAATGAACATGTGAAGGAGTTAGTTCGGGTGTGCAATGCAATACAATGCATGCATTTAGCCTGTATGTTATTCTTCAATGCACAACGTTAGATCGTTTGTGCAATGCAATGCAACATATTATCTCTTTATTGAACATGGGAAGGAGTTTGATCTGGTGTGCAATGCAATGCAATGCAAAAAGTGCATGGCCTATGTTACTCTTCATTGCACAACGTTAGATCGTTTGTGCAATGCAATGCAACAACATAAATGTTATCTCTTTAAAGAACATGGGAAGGAGTTAGTTCTGGTGTGCAATGCAATGCGAAAAGTGCATTATCTATATGTTCCGGTATTCTACCGTGCATTCTATCGTTGTCCAACGGAATGAGTTAATTGTGTCCATTGTAAAGCAAAAGCCAGTGCAATGATTTTCCTTTACTGCACATTAATTAATCTACTTATACATTCAGTCAACTGATGTTAACTTTCTATACTCTTCGACTCGTGATCAGCCAATACAGAAGTCCATATTTGACCAAAGTAACATATTTCTGGCCAAAGAGTCCTCGATCTAGGGCTTTCTAAACATAATCATAGACTCCTTCTGATGCTTCATAAGCCATATAGATGTCTACATCTGACCTTTTGAACTTATTTGTGGTCAAAGTGTCCTCAAAATTTTTCAAACTATATAACGTTATAGACTCCTTTTGATGATAAATCAGCTATTCATAGGGCCCCTTTTGACCTCCTGAACATATATCTGGCCAAAGATTCCTCGATCTTTGGCTTTCTATATATACTCATAGACTCCCTCTGATGCTTCAAAAGTCATATAGATGTCCATAACTGACCTTTTGAACTAATTTGTGATCAAAGTGTCCTCAAAATTTATCAAGCTATATAAAGTTCTAGAATCCTTTTGCGATAAATCAGCTATTCAGAGGTTTTCACCTCCTGAACATATTTCTGGCCAAAGAGTCCTCGATCTTGGGCTTTCTATACATACTCATAGACTCCTTCTGATGCATCATAAGCCATATAGATGTCCATATCTGACCTTCTGAACTCATTTGTGGTCAAAGTGTCCTCAAAATTTTTCAAACTATATAAAGTTATAGAATTCTTTTGATGATAAATCAGCTATTCAGAGGTGCTCTTTTGACCTCCTGAACATATTTCTGGCCAAAGAGTCCTCGATCTTGGGCATTCTATACATACTCATAGACTCCTTCTGATGCTTCATAAGCCATATAGATGTCCACATCTGACCTATTGAACTTATTTGTGGTCAACGTGACCTCAAAATTTTTCAAACTATATAAAGTTCTAAAATCCTTTTGATGATAAATCAGCTATTCAGAGGTTTTGACCTCCTGAACATATTTCTGGCCAAAGAGTCCTCGATCTTGGGCTTTCTATGCATACTCATAGACTCCTTCTGATGCTTCATAAGCCATATAGATGGCCATATCTGACCTTTTGAACTTATTTCTGGTCAAAGTGTCCTCAAAATTTTTCAAACAATATAAAGTTATAGAATCCGTTTGATGATAAATCAGCTATTCAGAGGTCCCCTGTTGACCTACGGAACATATTTCTGGCCAAAGAGTCCTCGATATTGGGCTTTCTACACATACTCATAGACTCCTTCTGATGCTTCATAAGCCATATAGATGTCCATATCTGACCTTTTGAACTTATTTGTGGTCAAAGTGTCATCAAAATTTTTCAACCTATATAAAGTTATAGAATCCTTTTGATGATAAATCAGCTATTCAGAGGTTTTGACCTCCTGAACATATTTCTGGCCAAAGAGTCCTCGATCTTGGGCTTTCTATGCATACTCATAGACTCCTTCTGATGCATCATAAGCCATATAGATGTCCATCTTTGGCCTTTTGAACTTATTTGTGGTCAAAGTGTCCTGCAATTTTTTCAAACAATATAAAGTTATAGAATTATTTTGATGATAAATCAGCTATTCAGAGGTCCCCTGTTGACCTACGGAACATATTTCTGGCCAACGATTCCTAAAAAATTAATACTGATATCTTCATACTGATATCTTCGGATTCTACATCCTCCTGACAAAAGTCCATATTTGACATACTGAATTTTTTTCTGGCCAAGGAGTATTCGAAACTTGGGCTTTCTATACATACTCCTTCTGATGCTTCATAAGCCATATATATGTCCATATCTGACCTTTTGAACTTATTTCTGGTCAAAGGGTCCTCAAAATTTTTCAAACTATATAAAGTTATAGACTCCTTTTGGTTATAAATCAGCTATTCAGAGGTTTTGACCTCCTGAACATATTTCTGGCGAAAGAGTCCTCGATCTTGGGCTTTCTATACATACTCATAGACTCCTTCTGATGCATCATAAGCCATATAGATGTCCATCTTTGGCCTTTTGAACTTATTTGTGGTCAAAGTGTCCTCCAAATTTTTCAAACAATATAAAGTTATAGAATTCTTTTGATGATAAATCAGCTATTCAGAGGTCCCCTGTTGACCTACGGAACATATTTCTGGCCAAAGAGTCCTAAAAAATTAATATTGATATCTTCAGACTGATATCTTCGGATTCTATATCCTCCTGACAAAAGTCCATATTTGACATACTGAATTTTTTTCTGGCCAAGGAGTATTCGAAACTTGGGCTTTCTATACATACTCCTTCTGATGTTTCATAAGCCATATATATGTCCATATCTGACCTTTTGAACTTATTTGTGGTCAAATTGTCCTCAAAATTTTTCAAACTATATAAAGTTATAGAATTCCTTTGATGATAAATCAGCTATTCAGAGGTCCCCTTTTGACCTCCTGAACATATTTCTGGTCAAAGAGTCCTCGATCTTGGACTTTCTATACATACTCATAGACTCCTTCTGATGCATCATAAGCCATATAGATGTCCATCTTTGGCCTTTTGAACTCATTTGTGGTCAAAGTGTCCTCAAAATTTTTCAAACTATATAAGTCATAGAATTCTTTTGATGATAAATCAGCTATTAAGAGGTGCTCTTTTGACCTCCTCAACATATTTCTGGCCAAAGAGTCCTCGATCTTGGGCTTTCTATACATACTCATAGACTCATTCTGATGCTTCATAAGCCATATAAATGTCCAAATCTGACCTTTTGAACTTATTTGTGGTCAACGTGTCATCAAAATTGTTCAAAATATATAAAGTTCTAAAATCCTTTTGATGATAAATCAGCTATTCAGAGGTTTTGACCTCCTGAACATATTTCTGGCCAAAGAGTCCTCGATCTTGGGCTTTCTATGCATACTCATAGACTCCTTCTGATGCTTCATAAGCCATATAGATGGCCATATCTGACCTTTTGAACTTATTTGTGGTCAAAGTGTCCTCCAAATTTTTCAAACAATATAAAGTTATAGAATTCTTTTGATGATAAATCAGCTATTCAGAGGTCCCCTGTTGACCTACGGAACATATTTCTGGCCAAAGATTCCTAAAAAATTCATACTGATATCTTCAGACTGATATCTTCGGATTCTACATCCTCCTGACAAAAGTCCATATTTGACATACTGAATTTTTTTCTGACCAAGGAGTATTCAAAACTTGGGCTTTCTATACATACTCCTTCTGATGCTTCATAAGCCATATATATGTCCATATCTGACCTTTTGAACTTATTTCTGGTCAAAGGGTCCTCAAAAATTTTCAAACTATATAAAGTTATAGACTCCTTTTGATGATAAATCAGCTATTCAGAGGTTTTGACCTCCTGAACATATTTCTGGCCAAAGAGTCCTCGATCTTGGGCTTTCTATACATACTCATAGACTCCTTCTGATGCATCATAATTCATATAGATGTCCATCTTTGGCCTTTTGAACTCATTTGTGGTCAAAGTGTCCTCAAAATTTTTCAAACTATATAAAGTCATAGAATTCTTTTGATGATAAATCAGCTATTCAGAGGTGCTCTTTTGACCTCCTCAACATATTTCTGGCCAAAGAGTCCTCGATATTGGGCTTTCTATACATACTCATAGACTCATTCTGATGCTTCATAAGCCATATACAATAAATGTCCATATCTGACCTTTTGAACTTATTTGTGGTCAACGTGTCATCAAAATTGTTCAAACTATATAAAGTTCTAAAATCCTTTTGATGATAAATCAGCTATTCAGAGGTTTTGACCTCCTGAACATATTTCTGGCCAAAGAGTCCTCGATCTTGGGCTTTCTATGCATACTCATAGACTACTTCTGATGCATCATAAGCCATATAGATGTCCATCTTTGGCCTTTTGAACTTATTTGTGGTCAAAGTGTCCTCCAAATTTTTCAAACAATATAAAGTTATAGAATTCTTTTGATGATAAATCAGCTATTCAGAGGTCCCCTGTTGACCTACGGAACATATTTCTGGCCAACGATTCCTAAAAAATTAATACTGATATCTTCAGACTGATATCTTCGGATTCTACATCCTCCTGACAAAAGTCCATATTTGACATACTGAATTTTTTTCTGGCCAAGGAGTATTCGAAACTTGGGCTTTCTATACATACTCCTTCTGATGCTTCATAAGCCATATATATGTCCATATCTGACCTTTTGAACTTATTTCTGGTCAAAGGGTCCTCAAAAATTTTCAAACTATATAAAGTTATAGACTCCTTTTGATGATAAATCAGCTATTCAGAGGTTTTGACCTCCTGAACATATTTCTGGCCAAAGAGTCCTCGATCTTGGGCTTTCTATACATACTCATAGACTCCTTCTGATGCATCATAAGCCATATAGATGTCCATCTTTGGCCTTTTGAACTCATTTGTGGTCAAAGTGTCCTCAAAATTTTTCAAACTATATAAAGTCATAGAATTCTTTTGATGATAAATCAGCTATTCAGAGGTGCTCTTTTGACCTCCTCAACATATTTCTGGCCAAAGAGTCCTCGATATTGGGCTTTCTATACATACTCATAGACTCATTCTGATGCTTCATAAGCCATATAAATGTCCATATCTGACCTTTTGAACTTATTTGTGGTCAACGTGTCATCAAAATTGTTCAAACTATATAAAGTTCTAAAATCCTTTTGATGATAAATCAGCTATTCAGAGGTTTTGACCTCCTGAACATATTTCTGGCCAAAGAGTCCTCGATCTTGGGCTTTCTATGCATACTCATAGACTCCTTCTGATGCATCATAAGCCATATAGATGTCCATCTTTGGCCTTTTGAACTCATTTGTGGTCAAAGTGTCCTCAAAATTTTTCAAACTATATAAAGTCATAGAATTCTTTTGATGATAAATCAGCTATTCAGAGGTGCTCTTTTGACCTCCTCAACATATTTCTGGCCAAAGAGTCCTCGATATTGGGCTTTCTATACATACTCATAGACTCATTCTGATGCTTCATAAGCCATATAAATGTCCATATCTGACCTTTTGAACTTATTTGTGGTCAACGTGTCATCAAAATTGTTCAAACTATATAAAGTTCTAAAATCCTTTTGATGATAAATCAGCTATTCAGAGGTTTTGACCTCCTGAACATATTTCTGGCCAAAGAGTCCTCGATCTTGGGCTTTCTATGCATACTCATAGACTCCTTCTGATGCATCATAAGCCATATAGATGTCCATCTTTGGCCTTTTGAACTTATTTGTGGTCAAAGTGTCCTCCAAATTTTTCAAACAATATAAAGTTATAGAATTCTTTTGATGATAAATCAGCTATTCAGAGGTCCCCTGTTGACCAACGGAACATATTTCTGGCCAACGATTCCTAAAAAATTAATACTGATATCTTCAGACTGATATCTTCGGATTCTACATCCTCCTGACAAAAGTCCATATTTGACATACTGAATTTTTTTCTGGCCAAGGAGTATTCGAAACTTGGGCTTTCTATACATACTCCTTCTGATGCTTCATAAGCCATATATATGTCTATATCTGACCTTTTGAACTTATTTCTGGTCAAAGGGTCCTCAAAATTTTTCAAACTATATAAAGTTATAGACTCCTTTTGATGATAAATCAGCTATTCAGAGGTTTTGACCTCCTGAACATATTTCTGGCCAAAGAGTCCTCGATCTTGGGCTTTCTATACATACTCATAGACTCCTTCTGATGCATCATAAGCCATATAGATGTCCATCTTTGGCCTTTTGAACTTATTTGTGGTCAAAGTGTCCTCCAAATTTTTCAAACAATATAAAGTTATAGAATTCTTTTGATGATAAATCAGCTATTCAGAGGTCCCCTGTTGACCTACGGAACATATTTCTGGCCAAAGAGTCCTCGATCTTGGGCTTTCTATACATACTCATAGACTCCTTCTGATGCTTCATAAGCCATATAGATGTCCATATCTGACCTATTGAACTTATTTGTGGTCAACGTGACCTCACAATTTTTCAAACTATATAAAGTTCTAAAATCCTTTTGATGATAAATCAGCTATTCAGAGGTTTTGACCTCCTCAACATATTTCTGGCCAAAGAGTCCTCGATCTTGGGCTTTCTATGCATACTCATAGACTCCTTCTGATGCTTCATAAGCCATATAGATGGCCATATCTGACCTTTTGAACTTATTTGTGGTCAACGTGTCATCAAAATTGTTCAAACTATATAAAGTTCTAAAATCCTTTTGATGATAAATCAGCTATTCAGAGGTTTTGACCTCCTGAACATATTTCTGGCCAAAGAATCCTCGATCTTGGGCTTTCTATGCATACTCATAGACTCCCTCTGATGCTTCAAAAGCCATATAGATGTCCATATCTGACCTTTTGAACTTATTTCTGGTCAAAGGGTCCTTAAAAGTTTTCAAACTATATAAAGTTATAGAATTCTTTCGATGATAAATCATCTATTCAGACGTCCCCTTTTGACCTCCTGAACATATTTCTGGCCAAAGAGTCCTCGATATTGGGCTTTCTACACATACTCATAGACTCCTTCTGATGCTTCATAAGCCATATAGATGTCCATATCTGACCTTTTGAACTTATTTGTGGTCAAAGTGTCATCAAAATTTTTCAACCTATATAAAGTTATAGAATCCTTTTGATGATAAATCAGCTATTCAGAGGTTTTGACCTCCTGAACATATTTCTGGCCAAAGAGTCCTCGATCTTGGGCTTTCTATGCATACTCATAGACTCCTTCTAATGCATCATAAGCCATATAGATGTCCATCTTTGGCCTTTTGAACTTATTTGTGGTCAAAGTGTCCTCCAATTTTTTCAAACAATATAAAGTTATAGAATTATTTTGATGATAAATCAGCTATTCAGAGGTCCCCTGTTGACCTACGGAACATATTTCTGGCCAACGATTCCTAAAAAATTAATACTGATATCTTCATACTGATATCTTCGGATTCTACATCCTCCTGACAAAAGTCCATATTTGACATACTGAATTTTTTTCTGGCCAAGGAGTATTCGAAACTTGGGCTTTCTATACATACTCCTTCTGATGCTTCATAAGCCATATATATGTCCATATCTGACCTTTTGAACTTATTTCTGGTCAAAGGGTCCTCAAAATTTTTCAAACTATATAAAGTTATAGACTCCTTTTGATTATAAATCAGCTATTCAGAGGTTTTGACCTCCTGAACATATTTCTGGCGAAAGAGTCCTCGATCTTGGGCTTTCTATACATACTCATAGACTCCTTCTGATGCATCATAAGCCATATAGATGTCCATCTTTGGCCTTTTGAACTTATTTGTGGTCAAAGTGTCCTCCAAATTTTTCAAACAATATAAAGTTATAGAATTCTTTTGATGATAAATCAGCTATTCAGAGGTCCCCTGTTGACCTACGGAACATATTTCTGGCCAAAGAGTCCTAAAAAATTAATATTGATATCTTCAGACTGATATCTTCGGATTCTATATCCTCCTGACAAAAGTCCATATTTGACATACTGAATTTTTTTCTGGCCAAGGAGTATTCGAAACTTGGGCTTTCTATACATACTCCTTCTGATGTTTCATAAGCCATATATATGTCCATATCTGACCTTTTGAACTTATTTGTGGTCAAATTGTCCTCAAAATTTTTCAAACTATATAAAGTTATAGAATTCCTTTGATGATAAATCAGCTATTCAGAGGTCCCCTTTTGACCTCCTGAACATATTTCTGGTCAAAGAGTCCTCGATCTTGGACTTTCTATACATACTCATAGACTCCTTCTGATGCATCATAAGCCATATAGATGTCCATCTTTGGCCTTTTGAACTCATTTGTGGTCAAAGTGTCCTCAAAATTTTTCAAACTATATAAGTCATAGAATTCTTTTGATGATAAATCAGCTATTAAGAGGTGCTCTTTTGACCTCCTCAACATATTTCTGGCCAAAGAGTCCTCGATCTTGGGCTTTCTATACATACTCATAGACTCATTCTGATGCTTCATAAGCCATATAAATGTCCAAATCTGACCTTTTGAACTTATTTGTGGTCAACGTGTCATCAAAATTGTTCAAAATATATAAAGTTCTAAAATCCTTTTGATGATAAATCAGCTATTCAGAGGTTTTGACCTCCTGAACATATTTCTGGCCAAAGAGTCCTCGATCTTTGGCTTTCTATGCATACTCATAGACTCCTTCTGATGCTTCATAAGCCATATAGATGGCCATATCTGACCTTTTGAACTTATTTGTGGTCAAAGTGTCCTCCAAATTTTTCAAACAATATAAAGTTATAGAATTCTTTTGATGATAAATCAGCTATTCAGAGGTCCCCTGTTGACCTACGGAACATATTTCTGGCCAAAGATTCCTAAAAAATTCATACTGATATCTTCAGACTGATATCTTCGGATTCTACATCCTCCTGACAAAAGTCCATATTTGACATACTGAATTTTTTTCTGACCAAGGAGTATTCAAAACTTGGGCTTTCTATACATACTCCTTCTGATGCTTCATAAGCCATATATATGTCCATATCTGACCTTTTGAACTTATTTCTGGTCAAAGGGTCCTCAAAAATTTTCAAACTATATAAAGTTATAGACTCCTTTTGATGATAAATCAGCTATTCAGAGGTTTTGACCTCCTGAACATATTTCTGGCCAAAGAGTCCTCGATCTTGGGCTTTCTATACATACTCATAGACTCCTTCTGATGCATCATAAGCCATATAGATGTCCATCTTTGGCCTTTTGAACTCATTTGTGGTCAAAGTGTCCTCAAAATTTTTCAAACTATATAAAGTCATAGAATTCTTTTGATGATAAATCAGCTATTCAGAGGTGCTCTTTTGACCTCCTCAACATATTTCTGGCCAAAGAGTCCTCGATATTGGGCTTTCTATACATACTCATAGACTCATTCTGATGCTTCATAAGCCATATACAGTAAATGTCCATATCTGACCTTTTGAACTTATTTGTGGTCAACGTGTCATCAAAATTGTTCAAACTATATAAAGTTCTAAAATCCTTTTGATGATAAATCAGCTATTCAGAGGTTTTGACCTCCTGAACATATTTCTGGCCAAAGAGTCCTCGATCTTGGGCTTTCTATGCATACTCATAGACTACTTCTGATGCATCATAAGCCATATAGATGTCCATCTTTGGCCTTTTGAACTTATTTGTGGTCAAAGTGTCCTCCAAATTTTTCAAACAATATAAAGTTATAGAATTCTTTTGATGATAAATCAGCTATTCAGAGGTCCCCTGTTGACCTACGGAACATATTTCTGGCCAACGATTCCTAAAAAATTAATACTGATATCTTCAGACTGATATCTTCGGATTCTACATCCTCCTGACAAAAGTCCATATTTGACATACTGAATTTTTTTCTGGCCAAGGAGTATTCGAAACTTGGGCTTTCTATACATACTCCTTCTGATGCTTCATAAGCCATATATATGTCCATATCTGACCTTTTGAACTTATTTTTGGTCAAAGGGTCCTCAAAAATTTTCAAACTATATAAAGTTATAGACTCCTTTTGATGATAAATCAGCTATTCAGAGGTTTTGACCTCCTGAACATATTTCTGGCCAAAGAGTCCTCGATCTTGGGCTTTCTATACATACTCATAGACTCCTTCTGATGCATCATAAGCCATATAGATGTCCATCTTTGGCCTTTTGAACTCATTTGTGGTCAAAGTGTCCTCAAAATTTTTCAAACTATATAAAGTCATAGAATTCTTTTGATGATAAATCAGCTATTCAGAGGTGCTCTTTTGACCTCCTCAACATATTTCTGGCCAAAGAGTCCTCGATATTGGGCTTTCTATACATACTCATAGACTCATTCTGATGCTTCATAAGCCATATAAATGTCCATATCTGACCTTTTGAACTTATTTGTGGTCAACGTGTCATCAAAATTGTTCAAACTATATAAAGTTCTAAAATCCTTTTGATGATAAATCAGCTATTCAGAGGTTTTGACCTCCTGAACATATTTCTGGCCAAAGAGTCCTCGATCTTGGGCTTTCTATGCATACTCATAGACTCCTTCTGATGCATCATAAGCCATATAGATGTCCATCTTTGGCCTTTTGAACTCATTTGTGGTCAAAGTGTCCTCAAAATTTTTCAAACTATATAAAGTCATAGAATTCTTTTGATGATAAATCAGCTATTCAGAGGTGCTCTTTTGACCTCCTCAACATATTTCTGGCCAAAGAGTCCTCGATATTGGGCTTTCTATACATACTCATAGACTCATTCTGATGCTTCATAAGCCATATAAATGTCCATATCTGACCTTTTGAACTTATTTGTGGTCAACGTGTCATCAAAATTGTTCAAACTATATAAAGTTCTAAAATCCTTTTGATGATAAATCAGCTATTCAGAGGTTTTGACCTCCTGAACATATTTCTGGCCAAAGAGTCCTCGATCTTGGGCTTTCTATGCATACTCATAGACTCCTTCTGATGCATCATAAGCCATATAGATGTCCATCTTTGGCCTTTTGAACTTATTTGTGGTCAAAGTGTCCTCCAAATTTTTCAAACAATATAAAGTTATAGAATTCTTTTGATGATAAATCAGCTATTCAGAGGTCCCCTGTTGACCAACGGAACATATTTCTGGCCAACGATTCCTAAAAAATTAATACTGATATCTTCAGACTGATATCTTCGGATTCTACATCCTCCTGACAAAAGTCCATATTTGACATACTGAATTTTTTTCTGGCCAAGGAGTATTCGAAACTTGGGCTTTCTATACATACTCCTTCTGATGCTTCATAAGCCATATATATGTCCATATCTGACCTTTTGAACTTATTTCTGGTCAAAGGGTCCTCAAAATTTTTCAAACTATATAAAGTTATAGACTCCTTTTGATGATAAATCAGCTATTCAGAGGTTTTGACCTCCTGAACATATTTCTGGCCAAAGAGTCCTCGATCTTGGGCTTTCTATACATACTCATAGACTCCTTCTGATGCATCATAAGCCATATAGATGTCCATCTTTGGCCTTTTGAACTTATTTGTGGTCAAAGTGTCCTCCAAATTTTTCAAACAATATAAAGTTATAGAATTCTTTGATGATAAATCAGCTATTCAGAGGTCCCCTGTTGACCTACGGAACATATTTCTGGCCAAAGAGTCCTCGATCTTGGGCTTTCTATACATACTCATAGACTCCTTCTGATGCTTCATAAGCCATATAGATGTCCATATCTGACCTATTGAACTTATTTGTGGTCAACGTGACCTCACAATTTTTCAAACTATATAAAGTTCTAAAATCCTTTTGATGATAAATCAGCTATTCAGAGGTTTTGACCTCCTCAACATATTTCTGGCCAAAGAGTCCTCGATCTTGGGCTTTCTATGCATACTCATAGACTCCTTCTGATGCTTCATAAGCCATATAGATGGCCATATCTGACCTTTTGAACTTATTTGTGGTCAACGTGTCATCAAAATTGTTCAAACTATATAAAGTTCTAAAATCCTTTTGATGATAAATCAGCTATTCAGAGGTTTTGACCTCCTGAACATATTTCTGGCCAAAGAGTCCTCGATCTTGGGCTTTCTATGCATACTCATAGACTCCTTCTGATGCATCATAAGCCATATAGATGTCCATCTTTGGCCTTTTGAACTTATTTGTGGTCAAAGTGTCCTCCAAATTTTTCAAACAATATAAAGTTATAGAATTCTTTTGATGATAAATCAGCTATTCAGAGGTCCCCTGTTGACCTACGGAACATATTTCTGGCCAACGATTCCTAAAAAATTCATACTGATATCTTCAGACTGATATCTTCGGATTCTACATCCTCCTGACAAAAGTCCATATTTGACATACTGAATTTTTTTCTGGCCAAGGAGTATTCGAAACTTGGGCTTTCTATACATACTCCTTCTGATGCTTCATAAGCCATATATATGTCCATATCTGACCTTTTGAACTTATTTCTGGTCAAAGGGTCCTCAAAATTTTTCAAACTATATAAAGTTATAGACTCCTTTTGATGATAAATCAGCTATTCAGAGGTTTTGACCTCCTGAACATATTTCTGGCCAAAGAGTCCTCGATCTTGGGCTTTCTATACATACTCATAGACTCCTTCTGATGCATCATAAGCCATATAGATGTCCATCTTTGGCCTTTTGAACTTATTTGTGGTCAAGTGTCCTCCAAATTTTTCAAACAATATAAAGTTATAGAATTCTTTTGATGATAAATCAGCTATTCAGAGGTCCCCTGTTGACCTACGGAACATATTTCTGGCCAAAGAGTCCTAAAAAATTAATATTGATATCTTCAGACTGATATCTTCGGATTCTATATCCTCCTGACAAAAGTCCATATTTGACATACTGAATTTTTTTCTGGCCAAGGAGTATTCGAAACTTGGGCTTTCTATACATACTCCTTCTGATGTTTCATAAGCCATATAGATGTCCATATCTGACCTTTTGAACTTATTTGTGGTCAAATTGTCCTAAAAATTTTTCAAACTATATAAAGTTATAGAATTCCTTTGATGATAAATCAGCTATTCAGAGGTCCCCTTTTGACCTCCTGAACATATTTCTGGCCAAAGAGTCCTCGATCTTGGGCTTTCTATACATACTCATAGACTCCTTCTGATGCTTCATAAGCCATATAGATGTCCATATCTGACCTATTGAACTTATTTGTGGTCAACGTGACCTCACAATTTTTCAAACTATATAAAGTTCTAAAATCCTTTTGATGATAAATCAGCTATTCAGAGGTTTTGACCTCCTCAACATATTTCTGGCCAAAGAGTCCTCGATCTTGGGCTTTCTATGCATACTCATAGACTCCTTCTGATGCTTCATAAGCCATATAGATGGCCATATCTGACCTTTTGAACTTATTTGTGGTCAACGTGTCATCAAAATTGTTCAAACTATATAAAGTTCTAAAATCCTTTTGATGATAAATCAGCTATTCAGAGGTTTTGACCTCCTGAACATATTTCTGGCCAAAGAGTCCTCGATCTTGGGCTTTCAATGCATACTCATAGACTCCTTCTGATGCTTCATAAGCCATATAGATGGCCATATCTGACCTTTTGAACTTATTTGTGGTCAAAGTGTCCTCCAAATTTTTCAAACAATATAAAGTTATAGAATTCTTTTGATGATAAATCAGCTATTCAGAGGTTCCCTGTTGACCTACGGAACATATTTCTGGCCAAAGATTCCTAAAAAATTCATACTGATATCTTCAGACTGATATCTTCGGATTCTACATCCTCCTGACAAAAGTCCATATTTGACATACTGAATTTTTTTCTAGCCAAGGAGTATTCGAAACTTGGGCTTTCTATACATACTCCTTCTGATGCTTCATAAGCCATATATATGTTCATATCTGACCTTTTGAACTTATTTCTAGTCAAAGGATCCTCAAAAATTTTCAAACTATATAAAGTTATAGACTCCTTTTGATGATAAATCAGCTATTCAGAGGTTTTGACCTCCTGAACATATTTCTGGCCAAAGAGTCCTCGATCTTGGGCTTTCTATGCATACTCATAGACTCCTTCTGATGCATCATAAGCCATATAGATGTCCATCTTTGGCCTTTTGAACTCATTTGTGGTCAAAGTGTCCTCAAAATTTTTCAAACTATATAAAGTCATAGAATTCTTTTGATGATAAATCAGCTATTCAGAGGTGCTCTTTTGACCTCCTCAACATATTTCTGGCCAAAGAGTCCTCGATATTGGGCTTTCTATACATACTCATAGACTCATTCTGATGCTTCATAAGCCATATAAATGTCCATATCTGACCTTTTGAACTTATTTGTGGTCAACGTGTCATCAAAATTGTTCAAACTATATAAAGTTCTAAAATCCTTTTGATGATAAATCAGCTATTCAGAGGTTTTGACCTCCTGAACATATTTCTGGCCAAAGAGTCCTCGATCTTGGGCTTTCTATGCATACTCATAGACTCCTTCTGATGCATCATAAGCCATATAGATGTCCATCTTTGGCCTTTTGAACTTATTTGTGGTCAAAGTGTCCTCCAAATTTTTCAAACTATATAAAGTTCTAAAATCCTTTTGATGATAAATCAGCTATTCAGAGGTTTTGACCTCCTCAACATATTTCTGGCCAAAGAGTCCTCGATCTTGGGCTTTCTATGCATACTCATAGACTCCTTCTGATGCTTCATAAGCCATATAGATGGCCATATCTGACCTTTTGAACTTATTTGTGGTCAACGTGTCATCAAAATTGTTCAAACTATATAAAGTTCTAAAATCCTTTTGATGATAAATCAGCTATTCAGAGGTTTTGACCTCCTGAACATATTTCTGGCCAAAGAGTCCTCGATCTTGGGCTTTCAATGCATACTCATAGACTCCTTCTGATGCTTCATAAGCCATATAGATGGCCATATCTGACCTTTTGAACTTATTTGTGGTCAAAGTGTCCTCCAAATTTTTCAAACAATATAAAGTTATAGAATTCTTTTGATGATAAATCAGCTATTCAGAGGTTCCCTGTTGACCTACGGAACATATTTCTGGCCAAAGATTCCTAAAAAATTCATACTGATATCTTCAGACTGATATCTTCGGATTCTACATCCTCCTGACAAAAGTCCATATTTGACATACTGAATTTTTTTCTAGCCAAGGAGTATTCGAAACTTGGGCTTTCTATACATACTCCTTCTGATGCTTCATAAGCCATATATATGTTCATATCTGACCTTTTGAACTTATTTCTAGTCAAAGGATCCTCAAAAATTTTCAAACTATATAAAGTTATAGACTCCTTTTGATGATAAATCAGCTATTCAGAGGTTTTGACCTCCTGAACATATTTCTGGCCAAAGAGTCCTCGATCTTGGGCTTTCTATGCATACTCATAGACTCCTTCTGATGCATCATAAGCCATATAGATGTCCATCTTTGGCCTTTTGAACTCATTTGTGGTCAAAGTGTCCTCAAAATTTTTCAAACTATATAAAGTCATAGAATTCTTTTGATGATAAATCAGCTATTCAGAGGTGCTCTTTTGACCTCCTCAACATATTTCTGGCCAAAGAGTCCTCGATATTGGGCTTTCTATACATACTCATAGACTCATTCTGATGCTTCATAAGCCATATAAATGTCCATATCTGACCTTTTGAACTTATTTGTGGTCAACGTGTCATCAAAATTGTTCAAACTATATAAAGTTCTAAAATCCTTTTGATGATAAATCAGCTATTCAGAGGTTTTGACCTCCTGAACATATTTCTGGCCAAAGAGTCCTCGATCTTGGGCTTTCTATGCATACTCATAGACTCCTTCTGATGCATCATAAGCCATATAGATGTCCATCTTTGGCCTTTTGAACTTATTTGTGGTCAAAGTGTCCTCCAAATTTTTCAAACAATATAAAGTTATAGAATTCTTTTGATGATAAATCAGCTATTCAGAGGTCCCCTGTTGACCTACGGAACATATTTCTGGCCAAAGATTCCTAAAAAACTCATACTGATATCTTCAGACTGATATCTTCGGATTCTACATCCTCCTGACAAAAGTCCATATTTGACATACTGAATTTTTTTCTGGCCAAGGAGTACTCGAAACTTGGGCTTTCTATACATACTCCTTCTGATGCTTCATAAGCCATATATATGTTCATATCTGACCTTTTGAACTTATTTCTGGTCAAAGGGTCCTCAAAAATTTTCAAACTATATAAAGTTATAGACTCCTTTTGATGATAAATCAGCTATTCAGAGGTTTTGACCTCCTGAACATATTTCTGGCCAAAGAGTCCTCGATCTTGGGCTTTCTATACATACTCATAGACTCCTTCTGATGCATCATAAGCCATATAGATGTCCATCTTTGGCCTTTTGAACTCATTTGTGGTCAAAGTGTCCTCAAAATTTTTCAAACTATATAAAGTCATAGAATTCTTTTGATGATAAATCAGCTATTCAGAGGTGCTCTTTTGACCTCCTCAACATATTTCTGGCCAAAGAGTCCTCGATCTTGGGCTTTCTATACATACTCATAGACTCATTCTGATGCTTCATAAGCCATATAAATGTCCATATCTGACCTTTTGAACTTATTTGTGGTCAACGTGTCATCAAAATTGTTCAAACAATATAAAGTTATAGAATTCTTTTGATGATAAATCAGCTATTCAGAGGTCCCCTGTTGACCTACGGAACATATTTCTGGCCAAAGAGTCCTAAAAAATTAATATTGATATCTTCAGACTGATATCTTCGGATTCTATATCCTCCTGACAAAAGTCCATATTTGACATACTGAATTTTTTTCTGGCCAAGGAGTATTCGAAACTTGGGCTTTCTATACATACTCCTTCTGATGTTTCATAAGCCATATATATGTCCATATCTGACCTTTTGAACTTATTTGTGGTCAAATTGTCCTCAAAATTTTTCAAACTATATAAAGTTATAGAATTCCTTTGATGATAAATCAGCTATTCAGAGGTCCCCTTTTGACCTCCTGAACATATTTCTGGCCAAAGAGTCCTCGATCTAGGGCTTTCTAAACATAATCATAGACTCCTTCTGATGCTTCATAAGCCATATAGATGTCCATATCTGACCTTTTGAACTTATTTGTGGTCAAAGTGTCCTCAAAATTTTTCAAAGTATATAACGTTATAGACTCCTTTTGATGATAAATCAGCTATTCATAGGGCCCCTTTTGACCTCCTGAACATATTTCTGGCCAAAGATTCCTCGATCTTTGGCTTTCTATATATACTCATAGACTCCCTCTGATGCTTCAAAAGTCATATAGATGTCCATAACTGACCTTTTGAACTAATTTGTGGTCAAAGTGTCCTCAAAATTTATCAAGCTATATAAAGTTCTAGAATCCTTTTGCGATAAATCAGCTATTTAGAGGTTTTCACCTCCTGAACATATTTCTGGCCAAAGAGTCCTCGATCTTGGGCTTTCTATACATACTCATAGACTCCTTCTGATGCATCATAAGCCATATAGATGTCCATATCTGACCTTCTGAACACATTTGTGGTCAAAGTGTCCTCAAAATTTTTCAGACTATATAAAGTTATAGAATTCTTTTGATGATAAATCAGCTATTCAGAGGTGCTCTTTTTACCTCCTGAACATATTTCTGGCCAAAGAGTCCTCGATCTTGGGCTTTCTATACATACTCATAGACGCCTTCTGATGCTTCATTAGCCATATAGATGTCCATATCTGACCTATTGAACTTATTTGTGGTCAACGTGACCTCAAAATTTTTCAAACTATATAAAGTTCTAAAATCCTTTTGATGATAAATCAGCTATTCAGAGGTTTTGACCTCCTGAACATATTTCTGGCCAAAGAGTCCTCGATCTTGGGCTTTCTATGCATACTCATAGACTCCTTCTGATGCTTCATAAGCCATATAGATGTCCATCTCTGACCTTTTGAACTCATTTGTGGTCAAAGTGTTCTTAAAATTTTTCAAACTATGTAAAGTCATAGAATTCTTTTGATGATAAATCAGCTATTCAGAGGTGCTCTGTTGACCTCCTGAACATATTTTTGGCCAAAGAGTCCTCGGTCTTGGGCTTTCTATACATACTCATAGACTCCTTCTGATGCTTCATAAGCCATATAGATGTCCATATCTGACCTTTTGAACTTATTTGTGGTCAAAGTGTCCTAAACATTTTTCAAACTATATAAAGTTAAAGACTCCTTTTGATTATAAATCAGCTATTCATGGGTCCCCTTTTGACCTCCTGAACATATTTCTGGCCAAAGAGTCCTTGATCTTGGGCTTTCTTTACATACTCATAGACTCCTTCTGATGCTTCATAAGCCATATAGATGTCCATATCTGACCTTTTGAACTTATTTGTGGTCAAAGTGTCCTCCAAAATTTTCAAACTATATAAAGTTATAAAATTCTTTTGATGATAAATCAGCTATTCAGAGGTCCCCTTTTGACCTACTGAACATATTTCTGGCCAAAGAGTCCTAAAAGATTAATACTGATATCTTCAGACTGATATCTTCAAAGGGTCCTCCAAAGTTTTCAAACTGTATAAAGTTATAGATTCTTTCTGATGATAAATCAGCTATTCAGAGGTCCCCTTTTGACCTCCTGAACATATTTCTGGCCAAAGAGTCCTCGATCTTGGGCTTTCTATATATACTCATAGACTCCCTCTGATGATCGAGGACTCTTTGGCCAGAAATATGTTCAGGAGGTCAAAAGGGGCCCCATGAAATACTGATTTATCATCAAAAGGTGTCTATAACTTTATATAGTTTGAAAATTTTTGAGGACACTTTGACCACAAATAAGTTCAAAAGGTCAGATATGGACATCTCTATGGCTTATGATGCATCAGAAGGAGAGTATGAGTATAGAAAGCCCAAGATCGAGGACTCTTTGGCCAGAAATATGTTTAGGAGGTCAATTTTTCAAACTATATAAAGTTATAGAATTCCTTTGATGATAAATCAGCTATTCAGAGGTCCCCTTTTGACCTCCTGAACATATTTCTGGCCAAAGAGTCCTCGATCTAGGGCTTTCTAAACATAATCATAGACTCCTTCTGATGCTTCATAAGCCATATAGATGTCCATATCTGACCTTTTGAACTTATTTGTGGTCAAAGTGTCCTCAAAATTTTTCAAAGTATATAACGTTATAGACTCCTTTTGATGATAAATCAGCTATTCATAGGGCCCCTTTTGACCTCCTGAACATATTTCTGGCCAAAGATTCCTCGATCTTTGGCTTTCTATATATACTCATAGACTCCCTCTGATGCTTCAAAAGTCATATAGATGTCCATAACTGACCTTTTGAACTAATTTGTGGTCAAAGTGTCCTCAAAATTTATCAAGCTATATAAAGTTCTAGAATCCTTTTGCGATAAATCAGCTATTTAGAGGTTTTCACCTCCTGAACATATTTCTGGCCAAAGAGTCCTCGATCTTGGGCTTTCTATACATACTCATAGACTCCTTCTGATGCATCATAAGCCATATAGATGTCCATCTTTGGCCTTTTGAACTCATTTGTGGTCAAAGTGTCCTCAAAATTTTTCAAACTATATAAAGTCATAGAATTCTTTTGATGATAAATCAGCTATTCAGAGGTGCTCTTTTGACCTCCTCAACATATTTCTGGCCAAAGAGTCCTCGATATTGGGCTTTCTATACATACTCATAGACTCATTCTGATGCTTCATAAGCCATATAAATGTCCATATCTGACCTTTTGAACTTATTTGTGGTCAACGTGTCATCAAAATTGTTCAAACTATATAAAGTTCTAAAATCCTTTTGATGATAAATCAGCTATTCAGAGGTTTTGACCTCCTGAACATATTTCTGGCCAAAGAGTCCTCGATCTTGGGCTTTCTATGCATACTCATAGACTCCTTCTGATGCATCATAAGCCATATAGATGTCCATCTTTGGCCTTTTGAACTCATTTGTGGTCAAAGTGTCCTCAAAATTTTTCAAACTATATAAAGTCATAGAATTCTTTTGATGATAAATCAGCTATTCAGAGGTGCTCTTTTGACCTCCTCAACATATTTCTGGCCAAAGAGTCCTCGATATTGGGCTTTCTATACATACTCATAGACTCATTCTGATGCTTCATAAGCCATATAAATGTCCATATCTGACCTTTTGAACTTATTTGTGGTCAACGTGTCATCAAAATTGTTCAAACTATATAAAGTTCTAAAATCCTTTTGATGATAAATCAGCTATTCAGAGGTTTTGACCTCCTGAACATATTTCTGGCCAAAGAGTCCTCGATCTAGGGCTTTCTAAACATAATCATAGACTCCTTCTGATGCTTCATAAGCCATATAGATGTCCATATCTGACCTTTTGAACTTATTTGTGGTCAAAGTGTCCTCAAAATTTTTCAAAGTATATAACGTTATAGACTCCTTTTGATGATAAATCAGCTATTCATAGGGCCCCTTTTGACCTTCTGAACATATTTCTGGCCAAAGATTCCTCGATCTTTGGCTTTCTATATATACTCATAGACTCCCTCTGATGCTTCAAAAGTCATATAGATGTCCATAACTGACCTTTTGAACTAATTTGTGGTCAAAGTGTCCTCAAAATTTATCAAGCTATATAAAGTTCTAGAATCCTTTTGCGATAAATCAGCTATTTAGAGGTTTTCACCTCCTGAACACATTTCTGGCCAAAGAGTCCTCGATCTTGGGCTTTCTATACATACTCATAGACTCCTTCTGATGCATCATAAGCCATATAGATGTCCATATCTGACCTTCTGAACACATTTGTGGTCAAAGTGTCCTCAAAATTTTTCAGACTATATAAAGTTATAGAATTCTTTTGATGATAAATCAGCTATTCAGAGGTGCTCTTTTTACCTCCTGAACATATTTCTGGCCAAAGAGTCCTCGATCTTGGGCTTTCTATACATACTCATAGACGCCTTCTGATGCTTCATTAGCCATATAGATGTCCATATCTGACCTATTGAACTTATTTGTGGTCAACGTGACCTCAAAATTTTTCAAACTATATAAAGTTCTAAAATCCTTTTGATGATAAATCAGCTATTCAGAGGTTTTGACCTCCTGAACATATTTCTGGCCAAAGAGTCCTCGATCTTGGGCTTTCTATGCATACTCATAGACTCCTTCTGATGCTTCATAAGCCATATAGATGTCCATCTCTGACCTTTTGAACTCATTTGTGGTCAAAGTGTTCTTAAAATTTTTCAAACTATGTAAAGTCATAGAATTCTTTTGATGATAAATCAGCTATTCAGAGGTGCTCTGTTGACCTCCTGAACATATTTTTGGCCAAAGAGTCCTCGGTCTTGGGCTTTCTATACATACTCATAGACTCCTTCTGATGCTTCATAAGCCATATAGATGTCCATATCTGACCTTTTGAACTTATTTGTGGTCAAAGTGTCCTAAAAATTTTTCAAACTATATAAAGTTAAAGACTCCTTTTGATTATAAATCAGCTATTCATGGGTCCCCTTTTGACCTCCTGAACATATTTCTGGCCAAAGAGTCCTTGATCTTGGGCTTTCTTTACATACTCATAGACTCCTTCTGATGCTTCATAAGCCATATAGATGTCCATATCTGACCTTTTGAACTTATTTGTGGTCAAAGTGTCCTCCAAAATTTTCAAACTATATAAAGTTATAAAATTCTTTTGATGATAAATCAGCTATTCAGAGGTCCCCTTTTGACCTACTGAACATATTTCTGGCCAAAGAGTCCTAAAAGATTAATACTGATATCTTCAGACTGATATCTTCAAAGGGTCCTCCAAAGTTTTCAAACTGTATAAAGTTATAGATTCTTTCTGATGATAAATCAGCTATTCAGAGGTCCCCTTTTGACCTCCTGAACATATTTCTGGCCAAAGAGTCCTCGATCTTGGGCTTTCTATATATACTCATAGACTCCCTCTGATGATCGAGGACTCTTTGGCCAGAAATATGTTCAGGAGGTCAAAAGGGGCCCCATGAAATACTGATTTATCATCAAAAGGTGTCTATAACTTTATATAGTTTGAAAATTTTTGAGGACACTTTGACCACAAATAAGTTCAAAAGGTCAGATATGGACATCTCTATGGCTTATGATGCATCAGAAGGAGAGTATGAGTATAGAAAGCCCAAGATCGAGGACTCTTTGGCCAGAAATATGTTTAGGAGGTCTAAAACCTCTGAATAGCTGATTTATCATCAAAAGGATTCGACAACTTTATATATTTTAAAACATTTTGAGGACCCTTTGACCACAAATAAGTTCAAAAGGTCAGATATGGACATATATATGGCTTATGAAGCATTAGAAGGAGTATTTATAGAAAGCCCAAATTTCGAATACTCCTTGGCCAGAAAAAAATTCAGTATGTCAAATATGGACTTTTGTCATGAGGATATAACATCCGAAGATATCAGTCTGAATGTATTGTATTAATCTTTTAGGACCCTTTGACCAGAAATAAGTTCAAAAGGTCAGATATGGACATCTATATGGCTTATGAAGCATCAGAAGGAGTCTATGAGTATGTATAGAAAGCCCAATATCGAGGACTCTTTGGCCAGAAATATGTTCAGGAGGTCAAAAGGGGACCTCTGAATAGCTGATTTATCATAAAAAGAATTCTATAACTTTATATAGTTTGAACAATTTTGAGGACCCTTTGACCAGAAATAAGTTCAAAAGGTCAGATATGGACATCTATATAGATTTTAAAGCATCAGAGGGAGTCTATGAATATATATAGAAAGCCCAAGATCGAGGACTCTTTGGTGAGAAATATGTTCAGGAGGTCAAAAGGGGACCTCTGAATAGCTGATTTAGCATCAAAAGAATTCTATAACTTTATATAGTTTGAACAATTTTGAGGACACTTTGACCACAAATAAGTTCAAAAGGTCAGATATGGACATCTATATGGCTTATAAAGCATCAAAAGGAGTCTATGAGTATGTATAGAAAGTCCGATATCGAGGACTCTTTGGCCAGAAATATGTTCAGGAGGTCAAAAGGGGACCTCTGAATAGCTGATTTATCATAAAAAGAATTCTATAACTTTATATAGTTTGAAAAATTTTGAGGACCCTTTGACCACAAATAAGTTCAAAAGGTCAGATATGGACATCTATATGGATTTTGAAGCATCAGAGGGAGACTATGAGTATATATAGAAAGCCCAATATCGAGAACTCTTTGGCAAGAAATATGTTCAGGAGGTCAAAAGGGGACCTCTGAATAGCTAATTTATCATCAAAAGAATTCTATAACTTTATATAGTTTGAAAAATTTTGAGGACCGTTTGACCACAAATAAGTTCAAAAGGTCAGATATGGACATCTATATGGATTTTGAAGCTTCAGAGGGAGTCTATGAGTATATATAGAAAGCCCAATATCGAGAACTCTTTGGCCAGAAATATGTTCAGGAGGTCAAAAGGGGACCTCTGAATAGCTGATTTATCATCAAAAGAATTCTATAACGTTATATAGCTTGAAAAATTTTGAGGACCCTTTGACCACAAATAAGTTCAAAAGGTCAGATATGGACATATATATGGCTTATGAAGCATTAGAAGGAGTATTTATAGAAAGCCCAAGTTTCGAATACTCCTTGGCCAGAAAAAAATTCAGTATGTCAAATATGGACTTTTGTCATGAGGATATGATATAACATCCGAAGATATCAGTCTGAATGTATTGTATTAATCTTTTAGGACCCTTTGACCAGAAATAAGTTCAAAAGGTCAGATATGGACATCTATATGGCTTATGAAGCATCAGAAGGAGTCTATGAGTATGTATAGAAAGCCCAATATCGAGGACTCTTTGGCCAGAAATATGTTCAGGAGGTCAAAAGGGGACCTCTGAATAGCTGATTTAGCATCAAAAGAATTCTATAACTTTATATAGTTTGAACAATTTTGAGGACACTTTGACCACAAATAAGTTCAAAAGGTCAGATATGGACATCTATATGGCTTATAAAGCATCAAAAGTAGTCTATGAGTATGTATAGAAAGTCCGATATCGAGGACTCTTTGGCCAGAAATATGTTCAGGAGGTCAAAAGGGGACCTCTGAATAGCTGATTTATCATAAAAAGAATTCTATAACTTTATATAGTTTGAAAAATTTTGAGGACCCTTTGACCAGAAATATGTTCAAAAGGTCAGATATGGACATCTATATGGCTTTTGAAGCATCAGAGGGAGTCTATGAGTATATATAGAAAGCCCAATATCGAGGACTCTTTGGCGAGAAATATGTTCAGGAGGTCAAATGACCTCTGAATAGCTGATTTATCATCAAAAGAATTCTATAACGTTATATAGTTTGAAAAATTTTGAGGACACTTTGACCACAAATAAGTTCAAAAGGTCAGATATGGACATCTATATGGCTTATGAAGCATCAGAAGGAGTCTATGAGTATGTATAGAAAGCCCAAGATCGAGGACTCTTTTGCCAGAAATATGTTCAGGAGGTCAAAAGGGGACCTCCGAAAAGCTGATTTATCATAAAAAGAATTCTATAAATTTATATAGTTTGAAAAATTTTGAGGACCCCTTTGACCACAAATAAGTTCAAAAGGTCAGATATGGACATCTATATGGCTTATGATGCATCAGAAGGAGTCTATGAGTATGTATAGAAAGCCCAAGATCGAGGACTCTTTGGCAAGAAATATGTTCAGGAGGTCAAAAGGGGACCTCTGAATAGCTGATTTATCATCAAAAGAATTCTATAACGTTATATAGTTTGAAAAATTTTGAGGACACTTTGACCACAAATAAGTTCAAAAGGTCAGATATGGACATCTATATGGCTTATGAAGCATCAGAAGGAGTCTATGAGTATGTATAGAAAGCCCAATATCGAGGACTCTTTGGCCAGAAATATGTTCAGGAGGTTAAAAGGGGACCTCTGAATAGCTGATTTATCATAAAAAGAATTCTATAACTTTATATAGTTTGAAAAATTTTGAGGACCCTTTGACCAGAAATAAGTTCAAAAGGTCAGATATGGACATCTATATAGATTTTGAAGCATCAGAGGGAGTCTATGAATATATATAGAAAGCCCAAGATCGAGGACTCTTTGGTGAGAAATATGTTCAGGAGGTCAAAAGGGGACCTCTGAATAGCTGATTTAGCATCAAAAGAATTCTATAACTTTATATAGTTTGAACAATTTTGAGGACACTTTGACCACAAATAAGTTCAAAAGGTCAGATATTGGACATCTATATGGCTTATAAAGCATCAAAAGGAGTCTATGAGTATGTATAGAAAGTCCGATATCGAGGACTCTTTGGCCAGAAATATGTTCAGGAGGTCAAAAGGGGACCTCTGAATAGCTGATTTATCATAAAAAGAATTCTATAACTTTATATAGTTTGAAAAATTTTGAGGACCCTTTGACCACAAATAAGTTCAAAAGGTCAGATATGGACATCTATATGGATTTTGAAGCATCAGAGGGAGACTATGAGTATATATAAAAAGCCCAATATCGAGAACTCTTTGGCAAGAAATATGTTCAGGAGGTCAAAAGGGGACCTCTGAATAGCTGATTTATCATCAAAAGAATTCTATAACTTTATATAGTTTGAAAAATTTTGAGGACCGTTTGACCACAAATAAGTTCAAAAGGTCAGATATGAACATCTATATGGATTTTGAAGCATCAGAGGGAGTCTATGAGTATATATAGAAAGCCCAATATCGAGAACTCTTTGGCCAGAAATATGTTCAGGAGGTCAAAAGGGGACCTCTGAATAGCTGATTTATCATCAAAAGAATTCTATAACGTTATATAGCTTGAAAAATTTTGAGGACCCTTTGACCACAAATAAGTTCAAAAGGTCAGATATGGACATATATATGGCTTATGAAGCATTAGAAGGAGTATTTATAGAAAGCCCAAGTTTCGAATACTCCTTGGCCAGAAAAAAATTCAGTATGTCAAATATGGACTTTTGTCATGAGGATATAACATCCGAAGATATCAGTCTGAATGTATTGTATTAATCTTTTAGGACCCTTTGACCAGAAATAAGTTCAAAAGGTCAGATATGGACATCTATATGGCTTATGAAGCATCAGAAGGAGTCTATGAGTATGTATAGAAAGCCCAATATCGAGGACTCTTTGGCCAGAAATATGTTCAGGAGGTCAAAAGGGGACCTCTGAATAGCTGATTTAGCATCAAAAGAATTCTATAACTTTATATAGTTTGAAAAATTTTGAGGACACTTTGACCACAAATAAGTTCAAAAGGTCAGATATGGACATCTATATGGCTTATAAAGCATCAAAAGGAGTCTATGAGTATGTATAGAAAGTCCGATATCGAGGACTCTTTGGCCAGAAATATGTTCAGGAGGTCAAAAGGGGACCTCTGAATAGCTGATTTATCATAAAAAGAATTCTATAACTTTATATAGTTTGAAAAATTTTGAGGACCCTTTGACCACAAATAAGTTCAAAAGGTCAGATATGGACATCTATATAGATTTTGAAGCATCAGAGGGAGTCTATGAGTATATATAGAAAGCCTAAGATCGAGGACTCTTTGGTAAGAAATATGTTCAGGAGGTCAAAAGGGGACCTCTGAATAGCTGATTTAGCATCAAAAGAATTCTATAACTTTATATAGTTTGAACAATTTTGAGGACACTTTGACCACAAATAAGTTCAAAAGGTCAGATATGGACATCTATATGGCTTATAAAGCATCAAAAAGAGTCTATGAGTATGTATAGAAAGTCCGATATCGAGGAATCTTTGGCCAGAAATATGTTCAGGAGGTCAAAAGGGGACCTCTGAATTGCTGATTTATCATAAAAAGAATTCTATAACTTTATATAGTTTGAAAAATTTTGAGGACCCTTTGACCACAAATAAGTTCAAAAGGTCAGATATGGACATCTATATGGATTTTGAAGCATCAGAGGGAGACTATGAGTATATATAGAAAGCCCAATATCGAGAACTCTTTGGCAAGAAATATGTTCAGGAGGTCAAAAGGGGACCTCTGAATAGCTGATTTATCATCAAAAGAATTCTATAACTTTATATAGTTTGAAAAATTTTGAGGACCGTTTGACCACAAATAAGTTCAAAAGGTCAGATATGGACATCTATATGGATTTTGAAGCATCAGAGGGAGTCTATGAGTATATATAGAAAGCCCAATATCGAGAACTCTTTGGCCAGAAATATGTTCAGGAGGTCAAAAGGGGACCTCTGAATAGCTGATTTATCATCAAAAGAATTCTATAACGTTATATAGCTTGAAAAATTTTGAGGACCCTTTGACCACAAATAAGTTCAAAAGGTCAGATATGGACATATATATGGCTTATGAAGCATTAGAAGGAGTATTTATAGAAAGCCCAAGTTTCGAATACTCCTTGGCCAGAAAAAAATTCAGTATGTCAAATATGGACTTTTGTCATGAGGATATAACATCCAAAGATATCAGTCTGAATGTATTGTACTAATCTTTTAGGACTCTTTGACCAGAAATATGTTCAGTAGGTCAAAAGGGGACCTCTGAATAGCTGATTTATCATCAAAAGAATTCTATAACTTTATATAGTTTGAAAAATTTTGAGGACCCTTTGACCACAAATAAGTTCAAAAGGTCAGATATGGACATCTATATGGATTTTGAAGCATCAGAGGGAGTCTATGAGTATATATAGAAAGCCCAATATCGAGGACTCTTTGGCCAGAAATATGTTCAGGAGGTCAAAAGGGGACCTCTGAATAGCTGATTTATCATAAAAAGAATTCTATAACTTTATATAGTTTGAAAAATTTTGTGGACACTTTGACCACAAATAAGTTCAAAAGGTCAGATATGGACATCTATATGGCTTATGATGCATCAGACGGAGTCTGAGTATGTATAGAAAGCCCAAGATCGAGGACTCTTTGGCCAGAAATATGTTCAGGAGGTCAAAACCTCTGAATAGCTGATTTATCATCAAAATTATTCTATAACTTTATATAGTTTGAACATTTTTTGAGGACCCTTTGACCACAAATAAGTTTAAAAGGTCAGATATGGACATCTTTATGGCTTATGAAGCATCAGAATGAGTATGTATAGAAAGCCCAAGTTTCGAATACTCCTTGTTCAGAAAAAAAATCAGTATGTCAAATATGGTCTTTTGTCAGGAGGATATAACATCCAAAGATATCAGTCTGAATGTATTGTACTAATCTTTTAGGACTCTTTGGCCAGAAATATGTTCAGTAGGTCAAAAGGGGACCTCTGAATAGCTGATTTATCATCAGAAAGAGTCTATAACTTTATATAGTTTAAAAACTTTTTAGGACCCTTTGACCAGAAATAAGTTCAAAAGGTCAGATATGGACATCTATGTGGCTTTTGAAGCATCAGAGGGAGTCTATGAGTATGTATAGAAAGTCCAAGATCGAGGACTCTTTGGCCAGAAATATGTTCAGGAGGTCAAAACCTCTGAATAGCTGATTTATCATCAAAAGAATTCTATGACTTTATATAGTTTGAAAAATTTTGAAGACCCTTTGACCACAAATAAGTTCAAAAGGTCAGATATGGACATCTATATGGATTTTGAAGCATCAGAGGGAGTCTATGAGTATATATAGAAAGCCCAATATCGAGGACTCTTTGGCCAGAAATATGTTCAGGAGGTCAAAAGGGGACCTCTGAATAGCTGATTTATCATAAAAAGAATTCTATAACTTTATATAGTTTGAAAAATTTTGTGGACACTTTGACCACAAATAAGTTCAAAAGGTCAGATATGGACATCTATATGGCTTATGATGCATCAGACGGAGTCTGAGTATGTATAGAAAGCCCAAGATCGAGGACTCTTTGGCCAGAAATATGTTCAGGAGGTCAAAACCTCTGAATAGCTGATTTATCATCAAAATTATTCTATAACTTTATATAGTTTGAAAATTTTTTGAGGACCCTTTGACCACAAATAAGTTTAAAAGGTCAGATATGGACATCTATATGGCTCATGAAGCATCAGAATGAGTATGTATAGAAAGCCCAAGTTTCGAATACTCCTTGGTCAGAAAAAAATTCAGTATGTCAAATATGGACTTTTGTCAGGAGGATGTAACATCCGAAGATATCAGTCTGAATGTATTGTATTAATCTTTTAGTACTCTTTGGCCAGAAATATGTTCAGTAGGTCAAAAGGGGACCTCTGAATTGCTGATTTTTCATCAGAAAGAGTCTATAACTTTATATAGTTTGAAAACATTTGAGGACCCTTTGACCAGAAATAAGTTCAAAAGGTCAGATATGGACATCTATATGGCTTATGAAGCATCAGAAGGATTCAATGAGTATTTATAGAAAGCCCAAGTTCGAGGACTCTTTGGCCAGAAAAATGTTCAGGAGGTCAAAAGGGGACCTCTGAATAGCTGATTTATCATCAAAAGAATTTCTATAACTTTATATAGTTTGAAAATTTTTGAAGACACTTTGACTACAAATAAGTTCAAAAGGTCAGATATTGACATATATATATATATATGGCTTATGAAGCATCAGAGGGAGTCCTATGAGTATGTATAGAAAGCCCAAGATCGAGGACTCTATGGCCAGAAATATATTCCTTGTGTCAAAAATGGACTTCTGTATGGTTGACATAACATCAGAAAGAGTCATCGAGTATGTATTGAAAGCCCAAGTTTCGAATACTCCTTGGGCAGAAAAAAATTCAGTATGTCAAATATGGACTTTTTTCATGAGGATATAACATCCGAAGATATCAGTCTGAATGTATTGTATTTATCTTTTAGGACTCTTTGGCCAGAAATATGTTCAGTAGGTCAAAAGGGGACCTCTGAGTAGCTGATTTATCATCAAAAGGCACTTTATATAGTTTGAAAAAATGTTGAGGACACTTTGACCACAAATAAGTTCCAAAGGTCAGATATGGACATCTATATGGCTTATGAAGCATCAGAAGGAATCTATGAATATGTATAGAAAGCCCAAGATCGAGGACTCTTTGGCCAGAAATATGTTAAGCAGGTCAAAAGGAGACCTCTGTATAGCTGATTTATCATCAGGAGACTATAACTTTACATAGTTTGAAAAATGTTGAGGACACTTTGAGCAGAAATAATTTCAAAAGGTAAGCCATTAGCCATATCTGTATGGATATCTATATTGGCTTATGAAGCATCAGGAGTCAATGAGTATGTATTGAAATCGAGGACTGTTTGGCCAGAAATATGTTACTTTGATCAAACATGTACTTACGTACATCAGGAGTCGAAGAGTATGTATAGAAAGTTAACATCAGTTGACTGAATGTATAAGTAGTTTAATGCACAGTGAAGGAATATCATTGCACTAGCTGTTGCTTTACAATGGAAACAATTATAGTAGTTAGTTCTGGTGTGCAATGCAATGCGAAAAGTGCTTTGTCTATATGTTTATTCTTAAGTGCATTCTGTCGTTGGGCAACGTTAGAATGCACTGAAGAATAAACATATAGATAAAGCACTTTTCGCATTGCATTGCACACCAGAGCTAACTCCTTCCCATGTTCATTAAAGATATAACATTTATGCATTGCACAAAGGATCTAACGTTGTCCACTGAAAAATAACATATAGGCTATGCACTTCTTGGATTGCATTGCATTGCACAGTAGATCTAATTCATTCCCATGTTCACTAAAGAGATAACAAGTGTTGTTGCATTGCATTGCACAAACGATCTTACGTTGTGCATTGAAGAATAACATAAAGGCTATGCGCTTTATGCATTGCACACCAGAACTAACTCCTTCCCATGTTCATTAAAGGGATAACATGTTGCATTGCATTGTACTGCACAAACGATCTAATGCTGTGCACTGAAGAATAACATATAGGCTATGCACTTCTTGCATTGCTTTGCATTGCACACCAGAACTAACTCCTTCAAATGTTTACTAAAGAGATAACATTTTGCATTGCATTGCACAAACAATCTAACAACGCACTGAAGAATAACATATAGGCCATGCACTTTTTGCATTGCATTGCATTGCACACCAGAACTAACTCCTTCATATGTTTATTAAAGAGATAACATTTTGCATTGCATTGCAACAAACGATCTAACGTTGTGCATTGAAGAATAATATAGGCTATGCAATTCTTGCATTGCATTGCACACAAGAACTAACTCAGTCCCATTTTCTTTAAAGAGATAAGTTGCAATGTTGTTGCATTGCATTGCACAAACGATCTAACGTTGTGCATTGAATTGTAACATAGCCATGCACTTTTTGCATTGCATTGCACACCAGATCTAACTCCTTCCCATGTTCAGTAAAGAGATAACATATGTTATGCAACATTGCATAGTTTTGAACAAACGACCTAACGCTGTGCACTAAAGAATAACATTTATGCACTTTTTGCATTGCATTGCATTGCACACCAGAACTAACTCCTTCAAATGTTTATTAAAGAGATAACATTTTGCATTGCATTGCACAAACGACCTACCGCTGTGCACTAAAAAATAACATTTATGCACTTTTTGCATTGCATTGCATTGCACACCAGAACTAACTCCTTCAAATATTTATTAAAGAGATAACATTTTGCATTGCATTGCACAAACGATCTAACTTTGTGCATTGAAGAATAACATATAGACTAAATGCATGCATTGCACACCCGAACTAACTCCTTCCAATGTTCATAAAAGAGATAACATATGTTATGCAACATTTCATTATTTTGCAGAAACGATCTAACGTTGTCCACTGAAGAATATTTATGCACTTTTGCATTGTATTGCATTGCACACCAGAACTAACTCCTTCAAATGTTTATTAAAGAGATAACATTTTGCATTGCACAAACGATCTAACGTTTGTATCTATCTAACGTTACGATCTAATAAGAAATAAGGTGCAATGATGTTGTATTGCATTGCACAAACGATATGTTATGCAACATTCTATTGCTTTGCACAAACGATCTAACACTGTGCACTAAAGAATAACAAATGCATTTTTTGCATTGCATTGCACACCAGAACTAACTCCTTCAAATGTTTATTAAAGAGATAACATTTTGCACGATCTAACGTTGTGCTTTGAAGAATAACTTATAGGCTAAATATGCATGCATTGTATTGCATTGCACACCCGAACTAACTCCGTCCCATGTTCATTAAAGAGATGATATGATATGTTATGCAACATTTCATTGTTTTGCACAAACGATCTAACGTTGTGCATTGAAGAGTAACATAGGCTATTCACTTTTTGCTTTGCATTGCATTGCACACCAGAACTAACTACTTCCCATGTTTATTAAAGAGATAACATTTTGCATTGCATTGCACAAACGATCTAACGTTGTGCATTGAAGAGTAAAATAGGCCATGCATTTTTTGCATTGCTTTGCATTGCATTGCACACAAGAACTTACTCCTTCAAATGTTTATTAAAGAGATAACATGTTGCATTGCATTGCACAAACGATCTAACGTTGTGCATTGAAGAATGACATAGTTGACATAACTAAATGCATGGATTGTGTTGCTTGTACAGCCGAACTAACTTATTCCCATGTTCATTAAAGAGATAACATCTGTTGTTGCATTGCATTGCACAAACGATCTAACGTTGTGCAATGAAGAGTAACATAGGCCATGCACTTTTTGCATTGCATTGCATTGCATTGCATTGCATTGCACACCAGATCAAACTCCTTCCCATGTTCAATAAAGAGATAATATGTTGCATTGCTTTGCACAAACGATTTAACGCTGTGCACTGAATAACATTTATGCACTTTTTGCATTGCATTGCACACCAGAACTAACACCTTCAAATGCTTATTAAAGAGATAACATTTTGCATTGCATTGTGCATTGCATAACGTTGTGCATTGAAGAATAACATATAGGCTATATGCATGCATTGCATTGCATTGCACATCCGAACTAACTCCTTCCCATGTTTATTAAAGAGATAACATATGTTATGCACAAACGATCTAACGTTTTGCATTGAAGAGTAACATTGGCTATTCACTTTTTGCATTGCATTGCATTGCACACCATAACTAATTTTTCTAACATTTGAAGGAGTTAGTTCTGCAAAAAGTGCATAAATGTTATTATTCAGTGCACAACATTAGATCGTTTCTGCAATGTAATGCAATGCAACATGTTATCTCTTTAGTGAACATGGGAAAGAGTTAGTTCTGGTGTGCAATTCAATGCAATGCAAAAAGTGCATGGTCTATGTTTCTCTTCAATGCACAACGTTAGATCGTTTGCGCAATGCAATGCAAAATGTTATCTCTTAAATGAACATTTGAAAGAGTTAGTTCTAATGTGCAATGCAATTCAAAAAGTGCATGGGCTATGTTATCTCTTTAATAAACATTTGAAGGAGTAAGATCTGGTGTGCAATGCAATGCAATCCCAAAAGTCCATACCCTAAATGTTATTCTTCAATGCACAACGTTAGATCGTTTCTACAATTCAATGCAATTCAATGCAATGCAACATGTTATCTCTTTACTGAACATGGGAAGGAGTTAGTTTCAGTGTGCAATGCAATAAAAAAAGTACATACATTTTATTCTTCAATGCACAACGTTAGATCGTTTCTGCAATGCAATGCAATGCAATGCAACGCAACATGTGTTTTCTCTTTAATGAACATGGGAAGGAGTTAGTTCTGGTGTGCAATGCAATACAATGCATGCATTTAGCCTGTATGTTATTCTTCAATGCACAACATTGATCGTTGAGACAAACGATCGTTTTGTGCAATGCAATGCAAAATGTTATCTCTTTATGAACATGGGAAGAGGTTAGTTCTGCTGTGCAATGCAATGCAAAAAGTGCATAAATGTTATTCTTCAGTGCACATCGTTAGATCGTTTATGCAAAGCAATGCAATGTTGCATAACATGTTTAATGAACATGTGAAGGAGTTAGTTCGGGTGTGCAATGCAATACAATGCATGCATTTATGCACAACGTTAGATCGTTTGTGCAATGCAATGCAACATATCTCTTTATTGAACATGGGAAGGAGTTTGATCTGGTGTGCAATGCAATGCAATGCAAAAAGTGCATGGCCTATGTTACTCTTCATTGCACAACGTTAGATCATTTGTGCAATGCAATGCAACAACATAAATGTTATCTCTTTAATGAACATGGGAAGGAGTTAGTTCTGGTGTGCAATGCAATGCGAAAAGTGCATTATCTATATGTTCCGGTATTCTACCGTGCATTCTATCGTTGTCCAACGGAATGAGTTAATTGTGTCCATTGTAAAGCAAAAGCCAGTGCAATGATTTTCCTTTACTGCACATTAATTAATCTACTTATACATTCAGTCAACTGATGTTAACTTTCTATACTCTTCGACTCGTGATCAGCCAATACAGAAGTCCATATTTGACCAAAGTAACATATTTCTGGCCAAAGAGTCCTCGATCTAGGGCTTTCTAAACATAATCATAGACTCCTTCTGATGCTTCATAAGCCATATAGATGTCTATATCTGACCTTTTGAACTTATTAGTGGTCAAAGTGTCCTTAAAATTTTTCAAACTATATAAAGTTCTAGAATCCTTTTGCGATAAATCAGCTATTCAGAGGTTTTCACCTCCTGAACATATTTCTGGCCAAAGAGTCCTCGATCTTGGGCTTTCTATACATACTCATAGACTCCTTCTGATGCATCATAAGCCATATAGATGTCCATATCTGACCTTCTGAACTCATTTGTGGTCAAAGTGTCCTTAAAATTTTTCAAACTATATAAACTTATAGAATTATTTTGATGATAAATCAGCTATTCAGAGGTGCTCTTTTGACCTCCTGAACATATTTCTGGCAAAAGAGTCCTCGATCTTGGCCATTCTATACATACTCATAGACTCCTTCTGATGCTTCATAAGCCATATAGATGTCCACATCTGACCTATTGAACTTATTTGTGGTCAACGTGACCTCAAAATTTTTCAAACTATATAAAGTTCTAAAATCCTTTTGGTGATAAATCAGCTATTCAGAGGTTTTGACCTCCTGAACATATTTCTGGCCAAAGAGTCCTCGATCTTGGGCTTTCTATGCATACTCATAGACTCCTTCTGATGCATCATAAGCCATATAGATGTCCATCTTTGGCCTTTTGAACTTATTTGTGGTCAAAGTGTCCTCCAAATTTTTCAAACAATATAAAGTTATAGAATTCTTTTGATGATAAATCAGCTATTCAGAGGTCCCCTGTTGACCTACGGAACATATTTCTGGCCAAAGAGTCCTAAAAAATTAATATTGATATCTTCAGACCGATATCTTCGGATTCTGTATCCTCCTGACAAAAGTCCATATTTGACATACTGAATTTTTTTCTGGCCAAGGAGTACTCGAAACTTGGGCTTTCTATACATACTCCTTCTGATGTTTCATAAGCCATATATATGTCCATATCTGACCTTTTGAACTTATTTGTGGTCAAATTGTCCTCAAAATTTTTCAAACTATATAAAGTTATAGAATTCCTTTGATGATAAATCAGCTATTCAGAGGTCCCCTTTTGACCTCCTGAACATATTTCTGGCCAAAGAGTCCTCGATCTTGGGCTTTCTATACATACTCATAGACTCCTTCTGATGCTTCATAAGCCATATAGATGTCCATATCTGACCTATTGAACTTATTTGTGGTCAACGTGACCTCACAATTTTTCAAACTATATAAAGTTCTAAAATCCTTTTGATGATAAATCAGCTATTCAGAGGTTTTGACCTCCTCAACATATTTCTGGCCAAAGAGTCCTCGATCTTGGGCTTTCTATGCATACTCATAGACTCCTTCTGATGCTTCATAAGCCATATAGATGGCCATATCTGACCTTTTGAACTTATTTGTGGTCAACGTGTCATCAAAATTGTTCAAACTATATAAAGTTCTAAAATCCTTTTGATGATAAATCAGCTATTCAGAGGTTTTGACCTCCTGAACATATTTCTGGCCAAAGAGTCCTCGATCTTGGGCTTTCAATGCATACTCATAGACTCCTTCTGATGCTTCATAAGCCATATAGATGGCCATATCTGACCTTTTGAACTTATTTGTGGTCAAAGTGTCCTCCAAATTTTTCAAACAATATAAAGTTATAGAATTCTTTTGATGATAAATCAGCTATTCAGAGGTCCCCTGTTGACCTACGGAACATATTTCTGGCCAAAGATTCCTAAAAAATTCATACTGATATCTTCAGACTGATATCTTCGGATTCTACATCCTCCTGACAAAAGTCCATATTTGACATACTGAATTTTTTTCTGGCCAAGGAGTATTCGAAACTTGGGCTTTATATACATACTCCTTCTGATGTTTCATAAGCCATATATATGTCCATATCTGACGTTTTGAACTTATTTGTGGTCAAATTGTCCTCAAAATTTTTCAAACTATATAAAGTTATAGAATTCCTTTGATGATAAATCAGCTATTCAGAGGTCCCCTTTTGACCTCCTGAACATATTTCTGGCCAAAGAGTCCTCGATCTAGGGCTTTCTAAACATAATCATAGACTCCTTCTGATGCTTCATAAGCCATATAGATGTCCATATCTGACCTTTTGAACTTATTTGTGGTCAAAGTGTCCTCAAAATTTTTCAAAGTATATAACGTTATAGACTCCTTTTTATGATAAATCAGCTATTCATAGGGCCCCTTTTGACCTCCTGAACATATTTCTGGCCAAAGATTCCTCGATCTTTGGCTTTCTATATATACTCATAGACTCCCTCTGATGCTTCAAAAGTCATATAGATGTCCATAACTGACCTTTTGAACTAATTTGTGGTCAAAGTGTCCTCAAAATGTATCAAGCTATATAAAGTTCTAGAATCCTTTTGCGATAAATCAGCTATTTAGAGGTTTTCACCTCCTGAACATATTTCTGGCCAAAGAGTCCTCGATCTTGGGCTTTCTATACATACTCATAGACTCCTTCTGATGCATCATAAGCCATATAGATGTCCATATCTGACCTTCTGAACTCATTTGTGGTCAAAGTGTCCTCAAAATTTTTCAGACTATATAAAGTTATAGAATTCTTTTGATGATAAATCAGCTATTCAGAGGTGCTCTTTTTACCTCCTGAACATATTTCTGGCCAAAGAGTCCTCGATCTTGGGCTTTCTATACATACTCATAGACGCCTTCTGATGCTTCATAAGCCATATAGATGTCCATATCTGACCTATTGAACTTATTTGTGGTCAACGTGACCTCACAATTTTTCAAACTATATAAAGTTCTAATATCCTTTTGATGATAAATCAGCTATTCAGAGGTTTTGACCTCCTCAACATATTTCTGGCCAAAGAGTCCTCGATCTTGGGCTTTCTATGCATACTCATAGACTCCTTCTGATGCTTCATAAGCCATATAGATGGCCATATCTGACCTTTTGAACTTATTTGTGGTCAACGTGTCATCAAAATTGTTCAAACTATATAAAGTTCTAAAATCCTTTTGATGATAAATCAGCTATTCAGAGGTTTTGACCTCCTGAACATATTTCTGGCCAAAGAGTCCTCGATCTTGGGCTTTCAATGCATACTCATAGACTCCTTCTGATGCTTCATAAGCCATATAGATGGCCATATCTGACCTTTTGAACTTATTTGTGGTCAAAGTGTCCTCCAAATTTTTCAAACAATATAAAGTTATAGAATTCTTTTGATGATAAATCAGCTATTCAGAGGTCCCCTGTTGACCTACGGAACATATTTCTGGCCAAAGATTCCTAAAAAATTCATACTGATATCTTCAGACTGATATCTTCGGATTCTACATCCTCCTGACAAAAGTCCATATTTGACATACTGAATTTTTTTCTAGCCAAGGAGTATTCGAAACTTGGGCTTTCTATACATACTCCTTCTGATGCTTCATAAGCCATATATATGTCCATATCTGACCTTTTGAACTCATTTGTGGTCAAAGGGTCCTCAAAATTTTTCAAACTATATAAAGTTGTAGAATCCTTTTGATGATAAATCAGCTATTCAGAGGTTTTGACCTCCTGAACATATTTCTGGCCAAAGAGTCCTCGATCTTGGGCTTTCTATACTCATACTCTCCTTCTGATGCATCATAAGCCATAGAGATGTCCATATCTGACCTTTTGAACTTATTTGTGGTCAAAGTGTCCTCAAAAATTTTCAAACTATATAAAGTTATAGACACCTTTTGATGATAAATCAGTATTTCATGGGGCCCCTTTTGACCTCCTGAACATATTTCTGGCCAAAGAGTCCTCGATAATCAGAGGGAGTCTATGAGTATATATAGAAAGCCCAAGATCGAGGACTCTTTGGCCAGAAATATGTTCAGGAGGTCAAAAGGGGACCTCTGAATAGCTGATTTATCATCAGAAAGAATCTATAACTTTATACAGTTTGAAAACTTTGGAGGACCCTTTGAAGATATCAGTCTGAAGATATCAGTATTAATCTTTTAGGACTCTTTGGCCAGAAATATGTTCAGGAGGTCAAAAGGGGACCCATGAATAGCTGATTTATCATCAAAAGGAGTCTTTAACTTTATATAGTTTGAAAAAGTTTTAGGACACTTTGACCACAAATAAGTTCAAAAGGTCAGAAACTTGGGCTTTCTATACATACTCCTTCTGATGCTTCATAAGCCATATATATGTTCATATCTGACCTTTTGAACTTATTTCTGGTCAAAGGGTCCTCAAAAATTTTCAAACTATATAAAGTTATAGACTCCTTTTGATGATAAATCAGCTATTCAGAGGTTTTGACCTCCTGAACATATTTCTGGCCAAAGGAGTCCTCGATCTTGGGCTTTCTATGCATACTCATAGACTCCTTCTGATGCTTCATAAGCCATATAGATGTCCATCTCTGACCTTTTGAACTCATTTGTGGTCAAAGTGTTCTTAAAATTTTTCAAACTATGTAAAGTCATAGAATTCTTTTGATGATAAATCAGCTATTCAGAGGTGCTCTGTTGACCTCCTGAACATATTTTTGGCCAAAGAGTCCTCGGTCTTGGGCTTTCTATACATACTCATAGACTCCTTCTGATGCTTCATAAGCCATATAGATGTCCATATCTGACCTTTTGAACTTATTTGTGGTCAAAGTGTCCTAAAAATTTTTCAAACTATATAAAGTTAAAGACTCCTTTTGATGATAAATCAGCTATTCGTGGGTCCCCTTTTGACCTCCTGAACATATTTCTGGCCAAAGAGTCCTAAAAGATTAATACTGATATCTTCAGACTGATATCTTCAAAGGGTCCTCCAAAGTTTTCAAACTGTATAAAGTTATAGATTCTTTCTGATGATAAATCAGCTATTCAGAGGTCCCCTTTTGACCTCCTGAACATATTTCTGGCCAAAGAGCCTCGATCTTGGGCTTTCTATATATACTCATAGACTCCCTCTGATGATCGAGGACTCTTTGGCCAGAAATATGTTCAGGAGGTCAAAAGGGGCCCCATGAAATACTGATTTATCATCAAAAGGTGTCTATAACTTTATATAGTTTGAAAATTTTTGAGGACACTTTGACCAGAAATAAGTTCAAAAGGTCAGATATGGACATCTATATGGCTTATGATGCATCAGACGGAGTCTGAGTATGTATAGAAAGCCCAAGATCGAGGACTCTTTGGCCAGAAATATGTTCAGGAGGTCAAAACCTCTGAATAGCTGATTTATCATCAAAATGATTCTATAACTTTATATAGTTTGAAAAATTTTGAGGACCCTTTGAAAACAAATAAGTTCAAAAGGTCAGATATTAACATCTATATGGCTTATGAAGCATCAGAATGAGTATGTATAGAAAGCCCAAGTTTTGAATACTCCTTGGTCAGAAAAAAATTCAGTATGTCAAATATGGTCTTTTGTCAGGAGGATATAACATCCAAAGATATCAGTCTGAATGTATTGTACTAATCTTTTAGGACTCTTTGGCCAGAAATATGTTCAGTAGGTCAAAAGGGGACCTCTGAATAGCTGATTTATCATCAGAAAGAGTCTATAACTTTATATAGTTTAAAAACTTTTTAGGACCCTTTGACCAGAAATAAGTTCAAAGGTCAGATATGGACATCTATATGGCTTTTGAAGCATCAGAGGGAGTCTATGAGTATGTATAGAAAGTCCGATATCGAGGACTCTTTGGCCAGAAATATGTTCAGGAGGTCAAAACCTCTGAATAGCTGATTTATCATCAAAAGAATTCTATGACTTTATATAGTTTGAAAAATTTTGAAGACCCTTTGACCACAAATAAGTTCAAAAGGTCAGATATGGACATCTATATGGATTTTGAAGCATCAGAGGGAGTCTATGAGTATATATAGAAAGCCCAATATCGAGGACTCTTTGGCCAGAAATATGTTCAGGAGGTCAAAAGGGGACCTCTGAATAGCTGATTTATCATAAAAAGAATTCTATAACTTTATATAGTTTGAAAAATTTTGTGGACACTTTGACCACAAATAAGTTCAAAAGGTCAGATATGGACATCTATATGGCTTATGATGCATCAGACGGAGTCTGAGTATGTATAGAAAGCCCAAGATCGAGGACTCTTTGGCCAGAAATATGTTCAGGAGGTCAAAACCTCTGAATAGCTGATTTATCATCAAAATTATTCTATAACTTTATATAGTTTGAAAATTTTTTGAGGACCCTTTGACCACAAATAAGTTTAAAAGGTCAGATATGGACATCTATATGGCTCATGAAGCATCAGAATGAGTATGTATAGAAAGCCCAAGTTTCGAATACTCCTTGGTCAGAAAAAAATTCAGTATGTCAAATATGGACTTTTGTCAGGAGGATGTAACATCCGAAGATATCAGTCTGAATGTATTGTATTAATCTTTTAGTACTCTTTGGCCAGAAATATGTTCAGTAGGTCAAAAGGGGACCTCTGAATTGCTGATTTTTCATCAGAAAGAGTCTATAACTTTATATAGTTTGAAAACATTTGAGGACCCTTTGACCAGAAATAAGTTCAAAAGGTCAGATATGGACATCTATATGGCTTATGAAGCATCAGAAGGATTCAATGAGTATTTATAGAAAGCCCAAGTTCGAGGACTCTTTGGCCAGAAAAATGTTCAGGAGGTCAAAAGGGGACCTCTGAATAGCTGATTTATCATCAAAAGAATTTCTATAACTTTATATAGTTTGAAAATTTTTGAAGACACTTTGACTACAAATAAGTTCAAAAGGTCAGATATTGACATATATATATATATATGGCTTATGAAGCATCAGAGGGAGTCCTATGAGTATGTATAGAAAGCCCAAGATCGAGGACTCTATGGCCAGAAATATATTCCTTGTGTCAAAAATGGACTTCTGTATGGTTGACATAACATCAGAAAGAGTCATCGAGTATGTATTGAAAGCCCAAGTTTCGAATACTCCTTGGGCAGAAAAAAATTCAGTATGTCAAATATGGACTTTTTTCATGAGGATATAACATCCGAAGATATCAGTCTGAATGTATTGTATTTATCTTTTAGGACTCTTTGGCCAGAAATATGTTCAGTAGGTCAAAAGGGGACCTCTGAGTAGCTGATTTATCATCAAAAGGCACTTTATATAGTTTGAAAAAATGTTGAGGACACTTTGACCACATATAAGTTCCAAAGGTCAGATATGGACATCTATATGGCTTATGAAGCATCAGAAGGAATCTATGAATATGTATAGAAAGCCCAAGATCGAGGACTCTTTGGCCAGAAATATGTTAAGCAGGTCAAAAGGAGACCTCTGTATAGCTGATTTATCATCAGGAGACTATAACTTTACATAGTTTGAAAAATGTTGAGGACACTTTGAGCAGAAATAATTTCAAAAGGTAAGCCATTAGCCATATCTGTATGGATATCTATATTGGCTTATGAAGCATCAGGAGTCAATGAGTATGTATTGAAATCGAGGACTGTTTGGCCAGAAATATGTTACTTTGATCAAACATGTACTTACGTACATCAGGAGTCGAAGAGTATGTATAGAAAGTTAACATCAGTTGACTGAATGTATAAGTAGTTTAATGCACAGTGAAGGAATATCATTGCACTAGCTGTTGCTTTACAATGGAAACAATTATAGTAGTTAGTTCTGGTGTGCAATGCAATGCGAAAAGTGCTTTGTCTATATGTTTATTCTTAAGTGCATTCTGTCGTTGGGCAACGTTAGAATGCACTGAAGAATAAACATATAGATAAAGCACTTTTCGCATTGCATTGCACACCAGAGCTAACTCCTTCCCATGTTCATTAAAGATATAACATTTATGCATTGCACAAAGGATCTAACGTTGTCCACTGAAAAATAACATATAGGCTATGCACTTCTTGGATTGCATTGCATTGCACAGTAGATCTAATTCATTCCCATGTTCACTAAAGAGATAACAAGTGTTGTTGCATTGCATTGCACAAACGATCTTACGTTGTGCATTGAAGAATAACATAAAGGCTATGCGCTTTATGCATTGCACACCAGAACTAACTCCTTCCCATGTTCATTAAAGGGATAACATGTTGCATTGCATTGTACTGCACAAACGATCTAATGCTGTGCACTGAAGAATAACATATAGGCTATGCACTTCTTGCATTGCTTTGCATTGCACACCAGAACTAACTCCTTCAAATGTTTACTAAAGAGATAACATTTTGCATTGCATTGCACAAACAATCTAACAACGCACTGAAGAATAACATATAGGCCATGCACTTTTTGCATTGCATTGCATTGCACACCAGAACTAACTCCTTCATATGTTTATTAAAGAGATAACATTTTGCATTGCATTGCAACAAACGATCTAACGTTGTGCATTGAAGAATAATATAGGCTATGCAATTCTTGCATTGCATTGCACACAAGAACTAACTCAGTCCCATTTTCTTTAAAGAGATAAGTTGCAATGTTGTTGCATTGCATTGCACAAACGATCTAACGTTGTGCATTGAATTGTAACATAGCCATGCACTTTTTGCATTGCATTGCACACCAGATCTAACTCCTTCCCATGTTCAGTAAAGAGATAACATATGTTATGCAACATTGCATAGTTTTGAACAAACGACCTAACGCTGTGCACTAAAGAATAACATTTATGCACTTTTTGCATTGCATTGCATTGCACACCAGAACTAACTCCTTCAAATGTTTATTAAAGAGATAACATTTTGCATTGCATTGCACAAACGACCTACCGCTGTGCACTAAAAAATAACATTTATGCACTTTTTGCATTGCATTGCATTGCACACCAGAACTAACTCCTTCAAATATTTATTAAAGAGATAACATTTTGCATTGCATTGCACAAACGATCTAACTTTGTGCATTGAAGAATAACATATAGACTAAATGCATGCATTGCACACCCGAACTAACTCCTTCCAATGTTCATAAAAGAGATAACATATGTTATGCAACATTTCATTATTTTGCAGAAACGATCTAACGTTGTCCACTGAAGAATATTTATGCACTTTTGCATTGTATTGCATTGCACACCAGAACTAACTCCTTCAAATGTTTATTAAAGAGATAACATTTTGCATTGCACAAACGATCTAACGTTTGTATCTATCTAACGTTACGATCTAATAAGAAATAAGGTGCAATGATGTTGTATTGCATTGCACAAACGATATGTTATGCAACATTCTATTGCTTTGCACAAACGATCTAACACTGTGCACTAAAGAATAACAAATGCATTTTTTGCATTGCATTGCACACCAGAACTAACTCCTTCAAATGTTTATTAAAGAGATAACATTTTGCACGATCTAACGTTGTGCTTTGAAGAATAACTTATAGGCTAAATATGCATGCATTGTATTGCATTGCACACCCGAACTAACTCCGTCCCATGTTCATTAAAGAGATGATATGATATGTTATGCAACATTTCATTGTTTTGCACAAACGATCTAACGTTGTGCATTGAAGAGTAACATAGGCTATTCACTTTTTGCTTTGCATTGCATTGCACACCAGAACTAACTACTTCCCATGTTTATTAAAGAGATAACATTTTGCATTGCATTGCACAAACGATCTAACGTTGTGCATTGAAGAGTAAAATAGGCCATGCATTTTTTGCATTGCTTTGCATTGCATTGCACACAAGAACTTACTCCTTCAAATGTTTATTAAAGAGATAACATGTTGCATTGCATTGCACAAACGATCTAACGTTGTGCATTGAAGAATGACATAGTTGACATAACTAAATGCATGGATTGTGTTGCTTGTACAGCCGAACTAACTTATTCCCATGTTCATTAAAGAGATAACATCTGTTGTTGCATTGCATTGCACAAACGATCTAACGTTGTGCAATGAAGAGTAACATAGGCCATGCACTTTTTGCATTGCATTGCATTGCATTGCATTGCATTGCACACCAGATCAAACTCCTTCCCATGTTCAATAAAGAGATAATATGTTGCATTGCTTTGCACAAACGATTTAACGCTGTGCACTGAATAACATTTATGCACTTTTTGCATTGCATTGCACACCAGAACTAACACCTTCAAATGCTTATTAAAGAGATAACATTTTGCATTGCATTGTGCATTGCATAACGTTGTGCATTGAAGAATAACATATAGGCTATATGCATGCATTGCATTGCATTGCACATCCGAACTAACTCCTTCCCATGTTTATTAAAGAGATAACATATGTTATGCACAAACGATCTAACGTTTTGCATTGAAGAGTAACATTGGCTATTCACTTTTTGCATTGCATTGCATTGCACACCATAACTAATTTTTCTAACATTTGAAGGAGTTAGTTCTGCAAAAAGTGCATAAATGTTATTATTCAGTGCACAACATTAGATCGTTTCTGCAATGTAATGCAATGCAACATGTTATCTCTTTAGTGAACATGGGAAAGAGTTAGTTCTGGTGTGCAATTCAATGCAATGCAAAAAGTGCATGGTCTATGTTTCTCTTCAATGCACAACGTTAGATCGTTTGCGCAATGCAATGCAAAATGTTATCTCTTAAATGAACATTTGAAAGAGTTAGTTCTAATGTGCAATGCAATTCAAAAAGTGCATGGGCTATGTTATCTCTTTAATAAACATTTGAAGGAGTAAGATCTGGTGTGCAATGCAATGCAATCCCAAAAGTCCATACCCTAAATGTTATTCTTCAATGCACAACGTTAGATCGTTTCTACAATGCAATGCAATTCAATGCAATGCAACATGTTATCTCTTTACTGAACATGGGAAGGAGTTAGTTTCAGTGTGCAATGCAATAAAAAAAGTACATACATTTTATTCTTCAATGCACAACGTTAGATCGTTTCTGCAATGCAATGCAATGCAATGCAACGCAACATGTGTTTTCTCTTTAATGAACATGGGAAGGAGTTAGTTCTGGTGTGCAATGCAATACAATGCATGCATTTAGCCTGTATGTTATTCTTCAATGCACAACATTGATCGTTGAGACAAACGATCGTTTTGTGCAATGCAATGCAAAATGTTATCTCTTTATGAACATGGGAAGAGGTTAGTTCTGCTGTGCAATGCAATGCAAAAAGTGCATAAATGTTATTCTTCAGTGCACATCGTTAGATCGTTTATGCAAAGCAATGCAATGTTGCATAACATGTTTAATGAACATGTGAAGGAGTTAGTTCGGGTGTGCAATGCAATACAATGCATGCATTTATGCACAACGTTAGATCGTTTGTGCAATGCAATGCAACATATTATCTCTTTATTGAACATGGGAAGGAGTTTGATCTGGTGTGCAATGCAATGCAATGCAAAAAGTGCATGGCCTATGTTACTCTTCATTGCACAACGTTAGATCATTTGTGCAATGCAATGCAACAACATAAATGTTATCTCTTTAATGAACATGGGAAGGAGTTAGTTCTGGTGTGCAATGCAATGCGAAAAGTGCATTATCTATATGTTCCGGTATTCTACCGTGCATTCTATCGTTGTCCAACGGAATGAGTTAATTGTGTCCATTGTAAAGCAAAAGCCAGTGCAATGATTTTCCTTTACTGCACATTAATTAATCTACTTATACATTCAGTCAACTGATGTTAACTTTCTATACTCTTCGACTCGTGATCAGCCAATACAGAAGTCCATATTTGACCAAAGTAACATATTTCTGGCCAAAGAGTCCTCGATCTAGGGCTTTCTAAACATAATCATAGACTCCTTCTGATGCTTCATAAGCCATATAGATGTCTATATCTGACCTTTTGAACTTATTAGTGGTCAAAGTGTCCTTAAAATTTTTCAAACTATATAAAGTTCTAGAATCCTTTTGCGATAAATCAGCTATTCAGAGGTTTTCACCTCCTGAACATATTTCTGGCCAAAGAGTCCTCGATCTTGGGCTTTCTATACATACTCATAGACTCCTTCTGATGCATCATAAGCCATATAGATGTCCATATCTGACCTTCTGAACTCATTTGTGGTCAAAGTGTCCTTAAAATTTTTCAAACTATATAAACTTATAGAATTATTTTGATGATAAATCAGCTATTCAGAGGTGCTCTTTTGACCTCCTGAACATATTTCTGGCAAAAGAGTCCTCGATCTTGGCCATTCTATACATACTCATAGACTCCTTCTGATGCTTCATAAGCCATATAGATGTCCACATCTGACCTATTGAACTTATTTGTGGTCAACGTGACCTCAAAATTTTTCAAACTATATAAAGTTCTAAAATCCTTTTGGTGATAAATCAGCTATTCAGAGGTTTTGACCTCCTGAACATATTTCTGGCCAAAGAGTCCTCGATCTTGGGCTTTCTATGCATACTCATAGACTCCTTCTGATGCATCATAAGCCATATAGATGTCCATCTTTGGCCTTTTGAACTTATTTGTGGTCAAAGTGTCCTCCAAATTTTTCAAACAATATAAAGTTATAGAATTCTTTTGATGATAAATCAGCTATTCAGAGGTCCCCTGTTGACCTACGGAACATATTTCTGGCCAAAGAGTCCTAAAAAATTAATATTGATATCTTCAGACCGATATCTTCGGATTCTGTATCCTCCTGACAAAAGTCCATATTTGACATACTGAATTTTTTTCTGGCCAAGGAGTACTCGAAACTTGGGCTTTCTATACATACTCCTTCTGATGTTTCATAAGCCATATATATGTCCATATCTGACCTTTTGAACTTATTTGTGGTCAAATTGTCCTCAAAATTTTTCAAACTATATAAAGTTATAGAATTCCTTTGATGATAAATCAGCTATTCAGAGGTCCCCTTTTGACCTCCTGAACATATTTCTGGCCAAAGAGTCCTCGATCTTGGGCTTTCTATACATACTCATAGACTCCTTCTGATGCTTCATAAGCCATATAGATGTCCATATCTGACCTATTGAACTTATTTGTGGTCAACGTGACCTCACAATTTTTCAAACTATATAAAGTTCTAAAATCCTTTTGATGATAAATCAGCTATTCAGAGGTTTTGACCTCCTCAACATATTTCTGGCCAAAGAGTCCTCGATCTTGGGCTTTCTATGCATACTCATAGACTCCTTCTGATGCTTCATAAGCCATATAGATGGCCATATCTGACCTTTTGAACTTATTTGTGGTCAACGTGTCATCAAAATTGTTCAAACTATATAAAGTTCTAAAATCCTTTTGATGATAAATCAGCTATTCAGAGGTTTTGACCTCCTGAACATATTTCTGGCCAAAGAGTCCTCGATCTTGGGCTTTCAATGCATACTCATAGACTCCTTCTGATGCTTCATAAGCCATATAGATGGCCATATCTGACCTTTTGAACTTATTTGTGGTCAAAGTGTCCTCCAAATTTTTCAAACAATATAAAGTTATAGAATTCTTTTGATGATAAATCAGCTATTCAGAGGTCCCCTGTTGACCTACGGAACATATTTCTGGCCAAAGATTCCTAAAAAATTCATACTGATATCTTCAGACTGATATCTTCGGATTCTACATCCTCCTGACAAAAGTCCATATTTGACATACTGAATTTTTTTCTGGCCAAGGAGTATTCGAAACTTGGGCTTTATATACATACTCCTTCTGATGTTTCATAAGCCATATATATGTCCATATCTGACGTTTTGAACTTATTTGTGGTCAAATTGTCCTCAAAATTTTTCAAACTATATAAAGTTATAGAATTCCTTTGATGATAAATCAGCTATTCAGAGGTCCCCTTTTGACCTCCTGAACATATTTCTGGCCAAAGAGTCCTCGATCTAGGGCTTTCTAAACATAATCATAGACTCCTTCTGATGCTTCATAAGCCATATAGATGTCCATATCTGACCTTTTGAACTTATTTGTGGTCAAAGTGTCCTCAAAATTTTTCAAAGTATATAACGTTATAGACTCCTTTTTATGATAAATCAGCTATTCATAGGGCCCCTTTTGACCTCCTGAACATATTTCTGGCCAAAGATTCCTCGATCTTTGGCTTTCTATATATACTCATAGACTCCCTCTGATGCTTCAAAAGTCATATAGATGTCCATAACTGACCTTTTGAACTAATTTGTGGTCAAAGTGTCCTCAAAATGTATCAAGCTATATAAAGTTCTAGAATCCTTTTGCGATAAATCAGCTATTTAGAGGTTTTCACCTCCTGAACATATTTCTGGCCAAAGAGTCCTCGATCTTGGGCTTTCTATACATACTCATAGACTCCTTCTGATGCATCATAAGCCATATAGATGTCCATATCTGACCTTCTGAACTCATTTGTGGTCAAAGTGTCCTCAAAATTTTTCAGACTATATAAAGTTATAGAATTCTTTTGATGATAAATCAGCTATTCAGAGGTGCTCTTTTTACCTCCTGAACATATTTCTGGCCAAAGAGTCCTCGATCTTGGGCTTTCTATACATACTCATAGACGCCTTCTGATGCTTCATAAGCCATATAGATGTCCATATCTGACCTATTGAACTTATTTGTGGTCAACGTGACCTCACAATTTTTCAAACTATATAAAGTTCTAATATCCTTTTGATGATAAATCAGCTATTCAGAGGTTTTGACCTCCTCAACATATTTCTGGCCAAAGAGTCCTCGATCTTGGGCTTTCTATGCATACTCATAGACTCCTTCTGATGCTTCATAAGCCATATAGATGGCCATATCTGACCTTTTGAACTTATTTGTGGTCAACGTGTCATCAAAATTGTTCAAACTATATAAAGTTCTAAAATCCTTTTGATGATAAATCAGCTATTCAGAGGTTTTGACCTCCTGAACATATTTCTGGCCAAAGAGTCCTCGATCTTGGGCTTTCAATGCATACTCATAGACTCCTTCTGATGCTTCATAAGCCATATAGATGGCCATATCTGACCTTTTGAACTTATTTGTGGTCAAAGTGTCCTCCAAATTTTTCAAACAATATAAAGTTATAGAATTCTTTTGATGATAAATCAGCTATTCAGAGGTCCCCTGTTGACCTACGGAACATATTTCTGGCCAAAGATTCCTAAAAAATTCATACTGATATCTTCAGACTGATATCTTCGGATTCTACATCCTCCTGACAAAAGTCCATATTTGACATACTGAATTTTTTTCTAGCCAAGGAGTATTCGAAACTTGGGCTTTCTATACATACTCCTTCTGATGCTTCATAAGCCATATATATGTCCATATCTGACCTTTTGAACTCATTTGTGGTCAAAGGGTCCTCAAAATTTTTCAAACTATATAAAGTTGTAGAATCCTTTTGATGATAAATCAGCTATTCAGAGGTTTTGACCTCCTGAACATATTTCTGGCCAAAGAGTCCTCGATCTTGGGCTTTCTATACTCATACTCTCCTTCTGATGCATCATAAGCCATAGAGATGTCCATATCTGACCTTTTGAACTTATTTGTGGTCAAAGTGTCCTCAAAAATTTTCAAACTATATAAAGTTATAGACACCTTTTGATGATAAATCAGTATTTCATGGGGCCCCTTTTGACCTCCTGAACATATTTCTGGCCAAAGAGTCCTCGATCATCAGAGGGAGTCTATGAGTATATATAGAAAGCCCAAGATCGAGGACTCTTTGGCCAGAAATATGTTCAGGAGGTCAAAAGGGGACCTCTGAATAGCTGATTTATCATCAGAAAGAATCTATAACTTTATACAGTTTGAAAACTTTGGAGGACCCTTTGAAGATATCAGTCTGAAGATATCAGTATTAATCTTTTAGGACTCTTTGGCCAGAAATATGTTCAGGAGGTCAAAAGGGGACCCATGAATAGCTGATTTATCATCAAAAGGAGTCTTTAACTTTATATAGTTTGAAAAAGTTTTAGGACACTTTGACCACAAATAAGTTCAAAAGGTCAGAAACTTGGGCTTTCTATACATACTCCTTCTGATGCTTCATAAGCCATATATATGTTCATATCTGACCTTTTGAACTTATTTCTGGTCAAAGGGTCCTCAAAAATTTTCAAACTATATAAAGTTATAGACTCCTTTTGATGATAAATCAGCTATTCAGAGGTTTTGACCTCCTGAACATATTTCTGGCCAAAGGAGTCCTCGATCTTGGGCTTTCTATGCATACTCATAGACTCCTTCTGATGCTTCATAAGCCATATAGATGTCCATCTCTGACCTTTTGAACTCATTTGTGGTCAAAGTGTTCTTAAAATTTTTCAAACTATGTAAAGTCATAGAATTCTTTTGATGATAAATCAGCTATTCAGAGGTGCTCTGTTGACCTCCTGAACATATTTTTGGCCAAAGAGTCCTCGGTCTTGGGCTTTCTATACATACTCATAGACTCCTTCTGATGCTTCATAAGCCATATAGATGTCCATATCTGACCTTTTGAACTTATTTGTGGTCAAAGTGTCCTAAAAATTTTTCAAACTATATAAAGTTAAAGACTCCTTTTGATGATAAATCAGCTATTCGTGGGTCCCCTTTTGACCTCCTGAACATATTTCTGGCCAAAGAGTCCTAAAAGATTAATACTGATATCTTCAGACTGATATCTTCAAAGGGTCCTCCAAAGTTTTCAAACTGTATAAAGTTATAGATTCTTTCTGATGATAAATCAGCTATTCAGAGGTCCCCTTTTGACCTCCTGAACATATTTCTGGCCAAAGAGCCTCGATCTTGGGCTTTCTATATATACTCATAGACTCCCTCTGATGATCGAGGACTCTTTGGCCAGAAATATGTTCAGGAGGTCAAAAGGGGCCCCATGAAATACTGATTTATCATCAAAAGGTGTCTATAACTTTATATAGTTTGAAAATTTTTGAGGACACTTTGACCAGAAATAAGTTCAAAAGGTCAGATATGGACATCTATATGGCTTATGATGCATCAGACGGAGTCTGAGTATGTATAGAAAGCCCAAGATCGAGGACTCTTTGGCCAGAAATATGTTCAGGAGGTCAAAACCTCTGAATAGCTGATTTATCATCAAAATGATTCTATAACTTTATATAGTTTGAAAAATTTTGAGGACCCTTTGAAAACAAATAAGTTCAAAAGGTCAGATATTAACATCTATATGGCTTATGAAGCATCAGAATGAGTATGTATAGAAAGCCCAAGTTTTGAATACTCCTTGGTCAGAAAAAAATTCAGTATGTCAAATATGGTCTTTTGTCAGGAGGATATAACATCCAAAGATATCAGTCTGAATGTATTGTACTAATCTTTTAGGACTCTTTGGCCAGAAATATGTTCAGTAGGTCAAAAGGGGACCTCTGAATAGCTGATTTATCATCAGAAAGAGTCTATAACTTTATATAGTTTAAAAACTTTTTAGGACCCTTTGACCAGAAATAAGTTCAAAGGTCAGATATGGACATCTATATGGCTTTTGAAGCATCAGAGGGAGTCTAATGAGTATATAGAAAGCCCAAGATCGAGGACTCTTTGGCCAAAAATATGTTCAGGAGGTCAAAAGGGGACCTCTGAATAGCTGATTTATCGTCAAAAGAATTCTATAACTTTATATAGTTTGAACAATTTTGAGGACACTTTGACCACAAATAAGTTCAAAAGGTCAGATATGGACATCTATATGGCTTATAAAGCATCAAAAGGAGTCTATGAGTATGTATAGAAAGTCCGATATCGAGGACTCTTTGGCCAGAAATATGTTCAGGAGGTCAAAAGGGGACCTCTGAATAGCTGATTTATCATAAAAAGAATTCTATAACTTTATATAGTTTGAAAAATTTTGAGGACCCTTTGACCAGAAATAAGTTCAAAAGGTCAGATATGGACATCTATATAGATTTTGAAGCATCAGAGGGAGTCTATGAGTATATATAGAAAGCCTAAGATCGAGGACTCTTTGGTAAGAAATATGTTCAGGAGGTCAAAAGGGGACCTCTGAATAGCTGATTTAGCATCAAAAGAATTCTATAACTTTATATAGTTTGAACAATTTTGAGGACACTTTGACCACAAATAAGTTCAAAAGGTCAGATATGGACATCTATATGGCTTATAAAGCATCAAAAAGAGTCTATGAGTATGTATAGAAAGTCCGATATCGAGGAATCTTTGGCCAGAAATATGTTCAGGAGGTCAAAAGGGGACCTCTGAATTGCTGATTTATCATAAAAAGAATTCTATAACTTTATATAGTTTGAAAAATATTGAGGACCCTTTGACCACAAATGAGTTCAAAAGGTAAGATATGGACATCTATATGGCTTATGATATATCAGACGGAGTCTGAGTATGTATAGAAAGCCCAAGATCGAGGACTCTTTGGCCAAAAATATGTTCAGGAGGTCAAAACCTCTGAATAGCTGATTTATCATCAAAATGATTCTATAACTTTATATAGTTTGAAAAAATTTTGAGGACCCTTTGACCACAAATAAGTTTAAAAGGTCAGATATGGACATCTATATGGCTTATGAAGCATCAGAATGAGTATGTATAGAAAGCCCAAGTTTCGAATACTCCTTGGCCAGAAAAAAATTCAGTATGTCAAATATGGTCTTTTGTCAGGAGGATATAACATCCAAAGATATCAGTCTGAATGTATTGTACTAATCTTTTAGGACTCTTTGGCCAGAAATATGTTCAGTAGGTCAAAAGGGGACCTCTGAATAGCTGATTTATCATCAGAAAGAGTCTATAACTTTACATAGTTTAAAAACTTTTTAGGACCCTTTGACCAGAAATAAGTTCAAAAGGTCAGATATGGACATCTATGTGGCTTTTGAAGCATCAGAGGCAGTCTATGAGTATGTATAGAAAGTCCAAGATCGAGGACTCTTTGGCCAGAAATATGTTCAGGAGGTCAAAACCTCTGAATAGCTGATTTATCATCAAAAGAATTCTATAACTTTCTATAGTTTGAAAAATTTTGAGGACACTTTGACCACGAATAAGTTCAAAAGGTCAGATATGGACATCTATATGGCTTATGATGCATCAGAAGGAGTCTATGAGTATGTATAGAAAGCCCAAGATCGAGGACTCTTGGGCCAGAAATATGTTCAGGAGGTCTAAAACCTCTGAATAGCTGATTTATCATCAAAAGGATTCGACAACTTTATATATTTTAAAACATTTTGAGGACCCTTTGACCACAAATAAGTTCAAAAGGTCAGATATGGACATATATATGGCTTATGAAGCATTAGAAGGAGTATTTATAGAAAGCCCAAATTTCGAATACTCCTTGGCCAGAAAAAAATTCAGTAAGTCAAATATGGACTTTTGTCATGAGGATATAACATCCGAAGATATCAGTCTGAATGTATTGTATTAATCTTTTAGGACCCTTTGACCAGAAATAAGTTCAAAAGGTCAGATATGGACATCTATATGGCTTATGAAGCATCAGAAGGAGTCTATGAGTATGTATAGAAAGCCCAATATCGAGGACTCTTTGGCCAGAAATATGTTCAGGAGGTCAAAAGGGGACCTCTGAATAGCTGATTTATCATAAAAAGAATTCTATAACTTTATATAGTTTGAAAAATTTTGAGGACCCTTTGACCAGAAATAAGTTCAAAAGGTCAGATATGGACATCTATATGGCTTATAAAGCATCAAAAGGAGTCTATGAGTATGTATAGAAAGTCCGATATCGAGGACTCTTTGGCCAGAAATATGTTCAGGAGGTCAAAAGGGGACCTCTGAATAGCTGATTTATCATAAAAAGAATTCTATAACTTTATATAGTTTGAAAAATTTTGAGGACCCTTTGACCACAAATAAGTTCAAAAGGTCAGATATGGACATCTATATGGATTTTGAAGCATCAGAGGGAGTCTATGAGTATATATAGAAAGCCCAATATCGAGGAATCTTTGGCCAGAAATATGTTCAGGAGGTCAAAAGGGGACCTCTGAATAGCTGATTTATCATAAAAAGAATTCTATAACTTTATATATTTTGAAAAATTTTGTGGACACTTTGACCACAAATAAGTTCAAAAGGTCAGATATGGACATCTATATGGCTTATGATGCATCAGACGGAGTCTGAGTATGTATAGAAAGCCCAAGATCGAGGACTCTTTGGCCAAAAGTATGTTCAGGAGGTCAAAAGGGGACCTCTGAATAGCTGATTTAACATCAAAAGGAGTCTATAACTTTATATAGTTTGAAAAATTTTGAGGACAATTTGACCACAAATAAGTTCAAAAGGTCAGATATGGACATCTATATGGCTTATGAAGCATCAGAAGGAGTCAATGAGTATGTATAGAAAGCCCAAGTTCGATGACTCTTTGGCCAGAAAAATGTTCAGGAGGTCAAAAGGGGACCTCTGAATAGCTGATTTATCATCAAAAGAATTCTATAACTTTATATAGTTTGAAAAATTTTGAGGACACTCTGACCACAAATGAGTTCAAAAGGTCAGATATTGACATATATATATATATGGCTTATGAAGCATCAGAGGGAGTCCTATGAGTATGTATAGAAAGCCCAAGATCGAGGACTCTATGGCCAGAAATATATTCCTTGTGTCAAAAATGGACTTCTGTATGGTTGACATAACATCAGAAAGAGTCATCGAGTATGTATTGAAAGCCCAAGTTTCGAATACTCCTTGGGCAGAAAAAAATTCAGTATGTCAAATATGGACTTTTTTCATGAGGATATAACATCCGAAGATATCAGTCTGAATGTATTGTATTTATCTTTTAGGACTCTTTGGCCAGAAATATGTTCAGTAGGTCAAAAGGGGACCTCTGAGTAGCTGATTTATCAAAATGTTGAGGACACTTTGACCACAAATAAGTTCCAAAGGTCAGATATGGACATCTATATGGCTTATGAAGCATCAGAAGGAATCTATGAATATGTATAGAAAGCCCAAGATCAAGGACTCTTTGGCCAGAATTATGTTAAGCAGGTCAAAAGGAGACCTCTGTATAGCTGATTTATCATCAGGAGACTATAACTTTACATAGTTTGAAAAATGTTGAGGACACTTTGAGCAGAAATAATTTCATAAGCCATATCTGTTTGGATATCTATATTGGCTTATGAAGCATCAGGAGTCAATGAGTATGTATTGAAATCTGTTTGGCCAAAAATATGTTACTTTGGTCAAACATGTACTTACGTACATCAGGAGTCGAAGAGTATGTATAGAAAGTTAACATCAGTTGACTGAATGTATAAGTAGGTTAATGTGCAGTGAAGGAATATCATTACACTAGCTGTTGCTTTACAATGGAAACAATTATAGTAGTTAGTTCTGGTGTGCAATGCAATGCGAAAAGTGCTTTGTCTATATGTTTATTCTTAAGTGCATTCTGTCGTTGGGCAACTTTAGAATGCACTGAAGAATAAACATATAGATAAAGCACTTTTCGCATTGCATTGCACACCAGAGCTAACTCCTTCCCATGTTCATTAAAGATATAACATTTATGCATTGCACAAAGGATCTAACGTTGTCCACTGAAAAATAACATATAGGCTATTTACTTCTTGGATTGCATTGCATTGCACAGTAGATCTAATTCATTCCCATGTTCATTAAAGAGATAACAAGTGTTGTTGCATTGCATTGCACAAACGATCTTACGTTGTGCATTGAAGAATAACATAAAGGCTATGCGCTTTATGCATTGCACACCAGAACTAACTCCTTCCCATGTTCATTAAAGGGATAACATGTTGCATTGCATTGTACTGCACAAACGATCTAACGCTGTGCACTGAAGAATAACATATAGGCTATGCACTTTTTGCATTGCTTTGCATTGCACACCAGAACTAACTCCTTCAAATGTTTACTAAAGAGATAACATTTTGCATTGCATTGCACAAACGATCTAACAACGCACTGAAGAATAACATATAGGCCATGCACTTTTTGCATTGCATTGCATTGCACACCAGATCAAACTCCTTCCCATGTTCAATAAAGAGATAATATGTTGCATTGCATTGCACAAACGATCTAACAACGCACTGAAGAATAACATATAGGCCATGCACTTTTTGCATTACATTGCATTGCACACCAGAACTAACTCCTTCATATGTTTATTAAAGAGATAACATTTTGCATTGCATTGCTACAAACGATCTAACGTTGTGCATCGAAGAATAATATAGGCTATATGCAATTCTTGCATTGCATTGCACACAAGAACTAACTCAGTCCCATTTTCTTTAAAGAGATAAGTTGCAATGTTGTTGCATTGCATTGCACAAACGATCTATCGTTGTGCATTGAATTGTAACATAGCCATGCACTTTTTGCATTGCATTGCACACCAGATGTAACTCCTTCCCAAGTTCAGTAAAAAGATAACATATGTTATGCAACATTGCATAGTTTTGAACAAACGACCTAACGCTGTGCACTAAAGAATAACATTTATGCACTTTTTGCATTGCATTGCATTGCATTGCACACAAGAACTAACTCCTTCAAATGTTTATTAAAGAGATAACATTTTGCATTGCATTGCACAAACGATCTAACTTTGTGCATTGAAGAATAACATATAGACTAAATGCATGCATTGCACACCCGAACTAACTCCTTCCCATGTTCATAAAAGAGATAACATATGTTATGCAACATTTCATTGTTTTGCAGAAACGATCTAACGTTGTCCACTGAAGAATATTTATGCACTTTTTGCATTGTATTGCATTGCACACCAGAACTAACTCCTTCAAATGTTTATTAAAGAGATAACATTTTGCATTGCACAAACGATCTAACGTTTGTATCTATCTAACGTTACGATCTAATAAGAAATACGGTGCAATGATGTTGTATTGCATTGCACAAACGATAACATATGTTATGCAACATTCTATTGCTTTGCACAAACGATCTAACACTGTGCACTAAAGAATAACATTTATGCATTTTTTGCATTGCATTGCACACCAGAACTAACTCCTTCAAATGTTTATTAAAGAGATAACATTTTGCACGATCTAACGTTGTGCTTTGAAGAATAACTTATAGGCTAAATATGCATGCATTGTATTGCATTGCACACCCGTCCCATGTTCATTAGATATGATATGTTATGCAACATTTCATTGTTTTGCACAAACGATCTAACGTTGTGCATTGAAGAGTAACATAGGCTATTCACTTTTTGCTTTGCATTGCATTGCACAGCAGAACTAACTACTTCCCATGTTTATTAAAGAGATAACATTTTGCACTGCATTGCACAAACGATCTAACGTTGTGCATTGAAGAGTAAAATAGGCCATGCATTTTTTGCATTGCTTTGCATTGCATTGCACACAAGAACTTACTCCTTCAAATGTTTATTAAAGAGATAACATGTTGCATTGCATTGCACAAACGATCTAACTTTGTGCATTGAAGAATGACATAGTTGACATAACTAAATGCATGGATTGTGTTGCTTGTACAGCCGAACTAACTTATTCCCATGTTCATTAAAGAGATAACATCTGTTGTTGCATTGCATTGCACAAACGATCTAACGTTGTGCAATGAAGAGTAACATAGGCCATGCACTTTTTGCATTGCATTGCATTGCATTGCACACCAGATCAAACTCCTTCCCATGTTCAATAAAGAGATAATATGTTGCATTGCTTTGCACAAACGATTTAACGCTGTGCACTGAATAACATTTATGCACTTTTTGCATTGCATTGCACACCAGAACTAACACCTTCAAATGCTTATTAAAGAGATAACATTTTGCATTGCATTGTGCATTGCATAACGTTGTGCATTGAAGAATAACATATAGGCTATATGCATGCATTGCATTGCATTGCATTGCACATCCGAACTAACTCCTTCCCATGTTTACTAAAGACATAACATATGTTATGCACAAACGATCTAACGTTTTGCATTGAAGAGTAACATTGGCTATTCACTTTTTGCATTGCATTGCATTGCATTGCACACCATAACTAACTTTTCTAACATTTGAAGGAGTTAGTTCTGCAAAAAGTGCATAAATGTTATTATTCAGTGCACAACATTAGATCGTTTCTGCAATGTAATGCAATGCAACATGTTATCTCTTTAGTGAACATGGGAAAGAGTTAGTTCTGGTGTGCAATTCAATGCAATGCAAAAAGTGCATGGTCTATGTTTCTCTTCAATGCACAACGTTAGATCGTTTGCGCAATGCAATGCAAAATGTTATCTCTTAAATGAACATTTGAAGGAGTTAGTTCTAATGTGCAATGCAATTCAAAAAGTGCACGGGCTATGTTATCTCTTTAATAAACATTTGAAGGAGTAAGATCTGGTGTGCAATGCAATGCAATGCCAAAAGTCCATACCCTAAATGTTATTCTTCAGTGCACAACGTTAGATCGTTTCTACAATGCAATGCAATTCAATGCAATGCAACATGTTATCTCTTTACTGAACATGGGAAGGAGTTAGTTTCAGTGTGCAATGCAATGCAAAAAGTACATACATTTTATTCTTCAATGCACAACGTTAGATCGTTTCTGCAATGCAATGCAATGCAATGCAACGCAACATGTGTTTTCTCTTTAATGAACATGGGAAGGAGTTAGTTCTGGTGTGCAATGCAATACAATGCATGCATTTAGCCTATATGTTATTCTTCAATGCACAACATTGATCGTTGAGACAAACGATCGTTTTGTGCAATGCAATGCAAAATGATATCTCTTTATGAACATGGGAAGAGGTTTGTTCTGCTGTGCAATGCAATGCAAAAAGTGCATAAATGTTATTCTTCAGTGCACATCGTTAGATCGTTTGTGCAAAGCAATGCAATGTTGCATAACATGTTTAATGAACATGTGAAGGAGTTAGTTCGGGTGTGCAATGCAATACAATGCATGCATTTAGCCTGTATGTTATTCTTCAATGCACAACGTTAGATCGTTTGTGCAATGCAATGCAACATATTATCTCTTTATTGAACATGGGAAGGAGTTTGATCTGGTGTGCAATGCAATGCAATGCAAAAAGTGCATGGCCTATGTTACTCTTCATTGCACAACGTTAGATCGTTTGTGCAATGCAATGCAACAACATAAATGTTATCTCTTTAAAGAACATGGGAAGGAGTTAGTTCTGGTGTGCAATGCAATGCGAAAAGTGCATTATCTATATGTTCCGGTATTCTACCGTGCATTCTATCGTTGTCCAACGGAATGAGTTAATTGTGTCCATTGTAAAGCAAAAGCCAGTGCAATGATTTTCCTTTACTGCACATTAATTAATCTACTTATACATTCAGTCAACTGATGTTAACTTTCTATACTCTTCGACTCGTGATCAGCCAATACAGAAGTCCATATTTGACCAAAGTAACATATTTCTGGCCAAAGAGTCCTCGATCTAGGGCTTTCTAAACATAATCATAGACTCCTTCTGATGCTTCATAAGCCATATAGATGTCTACATCTGACCTTTTGAACTTATTTGTGGTCAAAGTGTCCTCAAAATTTTTCAAACTATATAACGTTATAGACTCCTTTTGATGATAAATCAGCTATTCATAGGGCCCCTTTTTACCTCCTGAACATATATCTGGCCAAAGATTCCTCGATCTTTGGCTTTCTATATATACTCATAGACTCCCTCTGATGCTTCAAAAGTCATATAGATGTCCATAACTGACCTTTTGAACTAATTTGTGATCAAAGTGTCCTCAAAATTTATCAAGCTATATAAAGTTCTAGAATCCTTTTGCGATAAATCAGCTATTCAGAGGTTTTCACCTCCTGAACATATTTCTGGCCAAAGAGTCCTCGATCTTGGGCTTTCTATACATACTCATAGACTCCTTCTGATGCATCATAAGCCATATAGATGTCCATATCTGACCTTCTGAACTCATTTGTGGTCAAAGTGTCCTCAAAATTTTTCAAACTATATAAAGTTATAGAATTCTTTTGATGATAAATCAGCTATTCAGAGGTTTTGACCTCCTGAACATATTTCTGGCCAAAGAGTCCTCGATCTTGGGCTTTCTATGCATACTCATAGACTCCTTCTGATGCTTCATAAGCCATATAGATGGCCATATCTGACCTTTTGAACTTATTTGTAGTCAAAGTGTCCTCAAAATTTTTCAAACAATATAAAGTTCTAGAATCCGTTTGATGATAAATCAGCTATTCAGAGGTCCCCTGTTGACCTACGGAACATATTTCTGGCCAAAGATTCCTAAAAAATTAATACTGATATCTTCAGACTGATATCTTCGGATTCTATATCCTCCTGACAAAAGTCCATATTTGACATACTGAATTTTTTTCTGGCCAAGGAGTATTCGAAACTTGGGCTTTCTATACATACTCCTTCTGATGCTTCATAAGCCATGTATATGTCCATATCTGACCTTTTGAACTTATTTCTGGTCAAAAGGTCCTCAAAAATTTTCAAACTATATAAAGTTATAGACTCCTTTTGATGATAAATCAGCTATTCAGAGGTTTTGACCTCCTGAACATATTTCTGGCCAAAGAGTCCTCGATCTTGGGCTTTCTATACATACTCATAGACTCCTTCTGATGCATCATAAGCCATATAGATGTCCATCTTTGGCCTTTTGAACTCATTTGTGGTCAGTGTCCTCAAAATTTTTCAAACTATATAAGTCATAGAATTCTTTTGATGATAAATCAGCTATTAAGAGGTGCTCTTTTGACCTCCTCAACATATTTCTCGCCAAAGAGTCCTCGATATTGGGCTTTCTATACATACTCATAGACTCATTCTGATGCTTCATAAGCCATATAAATGTCCAAATCTGACCTTTTGAACTTATTTGTGGTCAACGTGTCATCAAAATTGTTCAAAATATATAAAGTTCTAAAATCCTTTTGATGATAAATCAGCTATTCAGAGGTTTTGACCTCCTGAACATATTTCTGGCCAAAGAGTCCTCGATCTTGGGCTTTCTATGCATACTCATAGACTCCCTCTGATGCTTCAAAAGCCATATAGATGTCCATATCTGACCTTTTGAACTTATTTCTGGTCAAAGGGTCCTTAAAAGTTTTCAAACTATATAAAGTTATAGAATTCTTTCGATGATAAATCATCTATTCAGACGTCCCCTTTTGACCTCCTGAACATATTTCTGGCCAAAGAGTCCTCGATATTGGGCTTTCTACACATACTCATAGACTCCTTCTGATGCTTCATAAGCCATATAGATGTCCATATCTGACCTTTTGAACTTATTTGTGGTCAAAGTGTCATCAAAATTTTTCAACCTATATAAAGTTATATAATCCTTTTGATGATAAATCAGCTATTCAGAGGTTTTGACCTCCTGAACATATTTCTGGCCAAAGAGTCCTCGATCTAGGGCTTTCTAAACATAATCAAAGACTCCTTCTGATGCTTCATAAGCCATATAGATGTCTATATCTGACCTTTTGAACTTATTTGTGGTCAAAGTGTCCTCAAATTTTTTCAAACTATATAACGTTATAGACTCCTTTTGATGATAAATCAGCTATTCATAGGGCCCCTTTTGACCTCCCGAACATATATCTGGCCAAAGATTCCTCGATCTTTGGCTTTCTATATATACTCATAGACTCCCTCTGATGCTTCAAAAGTCATATAGATGTCCATAACTGACCTTTTGAACTAATTTGTGATCAAAGTGTCCTCAAAATTTATCAAGCTATATAAAGTTCTAGAATCCTTTTGCGATAAATCAGCTATTCAGAGGTTTTCACCTCCTGAACATATTTCTGGCCAAAGAGTCCTCGATCTTGGGCTTTCTATACATACTCATAGACTCCTTCTGATGCATCATAAGCCATATAGATGTCCATATCTGACCTTCTGAACTCATTTGTGGTCAAAGTGTCCTCAAAATTTTTCAAACTATATAAAGTTATAGAATTCTTTTGATGATAAATCAGCTATTCAGAGGTGCTCTTTTGACCTCCTGAACATATTTCTGGCCAAAGAGTCCTCGATCTTGGGCATTCTATACATACTCATAGACTCCTTCTGATGCTTCATAAGCCATATAGATGTCCACATCTGACCTATTGAACTTATTTGTGGTCAACGTGACCTCAAAATTTTTCAAACTATATAAAGTTCTAAAATCCTTTTGATGATAAATCAGCTATTCAGAGGTTTTGACCTCCTGAACATATTTCTGGCCAAAGAGTCCTCGATCTTGGGCTTTCTATGCATACTCATAGACTCCTTCTGATGCTTCATAAGCCATATAGATGGCCATATCTGACCTTTTGAACTTATTTGTGGTCAAAGTGTCCTCAAAATTTTTCAAACAATATAAAGTTCTAGAATCCGTTTGATGATAAATCAGCTATTCAGAGGTCCCCTGTTGACCTACGGAACATATTTCTGGCCAAAGATTCCTAAAAAATTAATACTGATATCTTCAGACTGATATCTTCGGATTCTATATCCTCCTGACAAAAGTCCATATTTGACATACTGAATTTTTTTCTGGCCAAGGAGTATTCGAAACTTGGGCTTTCTATACATACTCCTTCTGATGCTTCATAAGCCATGTATATATGTCCATATCTGACCTTTTGAACTTATTTCTGGTCAAAAGGTCCTCAAAAATTTTCAAACTATATAAAGTTATAGACTCCTTTTGATGATAAATCAGCTATTCAGAGGTTTTGACCTCCTGAACATATTTCTGGCCAAAGAGTCCTCGATCTTGGGCTTTCTATACATACTCATAGACTCCTTCTGATGCATCATAAGCCATATAGATGTCCATCTTTGGCCTTTTGAACTCATTTGTGGTCAGTGTACTCAAAATTTTTCAAACTATATAAGTCATAGAATTCTTTTGATGATAAATCAGCTATTAAGAGGTGCTCTTTTGACCTCCTCAACATATTTCTGGCCAAAGAGTCCTCGATCTTGGGCTTTCTATACATACTCATAGACTCATTCTGATGCTTCATAAGCCATATAAATGTCCAAATCTGACCTTTTGAACTTATTTGTGGTCAACGTGTCATCAAAATTGTTCAAAATATATAAAGTTCTAAAATCCTTTTGATGATAAATCAGCTATTCAGAGGTTTTGACCTCCTGAACATATTTCTGGCCAAAGAGTCCTCGATCTTGGGCTTTCTATGCATACTCATAGACTCCCTCTGATGCTTCAAAAGCCATATAGATGTCCATATCTGACCTTTTGAACTTATTTCTGGTCAAAGGGTCCTTAAAAGTTTTCAAACTATATAAAGTTATAGAATTCTTTCGATGATAAATCATCTATTCAGACGTCCCCTTTTGACCTCCTGAACATATTTCTGGCCAAAGAGTCCTCGATATTGGGCTTTCTACACATACTCATAGACTCCTTCTGATGCTTCATAAGCCATATAGATGTCCATATCTGACCTTTTGAACTTATTTGTGGTCAAAGTGTCATCAAAATTTTTCAACCTATATAAAGTTATATAATCCTTTTGATGATAAATCAGCTATTCAGAGGTTTTGACCTCCTGAACATATTTCTGGCCAAAGAGTCCTCGATCTAGGGCTTTCTAAACATAATCAAAGACTCCTTCTGATGCTTCATAAGCCATATAGATGTCTATATCTGACCTTTTGAACTTATTTGTGGTCAAAGTGTCCTCAAATTTTTTCAAACTATATAACGTTATAGACTCCTTTTGATGATAAATCAGCTATTCATAGGGCCCCTTTTGACCTCCCGAACATATATCTGGCCAAAGATTCCTCGATCTTTGGCTTTCTATATATACTCATAGACTCCCTCTGATGCTTCAAAAGTCATATAGATGTCCATAACTGACCTTTTGAACTAATTTGTGATCAAAGTGTCCTCAAAATTTATCAAGCTATATAAAGTTCTAGAATCCTTTTGCGATAAATCAGCTATTCAGAGGTTTTCACCTCCTGAACATATTTCTGGCCAAAGAGTCCTCGATCTTGGGCTTTCTATGCATACTCATAGACTCCTTCTGATGCTTCATAAGCCATATAGATGGCCATATCTGACCTTTTGAACTTATTTGTGGTCAAAGTGTCCTCAAAATTTTTCAAACAATATAAAGTTCTAGAACCCTTTTGATGATAAATCAGCTATTCAGAGGTCCCCTGTTGACCTACGGAACATATTTCTGGCCAAAGATTCCTAAAAAATTCATACTGATATCTTCAGACTGATATCTTCGGATTCTACATCCTCCTGACAAAAGTCCATATTTGACATACTGAATTTTTTTCTGACCAAGGAGTATTCAAAACTTGGGCTTTCTATACATACTCCTTCTGATGCTTCATAAGCCATATATATGTCCATATCTGACCTTTTGAACTTATTTCTGGTCAAAGGGTCCTCAAAAATTTTCAAAATATATAAAGTTATAGACTCCTTTTGATGATAAATCAGCTATTCAGAGGTTTTGACCTCCTGAACATATTTCTGGCCAAAGAGTCCTCGATCTTGGGCTTTCTATACATACTCATAGACTCCTTCTGATGCATCATAAGCCATATAGATGTCCATCTTTGGCCTTTTGAACTCATTTGTGGTCAAAGTGTCCTCAAAATTTTTCAAACTTTATAAAGTCATAGAATTCTTTTGATGATAAATCAGCTATTCAGAGGTGCTCTTTTGACCTCCTCAACATATTTCTGGCCAAAGAGTCCTCGATATTGGGCTTTCTATACATACTCATAGACTCATTCTGATGCTTCATAAGCCATATAAATGTCCATATCTGACCTTTTGAACTTATTTGTGGTCAACGTGTCATCAAAATTGTTCAAACTATATAAAGTTCTAAAATCCTTTTGATGATAAATCAGCTATTCAGAGGTTTTGACCTCCTGAACATATTTCTGGCCAAAGAGTCCTCGATCTTGGGCTTTCTATGCATACTCATAGACTACTTCTGATGCATCATAAGCCATATAGATGTCCATCTTTGGCCTTTTGAACTTATTTGTGGTCAAAGTGTCCTCAAAATTTTTCAAACAATATAAAGTTATAGAATTCTTTTGATGATAAATCAGCTATTCAGAGGTCCCCTGTTGACCTACGGAACATATTTCTGGCCAACGATTCCTAAAAAATTAATACTGATATCTTCAGACTGATATCTTCGGATTCTACATCCTCCTGACAAAAGTCCATATTTGACATACTGAATTTTTTTCTGGCCAAGGAGTATTCTAAACTTGGGCTTTCTATACATACTCCTTCTGATGCTTCATAAGCCATATATATGTCCATATCTGACCTTTTGAACTTATTTCTGGTCAAAGGGTCCTCAAAAATTTTCAAACTATATAAAGTTATAGACTCCTTTTGATGATAAATCAGCTATTCAGAGGTTTTGACCTCCTGAACATATTTCTGGCCAAAGAGTCCTCGATCTTGGGCTTTCTATACATACTCATAGACTCCTTCTGATGCATCATAAGCCATATAGATGTCCATCTTTGGCCTTTTGAACTCATTTGTGGTCAAAGTGTCCTCAAAATTTTTCAAACTATATAAAGTCATAGAATTCTTTTGATGATAAATCAGCTATTCAGAGGTGCTCTTTTGACCTCCTCAACATATTTCTGGCCAAAGAGTCCTCGATATTGGGCTTTCTATACATACTCATAGACTCATTCTGATGCTTCATAAGCCATATAAATGTCCATATCTGACCTTTTGAACTTATTTGTGGTCAACGTGTCATCAAAATTGTTCAAACTATATAAAGTTCTAAAATCCTTTTGATGATAAATCAGCTATTCAGAGGTTTTGACCTCCTGAACATATTTCTGGCCAAAGAGTCCTCGATCTTGGGCTTTCTATGCATACTCATAGACTCCTTCTGATGCATCATAAGCCATATAGATGTCCATCTTTGGCCTTTTGAACTCATTTGTGGTCAAAGTGTCCTCAAAATTTTTCAAACTATATAAAGTCATAGAATTCTTTTGATGATAAATCAGCTATTCAGAGGTGCTCTTTTGACCTCCTCAACATATTTCTGGCCAAAGAGTCCTCGATATTGGGCTTTCTATACATACTCATAGACTCATTCTGATGCTTCATAAGCCATATAAATGTCCATATCTGACCTTTTGAACTTATTTGTGGTCAACGTGTCATCAAAATTGTTCAAACTATATAAAGTTCTAAAATCCTTTTGATGATAAATCAGCTATTCAGAGGTTTTGACCTCCTGAACATATTTCTGGCCAAAGAGTCCTCGATCTTGGGCTTTCTATGCATACTCATAGACTCCTTCTGATGCATCATAAGCCATATAGATGTCCATCTTTGGCCTTTTGAACTTATTTGTGGTCAAAGTGTCCTCCAAATTTTTCAAACAATATAAAGTTATAGAATTCTTTTGATGATAAATCAGCTATTCAGAGGTCCCCTGTTGACCTACGGAACATATTTCTGGCCAACGATTCCTAAAAAATTAATACTGATATCTTCAGACTGATATCTTCGGATTCTACATCCTCCTGACAAAAGTCCATATTTGACATACTGAATTTTTTTCTGGCCAAGGAGTATTCGAAACTTGGGCTTTCTATACATACTCCTTCTGATGCTTCATAAGCCATATATATGTCCATATCTGACCTTTTGAACTTATTTCTGTTCAAAGGGTCCTCAAAAACTTTCAAACTATATAAAGTTATAGACTCCTTTTGATGATAAATCAGCTATTCAGAGGTTTTGACCTCCTGAACATATTTCTGGCCAAAGAGTCCTCGATCTTTGGCTTTCTATACATACTCATAGACTCCTTCTGATGCATCATAAGCCATTTAGATGTCCATCTTTGGCCTTTTGAACTTATTTGTGGTCAAAGTGTCCTCCAAATTTTTCAAACAATATAAAGTTATAGAATTCTTTTGATGATAAATCAGCTATTCAGAGGTCCCCTGTTGACCGACGGAACATATTTCTGGCCAAAGAGTCCTAAAAAATTAATATTGATATCTTCAGACTGATATCTTCGGATTCTATATCCTCCTGACAAAAGTCCATATTTGACATACTGAACTTTTTTCTGGCCAAGGAGTATTCGAAACTTGGGCTTTCTATACATACTCCTTCTGATGTTTCATAAGCCATATATATATGTCCATATCTGACCTTTTGAACTTATTTGTGTTCAAATTGTCCTCAAAATTTTTCAAACTATATAAAGTTATAGAATTTCTTTGATGATAAATCAGCTATTCAGAGGTCCCCTTTTGACCTCCTGAACATATTTCTGGCCAAAGAGTCCTCGATCTAGGGCTTTCTAAACATAATCATAGACTCCTTCTGATGCTTCATAAGCCATATAGATGTCCATATCTGACCTTTTGAACTTATTTCTGGTCAAAGGGTCCTCAAAAATTTTCAAACTATATAAAGTTATAGACTCCTTTTGATGATAAATCAGCTATTCAGAGGTTTTGACCTCCTGAACATATTTCTGGCCAAAGAGTCCTCGATCTTGGGCTTTCTATACATACTCATAGACTCCTTCTGATGCATCATAAGCCATATAGATGTCCATCTTTGGCCTTTTGAACTCATTTGTGGTCAAAGTGTCCTCAAAATTTTTCAAACTATATAAAGTCATAGAATTCTTTTGATGATAAATCAGCTATTCAGAGGTGCTCTTTTGACCTCCTCAACATATTTCTGGCCAAAAAGTCCTCGATATTGGGCTTTCTATACATACTCATAGACTCATTCTGATGCTTCATAAGCCATATAAATGTCCATATCTGACCTTTTGAACTTATTTGTGGTCAACGTGTCATCAAAATTGTTCAAACTATATAAAGTTCTAAAATCCTTTTGATGATAAATCAGCTATTCAGAGGTTTTGACCTCCTGAACATATTTCTGGCCAAAGAGTCCTCGATCTTGGGCTTTCTATGCATACTCATAGACTCCTTCTGATGCATCATAAGCCATATAGATGTCCATCTTTGGCCTTTTGAACTCATTTGTGGTCAAAGTGTCCTCAAAATTTTTCAAACTATATAAAGTCATAGAATTCTTTTGATGATAAATCAGCTATTCAGAGGTGCTCTTTTGACCTCCTCAACATATTTCTGGCCAAAGAGTCCTCGATATTGGGCTTTCTATACATACTCATAGACTCATTCTGATGCTTCATAAGCCATATAAATGTCCATATCTGACCTTTTGAACTTATTTGTGGTCAACGTGTCATCAAAATTGTTCAAACTATATAAAGTTCTAAAATCCTTTTGATGATAAATCAGCTATTCAGAGGTTTTGACCTCCTGAACATATTTCTGGCCAAAGAGTCCTCGATCTTGGGCTTTCTATGCATACTCATAGACTCCTTCTGATGCATCATAAGCCATATAGATGTCCATCTTTGGCCTTTTGAACTTATTTGTGGTCAAAGTGTCCTCCAAATTTTTCAAACAATATAAAGTTATAGAATTCTTTTGATGATAAATCAGCTATTCAGAGGTCCCCTGTTGACCTACGGAACATATTTCTGGCCAACGATTCCTAAAAAATTAATACTGATATCTTCAGACTGATATCTTCGGATTCTACATCCTCCTGACAAAAGTCCATATTTGACATACTGAATTTTTTTCTGGCCAAGGAGTATTCGAAACTTGGGCTTTCTATACATACTCCTTCTGATGCTTCATAAGCCATATATATGTCCATATCTGACCTTTTGAACTTATTTCTGTTCAAAGGGTCCTCAAAAACTTTCAAACTATATAAAGTTATAGACTCCTTTTGATGATAAATCAGCTATTCAGAGGTTTTGACCTCCTGAACATATTTCTGGCCAAAGAGTCCTCGATCTTTGGCTTTCTATACATACTCATAGACTCCTTCTGATGCATCATAAGCCATTTAGATGTCCATCTTTGGCCTTTTGAACTTATTTGTGGTCAAAGTGTCCTCCAAATTTTTCAAACAATATAAAGTTATAGAATTCTTTTGATGATAAATCAGCTATTCAGAGGTCCCCTGTTGACCGACGGAACATATTTCTGGCCAAAGAGTCCTAAAAAATTAATATTGATATCTTCAGACTGATATCTTCGGATTCTATATCCTCCTGACAAAAGTCCATATTTGACATACTGAACTTTTTTCTGGCCAAGGAGTATTCGAAACTTGGGCTTTCTATACATACTCCTTCTGATGTTTCATAAGCCATATATATATGTCCATATCTGACCTTTTGAACTTATTTGTGGTCAAATTGTCCTCAAAATTTTTCAAACTATATAAAGTTATAGAATTTCTTTGATGATAAATCAGCTATTCAGAGGTCCCCTTTTGACCTCCTGAACATATTTCTGGCCAAAGAGTCCTCGATCTAGGGCTTTCTAAACATAATCATAGACTCCTTCTGATGCTTCATAAGCCATATAGATGTCCATATCTGACCTTTTGAACTTATTTGTGGTCAAAGTGTCCTCAAAATTTTTCAAACTATATAAAGTCATAGAATTCTTTTGATGATAAATCAGCTATTCAGAGGTCCCCTGTTGACCTACGGAACATAATTCTGGCCAAAGAGTCCTAAAAAATTAATATTGATATCTTCAGACTGATATCTTCGGATTCTATATCCTCCTGACAAAAGTCCATATTTGACATACTGAATTTTTTTCTGGCCAAGGAGTATTCGAAACTTGGGCTTTCTATACATACTCCTTCTGATGTTTCATAAGCCATATATATGTCCATATCTGACCATTTGAACTTATTTGTGGTCAAATTGTCCTCAAAATTTTTCAAACTATATAAAGTTATAGAATTCCTTTGATGATAAATCAGCTATTCAGAGGTCCCCTTTTGACCTCCTGAACATATTTCTGGCCAAAGAGTCCTCGATCTTGGGCTTTCTATACATACTCATAGACTCCTTCTGATGCTTCATAAGCCATATAGGTGTCCATATCTGACCTATTGAACTTATTTGTGGTCAACGTGACCTCAAAATTTTTCAAACTATATAAAGTTCTAAAATCCTTTTGATGATAAATCAGCTATTCAGAGGTTTTGACCTCCTGAACATATTTCTGGCCAAAGAGTCCTCGATCTTGGGCTTTCTATGCATACTCATAGACTCCTTCTGATGCTTCATAAGCCATATAGATGGCCATATCTGACCTTTTGAACTTATTTGTGGTCAACGTGTCATCAAAATTGTTCAAACTATATAAAGTTCTAAAATCCTTTTGATGATAAATCAGCTATTCAGAGGTTTTGACCTCCTGAACATATTTCTGGCCAAAGAGTCCTCGATCTTGGGCTTTCTATGCATACTCATAGACTCCTTCTGATGCTTCATAAGCCATATAGATGGCCATATCTGACCTTTTGAACTTATTTGTGGTCAAAGTGTCCTCCAAATTTTTCAAACAATATAAAGTTATAGAATTCTTTTGATGATAAATCAGCTATTCAGAGGTCCCCTGTTGACCTACAGAACATATTTCTGGCCAAAGATTCCTAAAAAATTCATACTGATATCTTCAGAGTGATATCTTCGGATTCTACATCCTCCTGACAAAAGTCCATATTTGACATACTGAATTTTTTTCTGGCCAAGGAGTATTCGAAACTTGGGCTTTCTATACATACTCCTTCTGATGCTTCATAAGCCATATATATGTCCATATCTGACCTTTTGAACTTATTTCTGGTCAAAGGGTCCTCAAAAATTTTCAAACTATATAAAGTTATAGACTCCTTTTGATGATAAATCAGCTATTCAGAGGTTTTGACCTCCTGAACATATTTCTGGCCAAAGAGTCCTCGATCTTGGGCTTTCTATACATACTCATAGACTCCTTCTGATGCATCATAAGCCATATAGATGTCCATCTTTGGCCTTTTGAACTCATTTGTGGTCAAAGTGTCCTCAAAATTTTTCAAACTATATAAAGTCATAGAATTCTTTTGATGATAAATCAGCTAATCAGAGGTGCTCTTTTGACCTCCTCAACATATTTCTGGCCAAAGAGTCCTCGGTCTTGGGCTTTCTATACATACTCATAGACTCATTTTGATGCTTCATAAGCCATATAAATGTCCATATCTGACCTTTTGAACTTATTTGTGGTCAACGTGTCATCAAAATTGTTCAAACTATATAAAGTTCTAAAATCCTTTTGATGATAAATCAGCTATTCAGAGGTTTTGACCTCCTGAACATATTTCTGGCCAAAGAGTCCTCGATCTTGGGCTTTCTATACATACTCATAGACTCCGTCTGATGCATCATAAGCCATATAGATGTCCATCTTTGGCCTTTTGAACTTATTTGTGGTCAACGTGTCCTCCAAATTTTTCAAACAATATAAAGATATAGAATTCTTTTGATGATAAATCAGCTATTCAGAGGTCCCCTGTTGACCTACGGAACATATTTCTGGCCAAAGAGTCCTAAAAAATTAATATTGATATCTTCAGACTGATATCTTCGGATTCTATATCCTCCTGACAAAAGTCCATATTTGACATACTGAATTTTTTTCTGGCCAAGGGGTATTCGAAACTTGGGCTTTCTATACATACTCCTTCTGATGTTTCATAAGCCATATATATGTCCATATCTGACCTTTTGAACTTATTTGTGGTCAAATTGTCCTCAAAATTTTTCAAACTATATAAAGTTATAGAATTCCTTTGATGATAAATCAGCTATTCCGAGGTCCCCTTTTGACCTCCTGAACATATTTCTGGCAAGAGAGTCCTCGATCTTGGGCTTTCTAAACATAATCATAGACTCCTTCTGATGCTTCATAAGCCATATAAATGTCCATATCTGACCTTTTGAACTTATTTGTGGTCAAAGTGTCCTCAAAATTTTTCAAAGTATATAACGTTATAGACTCCTTTTGATGATAAATCAGCTATTCATAGGGCCCCTTTTGACCTCCTGAACATATTTCTGGCCAAAGATTCCTCGATCTTTGGCTTTCTATATATACTCATAGACTCCCTCTGATGCTTCAAAAGTCATATAAATGTCCATAACTGACCTTTTGAACTAATTTGTGGTCAAAGTGTCCTCAAAATTTATCAAGCTATATAAAGTTCTAGAATCCTTTTGCAATAAATCAGCTATTCAGAGGTTTTCACCTCCTGAACATATTTCTGGCCAAAGAGTCCTCGATCTTGGGCTTATTGTGGTCAAAGTGTCCTCCAAATTTTTCAAACAATATAAAGTTATAGAATTCTTTTGATGATAAATCAGCTATTCAGAGGTCCCCTATACATACTCATAGACTCCTTCTGATGCATCATAAGCCATATAGATGTCCATATCTGACCTTCTGAACTCATTTGTGGTCAAAGTGTCCTCAAAATTTTTCAAACTATATAAAGTTATAGAATTCTTTTGATGATAAATCAGCTATTCAGAGGTGCTCTTTTTACCTCCTGAACATATTTCTGGCCAAAGAGTCCTCGATCTTGGGCTTTCTATACATACTCATAGACGCCTTCTGATGCTTCATAAGCCATATAGATGTCCATATCTGACCTATTGAACTTATTTGTTGTCAACGTGACCTCAAAATTTTTCAAACAATATAAAGTTCTAAAATCCTTTTGATGATAAATCAGCTATTCAGAGGTTTTGACCTCCTGAACATATTTCTGGCCAAAGAGTCCTCGATCTTGGGCTTTCTATGCATACTCATAGACTCCTTCTGATGCTTCATAAGCCATATAGATGGCCATATCTGACCTTTTGAATTTATTTGTGGTCAAAGTGTCCTCCAAATTTTTCAAACTATATAAAGTTCTAAAATCCTTTTGATGATAAATCAGCTATTCAGAGGTTTTGACCTCCTGAACATATTTCTGGCCAAAGAGTCCTCGATCTTGGGCTTTCTATACATACTCATAGACTCCTTCTGATGCTTCATAAGCCATAAAGATGTCCATATCTGACCTTTTGAACTTATTTGTGGTCAAAGTGTCCTAAAAAAATTTCAAACTATATAAAGTTAAAGACTCCTTTTGATGATAAATCAGCTATTCATGGGTCCCCTTTTGACCTCCTGAACATATTTCTGGCCAAAGAGTCCTAAAAGATTAATACTGATATCTTCAGACTGATATCTTCAAAGGGTCCTCCAAAGTTTTCAAACTATATAAAGTTATAGATTCTTTCTGATGATAAATCAGCTATTCAGAGGTCCCCTTTTGACCTCCTGAACATATTTCTGGCCAAAGAGTCCTCGATCTTGGGCTTTCTATATATACTCATAGACTCCCTCTGATGATCGAGGACTCTTTGGCCAGAAATATGTTCAGGAGGTCAAAAGGGGCCCCATGAAATACTGATTTATCATCAAAAGGTGTCTATAACTTTATATTGTTTGAAAATTTTTGAGGACACTTTGACCACAAATAAGTTCAAAAGGTCAGATATGGACATCTATATGGCTTATGATGCATCAGAAGGAGTCTATGAGTATAGAAAGCCCAAGATCGAGGACTCTTTGGCCAGAAATATGTTCAGGAGGTCAAAACCTCTGAATAGCTGATTTATCATCAAAAGGATTCTACAACTTTATATAGTTTGAAAAATTTTGAGGACCCTTTGACCACTAATGAGTTCAAAAGGTCAGATATGGACATCTATATGGCTTATGAAGCATCAGAAGGAGTATGTATAGAAAGCCCAAGTTTCGAATACTCCTTGGCCAGAAAAAAATTCAGTACGTCAAATATGGACTTTTGTCAGGTGGATATAACATCCGAAGATATCAGTCTGAATGTATTGTATTAATCTTTGACTCCTTGGCCAGAAATATGTTCAGTTGGTCAAAAGGGGACCTCTGAATAGCTGATTATCATCAGAAATAGTCTATAACTTTAAATAGTTTGAAAAATTTTGAGGACCCTTTGACCAGAAATAAGTTCAAAAGGTCAGAAATGGACATCTATATTGATTTTGAAGAATCACAGAGGGAGTTTATGAGTATATATAGAAAGCCCAAGATCGAGGACTCTTTGGCCAGAAATATGTTCAGGAGGTCAAAAGGGGCCCCATGAATAGCTGATTTAACATCAAAAGGAGTCTATAACTTTATATAGTTTGAAAAATTTTGAGGACACTTTGACCACAATTAAGTTCAAAAGGTCAGGTATGGACATCTATATGGCTTATGAAGCATCAGAAGCAGTCTATGAGAAAGCCCAAGATCGAGGACTCTTTGGCCAGAAATATGTTCAGGAGGTCAAAAGGGGACCTCTGAATAGCTGATTTATCATCAAAAGGATTCTTTAACTTTATATAGTTTAAAACATTTTGATAACCCTTTGATCACAAATAAGTTCAAAAGGTCAGATATGGACATATATATGGCTTATGAAGCATCAGAAGGAGTATGTATAGAAAGCCCATGTTTCGAATACTCCTTGACAAGAAAAAAAATCAGTATGTCAAATATGGACTTTTGTCAGGAGGATATAACATCCGAAGATATTAGTCTGAATGTATTGTATTAAACTTTTAGTACTCTTTGGCCAGAAATATGTTCAGTAGGTCAAAAGGGGACCTCTGAACAGCTGATTTAACATCAGAAAGAGTCTATAACTTTAAATAGTTTGAAAACTTTTGAGGACCCTTTGACCAGAAATAAGTTCAAAGGGTCAGATATGGACATCTATATGGCTTTTGAAACATCAGAGGGAGTCTATGAGTATATATAGAAAGCCCAAGATCGAGGAATCTTTGGCCAGAAATATGTTCAGGAGGTCAAAGGGGGACCTCTGAATAGCTGATTTATCATAAAAAGAATTCTATAACTTTACATAGTTTGAAAAATTTTGAGGACCCTTTGACCACAAATAAGTTCAAAAGGTCAGATATGGACATCTATATGGCTTATGATGCATCAGAAGGAGTCTATGAGTATGTATAGAAAGCCTAAGATCGAGGACTCTTTGGCCAGAAATATATTTAGGAGGTCAAAACCTCTGAATAGCTGATTTGTCATCAAAAGGATTACATAACTTTATATAGTTTAAAACATTTTGAGGACCCTTTGACCACAAATAAGTTCAAAAGGTCAGATATGGACATATATATAGATTTTGAAGCATCAGAGGGAGTCTATGAGTATATATAGAAAGCCCAAGATCGAGGACTCTTTGGCCAGAAATATGTTCAGGAGGTCAAAAGGGGCCCCATGAAATACTGATTTATCATCAAAAGGAGTCTATAACTTTAAATAGTTTGAAAATTTTTAAGGACACTTTGACCAGAAATAAATTCAAAAGGTCAGATATGGACATCTATATGGCTTATGATGCATCAGACGGAGTCTGAGTATGTATAGAAAGCCCAAGATCGAGGACTCTTTGGCCAGAAATATGTTCAGGAGGTCAAAACCTCTGAATAGCTGATTTATCATCAAAATGATTCTATAACTTTATATAGTTTGAAAAATTTTGAGGACCCTTTGACCACAAATAAGTTCAAAAGGTCAGATATTAACATCTATATGGCTTATGAAGCATCAGAATGAGTATGTATAGAAAGCCCAAGTTTCGAATACTCCTTGGTCAGAAAAAAATTCAGTATGTCAAATATGGTCTTTTGTCAGGAGGATATAACATCCAAAGATATCAGTCTGAATGTATTGTACTAATCTTTTAGGACTCTTTGGCCAGAAATATGTTCAGTAGGTCAAAATGGGACCTCTGAATAGCTGATTTATCATCAGAAAGATTCTATAACTTTATATAGTTTAAAAACTTTTTAGGACCTTTTGACCAGAAATAAGTTCAAAAGGTCAGATATGGACATCTATGTGGCTTTTGAAGCATCAGAGGGAGTCTAATGAGTATATAGAAAGCCCAAGTTCGAGGACTCTTTGGCCAAAAATATGTTCAGGAGGTCAACAGGGGACCTCTGAATAGCTGATTTATCGTCAAAAGAATTCTATAACTTTATATAGTTTGAAAATTTTTGAGGACCCTTTGACCACAAATAAGTTCAAAAGGTCAGATATGGACATCTATATGGCTTTTGAAGCATCAGAGGGAGTCTATGAGTATATATAGAAAGCCCAAGATCGAGGACTCTTTTGCCAGAAATATGTTCAAGAGGTCAAATGACCTCTGAATAGCTGATTTATCATCAAAAGAATTCTATAACGTTATATAGTTTGAAAAATTTTGAGGACACTTTGACCACTAATAAGTTCAAAAGGTCAGATATGGACATCTATATGGCTTATGAAGCATCAGAAGGAGTCTATGAGTATGTATAGAAAGCCCAAGATCGAGGACTCTTTGGCCAGAAATATGTTCAGGAGGTCAATACCTCTGAATAGCTGATTTGTCATCAAAAGGATTATATAACTTTATATAGTTTAAAACATTTTGAGGACCCTTTGACCACAAATAAGTTCAAAAGGTCAGATATGGACATATATATGGCTTATGAAGCATTAGAAGGAGTATTTATAGAAAGCCCAAGTTTCGAATACTCCTTGGCCAGAAAAAAATTCAGTATGTCAAATATGGACTTTTGTCATGAGGATATAACATCCGAAGATATCAGTCTGAATGTATTGTATTAATCTTTTAGGACCCTTTGACCAGAAATAAGTTCAAAAGGTCAGATATGGACATCTATATGGCTTATGAAGCATCAGAAGGAGTCTATGAGTATGTATAGAAAGCCCAATATCGAGGACTCTTTGGCCAGAAATATGTTCAGGAGGTCAAAAGGGGACCTCCGAAAAGCTGATTTATCATAAAAAGAATTCTATAACTTTATATAGTTTGAAAAATTTTGAGGACCCTTTGACCACAAATGAGTTCAAAAGGTCAGATATGGACATCTATATGGCTTATGATGCATCAGAAGGAGTCTATGAGTATGTATAGAAAGCCCAAGATCGAGGACTCTTTGGCCAGAAATATGTTCAGGAGGTCAATACCTCTGAATAGCTGATTTGTCATCAAAAGGATTATATAACTTTATATAGTTTAAAACATTTTGAGGACCCTTTGACCACAAATAAGTTCAAAAGGTCAGATATGGACATATATATGGCTTATGAAGCATTAGAAGGAGTATTTATAGAAAGCCCAAGTTTCGAATACTCCTTGGCCAGAAAAAAATTCAGTATGTCAAATATGGACTTTTGTCATGAGGATATAACATCCGAAGATATCAGTCTGAATGTATTGTATTAATCTTTTAGGACCCTTTGACCAGAAATAAGTTCAAAAGGTCAGATATGGACATCTATATGGCTTATGAAGCATCAGAAGGAGTCTATGAGTATGTATAGAAAGCCCAATATCGAGGACTCTTTGGCCAGAAATATGTTCAGGAGGTCAAAAGGGGACCTCTGAATAGCTGATTTAGCATCAAAAGAATTCTATAACTTTATATAGTTTGAAAAATTTTGAGGACCCTTTGAGAACAAATAAGTTCAAAAGGTCAGATATGGACATCTATATGGCTTTTGAAGCATCAGAGGGAGTCTATGAGTATATATAGAAAGCCCAAGATCGAGGACTCTTTGGTGAGAAATATGTTCAGGAGCTCAAAAGAGGACCTCTGAATAGCTGATTTAGCATCAAAAGAATTCTATAACTTTATATAGTTTGAACAATTTTGAGGACACTTTGACCACAAATAAGTTCAAAAGGTCAGATATGGACATCTATATGGCTTATGAAGCATCAGAAGGAGTCTATGAGTATGTATAGAAAGCCCAAGATCGAGGACTCTTTTGCCAGAAATATGTTCAGGAGGTCAAAAGGGGACCTCCGAAAAGCTGATTTATCATAAAAAGAATTCTATAACTTTATATAGTTTGAAAAATTTTGAGGACCCTTTGACCACAAATGAGTTCAAAAGGTCAGATATGGACATCTATATGGCTTATGATGCATCAGAAGGAGTCTATGAGTATGTATAGAAAGCCCAAGATCGAGGACTCTTTGGCCAGAAATATGTTCAGGAGGTCAAAACCTCTGAATAGCTGATTTGTCATCAAAAGGATTATATAACTTTATATAGTTTAAAACATTTTGAGGACCCTTTGACCACAAATAAGTTCAAAAGGTCCGATATGGACATATATATGGCTTATGAAGCATTAGAAGGAGTATTTATAGAAAGCCCAAGTTTCGAATACTCCTTGGCCAGAAAAAAATTCAGTATGTCAAATATGGACTTTTGTCATGAGGATATAACATCCGAAGATATCAGTCTGAATGTATTGTATTAATCTTTTAGGACCCTTTGACCAGAAATAAGTTCAAAAGGTCAGATATGGACATCTATATGGCTTATGAAGCATCAGAAGGAGTCTATGAGTATGTATAGAAAGCCCAATATCGAGGACTCTTTGGCCAGAAATATGTTCAGGAGGTCAAAAGGGGACCTCTGAATAGCTGATTTATCATAAAAAGAATTCTATAACTTTATATAGTTTGAAAAATTTTGAGGACCCTTTGACCAGAAATAAGTTCAAAAGGTCAGATATGGACATCTATATAGATTTTGAAGCATCAGAGGGAGTCTATGAGTATATATAGAAAGCCCAAGATCGAGGACTCTTTGGTGAGAAATATGTTCAGGAGGTCAAAAGGGGACCTCTGAATAGCTGATTTAGCATCAAAAGAATTCTATAACTTTATATAGTTTGAAAAATTTTGAGGACCCTTTGAGAACAAATAAGTTCAAAAGGTCAGATATGGACATCTATATGGCTTTTGAAGCATCAGAGGGAGTCTATGAGTATATATAGAAAGCCCAAGATCGAGGACTCTTTGGTGAGAAATATGTTCAGGAGGTCAAAAGAGGACCTCTGAATAGCTGATTTAGCATCAAAAGAATTCTATAACTTTATATAGTTTGAACAATTTTGAGGACACTTTGACCACAAATAAGTTCAAAAGGTCAGATATGGACATCTATATGGCTTATAAAGCATCAAAAGGAGTCTATGAGTATGTATAGAAAGTCCGATATTGAGGAATCTTTGGCCAGAAATATGTTCAGGAGGTCAAAAGGGGACCTCTGAATAGCTGATTTATCATAAAAAGAATTCTATAACTTTATATAGTTTGAAAAATTTTGAGGACCCTTTGACCACAAATAAGTTCAAAAGGTCAGATATGGACATCTATATGGATTTTGAAGCATCAGAGAGAGTCTATGAGTATATATAGAAAGCCCAATATCGAGGACTCTTTGGCCAGAAATATGTTCAGGAGGTCAAAAGGGGACCTCTGAATAGCTGATTTATCATAAAAAGAATTTTATAACTTTATATATTTTGAAAAATTTTGTGGACACTTTGACCACAAATAAGTTCAAAAGGTCAGATATGGACATATATATGGCTTATGAAGCATTAGAAGGAGTATTTATAGAAAGCCCAAGTTTCGAATACTCCTTGGCCAGAAAAAAATTCAGTATGTCAAATATGGACTTTTGTCATGAGGATATAACATCCGAAGATATCAGTCTGAATGTATTGTATTAATCTTTTAGGACCCTTTGACCACAAATAAGTTCAAAAGGTCAGATATGGACATCTATATGGCTTATGAAGCATCAGAAGGAGTCTATGAGTATGTATAGAAAGCCCAATATCGAGGACTCTTTGGCCAGAAATATGTTCAGGAGGTCAAAAGGGGACCTCTGAATAGCTGATTTATCATAAAAAGAATTCTATAACTTTATATAGTTTGAAAAATTTTGAGGACCCTTTGACCAGAAATAAGTTCAAAAGGTCAGATATGGACATCTATATAGATTTTGAAGCATCAGAGGGAGTCTATGAGTATATATAGAAAGCCCAAGATCGAGGACTCTTTGGTGAGAAATATGTTCAGGAGGTCAAAAGGGGACCTCTGAATAGCTGATTTAGCATCAAAAGAATTCTATAACTTTATATAGTTTGAAAAATTTTGAGGACCCTTTGAGAACAAATAAGTTCAAAAGGTCAGATATGGACATCTATATGGCTTTTGAAGCATCAGAGGGAGTCTATGAGTATGTATAGAAAGCCCAATATCGAGGACTCTTTGGCCAGAAATATGTTCAGGAGGTCAAAAGGGGACCTCTGAATAGCTGATTTATCATCAAAAGAATTCTATAACTTTATATAGTTTGAAAAATTTTGAGGACCGTTTGACCACAAATAAGTTCAAAAGGTCAGATATGGACATCTATATGGATTTTGAAGCATCAGAGGGAGTCTATGAGTATATATAGAAAGCCCAATATCGAGAACTCTTTGGCCAGAAATATGTTCAGGAGGTCAAAAGGGGACCTCTGAATAGCTGATTTATCATCAAAAGAATTCTATAACGTTATATAGCTTGAAAAATTTTGAGGACCCTTTGACCACAAATAAGTTCAAAAGGTCAGATATGGACATATATATGGCTTATGAAGCATTAGAAGGAGTATTTATAGAAAGCCCAAGTTTCGAATACTCCTTGGCCAGAAAAAAATTCAGTATGTCAAATATGGACTTTTGTCATGAGGATATAACATCCGAAGATATCAGTCTGAATGTATTGTATTAATCTTTTAGGACCCTTTGACCAGAAATAAGTTCAAAAGGTCAGATATGGACATCTTTATGGCTTATGAAGCATCAGAAGGAGTCTATGAGTATGTATAGAAAGCCCAATATCGAGGACTCTTTGGCCAGAAATATGTTCAGGAGGTCAAAAGGGGACCTCTGAATGGCTGATTTAGCATCAAAAGAATTCTATAACTTTATATAGTTTGAAAAATTTTGAGGACACTTTGACCACAAATAAGTTCAAAAGGTCAGATATGGACATCTATATGGCTTATAAAGCATCAAAAGGAGTCTATGAGTATGTATAGAAAGTCCGATATCGAGGACTCTTTGGCCAGAAATATGTTCAGGAGGTCAAAAGGGGACCTCTGAATAGCTGATTTATCATAAAAAGAATTCTATAACTTTATATAGTTTGAAAAATTTTGAGGACCCTTTGACCAGAAATAAGTTCAAAAGGTCAGATATGGACATCTATATAGATTTTGAAGCATCAGAGGGAGTCTATGAGTATATATAGAAAGCCTAAGATCGAGGACTCTTTGGTAAGAAATATGTTCAGGAGGTCAAAAGGGGACCTCTGAATAGCTGATTTAGCATCAAAAGAATTCTATAACTTTATATAGTTTGAACAATTTTGAGGACACTTTGACCACAAATAAGTTCAAAAGGTCAGATATGGAAATCTATATGGCTTATAAAGCATCAAAAAGAGTCTATGAGTATGTATAGAAAGTCCGATATCGAGGAATCTTTGGCCAGAAATATGTTCAGGAGGTCAAAAGGGGACCTCTGAATTGCTGATTTATCATAAAAAGAATTCTATAACTTTATATAGTTTGAAAAATTTTGAGGACCCTTTGACCACAAATAAGTTCAAAAGGTCAGATATGGACATCTATATGGATTTTGAAGCATCAGAGGGAGACTATGAGTATATATAGAAAGCCCAATATCGAGAACTCTTTGGCAAGAAATATGTTCAGGAGGTCAAAAGGGGACCTCTGAATAGCTGATTTATCATCAAAAGAATTCTATAACTTTATATAGTTTGAAAAATTTTGAGGACCGTTTGACCACAAATAAGTTCAAAAGGTCAGATATGGACATCTATATGGATTTTGAAGCATCAGAGGGAGTCTATGAGTATATATAGAAAGCCCAATATCGAGAACTCTTTGGCCAGAAATATGTTCAGGAGGTCAAAAGGGGACCTCTAAATAGCTGATTTATCATCAAAAGAATTCTATAACGTTATATAGCTTGAAAAATTTTGAGGACCCTTTGACCACAAATAAGTTCAAAAGGTCAGATATGGACATATATATGGCTTATGAAGCATTAGAAGGAGTATTTATAGAAAGCCCAAGTTTCGAATACTCCTTGGCCAGAAAAAAATTCAGTATGTCAAATATGGACTTTTGTCATGAGGATATAACATCCGAAGATATCAGTCTGAATGTATTGTATTAATCTTTTAGGACCCTTTGACCAGAAATAAGTTCAAAAGGTCAGATATGGACATCTATATGGCTTATGAAGCATCAGAAGGAGTCTATGAGTATGTATAGAAAGCCCAATATCGAGGACTCTTTGGCCAGAAATATGTTCAGGAGGTCAAAAGGGGACCTCTGAATAGCTGATTTAGCATCAAAAGAATTCTATAACTTTATATAGTTTGAAAAATTTTGAGGACACTTTGACCACAAATAAGTTCAAAAGGTCAGATATGGACATCTATATGGCTTATAAAGCATCAAAAGGAGTCTATGAGTATGTATAGAAAGTCCGATATCGAGGACTCTTTGGCCAGAAATATGTTCAGGAGGTCAAAAGGGGACCTCTGAATAGCTGATTTATCATAAAAAGAATTCTATAACTTTATATAGTTTGAAAAATTTTGAGGACCCTTTGACCAGAAATAAGTTCAAAAGGTCAGATATGGACATCTATATAGATTTTGAAGCATCAGAGGGAGTCTATGAGTATATATAGAAAGCCTAAGATCGAGGACTCTTTGGTAAGAAATATGTTCAGGATGTCAAAAGGGGACCTCTGAATAGCTGATTTAGCATCAAAAGAATTCTATAACTTTATATAGTTTGAACAATTTTGAGGACACTTTGACCACAAATAAGTTCAAAAGGTCAGATATGGACATCTATATGGCTTATAAAGCATCAAAAGGAGTCTATGAGTATGTATAGAAAGTCCGATATCGAGGACTCTTTGGCCAGAAATATGTTCAGGAGGTCAAAAGGGGACCTCTGAATAGCTGATTTATCATAAAAAGAATTCTATAACTTTATATAGTTTGAAAAATTTTGAGGACCCTTTGACCAGAAATAAGTTCAAAAGGTCAGATATGGACATCTATATAGATTTTGAAGCATCAGAGGGAGTCTATGAGTATATATAGAAAGCCTAAGATCGAGGACTCTTTGGTAAGAAATATGTTCAGGAGGTCAAAAGGGGACCTCTGAATAGCTGATTTAGCATCAAAAGAATTCTATAACTTTATATAGTTTGAACAATTTTGAGGACACTTTGACCACAAATAAGTTCAAAAGGTCAGATATGGAAATCTATATGGCTTATAAAGCATCAAAAAGAGTCTATGAGTATGTATAGAAAGTCCGATATCGAGGAATCTTTGGCCAGAAATATGTTCAGGAGGTCAAAAGGGGACCTCTGAATTGCTGATTTATCATAAAAAGAATTCTATAACTTTATATAGTTTGAAAAATTTTGAGGACCCTTTGACCACAAATAAGTTCAAAAGGTCAGATATGGACATCTATATGGATTTTGAAGCATCAGAGGGAGACTATGAGTATATATAGAAAGCCCAATATCGAGAACTCTTTGGCAAGAAATATGTTCAGGAGGTCAAAAGGGGACCTCTGAATAGCTGATTTATCATCAAAAGAATTCTATAACTTTATATAGTTTGAAAAATTTTGAGGACCGTTTGACCACAAATAAGTTCAAAAGGTCAGATATGGACATCTATATGGATTTTGAAGCATCAGAGGGAGTCTATGAGTATATATAGAAAGCCCAATATCGAGAACTCTTTGGCCAGAAATATGTTCAGGAGGTCAAAAGGGGACCTCTAAATAGCTGATTTATCATCAAAAGAATTCTATAACGTTATATAGCTTGAAAAATTTTGAGGACCCTTTGACCACAAATAAGTTCAAAAGGTCAGATATGGACATATATATGGCTTATGAAGCATTAGAAGGAGTATTTATAGAAAGCCCAAGTTTCGAATACTCCTTGGCCAGAAAAAAATTCAGTATGTCAAATATGGACTTTTGTCATGAGGATATAACATCCGAAGATATCAGTCTGAATGTATTGTATTAATCTTTTAGGACCCTTTGACCAGAAATAAGTTCAAAAGGTCAGATATGGACATCTATATGGCTTATGAAGCATCAGAAGGAGTCTATGAGTATGTATAGAAAGCCCAATATCGAGGACTCTTTGGCCAGAAATATGTTCAGGAGGTCAAAAGGGGACCTCTGAATAGCTGATTTAGCATCAAAAGAATTCTATAACTTTATATAGTTTGAAAAATTTTGAGGACACTTTGACCACAAATAAGTTCAAAAGGTCAGATATGGACATCTATATGGCTTATAAAGCATCAAAAGGAGTCTATGAGTATGTATAGAAAGTCCGATATCGAGGACTCTTTGGCCAGAAATATGTTCAGGAGGTCAAAAGGGGACCTCTGAATAGCTGATTTATCATAAAAAGAATTCTATAACTTTATATAGTTTGAAAAATTTTGAGGACCCTTTGACCAGAAATAAGTTCAAAAGGTCAGATATGGACATCTATATAGATTTTGAAGCATCAGAGGGAGTCTATGAGTATATATAGAAAGCCTAAGATCGAGGACTCTTTGGTAAGAAATATGTTCAGGATGTCAAAAGGGGACCTCTGAATAGCTGATTTAGCATCAAAAGAATTCTATAACTTTATATAGTTTGAACAATTTTGAGGACACTTTGACCACAAATAAGTTCAAAAGGTCAGATATGGACATCTATATGGCTTATAAAGCATCAAAAAGAGTCTATGAGTATGTATAGAAAGTCCGATATCGAGGAATCTTTGGCCAGAAATATGTTCAGGAGGTCAAAAGGGGACCTCTGAATTGCTGATTTATCATAAAAAGAATTCTATAACTTTATATAGTTTGAAAAATATTGAGGACCCTTTGACCACAAATAAGTTCAAAAGGTCAGATATGGACATCTATATGGCTTATAAAGCATCAAAAAGAGTCTATGAGTATGTATAGAAAGCCCAAGATCGAGGACTCTTTGGCCAAAAATATGTTCAGGAGGTCAAAACCTCTGAATAGCTGATTTATCATCAAAATGATTCTATAACTTTATATAGTTTGAAAAAATTTTGAGGACCCTTTGACCACAAATAAGTTTAAAAGGTCAGATATGGACATCTATATGGCTTATGAAGCATCAGAATGAGTATCTATAGAAAGCCCAAGTTTCGAATACTCCTTGGCCAGAAAAAAATTCAGTATGTCAAATATGGTCTTTTGTCAGGAGGATATAACATCCAAAGATATCAGTCTGAATGTATTGTACTAATCTTTTAGGACTCTTTGGCCAGAAATATGTTCAGTAGGTCAAAAGGGGACCTCTGAATAGCTGATTTATCATCAGAAAGAGTCTATAACTTTACATAGTTTAAAAACTTTTTAGGACCCTTTGACCAGAAATAAGTTCAAAAGGTCAGATATGGACATCTATGTGGCTTTTGAAGCATCAGAGGCAGTCTATGAGTATGTATAGAAAGTCCAAGATCGAGGACTCTTTGGCCAGAAATATGTTCAGGAGGTCAAAACCTCTGAATAGCTGATTTATCATCAAAAGAATTCTATAACTTTCTATAGTTTGAAAAATTTTGAGGACACTTTGACCACGAATAAGTTCAAAAGGTCAGATATGGACATCTATATGGCTTATGATGCATCAGAAGGAGTCTATGAGTATGTATAGAAAGCCCAAGATCGAGGACTCTTGGGCCAGAAATATGTTCAGGAGGTCTAAAACCTCTGAATAGCTGATTTATCATCAAAAGGATTCGACAACTTTATATATTTTAAAACATTTTGAGGACCCTTTGACCACAAATAAGTTCAAAAGGTCAGATATGGACATATATATGGCTTATGAAGCATTAGAAGGAGTATTTATAGAAAGCCCAAATTTCGAATACTCCTTGGCCAGAAAAAAATTCAGTATGTCAAATATGGACTTTTGTCAGGAGGATATAACATCCGAAGATATCAGTCTGAATGTATTGTATTAATCTTTTAGGACCCTTTGACCAGAAATAAGTTCAAAAGGTCAGATATGGACATCTATATGGCTTATGAAGCATCAGAAGTAGTCTATGAGTATGTATAGAAAGCCCAAGATCGAGGACTCTTGGGCCAGAAATATGTTCAGGAGGTCTAAAACCTCTGAATAGCTGATTTATCATCAAAAGGATTCGACAACTTTATATATTTTAAAACATTTTGAGGACCCTTTGACCACAAATAAGTTCAAAAGGTCAGATATGGACATATATATGGCTTATGAAGCATTAGAAGGAGTATTTATAGAAAGCCCAAATTTCGAATACTCCTTGGCCAGAAAAAAATTCAGTATGTCAAATATGGACTTTTGTCATGAGGATATAACATCCGAAGATATCAGTCTGAATGTATTGTATTAATCTTTTAGGACCCTTTGACCACAAATAAGTTCAAAAGGTCAGATATGGACATCTATATGGCTTATGAAGCATCAGAAGGAGTCTATGAGTATGTATAGAAAGCCCAATATCGAGGACTCTTTGGCCAGAAATATGTTCAGGAGGTCAAAAGGGGACCTCTGAATAGCTGATTTATCATAAAAAGAATTCTATAACTTTATATAGTTTGAAAAATTTTGAGGACCCTTTGACCAGAAATAAGTTCAAAAGGTCAGATATGGACATCTATATAGATTTTGAAGCATCAGAGGGAGTCTATGAGTATATATAGAAAGCCTAAGATCGAGGACTCTTTGGTAAGAAATATGTTCAGGAGGTCAAAAGGGGACCTCTGAATAGCTGATTTAGCATAAAAAGAATTCTATAACTTTATATAGTTTGAACAATTTTGAGGACACTTTGACCACAAATAAGTTCAAAAGGTCAGATATGGACATCTATATGGCTTATAAAGCATCAAAAAGAGTCTATGAGTATGTATAGAAAGTCCGATATCGAGGAATCTTTGGCCAGAAATATGTTCAGGAGGTCAAAAGGGGACCTCTGAATTGCTGATTTATCATAAAAAGAATTCTATAACTTTATATAGTTTGAAAAATTTTGAGGACCCTTTGACCACAAATAAGTTCAAAAGGTCAGATATGGACATCTATATGGATTTTGAAGCATCAGAGGGAGTCTATGAGTATATATAGAAAGCCCAATATCGAGGAATCTTTGGCCAGAAATATGTTCAGGAGGTCAAAAGGGGACCTCTGAATAGCTGATTTATCATAAAAAGAATTCTATAACTTTATATATTTTGAAAAATTTTGTGGACACTTTGACCACAAATAAGTTCAAAAGGTCAGATATGGACATCTATATGGCTTATGATGCATCAGACGGAGTCTGAGTATGTATAGAAAGCCCAAGATCGAGGACTCTTTGGCCAAAAATATGTTCACGAGGTCAAAAGGGGACCTCTGAATAGCTGATTTAACATCAAAAGGAGTCTATAACTTTATATAGTTTGAAAAATTTTGAGGACAATTTGACCACAAATAAGTTCAAAAGGTCAGATATGGACATCTATATGGCTTATGAAGCATCAGAAGGAGTCAATGAGTATGTATAGAAAGCCCAAGTTCGATGACTCTTTGGCCAGAAAAATGTTCAGGAGGTCAAAAGGGGACCTCTGAATAGCTGATTTATCATCAAAAGAATTCTATAACTTTATATAGTTTGAAAAATTTTGAGGACACTCTGACCACAAATGAGTTCAAAAGGTCAGATATTGACATATATATATATATGGCTTATGAAGCATCAGAGGGAGTCCTATGAGTATGTATAGAAAGCCCAAGATCGAGGACTCTATGGCCAGAAATATATTCCTTGTGTCAAAAATGGACTTCTGTATGGTTGACATAACATCAGAAAGAGTCATCGAGTATGTATTGAAAGCCCAAGTTTCGAATACTCCTTGGGCAGAAAAAAATTCAGTATGTCAAATATGGACTTTTTTCATGAGGATATAACATCCGAAGATATCAGTCTGAATGTATTGTATTTATCTTTTAGGACTCTTTGGCCAGAAATATGTTCAGTAGGTCAAAAGGGGACCTCTGAGTAGCTGATTTATCAAAATGTTGAGGACACTTTGACCACAAATAAGTTCCAAAGGTCAGATATGGACATCTATATGGCTTATGAAGCATCAGAAGGAATCTATGAATATGTATAGAAAGCCCAAGATCAAGGACTCTTTGGCCAGAAATATGTTCAGGAGGTCAAAAGGAGACCTCTGTATAGCTGATTTATCATCAGGAGACTATAACTTTACATAGTTTGAAAAATGTTGAGGACACTTTGAGCAGAAATAATTTCAAAAGGTAAGCCATAAGCCATATCTGTTTGGATATCTATATTGGCTTATGAAGCATCAGGAGTCAATGAGTATGTATTGAAATCGAGGACTGTTTGGCCAAAAATATGTTACTTTGGTCAAACATGTACTTACGTACATCAGGAGTCGAAGAGTATGTATAGAAAGTTAACATCAGTTGACTGAATGTATAAGTAGGTTAATGTGCAGTGAAGGAATATCATTACACTAGCTGTTGCTTTACAATGGAAACAATTATAGTAGTTAGTTCTGGTGTGCAATGCAATGCGAAAAGTGCTTTGTCTATATGTTTATTCTTAAGTGCATTCTGTCGTTGGGCAACTTTAGAATGCACTGAAGAATAAACATATAGATAAAGCACTTTTCGCATTGCATTGCACACCAGAGCTAACTCCTTCCCATGTTCATTAAAGATATAACATTTATGCATTGCACAAAGGATCTAACGTTGTCCACTGAAAAATAACATATAGGCTATGCACTTCTTGGATTGCATTGCATTGCACAGTAGATCTAATTCATTCCCATGTTCATTAAAGAGATAACAAGTGTTGTTGCATTGCATTGCACAAACGATCTTACGTTGTGCATTGAAGAATAACATAAAGGCTATGCGCTTTATGCATTGCACACCAGAACTAACTCCTTCCCATGTTCATTAAAGGGATAACATGTTGCATTGCATTGTACTGCACAAACGATCTAACGCTGTGCACTGAAGAATAACATATAGGCTATGCACTTTTTGCATTGCTTTGCATTGCACACCAGAACTAACTCCTTCAAATGTTTACTAAAGAGATAACATTTTGCATTGCATTGCACAAACGATCTAACAACGCACTGAAGAATAACATATAGGCCATGCACTTTTTGCATTGCATTGCATTGCACACCAGATCAAACTCCTTCCCATGTTCAATAAAGAGATAATATGTTGCATTGCATTGCACAAACGATCTAACAACGCACTGAAGAATAACATATAGGCCATGCACTTTTTGCATTACATTGCATTGCACACCAGAACTAACTCCTTCATATGTTTATTAAAGAGATAACATTTTGCATTGCATTGCTACAAACGATCTGTTGTGCATTGAAGAATAATATAGGCTATGCAATTCTTGCATTGCATTGCACACAAGAACTAACTCAGTCCCATTTTCTTTAAAGAGATAAGTTGCAATGTTGTTGCATTGCATTGCACAAACGATCTATCGTTGTGCATTGAATTGTAACATAGCCATGCACTTTTTGCATTGCATTGCACACCAGATGTAACTCCTTCCCAAGTTCAGTAAAAAGATAACATATGTTATGCAGCATTGCATAGTTTTGAACAAACGACCTAACGCTGTGCACTAAAGAATAACATTTATGCACTTTTTGCATTGCATTGCATTGCACACCAGAACTAACTCCTTCAAATGTTTATTAAAGAGATAACATTTTGCATTGCATTGCACAAACGACCTAGCGCTGTGCACTAAAGAATAACATTTATGCACTTTTTGCATTGCATTGCATTGCATTGCACACAAGAACTAACTCCTTCAAATGTTTATTAAAGAGATAACATTTTGCATTGCATTGCACAAACGATCTAACTTTGTGCATTGAAGAATAACATATAGACTAAATGCATGCATTGCACACCCGAACTAACTCCTTCCCCTGTTCATAAAAGAGATAACATATGTTATGCAACATTTCATTGTTTTGCAGAAACGATCTAACGTTGTCCACTGAAGAATATTTATGCACTTTTTGCATTGTATTGCATTGCACACCAGAACTAACTCCTTCAAATGTTTATTAAAGAGATAACATTTTGCATTGCACAAACGATCTAACGTTTGTATCTATCTAACGTTACGATCTAATAAGAAATACGGTGCAATGATGTTGTATTGCATTGCACAAACGATAACATATGTTATGCAACATTCTATTGCTTTGCACAAACGATCTAACACTGTGCACTAAAGAATAACATTTATGCATTTTTTGCATTGCATTGCACACCAGAACTAACTCCTTCAAATGTTTATTAAAGAGATAACATTTTGCACGATCTAACGTTGTGCTTTGAAGAATAACTTATAGGCTAAATATGCATGCATTGTATTGCATTGCACACCCGTCCCATGTTCATTAAAGAGATGATATGATATGTTATGCAACATTTCATTGTTTTGCACAAACGATCTAACGTTGTGCATTGAAGAGTAACATAGGCTATTCACTTTTTGCTTTGCATTGCATTGCACAGCAGAACTAACTACTTCCCATGTTTATTAAAGAGATAACATTTTGCATTGCATTGCACAAACGATCTAACGTTGTGCATTGAAGAGTAAAATAGGCCATGCATTTTTTGCATTGCTTTGCATTGCATTGCACACAAGAACTTACTCCTTCAAATATTTATTAAAGAGATAACATGTTGCATTGCATTGCACAAACGATCTAACTTTGTGCATTGAAGAATGACATAGTTGACATAACTAAATGCATGGATTGTGTTGCTTGTACAGCCGAACTAACTTATTCCCATGTTCATTAAAGAGATAACATCAGATCAAACTCCTTCCCATGTTCAATAAAGAGATAATATGTTGCATTGCATTGCACAAACGATCTAACAACGCACTGAAGAATAACATATAGGCCATGCACTTTTTGCATTACATTGCATTGCACACCAGAACTAACTCCTTCATATGTTTATTAAAGAGATAACATTTTGCATTGCATTGCTACAAACGATCTGTTGTGCATTGAAGAATAATATAGGCTATGCAATTCTTGCATTGCATTGCACACAAGAACTAACTCAGTCCCATTTTCTTTAAAGAGATAAGTTGCAATGTTGTTGCATTGCATTGCACAAACGATCTATCGTTGTGCATTGAATTGTAACATAGCCATGCACTATTTGCATTGCATTGCACACCAGATGTAACTCCTTCCCAAGTTCAGTAAAAAGATAACATATGTTATGCAGCATTGCATAGTTTTGAACAAACGACCTAACGCTGTGCACTAAAGAATAACATTTATGCACTTTTTGCATTGCATTGCATTGCACACCAGAACTAACTCCTTCAAATGTTTATTAAAGAGATAACATTTTGCATTGCATTGCACAAACGACCTAGCGCTGTGCACTAAAGAATAACATTTATGCACTTTTTGCATTGCATTGCATTGCATTGCACACAAGAACTAACTCCTTCAAATGTTTATTAAAGAGATAACATTTTGCATTGCATTGCACAAACGATCTAACTTTGTGCATTGAAGAATAACATATAGACTAAATGCATGCATTGCACACCCGAACTAACTCCTTCCCCTGTTCATAAAAGAGATAACATATGTTATGCAACATTTCATTGTTTTGCAGAAACGATCTAACGTTGTCCACTGAAGAATATTTATGCACTTTTTGCATTGTATTGCATTGCACACCAGAACTAACTCCTTCAAATGTTTATTAAAGAGATAACATTTTGCATTGCACAAACGATCTAACGTTTGTATCTATCTAACGTTACGATCTAATAAGAAATACGGTGCAATGATGTTGTATTGCATTGCACAAACGATAACATATGTTATGCAACATTCTATTGCTTTGCACAAACGATCTAACACTGTGCACTAAAGAATAACATTTATGCATTTTTTGCATTGCATTGCACACCAGAACTAACTCCTTCAAATGTTTATTAAAGAGATAACATTTTGCACGATCTAACGTTGTGCTTTGAAGAATAACTTATAGGCTAAATATGCATGCATTGTATTGCATTGCACACCCGTCCCATGTTCATTAAAGAGATGATATGATATGTTATGCAACATTTCATTGTTTTGCACAAACGATCTAACGTTGTGCATTGAAGAGTAACATAGGCTATTCACTTTTTGCTTTGCATTGCATTGCACAGCAGAACTAACTACTTCCCATGTTTATTAAAGAGATAACATTTTGCATTGCATTGCACAAACGATCTAACGTTGTGCATTGAAGAGTAAAATAGGCCATGCATTTTTTGCATTGCTTTGCATTGCATTGCACACAAGAACTTACTCCTTCAAATATTTATTAAAGAGATAACATGTTGCATTGCATTGCACAAACGATCTAACTTTGTGCATTGAAGAATGACATAGTTGACATAACTAAATGCATGGATTGTGTTGCTTGTACAGCCGAACTAACTTATTCCCATGTTCATTAAAGAGATAACATCTGTTGTTGCATTGCATTGCACAAACGATCTAACGTTGTGCAATGAAGAGTAACATAGGCCATGCACTTTTTGCATTGCATTGCATTGCATTGCACACCAGATCAAACTCCTTCCCATGTTCAATAAAGAGATAATATGTTGCATTGCTTTGCACAAACGATCTAACAACGCACTGAAGAATAACATATAGGCCATGCACTTTTTGCATTACATTGCATTGCACACCAGAACTAACTCCTTCATATGTTTATTAAAGAGATAACATTTTGCATTGCATTGCTACAAACGATCTGTTGTGCATTGAAGAATAATATAGGCTATGCAATTCTTGCATTGCATTGCACACAAGAACTAACTCAGTCCCATTTTCTTTAAAGAGATAAGTTGCAATGTTGTTGCATTGCATTGCACAAACGATCTATCGCTGTGCACTGAATAACATTTATGCACTTTTTGCATTGCACACCAGAACTAACACCTTCAAATGCTTATTAAAGAGATAACATTTTGCATTGCATTGTGCATTGCATAACGTTGTGCATTGAAGAATAACATATAGGCTATATGCATGCATTGCATTGCATTGCATTGCATTGCACATCCGAACTAACTCCTTCCCATGTTTATTAAAGAGATAACATATGTTATGCACAAACGATCTAACGTTTTGCATTGAAGAGTAACATTGGCTATTCACTTTTTGCATTGCATTGCATTGCATTGCACACCATAACTAACTTTTCTAACATTTGAAGGAGTTAGTTCTGCAAAAAGTGCATAAATGTTATTATTCAGTGCACAACATTAGATCGTTTCTGCAATGTAATGCAATGCAACATGTTATCTCTTTAGTGAACATGGGAAAGAGTTAGTTCTGGTGTGCAATTCAATGCAATGCAAAAAGTGCATGGTCTATGTTTCTCTTCAATGCACAACGTTAGATCGTTTGCGCAATGCAATGCAAAATGTTATCTCTTAAATGAACATTTGAAGGAGTTAGTTCTAATGTGCAATGCAATTCAAAAAGTGCACGGGCTATGTTATCTCTTTAATAAACATTTGAAGGAGTAAGATCTGGTGTGCAATGCAATGCAATGCCAAAAGTCCATACCCTAAATGTTATTCTTCAGTGCACAACGTTAGATCGTTTCTACAATGCAATGCAATTCAATGCAATGCAACATGTTATCTCTTTACTGAACATGGGAAGGAGTTAGTTTCAGTGTGCAATGCAATGCAAAAAGTACATACATTTTATTCTTCAATGCACAACGTTAGATCGTTTCTGCAATGCAATGCAATGCAATGCAACGCAACATGTGTTTTCTCTTTAATGAACATGGGAAGGAGTTAGTTCTGGTGTGCAATGCAATACAATGCATGCATTTAGCCTATATGTTATTCTTCAATGCACAACATTGATCGTTGAGACAAACGATCGTTTTGTGCAATGCAATGCAAAATGATATCTCTTTATGAACATGGGAAGAGGTTAGTTCTGCTGTGCAATGCAATGCAAAAAGTGCATAAATGTTATTCTTCAGTGCACATCGTTAGATCGTTTGTGCAAAGCAATGCAATGTTGCATAACATGTTTAATAAACATGTGAAGGAGTTAGTTCGGGTGTGCAATGCAATACAATGCATGCATTTAGCCTGTATGTTATTCTTCAATGCACAACGTTAGATCGTTTGTGCAATGCAATGCAACATATTATCTCTTTATTGAACATGGGAAGGAGTTTGATCTGGTGTGCAATGCAATGCAATGCAAAAAGTGCATGGCCTATGTTACTCTTCATTGCACAACGTTAGATCGTTTGTGCAATGCAATGCAACAACATAAATGTTATCTCTTTAAAGAACATGGGTAGGAGTTAGTTCTGGTGTGCAATGCATTGCGAAAAGGGCATTATCTATATGTTCCGGTATTCTACCGTGCATTCTATCGTTGTCCAACGGAATAAGTTAATTGTGTCCATTGTAAAGCAAAAGCCAGTGCAATGATTTTCCTTTACTGCACATTAATTAATCTACTTATACATTCAGTCAACTGATGTTAACTTTCTATACTCTTCGACTCGTGATCAGCCAATACAGAAGTCCATATTTGACCAAAGTAACATATTTCTGGCCAAAGAGTCCTCGATCTAGGGCTTTCTAAACATAATCATAGACTCCTTCTGATGCTTCATAAGCCATATAGATGTCTACATCTGACCTTTTGAACTTATTTGTGGTCAAAGTGTCCTCAAATTTTTTCAAACTATATAACGTTATAGACTCCTTTTGATGATAAATCAGCTATTCATAGGGCCCCTTTTGACCTCCCGAACATATATCTGGCCAAAGATTCCTCGATCTTTGGCTTTCTATATATACTCATAGACTCCCTCTGATGCTTCAAAAGTCATATAGATGTCCATAACTGACCTTTTGAACTAATTTGTGATCAAAGTGTCCTCAAAATTTATCAAGCTATATAAAGTTCTAGAATCCTTTTGCGATAAATCAGCTATTCAGAGGTTTTCACCTCCTGAACATATTTCTGGCCAAAGAGTCCTCGACCTTGGGCTTTCTATGCATACTCATAGACTCCTTCTGATGCTTCATAAGCCATATAGATGGCCATATCTGACCTTTTGAACTTATTTGTGGTCAAAGTGTCCTCCAAATTTTTCAAACAATATAAAGTTCTAGAACCCTTTTGATGATAAATCAGCTATTCAGAGGTCCCCTGTTGACCTACGGAACATATTTCTGGCCAAAGATTCCTAAAAAATTCATACTGATATCTTCAGACTGATATCTTCGGATTCTACATCCTCCTGACAAAAGTCCATATTTGACATACTGAATTTTTTTCTGACCAAGGAGTATTCGAAACTTGGGCTTTCTATACATACTCCTTCTGATGCTTCATAAGCCATATATATGTCCATATCTGACCTTTTGAACTTATTTCTGGTCAAAGGGTCCTCAAAAATTTTCAAACTATATAAAGTTATAGACTCCTTTTGATGATAAATCAGCTATTCAGAGGTTTTGACCTCCTGAACATATTTCTGGCCAAAGAGTCCTCGATCTTGGGCTTTCTATACATACTCATAGACTCCTTCTGATGCATCATAAGCCATATAGATGTCCATCTTTGGCCTTTTGAACTCATTTGTGGTCAAAGTGTCCTCAAAGTTTTTCAAACTATATAAAGTCATAGAATTCTTTTGATGATAAATCAGCTATTCAGAGGTGCTCTTTTGACCTCCTCAACATATTTCTGGCCAAAGAGTCCTCGATATTGGGCTTTCTATACATACTCATAGACTCATTCTGATGCTTCATAAGCCATATAAATGTCCATATCTGACCTTTTGAACTTATTTGTGGTCAACGTGTCATCAAAATTGTTCAAACTATATAAAGTTCTAAAATCCTTTTGATGATAAATCAGCTATTCAGAGGTTTTGACCTCCTGAACATATTTCTGGCCAAAGAGTCCTCGATCTTGGGCTTTCTATGCATACTCATAGACTCCTTCTGATGCTTCATAAGCCATATAGATGGCCATATCTGACCTTTTGAACTTATTTGTGGTCAAAGTGTCCTCCAAATTTTTCAAACAATATAAAGTTATAGAATTCTTTTGATGATAAATCAGCTATTCAGAGGTCCCCTGTTGACCTACGGAACATATTTCTGGCCAAAGATTCCTAAAAAATTCATACTGATATCTTCAGACTGATATCTTCGGATTCTACATCCTCCTGACAAAAGTCCATATTTGACATACTGATTTTTTTTCTGACCAAGGAGTATTCAAAACTTGGGCTTTCTATACATACTCCTTCTGATGCTTCATAAGCCATATATATGTCCATATCTGACCTTTTGAACTTATTTCTGGTCAAAGGGTCCTCAAAAATTTTCAAACTATATAAAGTTATAGACTCCTTTTGATGATAAATCAGCTATTCAGAGGTTTTGACCTCCTGAACATATTTCTGGCCAAAGAGTCCTCGATCTTGGGCTTTCTATGCATACTCATAGACTCCTTCTGATGCATCATAAGCCATATAGATGTCCATATCTGACCTTCTGAACTCATTTGTGGTCAAAGTGTCCTCAAAATTTTTCAAACTATATAAAGTTATAGAATTCTTTTGATGATAAATCAGCTATTCAGAGGTGCTGTTTTGACCTCCTGAACATATTTCTGGCCAAAGAGTCCTCGATCTTGGGCATTCTATACATACTCATAGACTCCTTCTGATGCTTCATAAGCCATATAGATGTCCACATCTGACCTATTGAACTTATTTGTGGTCAACGTGACCTCAAAATTTTTCAAACTATATAAAGTTCTAAAATCCTTTTGATGATAAATCAGCTATTCAGAGGTTTTGACCTCCTGAACATATTTCTGGCCAAAGAGTCCTCGATCTTGGGCTTTCTATGCATACTCATAGACTCCTTCTGATGCTTCATAAGCCATATAGATGGCCATATCTGACCTTTTGAACTTATTTGTGGTCAAAGTGTCCTCAAAATTTTTCAAACAATATAAAGTTCTAGAATCCGTTTGATGATAAATCAGCTATTCAGAGGTCCCCTGTTGACCTACGGAACATATTTCTGGCCAAAGATTCCTAAAAAATTAATACTGATATCTTCAGACTGATATCTTCGGATTCTATATCCTCCTGACAAAAGTCCATATTTGACATACTGAATTTTTTTCTGGCCAAGGAGTATTCGAAACTTGGGCTTTCTATACATACTCCTTCTGATGCTTCATAAGCCATGTATATGTCCATATCTGACCTTTTGAACTTATTTCTGGTCAAAAGGTCCTCAAAAATTTTCAAACTATATAAAGTTATAGACTCCTTTTGATGATAAATCAGCTATTCAGAGGTTTTGACCTCCTGAACATATTTCTGGCCAAAGAGTCCTCGATCTTGGGCTTTCTATACATACTCATAGACTCCTTCTGATGCATCATAAGCCATATAGATGTCCATCTTTGGCCTTTTGAACTCATTTGTGGTCAGTGTCCTCAAAATTTTTCAAACTATATAAGTCATAGAATTCTTTTGATGATAAATCAGCTATTAAGAGGTGCTCTTTTGACCTCCTCAACATATTTCTGGCCAAAGAGTCCTCGATCTTGGGCTTTCTATACATACTCATAGACTCATTCTGATGCTTCATAAGCCATATAAATGTCCAAATCTGACCTTTTGAACTTATTTGTGGTCAACGTGTCATCAAAATTGTTCAAAATATATAAAGTTCTAAAATCCTTTTGATGATAAATCAGCTATTCAGAGGTTTTGACCTCCTGAACATATTTCTGGCCAAAGAGTCCTCGATCTTGGGCTTTCTATGCATACTCATAGACTCCCTCTGATGCTTCAAAAGCCATATAGATGTCCATATCTGACCTTTTGAACTTATTTCTGGTCAAAGGGTCCTTAAAAGTTTTCAAACTATATAAAGTTATAGAATTCTTTCGATGATAAATCATCTATTCAGACGTCCCCTTTTGACCTCCTGAACATATTTCTGGCCAAAGAGTCCTCGATATTGGGCTTTCTACACATACTCATAGACTCCTTCTGATGCTTCATAAGCCATATAGATGTCCATATCTGACCTTTTGAACTTATTTGTGGTCAAAGTGTCATCAAAATTTTTCAACATATATAAAGTTATATAATCCTTTTGATGATAAATCAGCTATTCAGAGGTTTTGACCTCCTGAACATATTTCTGGCCAAAGAGTCCTCGATCTAGGGCTTTCTAAACATAATCATAGACTCCTTCTGATGCTTCATAAGCCATATAGATGTCTATATCTGACCTTTTGAACTTATTTGTGGTCAAAGTGTCCTCAAATTTTTTCAAACTATATAACGTTATAGACTCCTTTTGATGATAAATCAGCTATTCATAGGGCCCCTTTTGACCTCCCGAACATATATCTGGCCAAAGATTCCTCGATCTTTGGCTTTCTATATATACTCATAGACTCCCTCTGATGCTTCAAAAGTCATATAGATGTCCATAACTGACCTTTTGAACTAATTTGTGATCAAAGTGTCCTCAAAATTTATCAAGCTATATAAAGTTCTAGAATCCTTTTGCGATAAATCAGCTATTCAGAGGTTTTCACCTCCTGAACATATTTCTGGCCAAAGAGTCCTCGACCTTGGGCTTTCTATGCATACTCATAGACTCCTTCTGATGCTTCATAAGCCATATAGATGGCCATATCTGACCTTTTGAACTTATTTGTGGTCAAAGTGTCCTCAAAATTTTTCAAACAATATAAAGTTCTAGAACCCTTTTGATGATAAATCAGCTATTCAGAGGTCCCCTGTTGACCTACGGAACATATTTCTGGCCAAAGATTCCTAAAAAATTCATACTGATATCTTCAGACTGATATCTTCGGATTCTACATCCTCCTGACAAAAGTCCATATTTGACATACTGAATTTTTTTCTGACCAAGGAGTATTCGAAACTTGGGCTTTCTATACATACTCCTTCTGATGCTTCATAAGCCATATATATGTCCATATCTGACCTTTTGAACTTATTTCTGGTCAAAGGGTCCTCAAAAATTTTCAAACTATATAAAGTTATAGACTCCTTTTGATGATAAATCAGCTATTCAGAGGTTTTGACCTCCTGAACATATTTCTGGCCAAAGAGTCCTCGATCTTGGGCTTTCTATACATACTCATAGACTCCTTCTGATGCATCATAAGCCATATAGATGTCCATCTTTGGCCTTTTGAACTCATTTGTGGTCAAAGTGTCCTCAAAGTTTTTCAAACTATATAAAGTCATAGAATTCTTTTGATGATAAATCAGCTATTCAGAGGTGCTCTTTTGACCTCCTCAACATATTTCTGGCCAAAGAGTCCTCGATATTGGGCTTTCTATACATACTCATAGACTCATTCTGATGCTTCATAAGCCATATAAATGTCCATATCTGACCTTTTGAACTTATTTGTGGTCAACGTGTCATCAAAATTGTTCAAACTATATAAAGTTCTAAAATCCTTTTGATGATAAATCAGCTATTCAGAGGTTTTGACCTCCTGAACATATTTCTGGCCAAAGAGTCCTCGATCTTGGGCTTTCTATGCATACTCATAGACTCCTTCTGATGCATCATAAGCCATATAGATGTCCATCTTTGGCCTTTTGAACTTATTTGTGGTCAAAGTGTCCTCCAAATTTTTCAAACAATATAAAGTTCTAGAATCCTTTTGATGATAAATCAGCTATTCAGAGGTCCCCTGTTGACCTACGGAACATATTTCTGGCCAAAGATTCCTAAAAAATTCATACTGATATCTTCAGACTGATATCTTCGGATTCTACATCCTCCTGACAAAAGTCCATATTTGACATACTGAATTTTTTTCTGACCAAGGAGTATTCGAAACTTGGGCTTTCTATACATACTCCTTCTGATGCTTCATAAGCCATATATATGTCCATATCTGACCTTTTGAACTTATTTCTGGTCAAAGGGTCCTCAAAAATTTTCAAACTATATAAAGTTATAGACTCCTTTTGATGATAAATCAGCTATTCAGAGGTTTTGACCTCCTGAACATATTTCTGGCCAAAGAGTCCTCGATCTTGGGCTTTCTATACATACTCATAGACTCCTTCTGATGCATCATAAGCCATATAGATGTCCATCTTTGGCCTTTTGAACTCATTTGTGGTCAAAGTGTCCTCAAAGTTTTTCAAACTATATAAAGTCATAGAATTCTTTTGATGATAAATCAGCTATTCAGAGGTGCTCTTTTGACCTCCTCAACATATTTCTGGCCAAAGAGTCCTCGATATTGGGCTTTCTATACATACTCATAGACTCATTCTGATGCTTCATAAGCCATATAAATGTCCATATCTGACCTTTTGAACTTATTTGTGGTCAACGTGTCATCAAAATTGTTCAAACTATATAAAGTTCTAAAATCCTTTTGATGATAAATCAGCTATTCAGAGGTTTTGACCTCCTGAACATATTTCTGGCCAAAGAGTCCTCGATCTTGGGCTTTCTATGCATACTCATAGACTCCTTCTGATGCATCATGAGCCATATAGATGTCCATCTTTGGCCTTTTGAACTTATTTGTGGTCAAAGTGTCCTCAAATTTTTTCAAACAATATAAAGTTATAGAATTATTTTGATGATAAATCAGCTATTCAGAGGTCCCCTGTTGACCTACGGAACATATTTCTGGCCAACGATTCCTAAAAAATTAATACTGATATCTTCAGACTGATATCTTCGGATTCTACATCCTCCTGACAAAAGTCCATATTTGACATACTGAATTTTTTTCTGGCCAAGGAGTATTCGAAACTTGGGCTTTTTATACATACTCCTTCTGATGCTTCATAAGCCATATATATGTCCATATCTGACCTTTTGAACTTATTTCTGGTCAAAGGGTCCTCAAAAATTTTCAAACTATATAAAGTTATAGACTCCTTTTGATGATAAATCAGCTATTCAGAGGTTTTGACCTCCTGAACATATTTCTGGCCAAAGAGTCCTCGATCTTGGGCTTTCTATACATACTCATAGACTCCTTCTGATGCATCATAAGCCATATAGATGTCCATCTTTGGCCTTTTGAACTCATTTGTGGTCAAAGTGTCCTCAAAATTTTTCAAACTATATAAAGTCATAGAATTCTTTTGATGATAAATCAGCTATTCAGAGGTGCTCTTTTGACCTCCTCAACATATTTCTGGCCAAAGAGTCCTCGATATTGGGCTTTCTATACATACTCATAGACTCATTCTGATGCTTCATAAGCCATATAAATGTCCATATCTGACCTTTTGAACTTATTTGTGGTCAACGTGTCATCAAAATTGTTCAAACTATATAAAGTTCTAAAATCCTTTTGATGATAAATCAGCTATTCAGAGGTTTTGACCTCCTGAACATATTTCTGGCCAAAGAGTCCTCGATCTTGGGCTTTCTATGCATACTCATAGACTCCTTCTGATGCATCATAAGCCATATAGATGTCCATCTTTGGCCTTTTGAACTTATTTGTGGTCAAAGTGTCCTCCAAATTTTTCAAACAATATAAAGTTCTAGAATCCTTTTGATGATAAATCAGCTATTCAGAGGTCCCCTGTTGACCTACGGAACATATTTCTGGCCAAAGATTCCTAAAAAATTCATACTGATATCTTCAGACTGATATCTTCGGATTCTACATCCTCCTGACAAAAGTCCATATTTGACATACTGAATTTTTTTCTGACCAAGGAGTATTCGAAACTTGGGCTTTCTATACATACTTCTTCTGATGCTTCATAAGCCATATATATGTCCATATCTGACCTTTTGAACTTATTTCTGGTCAAAGGGTCCTCAAAAATTTTCAAACTATATAAAGTTATAGACTCCTTTTGATGATAAATCAGCTATTCAGAGGTTTTGACCTCCTGAACATATTTCTGGCCAAAGAGTCCTCGATCTTGGGCTTTCTATACATACTCATAGACTCCTTCTGATGCATCATAAGCCATATAGATGTCCATCTTTGGCCTTTTGAACTCATTTGTGGTCAAAGTGTCCTCAAAGTTTTTCAAACTATATAAAGTCATAGAATTCTTTTGATGATAAATCAGCTATTCAGAGGTGCTCTTTTGACCTCCTCAACATATTTCTGGCCAAAGAGTCCTCGATATTGGGCTTTCTATACATACTCATAGACTCATTCTGATGCTTCATAAGCCATATAAATGTCCATATCTGACCTTTTGAACTTATTTGTGGTCAACGTGTCATCAAAATTGTTCAAACTATATAAAGTTCTAAAATCCTTTTGATGATAAATCAGCTATTCAGAGGTTTTGACCTCCTGAACATATTTCTGGCCAAAGAGTCCTCGATCTTGGGCTTTCTATGCATACTCATAGACTCCTTCTGATGCATCATGAGCCATATAGATGTCCATCTTTGGCCTTTTGAACTTATTTGTGGTCAAAGTGTCCTCAAATTTTTTCAAACAATATAAAGTTATAGAATTATTTTGATGATAAATCAGCTATTCAGAGGTCCCCTGTTGACCTACGGAACATATTTCTGGCCAACGATTCCTAAAAAATTAATACTGATATCTTCATACTGATATCTTCGGATTCTACATCCTCCTGACTAAAGTCCATATTTGACATACTGAATTTTTTTCTGGCCAAGGAGTATTCGAAACTTGGGCTTTCTATACATACTCCTTCTGATGCTTCATAAGCCATATATATGTCCATATCTGACCTTTTGAACTTATTTCTGGTCAAAGGGTCCTCAAAATTTTTCAAACTATATAAAGTTATAGACTCCTTTTGATTATAAATCAGCTATTCAGAGGTTTTGACCTCCTGAACATATTTCTGGCCAAAGAGTCCTCGATCTTGGGCTTTCTATACATACTCATAGACTCCTTCTGATGCATCATAAGCCATATAGATGTCCATCTTTGGCCTTTTGAACTTATTTGTGGTCAAAGTGTCCTCCAAATTTTTCAAACAATATAAAGTTATAGAATTCTTTTGATGATAAATCAGCTATTCAGAGGTCCCCTGTTGACCTACGGAACATATTTCTGGCCAAAGAGTCCTAAAAAATTAATATTGATATCTTCAGACTGATATCTTCGGATTCTATATCCTCCTGACAAAAGTCCATATTTGACATACTGAATTTTTTTCTGGCCAAGGAGTATTCGAAACTTGGGCTTTCTATACATACTCCTTCTGATGTTTCATAAGCCATATATATGTCCATATCTGACCTTTTGAACTTATTTGTGGTCAAATTGTCCTCAAAATTTTTCAAACTATATAAAGTTATAGAATTCCTTTGATGATAAATCAGCTATTCAGAGGTCCCCTTTTGACCTCCTGAACATATTTCTGGTCAAAGAGTCCTCGATCTTGGACTTTCTATACATACTCATAGACTCCTTCTGATGCATCATAAGCCATATAGATGTCCATCTTTGGCCTTTTGAACTCATTTGTGGTCAAAGTGTCCTCAAAATTTTTCAAACTATATAAGTCATAGAATTCTTTTGATGATAAATCAGCTATTAAGAGGTGCTCTTTTGACCTCCTCAACATATTTCTGGCCAAAGAGTCCTCGATCTTGGGCTTTCTATACATACTCATAGACTCATTCTGATGCTTCATAAGCCATATAAATGTCCAAATCTGACCTTTTGAACTTATTTGTGGTCAACGTGTCATCAAAATTGTTCAAAATATATAAAGTTCTAAAATCCTTTTGATGATAAATCAGCTATTCAGAGGTTTTGACCTCCTGAACATATTTCTGGCCAAAGAGTCCTCGATCTTGGGCTTTCTATGCATACTCATAGACTCCTTCTGATGCTTCATAAGCCATATAGATGGCCACATCTGACCTTTTGAACTTATTTGTGGTCAAAGTGTCCTCCAAATTTTTCAAACAATATAAAGTTATAGAATTCTTTTGATGATAAATCAGCTATTCAGAGGTCCCCTGTTGACCTACGGAACATATTTCTGGCCAAAGATTCCTAAAAAATTCATACTGATATCTTCAGACTGATATCTTCGGATTCTACATCCTCCTGACAAAAGTCCATATTTGACATACTGATTTTTTTTCTGACCAAGGAGTATTCAAAACTTGGGCTTTCTATACATACTCCTTCTGATGCTTCATAAGCCATATATATGTCCATATCTGACCTTTTGAACTTATTTCTGGTCAAAGGGTCCTCAAAAATTTTCAAACTATATAAAGTTATAGACTCCTTTTGATGATAAATCAGCTATTCAGAGGTTTTGACCTCCTGAACATATTTCTGGCCAAAGAGTCCTCGATCTTGGGCTTTCTATACATACTCATAGACTCCTTCTGATGCATCATAAGCCATATAGATGTCCATCTTTGGCCTTTTGAACTCATTTGTGGTCAAAGTGTCCTCAAAATTTTTTAAACTATATAAAGTCATAGAATTCTTTTGATGATAAATCAGCTATTCAGAGGTGCTCTTTTGACCTCCTCAACATATTTCTGGCCAAAGAGTCCTCGATATTGGGCTTTCTATACATACTCATAGACTCATTCTGATGCTTCATAAGCCATATAAATGTCCATATCTGACCTTTTGAACTTATTTGTGGTCAACGTGTCATCAAAATTGTTCAAACTATATAAAGTTCTAAAATCCTTTTGATGATAAATCAGCTATTCAGAGGTTTTGACCTCCTGAACATATTTCTGGCCAAAGAGTCCTCGATCTTGGGCTTTCTATGCATACTCATAGACTACTTCTGATGCATCATAAGCCATATAGATGTCCATCTTTGGCCTTTTGAACTTATTTGTGGTCAAAGTGTCCTCCAAATTTTTCAAACAATATAAAGTTATAGAATTCTTTTGATGATAAATCAGCTATTCAGAGGTCCCCTGTTGACCTACGGAACATATTTCTGGCCAACGATTCCTAAAAAATTAATACTGATATCTTCAGACTGATATCTTCGGATTCTACATCCTCCTGACAAAAGTCCATATTTGACATACTGAATTTTTTTCTGGCCAAGGAGTATTCGAAACTTGGGCTTTTTATACATACTCCTTCTGATGCTTCATAAGCCATATATATGTCCATATCTGACCTTTTGAACTTATTTCTGGTCAAAGGGTCCTCAAAAATTTTCAAACTATATAAAGTTATAGACTCCTTTTGATGATAAATCAGCTATTCAGAGGTTTTGACCTCCTGAACATATTTCTGGCCAAAGAGTCCTCGATCTTGGGCTTTCTATACATACTCATAGACTCCTTCTGATGCATCATAAGCCATATAGATGTCCATCTTTGGCCTTTTGAACTCATTTGTGGTCAAAGTGTCCTCAAAATTTTTCAAACTATATAAAGTCATAGAATTCTTTTGATGATAAATCAGCTATTCAGAGGTGCTCTTTTGACCTCCTCAACATATTTCTGGCCAAAGAGTCCTCGATATTGGGCTTTCTATACATACTCATAGACTCATTCTGATGCTTCATAAGCCATATAAATGTCCATATCTGACCTTTTGAACTTATTTGTGGTCAACGTGTCATCAAAATTGTTCAAACTATATAAAGTTCTAAAATCCTTTTGATGATAAATCAGCTATTCAGAGGTTTTGACCTCCTGAACATATTTCTGGCCAAAGAGTCCTCGATCTTGGGCTTTCTATGCATACTCATAGACTCCTTCTGATGCATCATAAGCCATATAGATGTCCATCTTTGGCCTTTTGAACTTATTTGTGGTCAAAGTGTCCTCCAAATTTTTCAAACAATATAAAGTTCTAGAATCCTTTTGATGATAAATCAGCTATTCAGAGGTCCCCTGTTGACCTACGGAACATATTTCTGGCCAAAGATTCCTAAAAAATTCATACTGATATCTTCAGACTGATATCTTCGGATTCTACATCCTCCTGACAAAAGTCCATATTTGACATACTGAATTTTTTTCTGACCAAGGAGTATTCGAAACTTGGGCTTTCTATACATACTCCTTCTGATGCTTCATAAGCCATATATATGTCCATATCTGACCTTTTGAACTTATTTCTGGTCAAAGGGTCCTCAAAAATTTTCAAACTATATAAAGTTATAGACTCCTTTTGATGATAAATCAGCTATTCAGAGGTTTTGACCTCCTGAACATATTTCTGGCCAAAGAGTCCTCGATCTTGGGCTTTCTATACATACTCATAGACTCCTTCTGATGCATCATAAGCCATATAGATGTCCATCTTTGGCCTTTTGAACTCATTTGTGGTCAAAGTGTCCTCAAAGTTTTTCAAACTATATAAAGTCATAGAATTCTTTTGATGATAAATCAGCTATTCAGAGGTGCTCTTTTGACCTCCTCAACATATTTCTGGCCAAAGAGTCCTCGATATTGGGCTTTCTATACATACTCATAGACTCATTCTGATGCTTCATAAGCCATATAAATGTCCATATCTGACCTTTTGAACTTATTTGTGGTCAACGTGTCATCAAAATTGTTCAAACTATATAAAGTTCTAAAATCCTTTTGATGATAAATCAGCTATTCAGAGGTTTTGACCTCCTGAACATATTTCTGGCCAAAGAGTCCTCGATCTTGGGCTTTCTATGCATACTCATAGACTCCTTCTGATGCATCATGAGCCATATAGATGTCCATCTTTGGCCTTTTGAACTTATTTGTGGTCAAAGTGTCCTCAAATTTTTTCAAACAATATAAAGTTATAGAATTATTTTGATGATAAATCAGCTATTCAGAGGTCCCCTGTTGACCTACGGAACATATTTCTGGCCAACGATTCCTAAAAAATTAATACTGATATCTTCAGACTGATATCTTCGGATTCTACATCCTCCTGACAAAAGTCCATATTTGACATACTGAATTTTTTTCTGGCCAAGGAGTATTCGAAACTTGGGCTTTTTATACATACTCCTTCTGATGCTTCATAAGCCATATATATGTCCATATCTGACCTTTTGAACTTATTTCTGGTCAAAGGGTCCTCAAAAATTTTCAAACTATATAAAGTTATAGACTCCTTTTGATGATAAATCAGCTATTCAGAGGTTTTGACCTCCTGAACATATTTCTGGCCAAAGAGTCCTCGATCTTGGGCTTTCTATACATACTCATAGACTCCTTCTGATGCATCATAAGCCATATAGATGTCCATCTTTGGCCTTTTGAACTCATTTGTGGTCAAAGTGTCCTCAAAATTTTTCAAACTATATAAAGTCATAGAATTCTTTTGATGATAAATCAGCTATTCAGAGGTGCTCTTTTGACCTCCTCAACATATTTCTGGCCAAAGAGTCCTCGATATTGGGCTTTCTATACATACTCATAGACTCATTCTGATGCTTCATAAGCCATATAAATGTCCATATCTGACCTTTTGAACTTATTTGTGGTCAACGTGTCATCAAAATTGTTCAAACTATATAAAGTTCTAAAATCCTTTTGATGATAAATCAGCTATTCAGAGGTTTTGACCTCCTGAACATATTTCTGGCCAAAGAGTCCTCGATCTTGGGCTTTCTATGCATACTCATAGACTCCTTCTGATGCATCATAAGCCATATAGATGTCCATCTTTGGCCTTTTGAACTTATTTGTGGTCAAAGTGTCCTCCAAATTTTTCAAACAATATAAAGTTCTAGAATCCTTTTGATGATAAATCAGCTATTCAGAGGTCCCCTGTTGACCTACGGAACATATTTCTGGCCAAAGATTCCTAAAAAATTCATACTGATATCTTCAGACTGATATCTTCGGATTCTACATCCTCCTGACAAAAGTCCATATTTGACATACTGAATTTTTTTCTGACCAAGGAGTATTCGAAACTTGGGCTTTCTATACATACTCCTTCTGATGCTTCATAAGCCATATATATGTCCATATCTGACCTTTTGAACTTATTTCTGGTCAAAGGGTCCTCAAAAATTTTCAAACTATATAAAGTTATAGACTCCTTTTGATGATAAATCAGCTATTCAGAGGTTTTGACCTCCTGAATATATTTCTGGCCAAAGAGTCCTCGATCTTGGGCTTTCTATACATACTCATAGACTCCTTCTGATGCATCATAAGCCATATAGATGTCCATCTTTGGCCTTTTGAACTCATTTGTGGTCAAAGTGTCCTCAAAGTTTTTCAAACTATATAAAGTCATAGAATTCTTTTGATGATAAATCAGCTATTCAGAGGTGCTCTTTTGACCTCCTCAACATATTTCTGGCCAAAGAGTCCTCGATATTGGGCTTTCTATACATACTCATAGACTCATTCTGATGCTTCATAAGCCATATAAATGTCCATATCTGACCTTTTGAACTTATTTGTGGTCAACGTGTCATCAAAATTGTTCAAACTATATAAAGTTCTAAAATCCTTTTGATGATAAATCAGCTATTCAGAGGTTTTGACCTCCTGAACATATTTCTGGCCAAAGAGTCCTCGATCTTGGGCTTTCTATGCATACTCATAGACTCCTTCTGATGCATCATGAGCCATATAGATGTCCATCTTTGGCCTTTTGAACTTATTTGTGGTCAAAGTGTCCTCAAATTTTTTCAAACAATATAAAGTTATAGAATTATTTTGATGATAAATCAGCTATTCAGAGGTCCCCTGTTGACCTACGGAACATATTTCTGGCCAACGATTCCTAAAAAATTAATACTGATATCTTCATACTGATATCTTCGGATTCTACATCCTCCTGACTAAAGTCCATATTTGACATACTGAATTTTTTTCTGGCCAAGGAGTATTCGAAACTTGGGCTTTCTATACATACTCCTTCTGATGCTTCATAAGCCATATATATGTCCATATCTGACCTTTTGAACTTATTTCTGGTCAAAGGGTCCTCAAAATTTTTCAAACTATATAAAGTTATAGACTCCTTTTGATTATAAATCAGCTATTCAGAGGTTTTGACCTCCTGAACATATTTCTGGCCAAAGAGTCCTCGATCTTGGGCTTTCTATACATACTCATAGACTCCTTCTGATGCATCATAAGCCATATAGATGTCCATCTTTGGCCTTTTGAACTTATTTGTGGTCAAAGTGTCCTCCAAATTTTTCAAACAATATAAAGTTATAGAATTCTTTTGATGATAAATCAGCTATTCAGAGGTCCCCTGTTGACCTACGGAACATATTTCTGGCCAAAGAGTCCTAAAAAATTAATATTGATATCTTCAGACTGATATCTTCGGATTCTATATCCTCCTGACAAAAGTCCATATTTGACATACTGAATTTTTTTCTGGCCAAGGAGTATTCGAAACTTGGGCTTTCTATACATACTCCTTCTGATGTTTCATAAGCCATATATATGTCCATATCTGACCTTTTGAACTTATTTGTGGTCAAATTGTCCTCAAAATTTTTCAAACTATATAAAGTTATAGAATTCCTTTGATGATAAATCAGCTATTCAGAGGTCCCCTTTTGACCTCCTGAACATATTTCTGGTCAAAGAGTCCTCGATCTTGGACTTTCTATACATACTCATAGACTCCTTCTGATGCATCATAAGCCATATAGATGTCCATCTTTGGCCTTTTGAACTCATTTGTGGTCAAAGTGTCCTCAAAATTTTTCAAACTATATAAGTCATAGAATTCTTTTGATGATAAATCAGCTATTAAGAGGTGCTCTTTTGACCTCCTCAACATATTTCTGGCCAAAGAGTCCTCGATCTTGGGCTTTCTATACATACTCATAGACTCATTCTGATGCTTCATAAGCCATATAAATGTCCAAATCTGACCTTTTGAACTTATTTGTGGTCAACGTGTCATCAAAATTGTTCAAAATATATAAAGTTCTAAAATCCTTTTGATGATAAATCAGCTATTCAGAGGTTTTGACCTCCTGAACATATTTCTGGCCAAAGAGTCCTCGATCTTGGGCTTTCTATGCATACTCATAGACTCCTTCTGATGCTTCATAAGCCATATAGATGGCCACATCTGACCTTTTGAACTTATTTGTGGTCAAAGTGTCCTCCAAATTTTTCAAACAATATAAAGTTATAGAATTCTTTTGATGATAAATCAGCTATTCAGAGGTCCCCTGTTGACCGACGGAACATATTTCTGGCCAAAGAGTCCTAAAAAATTAATATTGATATCTTCAGACTGATATCTTCGGATTCTATATCCTCCTGACAAAAGTCCATATTTGACATACTGAACTTTTTTCTGGCCAAGGAGTATTCGAAACTTGGGCTTTCTATACATACTCCTTCTGATGTTTCATAAGCCATATATATATGTCCATATCTGACCTTTTGAACTTATTTGTGGTCAAATTGTCCTCAAAATTTTTCAAACTATATAAAGTTATAGAATTCCTTTGATGATAAATCAGCTATTCAGAGGTCCCCTCTTGACCTCCTGAACATATTTCTGGCCAAAGAGTCCTCGATCTAGGGCTTTCTAAACATAATCATAAACTCCTTCTGATGCTTCATAAGCCATATAGATGTCCATATCTGACCTTTTGAACTTATTTGTGGTCAAAGTGTCCTCAAAATTTTTCAAACTATATAAAGTCATAGAATTCTTTTGATGATAAATCAGCTATTCAGAGGTCCCCTGTTGACCTACGGAACATAATTCTGGCCAAAGAGTCCTAAAAAATTAATATTGATATCTTCAGACTGATATCTTCGGATTCTATATCCTCCTGACAAAAGTCCATATTTGACATACTGAATTTTTTTCTGGCCAAGGAGTATTCGAAACTTGGGCTTTCTATACATACTCCTTCTGATGTTTCATAAGCCATATATATGTCCATATCTGACCTTTTGAACTTATTTGTGGTCAAATTGTCCTCAAAATTTTTCAAACTATATAAAGTTATAGAATTCCTTTGATGATAAATCAGCTATTCAGAGGTCCACTTTTGACCTCCTGAACATATTTCTGGCCAAAGAGTCCTCGATCTTGGGCTTTCTATACATACTCATAGACTCCTTCTGATGCTTCATAAGCCATATAGGTGTCCATATCTGACCTATTGAACTTATTTGTGGTCAACGTGACCTCAAAATTTTTCAAACTATATAAAGTTCTAAAATCCTTTTGATGATAAATCAGCTATTCAGAGGTTTTGACCTCCTGAACATATTTCTGGCCAAAGAGTCCTCGATCTTGGGCTTTCTATGCATACTCATAGACTCCTTCTGATGCTTCATAAGCCATATAGATGGCCATATCTGACCTTTTGAACTTATTTGTGGTCAACGTGTCATCAAAATTGTTCAAACTATATAAAGTTCTAAAATCCTTTTGATGATAAATCAGCTATTCAGAGGTTTTGACCTCCTGAACATATTTCTGGCCAAAGAGTCCTCGATCTTGGGCTTTCTATGCTCATAGACTCCTTCTGATGCTTCATAAGCCATATAGATGGCCATATCTGACCTTTTGAACTTATTTGTGGTCAAAGTGTCCTCCAAATTTTTCAAACAATATAAAGTTATAGAATTCTTTTGATGATAAATCAGCTATTCAGAGGTCCCCTGTTGACCTACAGAACATATTTCTGGCCAAAGATTCCTAAAAAATTCATATTGATATCTTCAGAGTGATATCTTCGGATTCTACATCCTCCTGACAAAAGTCCATATTTGACATACTGAATTTTTTTCTGGCCAAGGAGTATTCGAAACTTGGGCTTTCTATACATACTCCTTCTGATGCTTCATAAGCCATATATATGTCCATATCTGACCTTTTGAACTTATTTCTGGTCAAAGGGTCCTCAAAAATTTTCAAACTATATAAAGTTATAGACTCCTTTTGATGATAAATCAGCTATTCAGAGGTTTTGACCTCCTGAACATATTTCTGGCCAAAGAGTCCTCGATCTTGGGCTTTCTATACATACTCATAGACTCCTTCTGATGCATCATAAGCCATATAGATGTCCATCTTTGGCCTTTTGAACTCATTTGTGGTCAAAGTGTCCTCAAAATTTTTCAAACTATATAAAGTCATAGAATTCTTTTGATGATAAATCAGCTAATCAGAGGTGCTCTTTTGACCTCCTCAACATATTTCTGGCCAAAGAGTCCTCGGTCTTGGGCTTTCTATACATACTCATAGACTCATTTTGATGCTTCATAAGCCATATAAATGTCCATATCTGACCTTTTGAACTTATTTGTGGTCAACGTGTCATCAAAATTGTTCAAACTATATAAAGTTCTAAAATCCTTTTGATGATAAATCAGCTATTCAGAGGTTTTGACCTCCTGAACATATTTCTGGCCAAAGAGTCCTCGATCTTGGGCTTTCTATACATACTCATAGACTCCGTCTGATGCATCATAAGCCATATAGATGTCCATATTTGGCCTTTTGAACTTATTTGTGGTCAACGTGTCCTCCAAATTTTTCAAACAATATAAAGTTATAGAATTCTTTTGATGATAAATCAGCTATTCAGAGGTCCCCTGTTGACCTACGGAACATATTTCTGGCCAAAGAGTCCTAAAAAATTAATATTGATATCTTCAGACTGATATCTTCGGATTCTATATCCTCCTGACAAAAGTCCATATTTGACATACTGAATTTTTTTCTGGCCAAGGGGTATTCGAAACTTGGGCTTTCTATACATACTCCTTCTGATGTTTCATAAGCCATATATATGTCCATATCTGACCTTTTGAACTTATTTGTGGTCAAATTGTCCTCAAAATTTTTCAAACTATATAAAGTTATAGAATTCCTTTGATGATAAATCAGCTATTCCGAGGTCCCCTTTTGACCTCCTGAACATATTTCTGGCAAGAGAGTCCTCGATCTTGGGCTTTCTAAACATAATCATAGACTCCTTCTGATGCTTCATAAGCCATATAAATGTCCATATCTGACCTTTTGAACTTATTTGTGGTCAAAGTGTCCTCAAAATTTTTCAAAGTATATAACGTTATAGACTCCTTTTGATGATAAATCAGCTATTCATAGGGCCCCTTTTGACCTCCTGAACATATTTCTGGCCAAAGATTCCTCGATCTTTGGCTTTCTATATATACTCATAGACTCCCTCTGATGCTTCAAAAGTCATATAGATGTCCATAACTGACCTTTTGAACTAATTTGTGGTCAAAGTGTGCTCAAAATTTATCAAGCTATATAAAGTTCTAGAATCCTTTTGCAATAAATCAGCTATTCAGAGGTTTTCACCTCCTGAACATATTTCTGGCCAAAGAGTCCTCGATCTTGGGCTTATTGTGGTCAAAGTGTCCTCCAAATTTTTCAAACAATATAAAGTTATAGAATTCTTTTGATGATAAATCAGCTATTCAGAGGTCCCCTATACATACTCATAGACTCCTTCTGATGCATCATAAGCCATATAGATGTCCATATCTCACCTTCTGAACTCATTTGTGGTCAAAGTGTCCTCAAAATTTTTCAAACTATATAAAGTTATAGAATTCTTTTGATGATAAATCAGCTATTCAGAGGTGCTCTTTTTACCTCCTGAACATATTTCTGGCCAAAGAGTCCTCGATCTTGGGCTTTCTATACATACTCATAGACGCCTTCTGATGCTTCATAAGCCATATAGATGTCCATATCTGACCTATTGAACTTATTTGTGGTCAACGTGACCTCAAAATTTTTCAAACAATATAAAGTTCTAAAATCCTTTTGATGATAAATCAGCTATTCAGAGGTTTTGACCTCCTGAACATATATGTTCAGGAGGTCAAAAGCGGCCCCATGAAATACTGATTTATCATCAAAAGGTGTCTATAACTTTATATTGTTTGAAAATTTTTGAGGACACTTTGACCACAAATAAGTTCAAAAGGTCAGATATGGACATCTATATGGCTTATGATGCATCAGAAGGAGTCTATGAGTATAGAAAGCCCAAGATCGAGGACTCTTTGGCCAGAAATATGTTCAGGAGGTCAAAACCTCTGAATAGCTGATTTATCATCAAAAGGATTCTACAACTTTATATAGTTTGAAAAATTTTGAGGACCCTTTGACCACTAATGAGTTCAAAAGGTCAGATATGGACATCTATATGGCTTATGAAGCATCAGAAGGAGTATGTATAGAAAGCCCAAGTTTCGAATACTCCTTGGCCAGAAAAAAATTCAGTATGTCAAATATGGACTTTTGTCAGGTGGATATAACATCCGAAGATATCAGTCTGAATGTATTGTATTAATCTTTGACTCCTTGGCCAGAAATATGTTCAGTTGGTCAAAAGGGGACCTCTGAATAGCTGATTATCATCAGAAATAGTCTATAAATTTAAATAGTTTGAAAAATTTTGAGGACCCTTTGACCAGAAATAAGTTCAAAAGGTCAGAAATGGACATCTATATTGATTTTGAAGAATCACAGAGGGAGTTTATGAGTATATGAGTAAGTATAGAAAGCCCAAGATCGAGGACTCTTTGGCCAGAAATATGTTCAGGAGGTCAAAAGGGGCCCCATGAATAGCTGATTTAACATCAAAAGGAGTCTATAACTTTATATAGTTTGAAAAATTTTGAGGACACTTTGACCACAATTAAGTTCAAAAGGTCAGGTATGGACATCTATATGGCTTATGAAGCATCAGAAGCAGTCTATGAGAAAGCCCAAGATCGAGGACTCTTTGGCCAGAAATATGTTCAGGAGGTCAAAAGGGGACCTCTGAATAGCTGATTTATCATCAAAAGGATTCTTTAACTTTATATAGTTTAAAACATTTTGATAACCCTTTGATCACAAATAAGTTCAAAAGGTCAGATATGGACATATATATGGCTTATGAAGCATCAGAAGGAGTATGTATAGAAAGCCCATGTTTCGAATACTCCTTGACCAGAAAAAAAATCAGTATGTCAAATATGGACTTTTGTCAGGAGGATATAACATCCGAAGATATTAGTCTGAATGTATTGTATTAAACTTTTAGTACTCTTTGGCCAGAAATATGTTCAGTAGGTCAAAAGGGGACCTCTGAACAGCTGATTTAACATCAGAAAGAGTCTATAACTTTAAATAGTTTGAAAACTTTTGAGGACCCTTTGACCAGAAATAAGTTCAAAGGGTCAGATATGGACATCTATATGGCTTTTGAAACATCAGAGGGAGTCTATGAGTATATATAGAAAGCCCAAGATCGAGGAATCTTTGGCCAGAAATATGTTCAGGAGGTCAAAGGGGGACCTCTGAATAGCTGATTTATCATAAAAAGAATTCTATAACTTTACATAGTTTGAAAAATTTTGAGGACCCTTTGACCACAAATAAGTTCAAAAGGTCAGATATGGACATCTATATGGCTTATGATGCATCAGAAGGAGTCTATGAGTATGTATAGAAAGCCCAAGATCGAGGACTCTTTGGCCAGAAATATATTTAGGAGGTCAAAACCTCTGAATAGCTGATTTGTCATCAAAAGGATTACATAACTTTATATAGTTTAAAACATTTTGAGGACCCTTTGACCACAAATAAGTTCAAAAGGTCAGATATGGACATATATATAGATTTTGAAGCATCAGAGGGAGTCTATGAGTATATATAGAAAGCCCAAGATCGAGGACTCTTTGGCCAGAAATATGTTCAGGAGGTCAAAAGGGGCCCCATGAAATACTGATTTATCATCAAAAGGAGTCTATAACTTTAAATAGTTTGAAAATTTTTAAGGACACTTTGACCAGAAATAAATTCAAAAGGTCAGATATGGACATCTATATGGCTTATGAAGCATCAGACGGAGTCTGAGTATGTATAGAAAGCCCAAGATCGAGGACTCTTTGGCCAGAAATATGTTCAGGAGGTCAAAACCTCTGAATAGCTGATTTATCATCAAAATGATTCTATAACTTTATATAGTTTGAAAAATTTTGAGGACCCTTTGACCACAAATAAGTTCAAAAGGTCAGATATTAACATCTATATGGCTTATGAAGCATCAGAATGAGTATGTATAGAAAGCCCAAGTTTCGAATACTCCTTGGTCAGAAAAAAATTCAGTATGTCAAATATGGTCTTTTGTCAGGAGGATATAACATCCAAAGATATCAGTCTGAATGTATTGTACTAATCTTTTAGGACTCTTTGGCCAGAAATATGTTCAGTAGGTCAAAATGGGACCTCTGAATAGCTGATTTATCATCAGAAAGATTCTATAACTTTATATAGTTTAAAAACTTTTTAGGACCTTTTGACCAGAAATAAGTTCAAAAGGTCAGATATGGACATCTATGTGGCTTTTGAAGCATCAGAGGGAGTCTAATGAGTATATAGAAAGCCCAAGTTCGAGGACTCTTTGGCCAAAAATATGTTCAGGAGGTCAACAGGGGACCTCTGAATAGCTGATTTATCGTCAAAAGAATTCTATAACTTTATATAGTTTGAAAATTTTTGAGGACCCTTTGACCACAAATAAGTTCAAAAGGTCAGATATGGACATCTATATGGCTTTTGAAGCATCAGAGGGAGTCTATGAGTATATATAGAAAGCCCAAGATCGAGGACTCTTTTGCCAGAAATATGTTCAAGAGGTCAAATGACCTCTGAATAGCTGATTTATCATCAAAAGAATTCTATAACGTTATATAGTTTGAAAAATTTTGAGGACACTTTGACCACTAATAAGTTCAAAAGGTCAGATATGGACATCTATATGGCTTATGAAGCATCAGAAGGAGTCTATGAGTATGTATAGAAAGCCCAAGATCGAGGACTCTTTTGCCAGAAATATGTTCAGGAGGTCAAAAGGGGACCTCCGAAAAGCTGATTTATCATAAAAAGAATTCTATAACTTTATATAGTTTGAAAAATTTTGAGGACCCTTTGACCACAAATGAGTTCAAAAGGTCAGATATGGACATCTATATGGCTTATGATGCATCAGAATGAGTCTATGAGTATGTATAGAAAGCCCAAGATCGAGGACTCTTTGGCCAGAAATATGTTCAGGAGGTCAAAACCTCTGAATAGCTGATTTGTCATCAAAAGGATTATATAACTTTATATAGTTTAAAACATTTTGAGGACCCTTTGAGAACAAATAAGTTCAAAAGGTCAGATATGGACATCTATATGGCTTTTGAAGCATCAGAGGGAGTCTATGAGTATATATAGAAAGCCCAAGATCGAGGACTCTTTGGTGAGAAATATGTTCAGGAGGTCAAAAGAGGACCTCTGAATAGCTGATTTAGCATCAAAAGAATTCTATAACTTTATATAGTTTGAACAATTTTGAGGACACTTTGACCACAAATAAGTACAAAAGGTCAGATATGGACATCTATATGGCTTATAAAGCATCAAAAGGAGTCTATGAGTATGTATAGAAAGTCCGATATCGAGGACTCTTTGGCCAGAAATATGTTCAGGAGGTCAAAAGGGGACCTCTGAATAGCTGATTTATCATAAAAAGAATTCTATAACATTATATAGTTTGAAAAATTTTGAGGACCCTTTGACCACAAATAAGTACAAAAGGTCAGATATGGACATCTATATGGCTTATAAAGCATCAAAAGGAGTCTATGAGTATATATAGAAAGCCCAATATCGAGAACTCTTTGGCCAGAAATATGTTCAGGAGGTCAAAAGGGGACCTCTGAATAGCTGATTTATCATCAAAAGAATTCTATAACTTTATATAGTTTGAACAATTTTGAGGACACTTTGACCACAAATAAGTTCAAAAGGTCAGATATGGACATCTATATGGCTTATAAAGCATCAAAAGGAGTCTATGAGTATGTATAGAAAGTCCGATATTGAGGAATCTTTGGCCAGAAATATGTTCAGGAGGTCAAAAGGGGACCTCTGAATAGCTGATTTAGCATAAAAAGAATTCTATAACTTTATATAGTTTGAAAAATTTTGAGGACCCTTTGACCAGAAATAAGTTCAAAAGGTCAGATATGGACATCTATATGGATTTTGAAGCATCAGAGAGAGTCTATGAGTATATATAGAAAGCCCAATATCGAGGACTCTTTGGCCAGAAATATGTTCAGGAGGTCAAAAGGGGACCTCTGAATAGCTGATTTATCATAAAAAGAATTTTATAACTTTATATATTTTGAAAAATTTTGTGGACACTTTGACCACAAATAAGTTCAAAAGGTCAGATATGGACATCTATATGGCTTATGATGCATCAGACGGAGTCTGAGTATGTATAGAAAGCCCAAGATCGAGGACTCTTTGGCCAGAAATATGTTCAGGAGGTCAAAACCTCTGAATAGCTGATTTATCATCAAAATGATTCTATAACTTTATATAGTTTGAAAAATTTTGAGGACCCTTTGATCACAAATAAGTTCAAAAGGTCAGATATGGACATATATATGGCTTATGAACTATCAGAAGGAGTATATAAAGAAAGCCCATGTTTCGAATACTCCTTGGCCAGAAAAAAATTCAGTATGTCAAATATGGACTTTTGTCAGGAGGATGTAACAACCGAAGATATCAGTCTGAATGTATTGTATTAATCTTTTAGTACTCTTTGGCCAGAAATGTGTTCAGTAGGTCAAAAGGGGCCCCATGAATAGCTGATTTAACATCAAAAGGAGTCTATAACTTTATATAGTTTGAAAAATTTTGAGGACAATTTGACCACAAATAAGTTCAAAAGGTCAGATATGGACATCTATATATATATGGCTTATGAAGCATCATAGGGAGTCCTATGAGTATGTATAGAAAGCCCAAGATCGAGGACTCTATGGCCAGAAATATATTCCTTGTGTCAAACATGGACTTCTGTATGGTTGACATAACATCAGAAAGAGTCATCGAGTATGTATTGAAAGCCCAAGTTTCGAATACTCCTTGGGCAGAAAAAAATTCAGTATGTCAAATATGGACTTTTTTCATGAGGATATAACATCCGAAGATATCAGTCTGAATGTATTGTATTTATCTTTTAGGACTCTTTGGCCAGAAATATGTTCAGTAGGTCAAAAGGGGACCTCTGAGTAGCTGATTTATCAAAATGTTGAGGACACTTTGACCACAAATAAGTTCCAAAGGTCAGATATGGACATCTATATGGCTTATGAAGCATCAGAAGGAATCTATGAATATGTATAGAAAGCCCAAGATCAAGGACTCTTTGGCCAGAAATATGTTAAGCAGGTCAAAAGGAGACCTCTGTATAGCTGATTTATCATCAGGAGACTATAACTTTACATAGTTTGAAAAATGTTGAGGACACTTTGAGCAGAAATAATTTCAAAAGGTAAGCCATAAGCCATATCTGTTTGGATATCTATATTGGCTTATGAAGCATCAGGAGTCAATGAGTATGTATTGAAATCGAGGACTGTTTGGCCAGAAATATGTCACTTTGGTCAAACATGTACTTACGTACATCAGGAGTCGAAGAGTATGTATAGAAAGTTAACATCAGTTGACTGAATGTATAAGTAGGTTAATGTGCAGTGAAGGAATATCATTGCACTAGCTGTTGCTTTACAATGGAAACAATTATAGTAGTTAGTTCTGGTGTGCAATGCAATGCGAAAAGTGCTTTGTCTATATGTTTATTCTTAAGTGCATTCTGTCGTTGGGCAACGTTAGAATGCACTGAAGAATAAACATATAGATAAAGCACTTTTCGCATTGCATTTCACACCAGAGCTAACTCCTTCCCATGTTCATTAAAGATATAACATTTATTCATTGCACAAAGGATCTAACGTTGTCCACTGAAAAATAACATATAGGCTATGCACTTCTTGGATTGCATTGCATTGCACAGTAGATCTAATTCATTCCCATGTTCATTAAAGAGATAAGTGTTGTTGCATTGCATTGCACAAACGATCTTACGTTGTGCATTGAAGAATAACATAAAGGCTATGCGCTTTATGCATTGCACACCAGAACTAACTCCTTCCCATGTTCATTAAAGGGATAACATGTTGCATTGCATTGTACTGCACAAACGATCTAACGCTGTGCACTGAAGAATAACATATAGGCTATGCACTTTTTGCATTGCTTTGCATTGTACACCAGAACTAACTCCTTCAAATGTTTACTAAAGAGATAACATTTTGCATTGCATTGCACAAACGATCTAACATCGCACTGAAGAATAACATATAGGCCATGCACTTTTTGCATTGCATTGCATTGCACACCAAATCAAACTCCTTCCCATGTTCAATAAAGAGATAATATGTTGCATTGCATTGCACAAACGATCTAACAACGCACTGAAGAATAACATATAGGCCATGCACTTTTTGCATTACATTGCATTGCACACCAGAACTAACTCCTTCATATGTTTATTAAAGAGATAACATTTTGCATTGCATTGCTACAAACGATCTAACGTTGTGCATTGAAGAATAATATAGGCTATGCAATTCTTGCATTGCATTGCACACAAGAACTAACTCAGTCCCATTTTCTTTAAAGAGATAAGTTGCAATGTTGTTGCATTGCATTGCACAAACGATCTATCGTTGTGCATTGAATTGTAACATAGCCATGCACTTTTTGCATTGCATTGCATTGCACACCAGAACTAACTCCTTCAAATGTTTATTAAAGAGATAACATTTTGCATTGCATTGCACAAACGACCTACCGCTGTGCACTAAAGAATAACATTTATGCACTTTTTGCATTGCATTGCATTGCACACCAGAACTAACTCCTTCAAATGTTTATTAAAGAGATAACATTTTGCATTGCATTGCACAAACGATCTAACTTTGTGCATTGAAGAATAACATATAGACTAAATGCATGCATTGCACACCCGAACTAACTCCTTCCCATGTTCATAAAAGAGATAACATATGTTATGCAACATTTCATTGTTTTGCAGAAACGATCTAACGTTGTCCACTGAAGAATATTTATGCACTTTTTGCATTGTATTGCATTGCACACCAGAACTAACTCCTTCAAATGTTTATTAAAGAGATAACATTTTGCATTGCACAAACGATCTAACGTTTGTATCTATCTAACGTTACGATCTAATAAGAAATACGGTGCAATGATGTTGTATTGCATTGCACAAACGATAACATATGTTATGCAACATTCTATTGCTTTGCACAAACGATCTAACACTGTGCACTAAAGAATAACATTTATGCATTTTTTGCATTGCATTGCACACCAGAACTAACTCCTTCAAATGTTTATTAAAGAGATAACATTTTGCACGATCTAACGTTGTGCTTTGAAGAATAACTTATAGGCTAAATATGCATGCATTGTATTGCATTGCACACCCGAACTAACTCCGTCCCATGTTCATTAAAGAGATGATATGATATGTTATGCAACATTTCATTGTTTTGCACACACGATCTAACGTTGTGCATTGAAGAGTAACATAGGCTATTCACTTTTTGCTTTGCATTGCATTGCACACCAGAACTAACTACTTCCCATGTTTATTAAAGAGATAACATTTTGCATTGCATTGCACAAACGATCTAACGTTGTGCATTGAAGAGTAAAATAGGCCATGCATTTTTTGCATTGCTTTGCATTGCATTGCACACAAGAACTTACTCCTTCAAATGTTTATTAAAGAGATAACATGTTGCATTGCATTGCAAACGATCTAACGTTGTGCATTGAAGAATGACATAGTTGACATAACTAAATGCATGGATTGTGTTGCTTGTACAGCCGAACTAACTTATTCCCATGTTCATTAAAGAGATAACATCTGTTGTTGCATTGCATTGCACAAACGATCTAACGTTGTGCAATGAAGAGTAACATAGGCCATGCACTTTTTGCATTGCATTGCATTGCATTGCACACCAGATCAAACTCCTTCCCATGTTCAATAAAGAGATAATATGTTGCATTGCTTTGCACAAACGATTTAACGCTGTGCACTGAATAACATTTATGCACTTTTTGCATTGCATTGCACACCAGAACTAACACCTTCAAATGCTTATTAAAGAGATAACATTTTGCATTGCATTGTGCATTGCATAACGTTGTGCATTGAAGAATAACATATAGGCTATATGCATGCATTGCATTGCATTGCACATCCGAACTAACTCCTTCCCATGTTTATTAAAGAGATAACATATGTTATGCACAAACGATCTAACGTTTTGCATTGAAGAGTAACATTGGCTATTCACTTTTTGCATTGCATTGCATTGCACACCATAACTAACTTTTCTAACATTTGAAGGAGTTAGTTCTGCAAAAAGTGCATAAATGTTATTATTCAGTGCACAACATTAGATCGTTTCTGCAATGTAATGCAATGCAACATGTTATCTCTTTAGTGAACATGGGAAAGAGTTAGTTCTGGTGTGCAATTCAATGCAATGCAAAAAGTGCATGGTCTATGTTTCTCTTCAATGCACAACGTTAGATCGTTTGCGCAATGCAATGCAAAATGTTATCTCTTAAATGAACATTTGAAGGAGTTAGTTCTAATGTGCAATGCAATTCAAAAAGTGCATGGGCTATGTTATCTCTTTAATAAACATTTGAAGGAGTAAGATCTGGTGTGCAATGCAATGCCAAAAGTCCATACCCTAAATGTTATTCTTCAGTGCACAACGTTAGATCGTTTCTACAATGCAATGCAATTCAATGCAATGCAACATGTTATCTCTTTACTGAACATGGGAAGGAGTTAGTTTCAGTGTGCAATGCAATGCAAAAAGTACATACATTTTATTCTTCAATGCACAACGTTAGATCGTTTCTGCAATGCAATGCAATGCAATGCAACGCAACATGTGTTTTCTCTTTAATGAACATGGGAAGGAGTTCGTTCTGGTGTGCAATGCAATACAATGCATGCATTTAGCCTATATGTTATTCTTCAATGCACAACATTGATCGTTGAGACAAACGATCGTTTTGTGCAATGCAATGCAAAATGTTATCTCTTTATGAACATGGGAAGGGTTAGTTCTGCTGTGCAATGCAATGCAAAAAGTGCATAAATGTTATTCTTCAGTGCACATCGTTAGATCGTTTGTGCAAAGCAATGCAATGTTGCATAACATGTTTAATGAACATGTGAAGGAGTTAGTTCGGGTGTGCAATGCAATACAATGCATGCATTTAGCCTGTATGTTATTCTTCAATGCACAACGTTAGATAGTTTGTGCAATGCAATGCAACATATTATCTCTTTATTGAACATGGGAAGGAGTTTGATCTGGTGTGCAATGCAATGCAATGCAAAAAGTGCATGGCCTATGTTACTCTTCATTGCACAACGTTAGATCGTTTGTGCAATGCAATGCAACAACATAAATGTTATCTCTTTAATGAAAATGGGAAGGAGTTAGTTCTGGTGTGCAATGCAATGCGAAAAGTGCATTATCTATATGTTCCGGTATTCTACCGTGCATTCTATCGTTGTCCAACGGAATGAGTTAATTGTGTCCATTGTAAAGCAAAAGCCAGTGCAATGATTTTCCTTTACTGCACATTAATTAATCTACTTATACATTCAGTCAACTGATGTTAACTTTCTATACTCTTAGACTCGTGTTCAGCCAATACAGAAGTCCATATTTGACCAAAGTAACATATTTCTGGCCAAAGAGTCCTCGATCTAGGGCTTTTTAAACATAATCATAGACTCCTTCTGATGCTTCATAAGCCATATAGATGTCTATATCTGACCTTTTGAACTTATTTGTGGTCAAAGTGTCCTCAAAATTTTTCAAACTATATAACGTTATAGACTCCTTTTGATGATAAATCAGCTATTCATAGGGCCCCTTTTGACCTCCTGAACATATATCTGGCCAAAGATTCCTCGATCTTTGGTTTTCTATATATACTCATAGACTCCCTCTGATGCTTCAAAAGTCATATAGATGTCCATAACTGACCTTTTGAACTAATTTGTGATCAAAGTGTCCTCAAAATTTATCAAGCTATATAAAGTTCTAGAATCCTTTTGCGATAAATCAGCTATTCAGAGGTTTTCACCTCCTGAACATATTTCTGGCCAAAGAGTCCTCGATCTTGGGCTTTCTATACATACTCATAGACTCCTTCTGATGCATCATAAGCCATATAGATGTCCATATCTGACCTTCTGAACTCATTTGTGGTCAAAGTGTCCTCAAAATTTTTCAAACTATATAAAGTTATAGAATTCTTTTGATGATAAATCAGCTATTCAGAGGTGCTCTTTTGACCTCCTGAACATATTTCTGGCCAAAGAGTCCTCGATCTTGGGCATTCTATACATACTCATAGACTCCTTCTGATGCTTCATAAGCCATATAGATGTCCACATCTGACCTATTGAACTTATTTGTGGTCAACGTGACCTCAAAATTTTTCAAACTATATAAAGTTCTAAAATCCTTTTGGTGATAAATCAGCTATTCAGAGGTTTTGACCTCCTGAACATATTTCTGGCCAAAGAGTCCTCGATCTTGGGCTTTCTATGCATACTCATAGACTCCTTCTGATGCTTCATAAGCCATATAGATGGCCATATCTGACCTTTTGAACTTATTTGTGGTCAAAGTGTCCTCCAAATTTTTCAAACAATATAAAGTTCTAGAGGTCCCCTGTTGACCTACGGAACATATTTCTGGCCAAAGATTCCTAAAAAATGAATACTGATATCTTCAGACTGATATCTTCGGATTCTACATCCTCCTGACAAAAGTCCATATTTGACATACTGAATTTTTTTCTGGCCAAGGAGTATTCGAAACTTGGGCTTTCTATACATACTCCTTGTGATGCTTCATAAGCCATATATATGTCCATATCTGACCTTTTGAACTTATTTCTGGTCAAACGGTCCTCAAAAATTTTCAAACTATATAAAGTTATAGACTCCTTTTGATGATAAATCAGCTATTCAGAGGTTTTGACCTCCTGAACATATTTCTGGCCAAAGAGTCCTCGATCTTGGGCTTTCTATACATACTCATAGACTCCTTCTGATGCATCATAAGCCATATAGATGTCCATCTTTGGCCTTTTGAACTCATTTGTGGTCAGTGTCCTCAAAATTTTTCAAACTATATAAGTCATAGAATTCTTTTGATGATAAATCAGCTATTAAGAGGTGCTCTTTTGACCTCCTCAACATATTTCTGGCCAAAGAGTCCTCGATCTTGGGCTTTCTATACATACTCATAGACTCATTCTGATGCTTCAAAAGCCATATAAATGTCCAAATCTGACCTTTTGAACTTATTTGTGGTCAACGTGTCATCAAAATTGTTCAAAATATATAAAGTTCTAAAATCCATTTGATGATAAATCAGCTATTCAGAGGTTTTGACCTCCTGAACATATTTCTGGCCAAAGAGTCCTCGATCTTGGGCTTTCTATGCATACTCATAGACTCCCTCTGATGCTTCAAAAGCCATATAGATGTCCATATCTGACCTTTTGAACTTATTTCTGGTCAAAGGGTCCTTAAAAGTTTTCAAACTATGTAAAGTTATAGAATTCTTTCGATGATAAATCATCTATTCAGACGTCCCCTTTTGACCTCCTGAACATATTTCTGGCCAAAGAGTCCTCGATATTGGGCTTTCTACACATACTCATAGACTCCTTCTGATGCTTCATAAGCCATATAGATTTCCATATCTGACCTTTTGAACTTATTTGTGGTCAAAGTGTCATCAAAATTTTTCAACCTATATAAAGTTATATAATCCTTTTGATGATAAATCAGCTATTCAGAGGTTTTGACCTCCTGAACATATTTCTGGCCAAAGAATCCTCGATCTAGGGCTTTCTAAACATAATCATAGACTCCTTCTGATGCTTCATAAGCCATATAGATGTCTATATCTGACTTTTTGAACTTATTTGTGGTCAAAGTGTCCTCAAATTTTTTCAAACTATATAACGTTATAGACTCCTTTTGATGATAAATCAGCTATTCATAGGGCCCCTTTTGACCTCCTGAACATATATCTGGCCAAAGATTCCTCGATCTTTGGCTTTCTATATATACTCATAGACTCCCTCTGATGCTTCAAAAGTCATATAGATGTCCATAACTGACCTTTTGAACTAATTTGTGATCAAAGTGTCCTCAAAATTTATCAAGCTATATAAAGTTCTACAATCCTTTTGCGATAAATCAGCTATTCAGAGGTTTTCACCTCCTGAACATATTTCTGGCCAAAGAGTCCTCGATCTTGGGCTTTCTATACATACTCATAGACTCCTTCTGATGCATCATAAGCCATATAGATGTCCATATCTGACCTTCTGAACTCATTTGTGGTCAAAGTGTCCTCAAAATTTTTCAAACTATATAAAGTTATAGAATTCTTTTGATGATAAATCAGCTATTCAGAGGTGCTCTTTTGACCTCCTGAACATATTTCTGGCCAAAGAGTCCTCGATCTTGGGCTTTCTATACATACTCATAGACTCCTTCTGATGCTTCATAAGCCATATAGATGTCCACATCTGACCTATTGAACTTATTTGTGGTCAACGTGACCTCAAAATCTTTCAAACTATATAAAGTTCTAAAATCCTTTTGGTGATAAATCAGCTATTCAAAGGTTTTGACCTCCTGAACATATTTCTGGCCAAAGAGTCCTCGATCTTGGGCTTTCTATGCATACTCATAGACTCCTTCTGATGCTTCATAAGCCATATAGATGGCCATATCTGACCTTTTGAACTTATTTGTGGTCAAAGTGTCCTTCAAATTTTTCAAACAATATAAAGTTCTAGAATCCTTTTGATGATAAATCAGCTATTCAGAGGTCTCCTGTTGACCTACGGAACATATTTCTGGACAAAGATTCCTAAAAAATTCATACTGATATCTTCAGACTGATATCTTCGGATTCTACATCCTCCTGACAAAAGTCCATATTTGACATACTGAATTTTTTTCTGACCAAGGAGTATTCGAAACTTGGGCTTTCTATACATACTCCTTCTGATGCTTCATAAGCCATATATATGTCCATATCTGACCTTTTGAACTTATTTCTGGTCAAAGGGTCCTCAAAAATTTTCAAACTATATAAAGTTATAGACTCCTTTTGATGATAAATCAGCTATTCAGAGGTTTTGACCTCCTGAACATATTTCTGGCCAAAGAGTCCTCGATCTTGGGCTTTCTATACATACTCATAGACTCCTTCTGATGCATCATAAGCCATATAAATGTCCATATCTGACCTTTTGAACTTATTTGTGGTCAACGTGTCATCAAAATTGTTCAAACTATATAAAGTTCTAAAATCCTTTTGATGATAAATCAGCTATTCAGAGGTTTTGACCTCCTGAACATATTTCTGGCCAAAGAGTCCTCGATCTTGGGCTTTCTATACATACTCATAGACTCCGTCTAATGCATCATAAGCCATATAGATGTCCATCTTTGGCCTTTTGAACTTATTTGTGGTCAAAGTGTCCTCCAAATTTTTCAAACAATATAAAGTTATAGAATTCTTTTGATGATAAATCAGCTATTCAGAGGTCCCCTGTTGACCTACGGAACATATTTCTGGCCAAAGAGTCCTAAAAAATTAATATTGATATCTTCAGACTGATATCTTCGGATTCTATATCCTCCTGACAAAAGTCCATATTTGACATACTGAATTTTTTTCTGGCCAAGGAGTATTCGAAACTTGGGCTTTCTATACATACTCCTTCTGATGTTTCATAAGCCATATATATGTCCATATCTGACCTTTTGAACTTATTTGTGGTCAAATTGTCTTCAAAATTTTTCAAACTATATAAAGTTATAGAATTCCTTTGATGATAAATCAGCTATTCAGAGGTCCCCTTTTGACCTCCTGAACATATTTCTGGCCAAAGAGTCCTCGATCTAGGGCTTTCTAAACATAATCATAGACTCCTTCTGATGCTTCATAAGCCATATTGATGTCCATATCTGACCTTTTGAACTTATTTGTGGTCAAAGTGTCCTCAAAATTTTTCAAACTATATAAAGTTATAGAATTCTTTTGATGATAAATCAGCTATTCAGAGGTGCTCTTTTGACCTCCTGAACATATTTCTGGCCAAAGAGTCCTCGATCTTGGGCTTTCTATACATACTCATAGACTCCTTCTGATGCTTCATAAGCCATATAGATGTCCACATCTGACCTATTGAACTTATTTGTGGTCAACGTGACCTCAAAATCTTTCAAACTATATAAAGTTCTAAAATCCTTTTGGTGATAAATCAGCTATTCAAAGGTTTTGACCTCCTGAACATATTTCTGGCCAAAGAGTCCTCGATCTTGGGCTTTCTATGCATACTCATAGACTCCTTCTGATGCTTCATAAGCCATATAGATGGCCATATCTGACCTTTTGAACTTATTTGTGGTCAAAGTGTCCTTCAAATTTTTCAAACAATATAAAGTTCTAGAATCCTTTTGATGATAAATCAGCTATTCAGAGGTCTCCTGTTGACCTACGGAACATATTTCTGGACAAAGATTCCTAAAAAATTCATACTGATATCTTCAGACTGATATCTTCGGATTCTACATCCTCCTGACAAAAGTCCATATTTGACATACTGAATTTTTTTCTGACCAAGGAGTATTCGAAACTTGGGCTTTCTATACATACTCCTTCTGATGCTTCATAAGCCATATATATGTCCATATCTGACCTTTTGAACTTATTTCTGGTCAAAGGGTCCTCAAAAATTTTCAAACTATATAAAGTTATAGACTCCTTTTGATGATAAATCAGCTATTCAGAGGTTTTGACCTCCTGAACATATTTCTGGCCAAAGAGTCCTCGATCTTGGGCTTTCTATACATACTCATAGACTCCTTCTGATGCATCATAAGCCATATAAATGTCCATATCTGACCTTTTGAACTTATTTGTGGTCAACGTGTCATCAAAATTGTTCAAACTATATAAAGTTCTAAAATCCTTTTGATGATAAATCAGCTATTCAGAGGTTTTGACCTCCTGAACATATTTCTGGCCAAAGAGTCCTCGATCTTGGGCTTTCTATACATACTCATAGACTCCGTCTAATGCATCATAAGCCATATAGATGTCCATCTTTGGCCTTTTGAACTTATTTGTGGTCAAAGTGTCCTCCAAATTTTTCAAACAATATAAAGTTATAGAATTCTTTTGATGATAAATCAGCTATTCAGAGGTCCCCTGTTGACCTACGGAACATATTTCTGGCCAAAGAGTCCTAAAAAATTAATATTGATATCTTCAGACTGATATCTTCGGATTCTATATCCTCCTGACAAAAGTCCATATTTGACATACTGAATTTTTTTCTGGCCAAGGAGTATTCGAAACTTGGGCTTTCTATACATACTCCTTCTGATGTTTCATAAGCCATATATATGTCCATATCTGACCTTTTGAACTTATTTGTGGTCAAATTGTCTTCAAAATTTTTCAAACTATATAAAGTTATAGAATTCCTTTGATGATAAATCAGCTATTCAGAGGTCCCCTTTTGACCTCCTGAACATATTTCTGGCCAAAGAGTCCTCGATCTAGGGCTTTCTAAACATAATCATAGACTCCTTCTGATGCTTCATAAGCCATATTGATGTCCATATCTGACCTTTTGAACTTATTTGTGGTCAAAGTGTCCTCAAAATTTTTCAAAGTATATAACGTTATAGACTCCTTTTGATGATAAATCAGCTATTCATAGGGCCCCTTTTGACCTCCTGAACATATTTCTGGCCAAAGATTCCTCGATCTTTGGCTTTCTATATATACTCATAGACTCCCTCTGATGCTTCAAAAGTCATATAGATGTCCATAACTGACCTTTTGAACTAATTTGTGGTCAAAGTGTCCTCAAAATTTATCAAGCTATATAAAGTTCTAGAATCCTTTTGCGATAAATCAGCTATTCAGAGGTTTTCACCTCCTGAACATATTTCTGGCCAAAGAGTCCTCGATCTTGGGCTTTCTATACATACTCATAGACTCCTTCTGATGCATCATAAGCCATATAGATGTCCATATCTGACCTTCTGAACTCATTTGTGGTCAAAGTGTCCTCAAAATTTTTCAAACTATATAAAGTTATAGAATTCTTTTGATGATAAATCAGCTATTCAGAGGTGCTCTTTTTACCTCCTGAACATATTTCTGGCCAAAGAGTCCTCGATCTTGGGCTTTCTATACATACTCATAGACGCCTTCTGATGCTTCATAAGCCATATAGATGTCCATATCTGACCTATTGAACTTATTTGTGGTCAACGTGACCTCAAAATTTTTCAAACTATATAAAGTTCTAAAATCCTTTTGATGATAAATCAGCTATTCAGAGGTTTTGACCTCCTGAACATATTTCTGGCCAAAGAGTCCTCGATCTTGGGCTTTCTATGCATACTCATAGACTCCTTCTGATGCTTCATACGCCATATAGATGTCCATCTCTGACCTTTTGAACTCATTTGTGGTCAAAGTGTTCTTAAAATTTTTCAAACTATGTAAAGTCATAGAATTCTTTTGATGATAAATCAGCTATTCAGAGGTGCTCTGTTGACCTCCTGAACATATTTTTGGCCAAAGAGTCCTCGGTCTTGGGCTTTCTATACATAATCTTAGACTCCCTCTGATGCTTCATAAGCCATATAGATGTCCATATCTGACCTTTTGAACTTATTTGTGGTCAAAGTGTCCTAAAAATTTTTCAAACTATATAAAGTTCTAAAATCCTTTTGATGATAAATCAGCTATTCAGAGGTTTTGACCTCCTGAACATATTTCTGGCCAAAGAGTCCTCGATCTTGGGCTTTCTATGCATACTCATAGACTCCTTCTGATGCTTCATAAGCCATATAGATGTCCATCTCTGACCTTTTGAACTCATTTGTGGTCAAAGTGTCCTAAAAATTTTTCAAACTATGTAAAGTCATAGAATTCTTTTGATGATAAATCAGCTATTCAGAGGTGCTCTGTTGACCTCCTGAACATATTTTTGGCCAAAGAGTCCTCGGTCTTGGGCTTTCTATACATACTCATAGACTCCTTCTGATGCTTCATAAGCCATATAGATGTCCATATCTGACCTTTTGAACTTATTTGTGGTCAAAGTGTCCTAAAAATTTTTCAAACTATATAAAGTTAAAGACTCCTTTTGATGATAATTCAGCTATTCATGGGTCCCCTTTTGACCTCCTGAACAAATTTCTGGCCAAAGAGTCCTTGATCTTGGGCTTTCTTTACATACTCATAGACTCCTTCTGATGCTTCATAAGCCATATAGATGTCCATATCTGACCTTTTGAACTTATTTGTGGTCAAAGTGTCCTCCAAATTTTTCAAACTATATAAAGTTATAAAATTCTTTTGATGATAAATCAGCTATTCAGAGGTCCCCTTTTGACCTACTGAACATATTTCTGGCCAAAGAGTCCAAAAAGATTAATACTGATATCTTCAGACTGATATCTTCAAAGGGTCCTCCAAAGTTTTCAAACTATATAAAGTTATAGATTCTTTCTGATGATAAATCAGCTATTCAGAGGTCCCCTTTTGACCTCCTGAACATATTTCTGGCCAAAGAGCCCATGATCGAGGACTCTTTGGACAGAAATATGTTCAGGAGGTCAAAAGGGGCCCCATGAAATACTGATTTATCATCAAAAGGTGTCTATAATTGTATATAGTTTGAAAATTTTTGAGGACACTTTGACCACAAATAAGTTCAAAAGGTCAGATATGGACATCTCTATGGCTTATGGTGCATCAGACGGAGTCTATGAGTATAGAAAGCCCAAGATCGAGGACTCTTTGGCCAGAAATATGTTCAGGAGGTAAAAACCTCTGAATAGCTGATTTATCATCAAAAGGATTCTACAACTTTATATAGTTTGAAAAATTTTGAGGACCCTTTGACCACAAATGAGTTCAAAAGGTCAGATATGGACATATATATGGCTTATAAAGCATCAGAAGGAGTATGTATAGAAAGCCCATGTTTCGAATACTCCTTGACCAGAAAAAAAATCAGTATGTCAAATATGGACTTTTATCAGGAGGATATAACATCCGAAGATATTAGTCTGAATGTATTGTATTAAACCTTTAGTACTCTTTGGCCAGAAATATGTTCAGTAGGTCAAAAGGGGACCTCTGAACAGCTGATTTAACATCAGAAAGAGTCTATAACTTTAAATAGTTTGAAAACTTTTGAGGACCCTTTGACCAGAAATAAGTTCAAAGGGTCAGATATGGACATCTATATGGCTTTTGAAGCATCAGAAGGAGTCTATGAGTATATATAGAAAGCCCAAGATCGAGGACTCTTTGGCTAGAAATATGTTCAGGAGGTCAAAGGGGGACCTCTGAATAGCTGATTTATCATAAAAAGAATTCTATAACTTGACATAGTTTGAAAAATTTTGAGGACCCTTTGACCACAAATAAGTTCAAAAGGTCAGATATGGACATCTATATGGCTTATGATGCATCAGAAGGAGTCTATGAGTATGTATAGAAAGCCCAAGATCGAGGACTCTTTGGCCAGAAATATATTCAGGAGGTCAAAACCTCTGAATAGCTGATTTGTCATCAAAAGGATTATATAACTTTATATAGTTTAAAACATTTTGAGGACCCTTTGACCACAAATAAGTTCAAAAGGTCAGATATGGACATATATATAGATTTTGAAGCATCAGAGGGAGTCTATGAGTATATATAGAAAGCCCAAGATCGAGGACTCTTTGGCCAGAAATATGTTCAGGAGGTCAAAAGGGGCCCCATGAAATACTGATTAATCATTAAAAAGGAGTCTATAACTTTAAATAGTTTGAAAATTTTTAAGGACACTTTGACCAGAAATAAGTTCAAAAGGTCAGATATGGACATCTATATGGCTTATGATGCATCAGACGGAGTCTGAGTATGTATAGAAAGCCCAAGATCGAGGACTCTTTGGCCAGAAATATGTTCAGGAGGTCAAAACCTCTGAATAGCTGATTTATCATCAAAATGATTCTATAACTTTATATAGTTTGAAAAATTTTGAGGACCCTTTGACCACAAATAAGTTCAAAAGGTCAGATATTAACATCTATATGGCTTATGAAGCATCAGAATGAGTATGTATAGAAAGCCCAAGTTTTGAATACTCCTTGGTCAGAAAAAAATTCAGTATGTCAAATATGGTCTTTTGTCAGGAGGATATAACATCCAAAGATATCAGTCTGAATGTATGGTACTAATCTTTTAGGACTCTTTGGCCAGAAATATGTTCAGTAGGTCAAAAGGGGACCTCTGAATAGCTGATTTATCATCAGAAAGATTCTATAACTTTATATAGTTTAAAAACTTTTTAGGACCCTTTGACCAGAAATAAGTTCAAAAGGTCAGATATGGACATCTATGTGGCTTTTGAAGCATCAGAGGGAGTCTAATGAGTATATAGAAAGCCCAAGATCGAGGACTCTTTGGCCAAAAATATGTTCAGGAGGTCAAATGACCTCTGAATAGCTGATTTATCATCAAAAGAATTCTATAACGTTATATAGTTTGAAAAATTTTGAGGACACTTTGACCACAAATAAGTTCAAAAGGTCAGATATGGACATCTATATGGCTTATGAAGCATCAGAAGGAGTCTATGAGTATGTATAGAAAGCCCAAGATCGAGGACTCTTTTGCCAGAAATATGTTCAGGAGGTCAAAAGGGGACCTCCGAAAAGCTGATTTATCATAAAAAGAATTCTATAACTTTATATAGTTTGAAAAATTTTGAGGACCCCTTTGACCACAAATAAGTTCAAAAGGTCAGATATGGACATCTATATGGCTTATGATGCATCAGAAGGAGTCGAGTATGTATAGAAAGCCAAAGATCGAGGACTCTTTGGCCAGAAATATGTTCAGGAGGTCAAAACCACTGAATAGCTGATTTGTCATCAAAAGGATTATATAACTTTATATAGTTTAAAACATTTTGAGGACCCTTTGACCACAAATAAGTTCAAAAGGTCAGATATGGACATATATATGGCTTATGAAGCATTAGAAGGAGTATTTATAGAAAGCCCAAGTTTCGAATACTCCTTGGCTAGAAAAAAATTCAGTATGTCAAATATGAACTTTTGTCATGAGGATATAACATCCGAAGATATCAGTCTGAATGTATTGTATTAATCTTTTAGGACCCTTTGACCAGAAATAAGTTCAAAAGGTCAGATATGGACATCTATATGGCTTATGAAGCATCAGAAGGAGTCTATGAGTATGTATAGAAAGCCCAATATCGAGGACTCTTTGGCCAGAAATATGTTCAGGAGGTCAAAAGGGGACCTCTGAATAGCTGATTTATCATAAAAAGAATTCTATAACTTTAAATAGTTTGAAAAATTTTGAGGACCCTTTGACCAGAAATAAGTTCAAAAGGTCAGATATGGACATCTATATAGATTTTGAAGCATCAGAGGGAGTCTATGAATATATATAGAAAGCCCAAGATCGAGGACTCTTTGGTGAGAAATATGTTCAGGAGGTCAAAAGGGGACCTCTGAATAGCTGATTTAGCATCAAAAGAATTCTATAACTTTATATAGTTTGAACAATTTTGAGGACACTTTGACCACAAATAAGTTCAAAAGGTCAGATATGGACATCTATATGGCTTATAAAGCATCAAAAGGAGTCTATGAGTATGTATAGAAAGTCCGATATTGAGGACTCTTTGGCCAGAAATATGTTCAGGAGGTCAAAAGGGGACCTCTGAATAGCTGATTTATCATAAAAAGAATTCTATAACTTTATATAGATTGAAAAATTTTGAGGACCCTTTGACCACAAATAAGTTCAAAAGGTCAGATATGGACATCTATATGGATTTTGAAGCATCAGAGGGAGACTATGAGTATATATAGAAAGCCCAATATCGAGAACTCTTTGGCAAGAAATATGTTCAGGAGGTCAAAAGGGGACCTCTGAATAGCTGATTTATCATCAAAAGAATTCTATAACTTTATATATTTTGAAAAATTTTGAGGACCCTTTGACCACAAATAAGTTCAAAAGGTCAGATATGGACATCTATATGGATTTTGAAGCATCAGAGGGAGTCTATGAGTATATATAGAAAGCCAAAGATCGAGAACTCTTTGGCCAGAAATATGTTCAGGAGGTCAAAAGGGGACCTCTGAATAGCTGATTTATCATCAAAAGAATTCTATAACGTTATATAGCTTGAAAAATTTTGAGGACCCTTTGACCACAAATAAGTTCAAAAGGTCAGATATGGACATATATATGGCTTATGAAGCATTAGAAGGAGTATTTATAGAAAGCCCAAGTTTCGAATACTCCTTGGCCAGAAAAAAATTCAGTATGTCAAATATGGACTTTTGTCATGAGGATATAACATCCGAAGATATCAGTCTGAATGTATTGTATTAATCTTTTAGGACCCTTTGACCAGAAATAAGTTCAAAAGGTCAGATATGGACATCTATATGGCTTATGAAGCATCAGAAGGAGTCTATGAGTATGTATAGAAAGCCCAATATCGAGGACTCTTTGGCCAGAAATATGTTCAGGAGGTCAAAAGGGGACCTCTGAATAGCTGATTTATCATAAAAAGAATTCTATAACTTTATATAGTTTGAAAAATTTTGAGGACCCTTTGACCAGAAATAAGTTCAAAAGGTCAGATATGGACATCTATATAGATTTTGAAGCATCAGAGGGAGTCTATGAATATATATAGAAAGGCCAAGATCGAGGACTCTTTGGTGAGAAATATGTTCAGGAGGTCAAAAGGGGACCTCTGAATAGCTGATTTAGCATCAAAAGAATTCTATAACTTTATATAGTTTGAACAATTTTGAGGACACTTTGACCACAAATAAGTTCAAAAGGTAAGATATGGACATCTATATGGCTTATAAAGCATCAAAAGGAGTCTATGAGTATGTATAGAAAGTCCGATATCGAGGACTCTTTGGCCAGAAATATGTTCAGGAGGTCAAAAGGGGACCTCTGAATAGCTGATTTATCATAAAAAGAATTCTATAACTTTATATAGTTTGAAAAATTTTGAGGACCCTTTGACCAGAAATAAGTTCAAAAGGTCAGATATGGACATCTATATAGATTTTGAAGCATCAGAGGGAGTCTATGAGTATATATAGAAAGCCTAAGATCGAGGACTCTTTGGTAAGAAATATGTTCAGGAGGTCAAAAGGGGACCTCTGAATAGCTGATTTAGCATCAGAAGAATTCTATAACTTTATATAGTTTGAACAATTTTGAGGACACTTTGACCACAAATAAGTTCAAAAGGTCAGATATGGACATCTATATGGCTTATAAAGCATCAAAAAGAGTCTATGAGTATGTATAGAAAGTCCATATCGAGGAATCTTTGGCCAGAAATATGTTCAGGAGGTCAAAAGGGGACCTCTGAATTGCTGATTTATCATAAAAAGATTCCTATAACTTTATATAGTTTGAAAAATTTTGAGGACCCATTGACCACAAATAAGTTCAAAAGGTCAGATATGGACATCTATATGGCTTATGATGCATCAGACGGAGTCTGAGTATGTATAGAAAGCCCAAGATCGAGGACTCTTTGGCCAAAAATATGTTCAGGAGGTCAAAACCTCTGAATAGCTGATTTATCATCAAAATGATTCTATAACTATATAGTTTGAAAAAATTTTGAGGACCCTTTGACCACAAATAAGTTTAAAAGGTCAGATATGGACATCTATATGGCTTATGAAGCATCAGAATGAGTATGTATAGAAAGCCCACGTTTCGAATACTCCTTGGCCAGAAAAAAATTCAGTATGTCAAATATGGTCTTTTGTCAGGAGGAGATAACATCCAAAGATATCAGTCTGAATGTATTGTACTAATCTTTTAGGACTCTTTGGCCAAAAATATGTTCAGTAGCTCAAAAGGGGACCTCTGAATAGCTGATTTATCATCAGAAAGAGTCTATAACTTTACATAGTTTAAAAACTTTTTAGGACCCTTTGACCAGAAATAAGTTCAAAAGGTCAGATATGGACATCTATGTGGCTTTTGAAGCATCAGAGGCAGTCTATGAGTATGTATAGAAAGTCCAAGATCGAGGACTCTTTGGCCAGAAATATGTTCAGGAGGTCAAAACCTCTGAATAGCTGATTTATCATCAAAAGAATTCTATAAAATTCTATAGTTTGAAAAATTTTGAGGACACTTTGACCACGAATAAGTTCAAAAGGTCAGATATGGACATCTATATGGCTTATGATGCATCAGAAGGAGTCTATGAGTATGTATAGAAAGCCCAAGATCGAGGACTCTTGGGCCAGAAATATGTTCAGGAGGTCTAAAACCTCTGAATAGCTGATTTATCATCAAAAGGATTCGACAACTTTATATATTTTAAAACATTTTGAGGACCCTTTGATCACAAATAAGTTCAAAAGGTCAGATATGGACATATATATGGCTTATGGACTATCAGAAGGAGTATATATAGAAAGCCCATGTTTCGAATACTCCTTGTTCAGAAAAATGTTCAGGAGGTCAAAAGGGGACCCATGAAATACTGATTTATCATCAAAAGGAGTCTATAACTTTATATAGTTTGAAAATTTTTGAGGACACTTTTACCACAAATAAGTTCAAAACGTCAGATATGGACATCTATATGGCTTATGAAGCATCAGACGGAGTCTATGAGTATATATAGAAAGCCCAAGATCAAGGACTCTTTGGCCAGAAATATGTTCAGGAGGTCAAAAGGGGCCCCATGAATAGCTGATTTAACATCAAAAGGAGTCTATAACTTTATATAGTTTGAAAAATTTTGAGGACAATTTGACCACAAATAAGTTCAAAAGGTCAGATATGGACATCTATATGGCTTATGAAGCATCAGAAGGAGTCAATGAGTATGTATAGAAAGCCCAAGTTCGAGGACTCTTTGGCCAGAAAAATGTTCAGGAGGTCAAAAGGGGACCTCTGAATAGCTGATTTATCATCAAAAGAATTCTATAACTTTATATAGTTTGAAAAATTTTGAGGACACTTTGACCACAAATAAGTTCAAAAGGTCAGATATTGACATATATATATATATGGCTTATGAAGCATCAGAGGGAGTCCTATGAGTATGTATAGAAAGCCCAAGATCGAGGACTCTATGGCCAGAAATATATTCCTTGTGTCAAAAATGGACTTCTGTATGGTTGACATAACATCAGAAAGAGTCATCGAGTATGTATTGAAAGCCCAAGTTTCGAATACTCCTTGGGCAGAAAAAAATTCAGTATGTCAAATATGGACTTTTTTCATGAGGATATAACATCCGAAGATATCAGTCTGAATGTATTGAATTTATCTTTTAGGACTCTTTGGCCAGAAATATGTTCAGTAGGTCAAAAGAGGACCTCTGAGTAGCTGATTTATCAAAATGTTGAGGACACTTTGACCACAAATAAGTTCCAAAGGTCAGATATGGACATCTATATGGCTTATGAAGCATCAGAAGGAATCTATGAATATGTATAGAAAGCCCAAGATCAAGGACTCTTTGGCCAGAAATATGTTAAGCAGGTCAAAAGGAGACCTCTGTATAGCTGATTTATCATAAAAAGAATTCTATAACTTTATATAGTTTGAAAAATTTTGAGGACCCTTTGACCAGAAATAAGTTCAAAAGGTCAGATATGGACATCTATATAGATTTTGAAGCATCAGAGGGAGTCTATGAGTATATATAGAAAGCCCAAGGTCGAGGACTCTTTGGTGAGAAATATGTTCAGGAGGTCAAAACCTCTGAATAGCTGATTTAGCATCAAAAGAATTCTATAACTTTATATAGTTTGAACAATTTTGAGGACACTTTGACCACAAATAAGTTCAAAAGGTCAGATATGGACATCTATATGGCTTATGAAGCATCAGAAGGAGTCTATGAGTACGTATAGAAAGCCCAAGATCGAGGACTCTTTTGCCAGAAATATGTTCAGGAGGTCAAAAGGGGACCTCCGAAAAGCTGATTTATCATAAAAAGAATTCTATAACTTTACATAGTTTGAAAAATTTTGAGGACCCTTTGACCACAAATAAGTTCAAAAGGTCAGATATGGACATCTATATGGCTTATGATGCATCAGACGGAGTCTGAGTATGTATAGAAAGCCCAAGATCGAGGACTCTTTGGCCAGAAATATGTTCAGGAGGTCAAAACCTCTGAATAGCTGATTTATCATCAAAATGATTCTATAACTTTATATAGTTTGAAAAATTTTGAGGACCCTTTGACCACAAATAAGTTCAAAAGGTCAGATATTAACATCTATATGGCTTATGAAGCATCAGAATGAGTATGTATAGAAAGCCCAAGTTTCGAATACTCCTTGGTCAGAACAAAATTCAGTATGTCAAATATGGTCTTTTGCCAGGAGGATATAACATCCAAAGATATCAGTCTGAATGTATTGTACTAATCTTTTAGGACTCTTAGGCCAGAAATATGTTCAGTAGGTCAAAAGGGGACCTCTGAATAGCTGATTTATCATCAGAAAGATTCTATAACTTTATATAGTTTAAAAACTTTTTAGGACCCTTTGACCAGAAATAAGTTCAAAAGGTCAGATATGGACATCTATGTGGCTTTTGAAGCATCAGAGGGAGTCTAATGAGTATATATAGAAAGCCCAAGATCGAGGACTCTTTGGCCAGAAATATGTTCAGGAGGTCAAAAGGGGACCTCTGAATAGCTGATTTATCGTCAAAAGAATTCTATAACTTTATATAGTTTTAAAATTTTTGAGGACCCTTTGACCACAAATAAGTTCAAAAGGTCAGATATGGACATCTATGTGGCTTTTGAAGCATCAGAGGGAGTCTATGAGTATATATTGAAAGCCCAAGATCGAGGACTCTATGGCGAGAAATATGTTCAGGAGGTCAAATGACCTCTGAATAGCTGATTTATCATCAAAATAATTCTATAATGTTATATAGTTTGAAAAATTTTGAGGACACTTCGACCACAAATAAGTTCAAAAGGTCAGATATGGACATCTTTATGGCTTATGAAGCATCAGAAGGAGTCTATGAGTATGTATAGAAAGCCCAAGATCGAGGACTCTTTGGCCAGAAATATGTTCAGGAGGTCAAAACCTCTGAATAGCTGATTTGTCATCAAAAGGATTATATAACTTTATATAGTTTAAAACATTTTTAGGACCCTTTGACCACAAATAAGTTCAAAAGGTCAGATATGGACATATATATGGCTTATGAAGCATCAGAAGGAGTATTTATAGAAAGCCCAAGTTTCGAATACTCCTTGGCCAGAAAAAAATCCAGTATGTCAAATATGGACTTTTGTCATGAGGATATAACATCCGAAGATATCAGTCTGAATGTATTGTATTAATCTTTTAGGACCCTTTGACCAGAAATAAGTTCAAAAGGTCAGATATGGACATCTATATGGCTTATGAAGCATCAGAGGGAGTCTATGAGTATATATAGAAAGCCCAAGATCGAGGACTCTTTGGTGAGAAATATGTTCAGGAGGTCAAAAGGGGACCTCTGAAAAGCTGATTTATCATCAAAAGAATTCTATAACTTTATATAGTTTGAACAATTTTGAGGACACTTTGACCACAAATAAGTTCAAAAGGTCAGATATGGACATCTATATGGCTTATAAAGCATCAAAAGGAGTCTATGAGTATGTATAGAAAGTCCGATATCGAGGACTCTTTGGCCAGAAATATGTTCAGGAGGTCAAAAGGGGACCTCTGAATAGCTGATTTATCATAAAAAGAATTCTATAACTTTATATAGTTTGAAAAATTTTGAGGACCCTTTGACCACAAATAAGTTCAAAAGGTCAGATATGGACATCTATATGGATTTTGAAGCATCAGACGGAGTCTGAGTATGTATAGAAAGCCCAAGATCGAGGACTCTTTGGCCAGAAATATGTTCAGGAGGTCAAAACCTCTGAATAGCTGATTTATCATCAAAATTATTATATAACTTTATATAGTTTGAAAATTTTTTGAGGACCCTTTGACCACAAATAAGTTTAAAAGGTCAGATATGGACATCTATATGGCTTATGAAGCATCAGAATGAGTATGTATAGAAAGCCCAAGTTTCGAATACTCCTTGGTCAGAAAAAAATTCAGTATGTCAAATATGGTCTTTTGTCAGGAGGATATAACATCCAAAGATATCAGTCTGAATGTATTGTACTAATCTTTTAGGACTCTTTGGCCAGAAATATGTTCAGTAGGTCAAAAGGGGACCTCTGAATAGCTGATTTATCATCAAAAGAATTCTATAACTTTATATAGTTTGAAAAATTTTGAGGACACTTTGACCACAAATAAGTTCAAAAGGTCAGATATGGACATCTATATGGCTTATGATGCATCAGACGGAGTCTGAGTATGTATAGAAAGCCCAAGATCGAGGACTCTTTGGCCAGAAATATGTTCAGGAGGTCAAAACCTCTGAATAGCTGATTTATCATCAAAATTATTCTATAACTTTATATAGTTTGAAAATTTTTTAAGGACCCTTTGACCACAAATAAGTTTAAAAGGTCAGATATGGACATCTATATGGCTTATGAAGCATCAGAATGAGTATGTATAGAAAGCCCAAGTTTCGAATACTCCTTGTTCAGAAAAAAATTCAGTATGTCAAATATGGTCTTTTGTCAGGAGGATATAACATCCAAAGATATCAGTCTGAATGTATTGTACTAATCTTTTAGGACTCTTTGGCCAGAAATATGTTCAGTAGGTCAAAAGGGGACCTCTGAATAGCTGATTTATCATCAGAAAGAGTCTATAACTTTATATAGTTTAAAAACTTTTTAGGACCCTTTGACCAGAAATAAGTTCAAAAGGTCAGATATGGACATCTATATGGCTTTTGAAGCATCAGAGGGAGTCTATGAGTATGTATAGAAAGTCCAAGATCGAGGACTCTTTGGCCAGAAATATGTTCAGGAGGTCAAAACCTCTGAATAGCTGATTTATCATCAAAAGAATTCTATGACTTTATATAGTTTGAAAAATTTTGAAGACCCTTTGACCACAAATAAGTTCAAAAGGTCAGATATGGACATCTATATGGATTTTGAAGCATCAGAGGGAGTCTATGAGTATATATAGAAAGCCCAATATCGAGGACTCTTTGGCCAGAAATATGTTCAGGAGGTCAAAAGGGGACCTCTGAATAGCTGATTTATCATAAAAAGAATTCTATAACTTTATATAGTTTGAAAAATTTTGTGGACACTTTGACCACAAATAAGTTCAAAAGGTCAGATATGGACATCTATATGGCTTATGATGCATCAGACGGAGTCTGAGTATGTATAGAAAGCCCAAGATCGAGGACTCTTTGGCCAGAAATATGTTCAGGAGGTCAAAACCTCTGAATAGCTGATTTATCATCAAAATTATTCTATAACTTTATATAGTTTGAAAATTTTTTGAGGACCCTTTGACCACAAATAAGTTTAAAAGGTCAGATATGGACATCTATATGGCTCATGAAGCATCAGAATGAGTATGTATAGAAAGCCCAAGTTTCGAATACTCCTTGGTCAGAAAAAAATTCAGTATGTCAAATATGGTCTTTTGTCAGGAGGATATAACATCCAAAGATATCAGTCTGAATGTATTGTACTAATCTTTTAGGACTCTTTGGCCAGAAATATGTTCAGTAGGTCAAAAGGGGACCTCTGAATAGCTGATTTATCATCAGAAAGAGTCTATAACTTTATTTAGTTTAAAAACTTTTTAGGACCCTTTGACCAGAAATAAGTTCAAAAGGTCAGATATGGACATCTATGTGGCTTTTGAAGCATCAGAGGGAGTCTATGAGTATGTATAGAAAGTCCAAGATCGAGGACTCTTTGGACAGAAATATGTTCAGGAGGTCAAAACCTCTGAATAGCTGATTTATCATCAAAAGAATTCTATAATTTTATATTGTTTGAAAAATTTTGAGGACACTTTGACCACAAATAAGTTCAAAAGGTCAGATATGGACATCTATATGGCTTATGATGCATCAGAAGGAGTCTATGAGCATGTATAGAAAGCCCAAGATCGAGGACTCTTTGGCCAGAAATATGTTCAAGAGGTCAAAAGGGGACCTCCGAAAAGCTGATTTGTCATCAAAAGGATTATATAACTTTATATAGTTTAAAATATTTTGAGGACCCTTTGACCACAAATAAGTTCAAAAGGTCAGATATGGACATATATATGGCTTATGAAGCATCAGAAGGAGTATTTATAGAAAGCCCAAGTTTCGAATACTCCTTGGCCAGAAAAAAATTCAGTATGTCAAATATGGACTTTTGTCATGAGGATATAACATCCGAAGATATCAGTCTGAATGTATTGTATTAATCTTTTAGGACCCTTTGACCAGAAATAAGTTCAAATGGTCAGATATGGACATCTATATGGCTTATGAAGCATCAGAAGGAGTCTATGAGTATGTATAGAAAGCCCAATATCGAGGACTCTTTGGCCAGAAATATGTTCAGGAGGTCAAAAGGGGACCTCTGAATAGCTGATTTATCATAAAAAGAATTCTATAACTTTATATAGTTTGAAAAATTTTGAGGACCCTTTGACCAGAAATAAGTTCAAAAGGTCAGATATGGACATCTATATAGATTTTGAAGCATCAGAGGGAGTCTATGAGTATATATAGAAAGCCCAAGATCGAGGACTCTTTGGTGAGAAATATGTTCAGGAGGTCAAAAGGGGACCTCTGAGTAGCTGATTTAGCATAAAAAGAATTCAGCAACTTTATATAGTTTGAACAATTTTGTGGACACTTTGACCACAAATAAGTTCAAAAGGTCAGATATGGACATCTATATGGCTTATAAAGCATCAAAAGGAGTCTATGAGTATGTATAGAAAGCCCAAGATCGAGGACTCTTTGGCCAGAAATATGTTCAGGAGGTCAAAACCTCTGAATAGCTGATTTGTCATCAAAAGGATTATATAACGTTATATAGTTTAAAACATTTTGAGGACCCTTTGACCACAAATAAGTTCAAAAGGTCAGATATGGACATATATATAGATTTTGAAGCATCAGAGGGAGTCTATGAGTATATATAGAAAGCCCAAGATCGAGGACTCTTTTGCCAGAAATATGTTCAGGAGGTCAAAAGGGGCCCCATGAAATACTGATTTATCATCAAAAGGAGTCTATAACTTTAAATAGTTTGAAAATTTTTAAGGACACTTTGACCACAAATAAGTTCAAAAGGTCAGATATGGACATCTATATGGCTTATGATGCATCAGACGGAGTCTGAGTATGTATAGAAAGCCCAAGATCGAGGACTCTTTGGCCAGAAATATGTTCAGGAGGTCAAAACCTCTGAATAGCTGATTTATCATCAAAAGAATTCTATGACTTTATATAGTTTGAAAAATTTTGAAGACCCTTTGACCACAAATAAGTTCAAAAGGTCAGATATGGACATCTATATGGATTTTGAAGCATCAGAGGGAGTCTATGAGTATATATAGAAAGCCCAATATCGAGGACTCTTTGGCCAGAAATATGTTCAGGAGGTCAAAAGGGGACCTCTGAATAGCTGATTTATCATAAAAAGAATTCTATAACTTTATATAGTTTGAAAAATTTTGTGGACACTTTGACCACAAATAAGTTCAAAAGGTCAGATATGGACATCTATATGGCTTATGATGCATCAGACGGAGTCTGAGTATGTATAGAAAGCCCAAGATCGAGGACTCTTTGGCCAGAAATATGTTCAGGAGGTCAAAACCTCTGAATAGCTGATTTATCATCAAAATTATTCTATAACTTTATATAGTTTGAAAATTTTTTGAGGACCCTTTGACCACAAATAAGTTTAAAAGGTCAGATATGGACATCTATATGGCTCATGAAGCATCAGAATGAGTATGTATAGAAAGCCCAAGTTTCGAATACTCCTTGGTCAGAAAAAAATTCAGTATGTCAAATATGGTCTTTTGTCAGGAGGATATAACATCCAAAGATATCAGTCTGAATGTATTGTACTAATCTTTTAGGACTCTTTGGCCAGAAATATGTTCAGTAGGTCAAAAGGGGACCTCTGAATAGCTGATTTATCATCAGAAAGAGTCTATAACTTTATTTAGTTTAAAAACTTTTTAGGACCCTTTGACCAGAAATAAGTTCAAAAGGTCAGATATGGACATCTATGTGGCTTTTGAAGCATCAGAGGGAGTCTATGAGTATGTATAGAAAGTCCAAGATCGAGGACTCTTTGGACAGAAATATGTTCAGGAGGTCAAAACCTCTGAATAGCTGATTTATCATCAAAAGAATTCTATAATTTTATATTGTTTGAAAAATTTTGAGGACACTTTGACCACAAATAAGTTCAAAAGGTCAGATATGGACATCTATATGGCTTATGATGCATCAGAAGGAGTCTATGAGCATGTATAGAAAGCCCAAGATCGAGGACTCTTTGGCCAGAAATATGTTCAAGAGGTCAAAAGGGGACCTCCGAAAAGCTGATTTGTCATCAAAAGGATTATATAACTTTATATAGTTTAAAATATTTTGAGGACCCTTTGACCACAAATAAGTTCAAAAGGTCAGATATGGACATATATATGGCTTATGAAGCATCAGAAGGAGTATTTATAGAAAGCCCAAGTTTCGAATACTCCTTGGCCAGAAAAAAATTCAGTATGTCAAATATGGACTTTTGTCATGAGGATATAACATCCGAAGATATCAGTCTGAATGTATTGTATTAATCTTTTAGGACCCTTTGACCAGAAATAAGTTCAAATGGTCAGATATGGACATCTATATGGCTTATGAAGCATCAGAAGGAGTCTATGAGTATGTATAGAAAGCCCAATATCGAGGACTCTTTGGCCAGAAATATGTTCAGGAGGTCAAAAGGGGACCTCTGAATAGCTGATTTATCATAAAAAGAATTCTATAACTTTATATAGTTTGAAAAATTTTGAGGACCCTTTGACCAGAAATAAGTTCAAAAGGTCAGATATGGACATCTATATAGATTTTGAAGCATCAGAGGGAGTCTATGAGTATATATAGAAAGCCCAAGATCGAGGACTCTTTGGTGAGAAATATGTTCAGGAGGTCAAAAGGGGACCTCTGAGTAGCTGATTTAGCATAAAAAGAATTCAGCAACTTTATATAGTTTGAACAATTTTGTGGACACTTTGACCACAAATAAGTTCAAAAGGTCAGATATGGACATCTATATGGCTTATAAAGCATCAAAAGGAGTCTATGAGTATGTATAGAAAGCCCAAGATCGAGGACTCTTTGGCCAGAAATATGTTCAGGAGGTCAAAACCTCTGAATAGCTGATTTGTCATCAAAAGGATTATATAACGTTATATAGTTTAAAACATTTTGAGGACCCTTTGACCACAAATAAGTTCAAAAGGTCAGATATGGACATATATATAGATTTTGAAGCATCAGAGGGAGTCTATGAGTATATATAGAAAGCCCAAGATCGAGGACTCTTTTGCCAGAAATATGTTCAGGAGGTCAAAAGGGGCCCCATGAAATACTGATTTATCATCAAAAGGAGTCTATAACTTTAAATAGTTTGAAAATTTTTAAGGACACTTTGACCACAAATAAGTTCAAAAGGTCAGATATGGACATCTATATGGCTTATGATGCATCAGACGGAGTCTGAGTATGTATAGAAAGCCCAAGATCGAGGACTCTTTGGCCAGAAATATGTTCAGGAGGTCAAAACCTCTGAATAGCTGATTTATCATCAAAATGATTCTATAACTTTATATAGTTTGAAAAATTTTGAGGACCCTTTGACCACAAATAAGTTCAAAAGGTCAGATATTAACATCTATATGGCTTATGAAGCATCAGAATGAGTATGTATAGAAAGCCCAAGTTTCGAATACTCCTTGGTCAGAAAAAAATTCAGTATGTCAAATATGGTCTTTTGTCAGGAGGATATAACATCCAAAGATATCAGTCTGAATGTATTGTACTAATCTTTTAGGACTCTTAGGCCAGAAATATGTTCAGTAGGTCAAAAGGGGACCTCTGAATAGCTGATTTATCATCAGAAAGATTCTATAACTTTATATAGTTTAAAAACTTTTTAGGACCCTTTGACCAGAAATAAGTTCAAAAGGTCAGATATAGACATCTATGTGGCTTTTGAAGCATCAGAGGGAGTCTAATGAGTATATATAGAAAGCCCAAGATCGAGGACTCTTTGGCCAGAAATATGTTCAGGAGGTCAAAAGGGGACCTCTGAATAGCTGATTTATCGTCAAAAGAATTCTATAACTTTATATAGTTTGAAAATTTTTGAGGACCCTTTGACCACAAATAAGTTCAAAAGGTCAGATATGGACATCTATGTTGCTTTTGAAGCATCAGAGGGAGTCTATGAGTATATATTGAAAGCCCAAGATCGAGGACTCTTTGGCGAGAAATATGTTCAGGAGGTCAAATCACCTCTGAATAGCTGATTTATCATCAAAATAATTCTATAATGTTATATAGTTTGAAAAATTTTGAGGACACTTCGACCACAAATAAGTTCAAAAGGTCAGATATGGACATCTTTATGGCTTATGAAGCATCAGAAGGAGTCTATGAGTATGTATAGAAAGCCCAAGATCGAGGACTCTTTGGCCAGAAATATGTTCAGGAGGTCAAAACCTCTGAATAGCTGATTTGTCATCAAAAGGATTATATAACTTTATATAGTTTAAAACATTTTGAGGACCCTTTGACCACAAATAAGTTCAAAAGGTCAGATATGGACATATATATGGCTTATGAAGCATCAGAAGGAGTATTTATAGAAAGCCCAAGTTTCGAATACTCCTTGGCCAGAAAAAAATCCAGTATGTCAAATATGGACTTTTGTCATGAGGATATAACATCCGAAGATATCAGTCTGAATGTATTGTATTAATCTTTTAGGACCCTTTGACCAGAAATAAGTTCAAAAGGTCAGATATGGACATCTATATGGCTTATGAAGCATCAGAGGGAGTCTATGAGTATATATAGAAAGCCCAAGATCGAGGACTCTTTGGTGAGAAATATGTTCAGGAGGTCAAAAGGGGACCTCTGAAAAGCTGATTTAGCATCAAAAGAATTCTATAACTTTATATAGTTTGAACAATTTTGAGGACACTTTGACCACAAATAAGTTCAAAAGGTCAGATATGGACATCTATATGGCTTATAAAGCATCAAAAGGAGTCTATGAGTATGTATAGAAAGTCCGATATCGAGGACTCTTTGGCCAGAAATATGTTCAGGAGGTCAAAAGGGGACCTCTGAATAGCTGATTTATCATAAAAAGAATTCTATAACTTTATATAGTTTGAAAAATTTTGAGGACCCTTTGACCACAAATAAGTTCAAAAGGTCAGATATGGACATCTATATGGATTTTGAAGCATCAGAGGGAGTCTATGAGTATATATAGAAAGCCCAATATAGAGGACTCTTTGGCCAGAAATATGTTCAGGAGGTCAAAAGGGGACCTCTGAATAGCTGATTTATCATAAAAAGAATTCTATAACTTTATATAGTTTGAAAAATTTTGTGGACACTTTGACCACAAATAAGTTCAAAAGGTCAGATATGGACATCTATATGGCTTATGATGCATCAGACGGAGTCTGAGTATGTATAGAAAGCCCAAGATCGAGGACTCTTTGGCCAGAAATATGTTCAGGAGGTCAAAACCTCTGAATAGCTGATTTATCATCAAAATTATTCTATAACTTTATATAGTTTGAAAATTTTTTGAGGACCCTTTGACCACAAATAAGTTTAAAAGGTCAGATATGGACATCTATATGGCTTATGAAGCATCAGAATGAGTATGTATAGAAAGCCCAAGTTTCGAATACTCCTTGTTCAGAAAAAAATTCAGTATGTCAAATATGGTCTTTTGTCAGGAGGATATAACATCCAAAGATATCAGTCTGAATGTATTGTACTAATCTTTTAGGACTCTTTGGCCAGAAATATGTTCAGTAGGTCAAAAGGGGACCTCTGAATAGCTGATTTATCATCAGAAAGAGTCTATAACTTTATATAGTTTAAAAACTTTTTAGGACCCTTTGACCAGAAATAAGTTCAAAAGGTCAGATATGGACATCTATGTGGCTTTTGAAGCATCAGAGGGAGTCTATGAGTATGTATAGAAAGTCCAAGATCGAGGACTCTTTGGCCAGAAATATGTTCAGGAGGTCAAAACCTCTGAATAGCTGATTTATCATCAAAAGAATTCTATGACTTTATATAGTTTGAAAAATTTTGAAGACCCTTTGACCACAAATAAGTTCAAAAGGTCAGATATGGACATCTATATGGATTTTGAAGCATCAGAGGGAGTCTATGAGTATATATAGAAAGCCCAATATCGAGGACTCTTTGGCCAGAAATATGTTCAGGAGGTCAAAAGGGGACCTCTGAATAGCTGATTTATCATAAAAAGAATTCTATAACTTTATATAGTTTGAAAAATTTTGTGGACACTTTGACCACAAATAAGTTCAAAAGGTCAGATATGGACATCTATATGGCTTATGATGCATCAGACGGAGTCTGAGTATGTATAGAAAGCCCAAGATCGAGGACTCTTTGGCCAGAAATATGTTCAGGAGGTCAAAACCTCTGAATAGCTGATTTATCATCAAAATTATTCTATAACTTTATATAGTTTGAAAATTTTTTGAGGACCCTTTGACCACAAATAAGTTTAAAAGGTCAGATATGGACATCTATATGGCTCATGAAGCATCAGAATGAGTATGTATAGAAAGCCCAAGTTTCGAATACTCCTTGGTCAGAAAAAAATTCAGTATGTCAAATATGGTCTTTTGTCAGGAGGATATAACATCCAAAGATATCAGTCTGAATGTATTGTACTAATCTTTTAGGACTCTTTGGCCAGAAATATGTTCAGTAGGTCAAAAGGGGACCTCTGAATAGCTGATTTATCATCAGAAAGAGTCTATAACTTTATATAGTTTAAAAACTTTTTAGGACCCTTTGACCAGAAATAAGTTCAAAAGGTCAGATATGGACATCTATGTGGCTTTTGAAGCATCAGAGGGAGTCTATGAGTATGTATAGAAAGTCCAAGATCGAGGACTCTTTGGCCAGAAATATGTTCAGGAGGTCAAAACCTCTGAATAGCTGATTTATCATCAAAAGAATTCTATGACTTTATATAGTTTGAAAAATTTTGAAGACCCTTTGACCACAAATAAGTTCAAAAGGTCAGATATGGACATCTATATGGATTTTGAAGCATCAGAGGGAGTCTATGAGTATATATAGAAAGCCCAATATCGAGGACTCTTTGGCCAGAAATATGTTCAGGAGGTCAAAAGGGGACCTCTGAATAGCTGATTTATCATAAAAAGAATTCTATAACTTTATATAGTTTGAAAAATTTTGTGGACACTTTGACCACAAATAAGTTCAAAAGGTCAGATATGGACATCTATATGGCTTATGATGCATCAGACGGAGTCTGAGTATGTATAGAAAGCCCAAGATCGAGGACTCTTTGGCCAGAAATATGTTCAGGAGGTCAAAACCTCTGAATAGCTGATTTATCATCAAAATTATTCTATAACTTTATATAGTTTGAAAATTTTTTGAGGACCCTTTGACCACAAATAAGTTTAAAAGGTCAGATATGGACATCTATATGGCTCATGAAGCATCAGAATGAGTATGTATAGAAAGCCCAAGTTTCGAATACTCCTTGGTCAGAAAAAAATTCAGTATGTCAAATATGGTCTTTTGTCAGGAGGATATAACATCCAAAGATATCAGTCTGAATGTATTGTACTAATCTTTTAGGACTCTTTGGCCAGAAATATGTTCAGTAGGTCAAAAGGGGACCTCTGAATAGCTGATTTATCATCAGAAAGAGTCTATAACTTTATTTAGTTTAAAAACTTTTTAGGACCCTTTGACCAGAAATAAGTTCAAAAGGTCAGATATGGACATCTATGTGGCTTTTGAAGCATCAGAGGGAGTCTATGAGTATGTATAGAAAGTCCAAGATCGAGGACTCTTTGGCCAGAAATATGTTCAGGAGGTCAAAACCTCTGAATAGCTGATTTATCATCAAAAGAATTCTATAATTTTATATAGTTTGAAAAATTTTGAGGACACTTTGACCACAAATAAGTTCAAAAGGTCAGATATGGACATCTATATGGCTTATGATGCATCAGAAGGAGTCTATGAGCATGTATAGAAAGCCCAAGATCGAGGACTCTTTGGCCAGAAATATGTTCAAGAGGTCAAAAGGGGACCTCCGAAAAGCTGATTTGTCATCAAAATAATTCTATAATGTTATATAGTTTGAAAAATTTTGAGGACACTTCGACCACAAATAAGTTCAAAAGGTCAGATATGGACATCTTTATGGCTTATGAAGCATCAGAAGGAGTCTATGAGTATGTATAGAAAGCCCAAGATCGAGGACTCTTTGGCCAGAAATATGTTCAGGAGGTCAAAACCTCTGAATAGCTGATTTGTCATCAAAAGGATTATATAACTTTATATAGTTTAAAACATTTTGAGGACCCTTTGACCACAAATAAGTTCAAAAGGTCAGATATGGACATATATATGGCTTATGAAGCATCAGAAGGAGTATTTATAGAAAGCCCAAGTTTCGAATACTCCTTGGCCAGAAAAAAATCCAGTATGTCAAATATGGACTTTTGTCATGAGGATATAACATCCGAAGATATCAGTCTGAATGTATTGTATTAATCTTTTAGGACCCTTTGACCAGAAATAAGTTCAAAAGGTCAGATATGGACATCTATATGGCTTATGAAGCATCAGAGGGAGTCTATGAGTATATATAGAAAGCCCAAGATCGAGGACTCTTTGGTGAGAAATATGTTCAGGAGGTCAAAAGGGGACCTCTGAAAAGCTGATTTAGCATCAAAAGAATTCTATAACTTTATATAGTTTGAAAAATTTTGAGGACACTTTGACCACAAATAAGTTTAAAAGGTCAGATATGGACATCTATATGGCTTATGATGCATCAGACGGAGTCTGAGTATGTATAGAAAGCCCAAGATCGAGGACTCTTTGGCCAGAAATATGTTCAGGAGGTCAAAACCTCTGAATAGCTGATTTATCATCAAAATTATTCTATAACTTTATATAGTTTGAAAATTGTTTGAGGACCCTTTGACCACAAATAAGTTTAAAAGGTCAGATATGGACATCTATATGGCTTATGAAGCATCAGAATGAGTATGTATAGAAAGCCCAAGTTTCGAATACTCCTTGTTCAGAAAAAAATTCAGTATGTCAAATATGGTCTTTTGTCAGGAGGATATAACATCCAAAGATATCAGTCTGAATGTATTGTACTAATCTTTTAGGACTCTTTGGCCAGAAATATGTTCAGTAGGTCAAAAGGGGACCTCTGAATAGCTGATTTATCATCAGAAAGAGTCTATAACTTTATTTAGTTTAAAAACTTTATAGGACCCTTTGACCAGAAATAAGTTCAAAAGGTCAGATATGGACATCTATGTGGCTTTTGAAGCATCAGAGGGAGTCTATGAGTATGTATAGAAAGTCCAAGATCGAGGACTCTTTGGCCAGAAATATGTTCAGGAGGTCAAAACCTCTGAATAGCTGATTTATCATCAAAAGAATTCTATAATTTTATATAGTTTGAAAAATTTTGAGGACACTTTGACCACAAATAAGTTCAAAAGGTCAGATATGGACATCTATATGGCTTATGATGCATCAGAAGGAGTCTATGAGCATGTATAGAAAGCCCAAGATCGAGGACTCTTTGGCCAGAAATATGTTCAAGAGGTCAAAAGGGGACCTCCGAAAAGCTGATTTGTCATCAAAAGGATTATATAACTTTATATAGTTTAAAATATTTTGAGGACCCTTTGACCACAAATAAGTTCAAAAGGTCAGATATGGACATATATATGGCTTATGAAGCATCAGAAGGAGTATTTATAGAAAGCCCAAGTTTCGAATACTCCTTGGCCAGAAAAAAATTCAGTATGTCAAATATGGACTTTTGTCATGAGGATATAACATCCGAAGATATCAGTCTGAATGTATTGTATTAATCTTTTAGGACCCTTTGACCAGAAATAAGTTCAAATGGTCAGATATGGACATCTATATGGCTTATGAAGCATCAGAAGGAGTCTATGAGTATGTATAGAAAGCCCAATATCGAGGACTCTTTGGCCAGAAATATGTTCAGGAGGTCAAAAGGGGACCTCTGAATAGCTGATTTAGCATCAAAAGAATTCTATAACTTTATATAGTTTGAAAAATTTTGAGGACCCTTTGACCAGAAATAAGTTCAAAAGGTCAGATATGGACATCTATATAGATTTTGAAGCATCAGAGGGAGTCTATGAGTATATATAGAAAGCCCAAGATCGAGGACTCTTTGGTGAGAAATATGTTCAGGAGGTCAAAAGGGGACCTCTGAGTAGCTGATTTAGCATAAAAAGAATTCAACAACTTTATATAGTTTGAACAATTTTGTGGACACTTTGACCACAAATAAGTTCAAAAGGTCAGATATGGACATCTATATGGCTTATAAAGCATCAAAAGGAGTCTATGAGTATGTATAGAAAGTCCGATATCGAGGACTCTTTGGCGAGAAATATGTTCAGGAGGTCAAATGACCTCTGAATAGCTGATTTATCATCAAAAGAATTCTATAACGTTAATAGTTTGAAAAATTTTGAGGACACTTCGACCACGAATAAGTTCAAAAGGTCAGATATGGACATCTATATGGCTTATGATGCATCAGAAGGAGTCTATGAGTATGTATAGAAAGCCCAAGATCGACGACTCTTTGTCCAGAAATATGTTCAGGAGGTCTAAAACCTCTGAATAGCTGATTTATCATCAAAAGGATTCGACAACTTTATATATTTTAAAACATTTTGAGGACCCTTTGATCACAAATAAGTTCAAAAGGTCAGATATGGACATATATATGGCTTATGAACTATCAGAAGGAGTATATAAAGAAAGCCCATGTTTCGAATACTCCTTGGCCAGAAAAAAATTCAGTATGTCAAATATGGACTTTTGTCAGGAGGATGTAACATCCGAAGATATCAGTCTGAATGTATTGTATTAATCTTTTAGTACTCTTTGGCCAGAAATATGTTCAGTTGGTCAAAAGGGGACCTCTGAATTGCTGATTTTTCATCAGAAAGAGTCTATAACTTTATATAGTTTGAAAACATTTGAGGACCCTTTGACCAGAAATAAGTTCAAAAGGTCAGATATGGACATCTATATGGCTTATGAAGCATCAGAAGGAGTCAATGAGTATTTATAGAAAGCCCAAGTTCGAGGACTCTTTGGCCAGAAAAATGTTCAGGAGGTCAAAAGGGGACCTCTGAATAGCTGATTTATCATCAAAAGAATTCTATAACTTTATATAGTTTGAAAATTTTTGAGGACACTTTGACCACAAATAAGTTCAAAAGGTCAGATATTGACATATATATATATATATGGCTTATGAAGCATCAGAGGGAGTCCTATGAGTATGTATAGAAAGCCCAAGATCGAGGACTCTATGGCCAGAAATATATTCCTTGTGTCAAAAATGGACTTCTGTATGGTTGACATAACATCAGAAAGAGTCATCGAGTATGTATTGAAAGCCCACGTTTCGAATACTCCTTGGGCAGAAAAAAATTCAGTATGTCAAATATGGACTTTTTTCATGAGGATATAACATCCGAAGATATCAGTCTGAATGTATTGTATTTATCTTTTAGGACTCTTTGGCCAGAAATATGTTCAGTAGGTCAAAAGGGGACCTCTGAGTAGCTGATTTATCATCAAAAGGCACTTTATATAGTTTGAAAAAATGTTGAGGACACTTTGACCACAAATAAGTTCCAAAGGTCAGATATGGACATCTATATGGCTTATGAAGCATCAGAAGGAATCTATGAATATGTATAGAAAGCCCAAGATCGAGGACTCTTTGGCCAGAAATATGTTAAGCAGGTCAAAAGGAGACCTCTGTATAGCTGATTTATCATCAGGAGACTATAACTTTACATAGTTTGAAAAATGTTGAGGACACTTTGAGCAGAAATAATTTCAAAAGGTAAGCCATAAGCCATATCTGTATGGATATCTATATTGGCTTATGAAGCATCAGGAGTCAATGAGTATGTATTGAAATCGAGGACTGTTTGGCCAGAAATATGTTACTTTGATCAAACATGTACTTACGTACATCAGGAGTCGAAGAGTATGTATAGAAAGTTAACATCAGTTGACTGAATGTATAAGTAGTTTAATGCGCAGTGAAGGAATATCATTGCACTAGCTGTTGCTTTACAATGGAAACAATTATAGTAGTTAGTTCTGGGTGCAATGCAATGCGAAAAGTGCTTTGTCTATATGTTTATTCTTAAGTGCATTCTGTCGTTGGGCAACGTTAGAATGCACTGAAGAATAAACATATAGATAAAGCACTTTTCGCATTGCATTGCACACCAGAGCTAACTCCTTCCCATGTTCATTAAAGATATAACATTTATGCATTGCACAAAGGATCTAACGTTGTCCACTGAAAAATAACATATAGGCTATGCACTTCTTGGATTGCATTGCATTGCACAGTAGATCTAATTCATTCCCATGTTCACTAAAGAGATAACAAGTGTTGTTGCATTGCATTGCACAAACGATCTTACGTTGTGCATTGAAGAATAACATAAAGGCTATGCGCTTTATGCATTGCACATCAGAACTAACTCCTTCCCATGTTCATTAAAGGGATAACATGTTGCATTGCATTGTACTGCACAAACGATCTAATGCTGTGCACTGAAGAATAACATATAGGCTATGCACTTCTTGCATTGCTTTGCATTGCACACCAGAACTAACTCCTTCAAATGTTTACTAAAGAGATAACATTTTGCATTGCATTGCACAAACAATCTAACAACGCACTGAAGAATAACATATAGGCCATGCACTTTTTGCATTGCATTGCATTGCACACCAGAACTAACTCCTTCATATGTTTATTAAAGAGATAACATTTTGCATTGCATTGCAACAAACGATCTAACGTTGTGCATTGAAGAATAATATAGGCTGTGCAATTCTTGCATTGCATTGCACACAAGAACTAACTCAGTCCCATTTTCTTTAAAGAGATAAGTTGCAATGTTGTTGCATTGCATTGCACAAACGATCTAACGTTGTGCATTGAATTGTAACATAGCCATGCACTTTTTGCATTGCATTGCACACCAGATCTAACTCCTTCCCATGTTCAGTAAAGAGATAACATATGTTATGCAACATTGCATAGTTTTGAACAAACGACCTAACGCTGTGCACTAAAGAATAACATTTATGCACTTTTTGCATTGCATTGCATTGCACACCAGAACTAACTCCTTCAAATGTTTATTAAAGAGATAACATTTTGCATTGCATTGCACAAACGACCTACCGCTGTGCACTAAAAAATAACATTTATGCACTTTTTGCATTGCATTGCATTGCACACCAGAACTAACTCCTTCAAATATTTATTAAAGAGATAACATTTTGCAATTGCATTGCACAAACGATCTAACTTTGTGCATTGAAGAATAACATATAGACTAAATGCATGCATTGCACACCCGAACTAACTCCTTCCCATGTTCATAAAAGAGATAACATATGTTATGCTATGCAACATTTCATTGTTTTGCAGAAACGATCTAACGTTGTCCACTGAAGAATATTTATGCACTTTTGCATTGTATTGCATTGCACACCAGAACTAACTCCTTCAAATGTTTATTAAAGAGATAACATTTTGCATTGCACAAACGATCTAACGTTTGTATCTATCTAACGTTACGATCTAATAAGAAATAAGGTGCAATGATGTTGTATTGCATTGCACAAACGATAACATATGTTATGCAACATTCTATTGCTTTGCACAAACGATCTAACACTGTGCACTAAAGAATAACATTTATGCATTTTTTGCATTGCATTGCACACCAGAACTAACTCCTTCAAATATTTATTAAAGAGATAACATTTTGCACGATCTAACGTTGTGCTTTGAAGAATAACTTATAGGCTAAATATGCATGCATTGTATTGCATTGCACACCCGAACTAACTCCGTCCCATGTTCATTAAAGAGATGATATGATATGTTATGCAACATTTCATTGTTTTGCACAAACGATCTAACGTTGTGCATTGAAGAGTAACATAGGCTATTCACTTTTTGCTTTGCATTGCATTGCACACCAGAACTAACTACTTCCCATGTTTATTAAAGAGATAACATTTTGCATTGCATTGCACAAACGATCTAACGTTGTGCATTGAAGAGTAAAATAGGCCATGCATTTTTTGCATTGCTTTGCATTGCATTGCACACAAGAACTTACTCCTTCAAATGTTTATTAAAGAGATAACATGTTGCATTGCATTGCACAAACGATCTAACGTTGTGCATTGAAGAATGACATAGTTGACATAACTAAATGCATGGATTGTGTTGCTTGTACAGCCGAACTAACTTATTCCCATGTTCATTAAAGAGATAACATCTGTTGTTGCATTGCATTGCACAAACGATCTAACGTTGTGCAATGAAGAGTAACATAGGCCATGCACTTTTTGCATTGCATTGCATTGCATTGCATTGCATTGCATTGCACACCAGATCAAACTCCTTCCCATGTTCAATAAAGAGATAATATGTTGCATTGCTTTGCACAAACGATTTAACGCTGTGCACTGAATAACATTTATGCACTTTTTGCTTTGCATTGCACACCAGAACTAACACCTTCAAATGCTTATTAAAGAGATAACATTTTGCATTGCATTGTGCATTGCATACGTTGTGCATTGAAGAATAACATATAGGCTATATGCATGCATTGCATTGCACATCCGAACTAACTCCTTCCCATGTTTATTAAAGAGATAACATATGTTATGCACAAACGATCTAACGTTTTGCATTAAAGAGTAACATTGGCTATTCACTTTTTGCATTGCATTGCATTGCACACCATAACTAACTTTTCTAACATTTGAAGGAGTTAGTTCTGCAAAAAGTGCATAAATGTTATTATTCAGTGCACAACATTAGATCGTTTCTGCAATGCAATGCAATGCAACATGTTATCTCTTTAGTGAACATGGGAAAGAGTTAGTTCTGGTGTGCAATTCAATGCAATGCAAAAAGTGCATGGTCTATGTTTCTCTTCAATGCACAACGTTAGATCGTTTGCGCAATGCAATGCAAAATGTTATCTCTTAAATGAACATTTGAAGGAGTTAGTTCTAATGTGCAATGCAATTCAAAAAGTGCATGGGCTATGTTATCTCTTTAATAAACATTTGAAGGAGTAAGATCTGGTGTGCAATGCAATGCAATGCCAAAAGTCCATACCCTAAATGTTATTCTTCAGTGCACAACGTTAGATCGTTTCTACAATGCAATGCAATTCAATGCAATGCAACATGTTATCTCTTTACTGAACATGGGAAGGAGTTAGTTTCAGTGTGCAATGCAATGCAAAAAGTACATAAATTTTATTCTTCAATGCACAACGTTAGATCGTTTCTGCAATGCAATGCAATGCAATGCAATGCAACGCAACATGTGTTTTCTCTTTAATGAACATGGGAAGGAGTTAGTTCTGGTTTGCAATGCAATACAATGCATGCATTTAGCCTATATGTTATTCTTCAATGCACAACATTGATCGTTGAGACAAACGATCGTTTTGTGCAATGCAATGCAAAATGTTATCTCTTTATGAACATGGGAAGAGGTTAGTTCTGCTGTGCAATGCAATGCAAAAAGTGCATAAATGTTATTCTTCAGTGCACATCGTTAGATCGTTTGTGCAAAGCAATGCAATGTTGCATAACATGTTTAATGAACATGTGAAGGAGTTAGTTCGGGTGTGCAATGCAATACAATGCATGCATTTAGCCTGTATGTTATTCTTCAATGCACAACGTTAGATCGTTTGTGCAATGCAATGCAACATATTATCTCTTTATTGAACATGGGAAGGAGTTTGATCTGGTGTGCAATGCAATGCAATGCAAAAAGTGCATGGCCTATGTTACTCTTCATTGCACAACGTTAGATCGTTTGTGCAATGCAATGCAACAACATAAATGTTATCTCTTTAATGAACATGGGAAGGAGTTAGTTCTGGTGTGCAATGCAATGCGAAAAGTGCATTATCTATATGTTCCGGTATTCTACCGTGCATTCTATCGTTGTCCAACGGAATGAGTTAATTGTGTCCATTGTAAAGCAAAAGCCAGTGCAATGATTTTCCTTTACTGCACATTAATTAATCTACTTATACATTCAGTCAACTGATGTTAACTTTCTATACATACTCTTCGACTCGTGATCAGCCAATACAGGTCCATATTTGACCAAAGTAACATATTTCTGGCCAAAGAGTCCTCGATCTTGGGCTTTCTATATATACTCATAGACTCCCTCTGATGCTTCAAAAGCCATATAGATGTCCATATCTGACCTTTTGAACTTATTTCTGGTCAAAGGGTCCTTAAAAGTTTTCAAACTATGTAAAGTTATAGAATCCTTTTGATGATAAATCAGCTATTCAGAGGTTTTGACCTCCTGAACATATTTCTGGCCAAAGAGTCCTCGATCTAGGGCTTTCTAAACATAATCATAGACTCCTTCTGATGCTTCATAAGCCATATAGATGTCTATATCTGACCTTTTGAACTTATTTGTGGTCAAAGTGTCCTCAAAATTTTTCAAACTATATAACGTTATAGACTCCTTTTGATGATAAATCAGCTATTCATAGGGCCCCTTTTGACCTCCTGAACATATATCTGGCCAAAGATTCCTCGATCTTTGGCTTTCTATATATACTCATAGACTCCCTCTGATGCTTCAAAAGTCATATAGATGTCCATAACTGACCTTTTGAACTAATTTGTGATCAAAGTGTCCTCAAAATTTATCAAGCTATATAAAGTTCTAGAATCCTTTTGCGATAAATCAGCTATTCAGAGGTTTTCACCTCCTGAACATATTTCTGGCCAAAGAGTCCTCGATCTTGGGCTTTCTATACATACTCATAGACTCCTTCTGATGCATCATAAGCCATAGAGATGCCCATATCTGACCTTCTGAACTCATTTGTGGTCAAAGTGTCCTCAAAATTTTTCAAACTATATAAAGTTATAGAATTCTTTTGATGATAAATCAGCTATTCAGAGGTGCTCTTTTGACCTCCTGAACATATTTCTGGCCAAAGAGTCCTCGATCTTGGGCTTTCTATACATACTCATAGACTCCTTCTGATGCTTCATAAGCCATATAGATGTCCACATCTGACCTATTGAACTTATTTGTGGTCAACGTGACCTCAAAATTTTTCAAACTATATAAAGTTCTAAAATCCTTTTGGTGATAAATCAGCTATTCAGAGGTTTTGACCTCCTGAACATATTTCTGGCCAAAGAGTCCTCGATCTTGGGCTTTCTATGCATACTCATAGACTCCTTCTGATGCTTCATAAGCCATATAGATGGCCATATCTGACCTTTTGAACTTATTTGTGGTCAAAGTGTCCTCCAAATTTTTCAAACAATATAAAGTTCTAGAATCCTTTTGATGATAAATCAGCTATTCAGAGGTCCCCTGTTGACCTACGGAACATATTTCTGGCCAACGATTCCTAAAAAATTAATACTGATATCTTCAGACTGATATCTTCGGATTCTACATCCTCTTGACAAAAGTCCATATTTGACATACTGAATTTTTTCTGGCCAAGGAGTATTCGAAACTTGGGCTTTCTATACATACTCCTTCTGATGCTTCATAAGCCATATATATGTCCATATCTGACCTTTTGAACTTATTTCTGGTCAAAGGGTCCTCAAAATTGTTCAAACTATATAAAGTTATAGACTCCTTTTGATGATAAATCAGCTATTCAGAGGTTTTGACCTCCTGAACATATTTCTGGCCAAAGAGTCCTCGATCTTGGGCTTTCTATACATACTCATAGACTCCTTCTGATGCATCGTAAGCCATATAGATGTCCATCTTTGGCCTTTTGAACTTATTTGTGGTCAAAGTGTCCTCAAAATTTTTCAAACAATATAAAGTTATAGAATTCTTTCGATGATAAATGAGCTATTCAGAGGTCCCCTGTTGACCTACGGAACATATTTCTGGCCAAAGAGTCCTAAAAAATTAATATTGATATCTTCAGAGTGATATCTTCGGATTCTATATCCTCCTGACAAAAGTCCATATTTGACATACTGAATTTTTTTCTCGCCAAGGAGTATTCGAAACTTGGGCTTTCTATACATACTCCTTCTGATGTTTCATAAGCCATATATATGTCCATATCTGACCTTTTGAACTTATTTGTGGTCAAATTGTCCTCAAAATTTTTCAAACTATATAAAGTTATAGAATTCCTTTGATGATAAATCAGCTATTCAGAGGTCCCCTTTTGACCTCCTGAACATATTTCTGGCCAAAGAGTCCTCGATCTTGGGCTTTCTATACATACTCATAGACTCCTTCTGATGCATCATAAGCCATATAGATGTCCATTTTTGGCCTTTTGAACTCATTTGTGGTCAAAGTGTCCTCAAAATTTTTCAAACTATATAAGTCATAGAATTCCTTTGATGATAAATCAGCTATTCAGAGGTCCCCTTTTGACCTCCTGAACATATTTCTGGCCAAAGAGTCCTCGATCTTGGGCTTTCTATACATACTCATAGACTCCTTCTGATGCTTCATAAGCCATATAGGTGTCCATATCTGACCTATTGAACTTATTTGTGGTCAACGTGACCTCAAAATTTTTCAAACTATATAAAGTTCTAAAATCCTTTTGATGATAAATCAGCTATTCAGAGGTTTTGACCTCCTGAACATATTTCTGGCCAAAGAGTCCTCGATCTTGGGCTTTCTATGCATACTCATAGACTCCTTCTGATGCTTCATAAGCCATATAGATGGCCATATCTGACCTTTTAGATTAAAGACGCATCTCTTCAGCCAGGCATTCATATAATACTTTTAATCCTACAGTTAAATCCGACCTCTAGTTCATAAACGCCAGAGGAGAACTGGCCCCCGACTGAGCCCGGGTTCTCCCAAGGTTTTTTTTTCTCCATTAGGTCACCTGATGGAGTTTTTCGGTTCCTTGCCACTGTTGCCTTTGGCTTGCTCAGTTGGGGATATTTGGGGATATTTAATTGAATTAATCAATCAACGATACTATTGATCAGCATTACCAAACGTAGACGTTCCACTAGAAACAAACATTGATGTATTGTTCTAATTTATTACTGTGAAGCTGCTTTGATACAACCTGTGTTGTGAAAAGCGCTATATAAATAAACTTGACTTGACTTGACTTGACTTTTGAACTTATTTGTGGTCAAAGTGTCCTCCAAATTTTTCAAACTATATAAAGTCATAGAATTCTTTTGATGATAAATCAGCTAATCAAAGGTGCTCTTTTGACCTCCTCAACATATTTCTGGCCAAAGAGTCCTCGATCTTGGGCTTTCTATACATACTCATAGACTCATTCTGATGCTTCATAAGCCATATAAATGTCCATATCTGACCTTTTGAACTTATTTGTGGTCAACGTGTCATCAAAATTGTTCAAACTATATAAAGTTCTAAAATCCTTTTGATGATAAATCAGCTATTCAGAGGTTTTGACCTCCTGAACATATTTCTGGCCAAAGAGTCCTCGATTTTGGGCTTTCTATACATACTCATAGACTCCGTCTGATGCATCATAAGCCATATAGATGTCCATCTTTGGCCTTTTGAACTTATTTGTGGTCAAAGTGTCCTCCAAATTTTTCAAACAATATAAAGTTATAGAATTCTTTCGATGATAAATCATCTATTCAGACGTCCCCTTTTGACCTCCTGAACATATTTCTGGCCAAAGAGTCCTCGATATTGGGCTTTCTACACATACTCATAGACTCCTTCTGATGCTTCATAAGCCATATAGATGTCCATATCTGACCTTTTGAACTTATTTGTGGTCAAAGTGTCATCAATATTTTTCAACCTATATAAAGTTATATAATCCTTTTGATGATAAATCAGCTATTCAGAGGTTTTGACCTCCTGGACATATTTCTGGCCAAAGAGTCCTCGATCTAGGGCTTTCTAAACATAATCATAGACTCCTTCTGATGCTTCATAAGCCATATAGATGTTTATATCTGACCTTTTGAACTTATTTGTGGTCAAAGTGTCCTCAAATTTTTTCAAACTATATAACGTTATAGACTCCTTTTGATGATAAATCAGCTATTCATAGGGCCCCTTTTGACCTCCTGAACATATATCTGGCCAAAGATTCCTCGATCTTTGGCTTTCTATATATACTCATAGACTCCCTCTGATGCTTCAAAAGTCATATAAATGTCCATATCTGACCTTTTGAACTTATTTGTGGTCAACGTGTCATCAAAATTGTTCAAACTATATAAAGTTCTAAAATCCTTTTGATGATAAATCAGCTATTCAGAGGTTTTGACCTCCTGAACATATTTCTGGCCAAAGAGTCCTCGATTTTGGGCTTTCTATACATACTCATAGACTCCGTCTGATGCATCATAAGCCATATAGATGTCCATCTTTGGCCTTTTGAACTTATTTGTGGTCAAAGTGTCCTCCAAATTTTTCAAACAATATAAAGTTATAGAATTCTTTCGATGATAAATCATCTATTCAGACGTCCCCTTTTGACCTCCTGAACATATTTCTGGCCAAAGAGTCCTCGATATTGGGCTTTCTACACATACTCATAGACTCCTTCTGATGCTTCATAAGCCATATAGATGTCCATATCTGACCTTTTGAACTTATTTGTGGTCAAAGTGTCATCAATATTTTTCAACCTATATAAAGTTATATAATCCTTTTGATGATAAATCAGCTATTCAGAGGTTTTGACCTCCTGGACATATTTCTGGCCAAAGAGTCCTCGATCTAGGGCTTTCTAAACATAATCATAGACTCCTTCTGATGCTTCATAAGCCATATAGATGTCTATATCTGACCTTTTGAACTTATTTGTGGTCAAAGTGTCCTCAAATTTTTTCAAACTATATAACGTTATAGACTCCTTTTGATGATAAATCAGCTATTCATAGGGCCCCTTTTGACCTCCTGAACATATATCTGGCCAAAGATTCCTCGATCTTTGGCTTTCTATATATACTCATAGACTCCCTCTGATGCTTCAAAAGTCATATAGATGTCCATAACTGACCTTTTGAACTAATTTGTGATCAAAGTGTCCTCAAAATTTATCAAGCTATATAAAGTTCTAGAATCCTTTTGCGATAAATCAGCTATTCAGAGGTTTTGACCTCCTGAACATATTTCTGGCCAAAGAGTCCTCGATCTTGGGCTTTCTATACATACTCATAGACTCCTTCTGATGCATCATAAGCCATATAGATGTCCATATCTGACCTTCTGAACTCATTTGTGGTCAAAGTGTCCTCAAAATTTTTCAAACTATATAAAGTTATAGAATTCTTTTGATGATAAATCAGCTATTCAGAGGTGCTCTTTTGACCTCCTGAACATATTTCTGGCCAAAGAGTCCTCGATCTTGGGCTTTCTATACATACTCATAGACTCCTTCTGATGCTTCATAAGCCATATAGATGTCCACATCTGACCTATTGAACTTATTTGTGGTCAACGTGACCTCAAAATTTTTCAAACTATATAAAGTTCTAAAATCCTTTTGGTGATAAATCAGCTATTCAGAGGTTTTGACCTCCTGAACATATTTCTGGCCAAAGAGTCCTCGATCTTGGGCTTTCTATACATACTCATAGACTCCGTCTGATGCATCATAAGCCATATAGATGTCCATCTTTGGCCTTTTGAACTTATTTGTGGTCAAAGTGTCCTCCAAATTTTTCAAACAATATAAAGTTATAGAATTCTTTTGATGATAAATCAGCTATTCAGAGGTCCCCTGTTGACCTACGGAACATATTTCTGGCCAAAGATTCCTAAAAAATTCATACTGATATCTTCAGACTGATATCTTCGGATTCTACATCCTCCTGACAAAAGTCCATATTTGACATACTGAATTTTTTTCTGGCCAAGGAGTATTCGAAACTTGGGCTTTCTATACATACTCCTTCTGATGCTTCATAAGCCATATATATGTCCATATCTGACCTTTTGAACTTATTTCTGGTCAAAGGGTCCTCAAAAATTTTCAAACTATATAAAGTTATAGACTCCTTTTGATGATAAATCAGCTATTCAGAGGTTTTGACCTCCTGAACATATTTCTGGCCAAAGAGTCCTCGATCTTGGGCTTTCTATACATACTCATAGACTCCTTCTGATGCATCATAAGCCATATAGATGTCCATCTTTGGCCTTTTGAACTCATTTGTGGTCAAAGTGTCCTCAAAATTTTTCAAACTATATAAAGTCATAGAATTCTTTTGATGATAAATCAGCTAATCAGAGGTGCTCTTTTGAGCTCCTCAACATATTTCTGGCCAAAGAGTCCTCGATCTTGGGCTTTCTATACATACTCATAGACTCATTCTGATGCTTCATAAGCCATATAAATGTCCATATCTGACCTTTTGAACTTATTTGTGGTCAACGTGTCATCAAAATTGTTCAAACTATATAAAGTTCTAAAATCCTTTTGATGATAAATCAGCTATTCAGAGGTTTTGACCTCCTGAACATATTTCTGGCCAAAGAGTCCTCGATCTTGGGCTTTCTATACATACTCATAGACTCCGTCTGATGCATCATAAGCCATATAGATGTCCATATTTGGCCTTTTGAACTTATTTGTGGTCAAAGTGTCCTCCAAATTTTTCAAACAATATAAAGTTATAGAATTCTTTTGATGATAAATCAGCTATTCAGAGGTCCCCTGTTGACCTACGGAACATATTTCTGGCCAAAGATTCCTAAAAAATTCATACTGATATCTTCAGACTGATATCTTCGGATTCTACATCCTCCTGACAAAAGTCCATATTTGACATACTGAATTTTTTTCTGGCCAAGGAGTATTCGAAACTTGGGCTTTCTATACATACTCCTTCTGATGCTTCATAAGCCATATATATGTCCATATGTGACCTTTTGAACTTATTTCTGGTCAAAGGGTCCTCAAAAATTTTCAAACTATATAAAGTTATAGACTCCTTTTGATGATAAATCAGCTATTCAGAGGTTTTGACCTCCTGAACATATTTCTGGCCAAAGAGTCCTCGATCTTGGGCTTTCTATACATACTCATAGACTCCTTCTGATGCATCATAAGCCATATAGATGTCCATCTTTGGCCTTTTGAACTCATTTGTGGTCAAAGTGTCCTCAAAATTTTTCAAACTATATAAAGTCATAGAATTCTTTTGATGATAAATCAGCTATTCAGAGGTGCTATTTTGTCCTCCTCAACATATTTCTGCCCAAAGAGTCCTCGATCTTGGGCTTTCTATACATACTCATAGACTCATTCTGATGCTTCATAAGCCATATAAATGTCCATATCTGACCTCTCGAACTTATTTGTGGTCAACGTGTCATCAAAATTGTTCAAACTATATAAAGTTCTAAAATCCTTTTGATGATAAATCAGCTATTCAGAGGTTTTGACCTCCTGAACATATTTCTGGCCAAAGAGTCCTCGATCTTGGGCTTTCTATACATACTCATAGACTCCGTCTGATGCATCATAAGCCATATAGATGTCCATCTTTGGCCTTTTGAACTTATTTGTGGTCAAAGTGTCCTCCAAATTTTTCAAACAATATAAAGTTATAGAATTCTTTCGATGATAAATCAGCTATTCAGAGGTCCCCTGTTGACCTATGGAACATATTTCTGGCCAAAGAGTCCTAAAAAATTAATATTGATATCTTCAGACTGATATCTTCGGATTCTATATCCTCCTGACAAAAGTCCATATTTAACATACTGAATTTTTTTCTGGCCAAGGGGTATTCGAAACTTGGGCTTTCTATACATACTCCTTCTGATGTTTCATAAGCCATATATATGTCCATATCTGACCTTTTGAACTTATTTGTGGTCAAATTGTCCTCAAAATTTTTCAAACTATATAAAGTTATAGAAATCCTTTGATGATAAATCAGCTATTCAGAGGTCCCCTTTTGACCTCCTGAACATATTTCTGGCCAAAGAGTCCTCGATCTAGGGCTTTCTAAACATAATCATAGACTCCTTCTGATGCTTCATAAGCCATATAGATGTCCATATCTGACCTTTTGAACTTATTTGTGGTCAAAGTGTCCTCAAAATTTTTCAAAGTATATAACGTTATAGACTCCTTTTGATGATAAATCAGCTATTCATAGGGCCCCTTTTGACCTCCTGAACATATTTCTGGCCAAAGATTCCTCGATCTTTGGCTTTCTATATATACTCATAGACTCCCTCTGATGCTTCAAAAGTCATATAGATGTCCATAACTGACCTTTTGAACTAATTTGTGGTCAAAGTGTCCTCAAAATTTATCAAGCTATATAAAGTTCTAGAATCCTTTTGCAATAAATCAGCTATTCAGAGGTTTTCACCTCCTGAACATATTTCTGGCCAAAGAGTCCTCGATCTTGGGCTTTCTATACATACTCATAGACTCCTTCTGATGCATCATAAGCCATATAGATGTCCATATCTGACCTTCTGAACTCATTTGTGGTCAAAGTGTCCTCAAAATTTTTCAAACTATATAAAGTTATAGAATTCTTTTGATGATAAATCAGCTATTCAGAGGTGCTCTTTTTACCTCCTGAACATATTTCTGGCCAAAGAGTCCTCGATCTTGGGCTTCCTATGCATACTCATAGACTCCTTCTGATGCTTCATAAGCCATATAGATGGCCATATCTGACCTTTTGAATTTATTTGTGGTCAAAGTGTCCTCCAAATTTTTCAAACTATATAAAGTTCTAAAATCCTTTTGATGATAAATCAGCTATTAAGAGGTTTTGACCTCCTGAACATATTTCTGGCCAAAGAGTCCTCGATCTTGGGCTTTCTATACATACTCATAGACTCCTTCTGATGCTTCATAAGCCATATAGATGTCCATATCTGACCTTTTGAACTTATTTGTGGTCAAAGTGTCCTAAAAAATTTTCAAACTATGTAAAGTCATAGAATTCTTTTGATGATAAATCAGCTATTCAGAGGTGCTCTGTTGACCTCCTGAACATATTTTTGGCCAAAGAGTCCTCGATCTTGGGCTTTCTATATATACTCATAGACTCCCACTGATGATCGAGGACTCTTTGGCCAGAAATATGTTCAGGAGGTCAAAAGGTGCCCCATGAAATACTGATTTATCATCAAAAGGTGTCTATAACTTTATATAGTTTGAACATTTTTTAGGATACTTTGACCACAAATAAGTTCAAAAGGTCAGATATGGACATCTATATGGCTTATGATGCATCAGACGGAGTCTATGAGTATAGAAAGCCCAAGATCGAGGACTCTTTGGCCAGAAATATGTTCAGGAGGTCAAAACCTCTGAATAGCTGATTTATCATCAAAAGGATTCTACAACTTTATATAGTTTGAAAAATTTTGAGGACCCTTTGACCACAAATGAGTTCAAAAGGTCAGATATGGACATCTATATGGCTTATGAAGCATCAGAAGGAGTATGTATAGAAAGCCCAAGTTTCGAATACTCCTTGGCCAGAAAAAAATTCAGTATGTCAAATATGGACTTTTGACTTATCAGTCTGAATGTATTGTATTAATCTTTTAGGACTCTTTGGCCAGAAATATGTTCAGTAGGTCAAAAGGGGACCTCTGAATAGCTGATTTATCATCAGAAAGAGTCTATAACTTTATATAGTTTAAAAACTTTTTAGGACCCTTTGAGTAGAAATAAGTTCAAAAGGTCAGATATGGACATCTATGTGGCTTTTGAAGCATCAGAGGGAGTCTATGAGTATATATAGAAAGCCCAAGATCGAGGACTCTTTGGCCAGAAATATGTTCAGGAGGTCAAAAGGGGACCTCTAGGGGAGGCACGTGACCCACTGAAGGTAATGGCGGTGTAGTTCGTCTGCTCTCCGACTCGACATCCGTTATTTAACAATTTCTCAGAGATATTCTCCATATCTGATCGCATTTTAACCGAATCATCAACGTTGAAGTGATACAACATGTCAAAACGTCAATTGACGAAGTTTTCTCCTGAGAAAAAGCGAATTAAGGACCTCAGGGACGAGCAGGGGGAAGATATCCGCGCCATTGTTGTCGAGGAATTGAAGACACAATTCGGACTTATTAGAGAGTTGTTTAAGGAAGAACTCGCGCCTATTATCGACAGACTCGGCACTTTGGAAGAGGACGTTCGTCGAATAAGGAATCAATTTGACCACATGCAAACCGCTCTCCGTCACGCGAAAAAAGAGACGAGTGAGGTTAAGATGGCAGTCGGCGATTTACAAGAGAAATTGGCTAAACTGGAGGACAAAAATCATCAGTCAAACATCCGCTTGGTGGGTCTAAAAGAAGGCATGGAAGGAGATGACCCTGTAAGATTCATTCAAAACCATCTACCAAAATGGATCCCTTCTCTTGCTGGTAAGGAATTGGAGATTGAGAGAGCTCATCGTATTTACAACGGAACACATACAAAGTCATCTCATCGCACGATCATCTTCAAGATGCTTTGTTATCAAGATCGAAATGCTATTCTTAACGGAGCTCGGGGAGTTGGTCAAATTCTTCATCAAGGAACACCACTGCTTTTTTTTCCGGACTACAGTACACACACGGCGACTAAAAGAAGAGAAATGACCTCGGCGAGAAAGAAACTGACCCAAAAAGGGATATCATCCTTCCTGCTTTACCCTGCGACGGTTAAAGTTAATCACGGAGGAAAGTCATCCCTCTTCCAGACGCCAGAGGAGATTGAGAAATTCATCACTGAACTGTATTCCGCTGAAAGAGTTTCTCTGAAAACTACAGCAATCTTACTTCCAGAATCTGAGTCTGAGGAGGATGTCCCTGCAAACCTCATGGAGATCCCTATCCGGAATACTTGATTCTTTCTCATCCGTTTCTAGTTCGGGTTGGGCATGGAGGAACGAACCGTCCATGCAATGGTGGTCATATACCCCAGTATAAAGACCTTGAGGGTAGATAGAAGAGTGTGTTCTAACTCTTTGCTTGCTGCCCATGTAACTTTTGTTCATGTTCTTGTTTTTGTTACTATGTTCTATACCCAAGAATGCCCGTTTAAGTTAGGTATGTATGCTAACTTCTTTAACTTCTGCTTTAATTTTTCTGGGGGATTATATTATGGTCTTCCCATCCCTTCTCAGTTTAGATTTGGAATTGTAAGGGTGGAATTCCTGCAGTGGTTCAAGCTGCAAGAACTGCCGAATGACTAAAGAAACGTTATTGGCAAGATGGTAGAAAACTGCACATTTCTTGTCTATAACCACCCACTGCCACTTATACCAACGACGGAAATAAGTGCAGTTACAATAGCTTAATATTTGTGGGAGAGCGTTGCTATAGATAGTGATGATATTGTATTGCAATATGTAGCACTTCAAAGTCAAATCTGAATCAAAACTAGTTAGCACATTAGTTGCAATTGAAAAGGTTTAATGACAAATTATGGTTATGGTTACACCTAAAATAGTTACAAAATATATGTATGAGATGATGATAACTTATATTATTAATTGTACCCAGCATATATGAAAAATGTTACCTGAGAGAGAGAGAGAGAGAGAGAGAGAGAGAAAGAGAGAGAGAGAGAGGAGAGAGAGAGAGAGAGAGAGAGAGAGAGAGAGAGAGAGAGAGAGAGAGAGAGAGAGAGATAAAGAGGAGCCTCCAAGAAAGGGACCCAGAGAAGAAGATAGCCAGAGCATCAAAGAGACAGAGCAACAGTTTCAATCGTCTTTTATCCTTTCCTTGACCATGTGACTAAAACCCAAATGTGAGACATTCAAACTGACCAATCAGATAATTACACTTCCACCACTGTACTAAAGGTGTGAAATTCATCTACCCCCAAAGTACAAACATTTGGCCTCCAAGCCTAGATCACTATCAGCCCCTCTGTGCCTTTTGTAACTCCAAATGGTCATTGTGGTCGGAAGAGGGGGTAGAAAAACAGTCAAGCAAATATATTTGTTCATATTATTTTCAATTCTACAATTCCCCCCTTGGCACCATTGGCCACACACATGGAGTCCAAAGGTGACACAATCCATAAAGACATGCTTTCTGTTGCGTGTAGTTGTATCTTCAGACTTTTCGTCCAAGCTTGTTGCAATCTCAATTGTTAATGTTCAGCCTTTGTTCTCCTTCAGCCTTGCATGAGGAGGCTCCATCAAATGGTGTTGCACCGTTCATAGAAATGCAAATCATCCATTGAACACTTCACACCTCCACAAGAACAGGCACTGAATCTGTGAGCAAACACTGGTTCCTCTTTCTGAGGCAGGACACAGAATGTGAACTTTGGTTGCAGGGATCCTGTGGTCTTAAAAGAGCATAACAACAAACAGTAAAAGCAGACACATGGCATTTGTCATTGGTCAGAGGATTGATATGGTCAGATTAAAATTAGTCTTTGGCAAAAAGCCCTTAAATTGATGTACTTAAAAATATGGTCAAGGGAGAACAAAAGAAGATCTTACAAGCTCTTACACTGTTTCTGGAAACATTTAAATAAATTGCATTTCAACAAAACAAAAAATGCTGGTTTAAAACCCCATTCCATGAAGAGTATCAGCAAAATATTCAGTGTAACCAAACACAGAGATTCAATTGAATTAATGTCCAAAAACATTGTTGCAAGTAAAATGGACAAAATACAAATAAGCAGAAATGGTTTCAAATGCATTAATGAGAATACAAATATTTGTACTTGGGTAAAAATTAGAAATACTGACATACAATTTAAAATTTAACTTGGTGAGACTAATGATTACTTAAGTGATAAAGTAAATCCAAACAAAAACAAAACAAACAATTACTGGATGCAATTCACAGTTATAATTCAGTCTAGATGTAAAGACTTAAATAACATTGTATGCATTAATTTTGTGAGGCAGAATCAGATAGATGCAGATTTGTCTTTGTGTGAAGATCAAATGGTGGCTGCATTTAGCTGTGGCTATGTGTAAATTCATCATGCCCCAAAACAAAGGTGAGGAGGTTTTACAATTGTGATGCAAATTTGGTCCTGTTGTTGTAACAGGGAGCCAGCATGAGAATGTGAGTATGAGGTGTGATCTGGCTCGAAATGTTCCCACACCATTGTTTCAGTTAAAGGAGCATGAGAAAAGTGCAAAGTACAGAGTTACTGAATCCTGTTGTGAGGGAAGCATTTTCATGGTTAATGCAAATCGTGATTAACATTGTGGCCACGTGGCAATTCTATGCTCCTTTGCGTGGTTTTACTGCAGCTATATGGAAAAATAGCAGAGTTTTCCACTAAGGAGACAAACAAATTCAACATAGTCACACGTGCAACTTAAAATTGCTTTGCAATTCCAGTAAAACAAATATTCCAATTTACACAAGATACATGGCCTAGAATTCTTAGCATCTACAGCCTTTTAACCTAAGTGTTTCATATAACACTTACAGTAAAGCACTCATGTGTCTTAAAGAATAAACTTAATTAGCCTATGTGCACATGTAGTAGCACAAACAACTATAACGTGTGTTCTATGAGCACAATGTGTTACACACAATTACAAATTTGAAAATACAAACAGGATCATTGCAATTTGGATATTAAACTTCTTGCTATTGGGCTACTAACCCACTAGCAAGTGAAGTTAATAGCTGAAGGCCTTGCATGAACAAAGCAGTTAACTCACTAAGAGTTTTGCCTGTACGTGCAGATCGCTGATTTTTGCTCTTAGAAAGTGGTTTACTATTTTTCTGAAAATAAGGTGGAGGTCTGCCCCTTCCCAGTGACCAGCATTTTCCCTCTTTATGGCAAAACCTGTTTTCTTTACCATAGGGATGTTTGCTACGTTCTCCTGGAGTTTGAGGATTTTCACGACTCTCTAATGCTTGTACACCATGCGTTCTGGTACATGACTCTGCGCTATTACGGTGTTGCATCACCTTAAGAACTGAAATAGGCACACTTTCTTGGTCAGTTGCACATGCATTTTCTGAACTAAACATTTCAGATTCATTAGAGCAAGTCACCTCCTCTAAGAAGTGAACATGCTTTTTAGTCCCATCGCTGTTAAGCATTTTGGGAGACAATTTAGCATTTAGCTTAGCCTTGAGTTCTGCAATGGTCTCTTTGTGATTTTTACACTTTTCAGTCAGGGCAAACTGCTCAGCTAGACATTTATCTAGCTGCGTTTGAAGATCTTGAATCTTTGCCTCAGACTTTTGTGCCTCTGCATTTTTAGATTGCACTTCTTTGCATTTAGCATCTATACTTGAAGATAGACATGTTGTTAACTCACGTAGCCGTGTAAAACTTATGAAGTTTAAAGCCTCAATTATTTCAGCATGTTTTGATTTCTTTTGATGTTTGCCAATTGTGTCCCACCATTGGAGCATTTCTTTATCTGGACATTTAATTCCAATGTACTCTTTTTTGAGTTTACACAAGGTAGGCTCAACTTTTTTGCTCCATAAAGCAAACAATACATCACTATTATCAGATTTTTTCCCTTCCATCCCCGAGGAGATCTGAATATTCACAATATTTACAAATTATACAGTAATGGGACTATTAAAGCTATTCAAAACCTTCTAAATTCTGTTTCATTCGATTCATGCAAATGGAGACATTTCCTATCATACCATTAAACAATGAAAACAGACTTACCCATCCCATGGTCAGAAGGTCAGCTTTAATCCATTCACAAAATCAACTGTGAAAAATGTCCTCATTCTGTTTAAAGTGAAATTTCAGAAAACACACTGCAAGGGATCCCGGGTTTCGGCACCATCTGTAAGGGTGGAATTCCTGCAGTGGTTCAAGCTGCAAGAACTGCCGAATGACTAAAGAAACGTTATTGGCAAGATGGTAGAAAACTGCACATTTCTTGTCTATAACCACCCACTGCCACTTATACCAACGACGGAAATAAGTGCAGTTACAATAGCTTAATATTTGTGGGAGAGCGTTGCTATAGATAGTGATGATATTGTATTGCAATATGTAGCACTTCAAAGTCAAATCCGAATCAAAACTAGTTAGCACATTAGTTGCAATTGAAAAGGTTTAATGACAAATTATGGTTATGGTTACACCTAAAATAGTTACAAAATATATGTATGAGATGATGATAACTTATATTATTAATTGTACCCAGCATATATGAAAAATGTTACCTGAGAGAGAGAGAGAGAGAGAGAGAGAGAGAGAGAAGAGAGAGAGAGAGAGAGAGAGAGAGAGAGAGAGAGAGAGAGAGAGAGAGAGAGAGAGAGAGAGAGAGAGAGAGATAAAGAGGAGCCTCCAAGAAAGGGACCCAGAGAAGAAGATAGCCAGAGCATCAAAGAGACAGAGCAACAGTTTCAATCGTCTTTTATCCTTTCCTTGACCATGTGACTAAAACCCAAATGTGAGACATTCAAACTGACCAATCAGATAATTACACTTCCACCACTGTACTAAAGGTGTGAAATTCATCTACCCCCAAAGTACAAACATTTGGCCTCCAAGCCTAGATCACTATCAGCCCCTCTGTGCCTTTTGTAACTCCAAATGGTCATTGTGGTCGGAAGAGGGGTAGAAAAACAGTCAAGCAAATATATTTGTTCATATTATTTTCAATTCTACAGAATTTATCTTTTAAAAAATATATGGCTATAAACATTATATCTTGGAATGTTAACGGATTAAATAGCCCCATTAAACGAACTAAATGTTTAGACTATCTTAGAGGCAAAAAGATAACCATCGCTTTAATACAAGAATCTCATTTAAAAGCAGTAGATGTACATCGCTTCCAAAATAAGTATTTTAAACTGATCTCCTCTTCTTCTGCTGCTAATAAAACTAAAGGGGTATTGATTGTTTCCAGGCGCAATACGACTTTTAAAATTTTAAGCTCGGGAGGAGACTCTGCAGGCCGAATTGCTTATGCAGTTGGGACCCTAAACAATGTTAAATATGCCTTTATGTCTGTATACGCTCCTACAGAATGGGATACCTCTTTCTTTCAGGAACTATTAAGTTTGGTAATGAGTTTGGAAGAATGTCAATTGGTGATTGGAGGAGACTTCAATACTGTGCTAGATACTCAATTGGATAGATCCCACTTTTCTAAATACGATGCACCGATCTCTCAATACTTTAAGGACTTTTTGCTTCAGGCTAATTTAAATGATGTCTGGCGGCTACAAAATGATGGCACCAAGGATTATACATTTTTCTCAGCACGTCACAAAAGTTATTCTAGAATCGATTATATCCTTACATCTCCATCTCTTACACCTCATATAGCGAAAGTTGATATTCTCCCTATTATCATATCAGATCATTCTCCTTTAGTGACATCACTAACCCCAATTTCACTGAGAGCCACAAACAATCGATGGAGATTTAACACTTCTCTGTTACAAAATGATGCATTTGTGACTGATCTACGTAACTCCCTGGTGAATTTCCTACAAATAAATAGAGATTCAGCCTCAAATCCTCAAATACTGTGGGAAACCACTAAACGTTTTATAAGGGGTAGATGTATAAGCTTTTCTGCCTATGTAAAAAAATGTAGAGAGAATCGCAAAACTGAACTGGAAAAACAAATTGATCTGATAGAGAAAGAATTAAAGGAAAGGTTTTGTGAGTCTAGAGCTAAAGAACTTAAAGCTTACAAAACGGAATTACAATCTATTTATTCTCACAGAGCTGAATTTATCATACACCGTACCAGACAATCTTATTATTTCCACGGAGAACGTTCGTCAAAATTGTTGGCCTGGAGGTTGAAAGGGAACGAAGCTAAGGCCAACATATCAGCCATTAGACAAGAAGGCTCGGTATACACCCAACCTGAAAAGGTGAACAGTGTATTTGAACAATACTACAAACAGCTATATACTTCAGAATCCAGATCCACACCAATACATATAAGCTCATTCCTTAATTCAATAACTCTCCCCAAACTAAATGACACTCAGCGGGAAATATTAGACAGTCCTCTGACAATTGAGGAATTAAAATCCGCTCTAGATTCTTTAAACAATAATAAGGCTCCGGGACTAGATGGAATTCCCCCGGAATTATTGAAATCAATTTGGGATTTAGTTGCACCCTTAATTCTTGACTCATTCAATTTTGCCTTAGAGAAGGGAGCTTTGCACAGAGACCAAACCACAGCTTTAATAACTTTAATACTGAAGAAGGAGAAGGACCCACTAGAATGTTCCAGTTATAGACCAATAAGTCTTCTATCCACCGACTCGAAATTGATGGCAAAAGTACTAGCTCTAAGATTAAACAGGTGTGTTGGAGATTTGATTGGGGGTGATCAAACCGGTTTTATGATGGGGAGATTTGCAGCATATAACATACGTAGACTGCTTCATGTCATTGAACAATCTGACAATTACCCGACTTCCTCTGCAATCCTTTCTCTGGATGCAGAGAAAGCCTTCGATCGAATTGAGTGGAATTTTTTATGGTCAGTTTTGGAGCATTTCGGTTTTGGCCCTTTCTTTCAACGAGCCGTTAAAACCATCTATTCGGAATGTTCAGCTAAAATTCCCACCGGTTCTCTTATCTCCGCTCCGTTTTATCTTGGTAGAGGTACTCGACAAGGTTGTCCATTATCACCTCTGCTTTTTAATTTATCATTAGAGCCTCTGGCTCAAGCAATCAGACAATGTGCTTTAATATCTCCAATTACCTGTGTGAACACCTCTCATAAAATTTCACTTTATGCAGATGATAGTTTACTATTTATGTCAAATATTAAAGAGTCAATCAAGGAATGCCTACATCTATTCAATACTTTTGGAAAATTATCCGGCTATAAAATTAATTGGAATAAGTCTGTCTTTATGCCCCTTAATACAACAGCTAAATTAGAGATTCAGACTCTTGATACCTTAATTCCAATTGCTGACCAGTTTACATATCTTGGAATTAAAATCTTTCCATCGTTACCTCGCATTGCTAAATGGAATTATCAGTCCCTTCTGGCTAACATAAAAAAGGATCTTCAATGTTGGACCCCTCTCTGTTTGGCTGTCCATGGCCGTATTGCTACAGTTAAAATGAATATACTCCCAAGACTAGGCTTTTTATTTTCAACCTTGCCTCTGGCGCCTCCTACTGACTATTTTAAAGTACTTAATTCGATAGTGACAAAATTTATATGGAACAACAAACGTCCTAGAATTCGACTGTTATGCACCGATTAAAACCACATGGTGGACTATCTTTACCAGATTTTCAATCCTATTATTTAGCATATCAGATGAGACCACTTAGGACATGGGTGGATACAGAATCACATGTACCTTGGCGAGCAATAGAAAATAATATCATATATCCACTGCGCCTACAGGATTTACCCTTTACAGGATTATCTAGGTCAATGATGTCACGATTTGGCCCAATTATTAGGCAATCTATCAAAATTTGGAAACCAGCAGAAAAGAGTATGGGAGCTTCAGTTAAATATTGCAAATCCACCCCTATTTGGCATAATACTAATCTTTGTATGGCAAAAAAGACATTTATCTTTAAGCCCTGGACGGATTCCGGCATATTCACCCTTAAGGATTTATACAATGCTGATGGGCTTAAGTCCTTTCAGGTCCTACAAGATGAGTTTTCTGTTCCAAGATCCTCATTCTCATTATACTTAGGTTTAAGATCTGCATTGAAAACCTTTGGTGTGCCTTGGTCGGCTAAATTGACTCCTCATCCTAAAATGGATAGACTCCAGTATGGGCTCTAAAGGAAGTGTTAGTAGGATTATTGAACAGATGGTGGTACACCAATATTCAAAAATGCCGATTGAGAACTTCTGGGAAAAGGAACTCAACATGACAATTGATTGGGACACTGTTTGGAAAAATTGTTTTGCCTGCTCTAAAAATCCAGCTCACCAAATGATTCATTTCAAACTCATTCATAAGGCATATACGACTCCATGCCTATTGTTTAAAATGAAAAGAAGGCAAAATCCATTTTGCCACCTATGTGAGAGTTCTAATCATGGCACGTATATACATATGTTTTGGTTTTGTCCTCGGGTTACATCGTTTTGGTCACTTGTGCAGACAGAGCTGTCGGTCTTAATGAACACTGAGATTCAGAAGGAACCATTGCTTTTCCTGTTGCTGGACGATTCGAGGTTGTCATTGTCTCTCAGTCAAAGGAGGATTTTGACCGCTGCCCTTACTGCGGCTAAAAAAGCAATCCTAAAGTTATGGATGGAACCATCCATACCGGTTAGGTGCATATGGAGATCTTATCTGTTGGACATTACCCGTCTGGAATGTACTACTGCAAGGATTCTTGGTGCCCCTGGGAAAACGATACAGTTTTGGATGGACTTCATTGCTAATCTATCAGACAACTAAAACAGCTATATTAAGGATTTTGATTCATTGTTTTCCAGAGTGTTTTTTTTTTTTTTTTTTTTTTTTTTACATGAACATACCTTTATCTTTTAAAATATATGTATATTTGTTTTCTTGGGCGGTTCTTGGGAATGTTGTACACAAAAAATAATTGTTAATAAAAAAAATAAGTCACAAAAAAAAAGGGGACCTCTAAATAGCTGATTTATCATCAAAAGAATTCTATAACTTTATATAGTTAGAAAAATTTTGAGGACACTTTGACCAAAAATAAGTTCAAAAGGTCAGATATGGACATCTATATGGCTTATGAAGCATCAGAAGGAGTCTATGAGTATGTATAGAAAGCCCAAGATCGAGGACTCTTTGGCCAGAAATATGTTCAGGAGGTCAAAAGGGGACCTCTGAATAGCTGATTTATCATAAAAAGTTTTCTATAACTTTATATAGTTTGAAAACTTTTAGGACCCTTTGACCAGAAATAAGTTCAAAAGGTCAGATATGGACATCTATATGGCTTTTGAAGCATCAGAGGGAGTCTATGATTATATATAGAAAGCCCAAGATCGAGGACTCTTTGGTGAGAAATATGTTCAGGAGGTCAAAAGGGGACGTCTGAATAGCTGATTTATCATCAAAAGAATTCTATAACTTTATATAGTTTAAAACATTTTGAGGACACTTTGACCACAAATAAGTTCAAAAGGTCATATGGACATATATATATGGCTGCTGAAGAATCAGAAGGAGTCTATGAGTATGTATAGAAAGCCCAAGATCGAGGACTCTTTTGTCAGAAATATGTTCAGGAGGTCAAAAGGGGACCTCTGAATAGCTGATTTAGCATCAAAAGAATTCTATAACTTTATAGAGTTTGAACAATTTTGAGGACCCTTTCACCAGAAATAAGTTCAAAAGGTCAGATATGGACATCTTTATAGATTTTGAAGCATCAGAGGGAGTCTATGAGTATATATAGAAAGCCCAATATCGAGGACTGTTTGGCCAGAAATATGTTCAGGAGGTCAAAAGGGGCCCCATGAAATACTGATTTATCATCAATAGGAGTCTATAATTTTATATACTGTAGTTTGAAAAATTTTGAGGACCCTTTGACCACAAATAACTTCAAAAGGTCAGATATGGACATCTATTTGACTTATGAAGCATCAGAAGGAGTCTATGAGTATGTATAGAAAGCCCAGGATCGAGGACTCTTTGGCCAGAAATATGTTCAGGAGGTCAAAAGGGGACCTCTGAATAGCTGATTTATCATCAAAAGAATTCTATAACTTTATATAGTTTGAAAAATTTTGAGGACCCTTTGACCATTTATAAGTTCAAAAGGTCAGATATGGACATCTATATGGATTTTGAAGCATCAGAGGGTGTCTATGAGTATATATAGAAAGCCCAATTTCGAGGACTCTTTGGCCAGAAATATGTTCAGGAGGTCAAAAGGGGACCTCTGAATAGCTGATTTTATCATCAAAAGAATTCTATAACTTTATATAGTTTGAAATATTTGTAGGACACTTTGACCACAAATAAGTTCAAAAGGTCAGATATGGACATCTATTCTTGCATTGCATTGCACACCAGAACTAAATCATTCCTATTTTCTTTAAAGAAATAAGGTGCAATGATGTTGTATTGCATTGCACAAACGATAACATATGTTATGCAACATTATATTGCTTTGCACAAACAATCTAACACTGTGCACTAAAGATTAACATTTATGCATTTTTGCATTGCATTGCACACCAGAACAAACTCCTTCAAATGTTTATTAAAGAGATAGCATTTTGCAAGATCTAACGTTGTGCATTGAAGAACATATAGGCTAAATGTGCATGCATTGTATTGCATTGCACACCCGAACTAACTCCGTCCCATGTTCATTAAAGAGATAACATATGTTATGCAACATTTCATTGTTTTGCACAAACGATCAAACGATGTTAATTAAAGAGATAGCATTTTGCAAGATCTAACGTTGTGCATTGAAGAGTAACATAGGCTATTCACTTTTTGCTTTGCATTTACATTGCACACCAGAACTAGCTCCTTCCCATGTTCATTAAAGGGATAACATGTTGCATTGCATTGCATTGCTCAAACGATCTAACGCTGTGCACTGAAGAATAACATATAGGCTATGCACTTTTTGCATTGCATTGCATTGCATTGCATTGCACTCCAGAACTAACTACTTCCCATGTTTATTAAAGAGATAACATTTTGCATTGCATTGCACAAACGATCTAACGTTGTGCATTGAAGAATGACATAGTTGACATAGCTAAATGCATGGATTGTGTTGCATGTACAGCCGAACTAACTCCTTCCCATGTTCATTAAAAAGATAACATGTTATGCAACATTGCATTGCTTTGCACAAACGATTTAACGCTGTGCACTGAATAACATTTATGCATTTTTTGCATTGTATTGCATTGCACACCCGAACTAACTCCTTCCCATGTTCATTAAAGAGATAACATATGTTATGCACAAACGATCTAACGTTTTTCATTGAAGAATAACATTGGCTATTCACTTTTTGCATTGCATTGCATTGCTCACCATAACTAACTTTTCTAACATTTGAAGGAGTTAGTTCTGGTGTGCAATGCAATGCAATGCAAAAAGTGCATAAATGTCATTATTCAGTGCACAACATTAGATCGTTTCTGCAATGCAATGCAATGCAATGCAACATGTTATCTCTTTAGTGAACATGGGAAAGAGTTAGTTCTGGTGTGCATTTCAATGCAATGCAAAAAGTGCATGGTTTATGTTTCTCTTCAATGCACAACATTAGATCGTTTGCGCAATGCAATGCAAAATGTTATCTCTTCAATGAACATTTGAAGGAGTTAGTTCTAATGTGCAATGCAATTCAAAAAGTGCATGGCCTATGTTATCTCTTTAATAAACATTTGAAGGAGTAAGATCTGGTGTGCAATGCAATGCCAAAAGTGCATACCCTGAATGTTATTCTTCAGTGCACAACGTTAGATCGTTTCTGCAATGCAATTCAATGCAATGCAACATGTTATCTCTTTACTGAACATGGGAAGGAGTTAGTTCTGGTGTGCAATGCAATACAAGTCTTTATGTTATTCTTCAATGCACAACATTGATCGTTGAGACAAACGATCGTTTTGTGCAATGCAATGCAAAATGTTATCTCTTTATGAATGAACATGGGAAGAGGTTAGTTCTGCTGTGCAATGCAATGCAAAAAGTGCATAAATGTTATTCTTCAGTGCACATGTTAGATCGTTTGTGCAAAGCAATGCAATGTTGCATAACATGTTTAATGAACATGTGAAGGAGTTAGTTCGGGTGTGCAATGCAATACAATGCATGCATTTAGCCTGTATGTTATTCTTCAATGCACAACGTTAGATCGTTTGTGCAATGCAATGCAACATATTATCTCTTTATTGAACATGGGAAGGAGTTTGATCTGGTGTGCAATGCAATGCAATGCAAAAAGTGCATCGCCTATGTTACTCTTCATTGCACAACGTTAGATCGTTTGTGCAATGCAATGCAACAACAGATGTTTATCTCTTTAATGAACATGGGAAAGAGTTCATTTTGGTGTGCAATGCAGGGATAGAAGTGCATATGTTTTTCTTCAATGATGCACAACGATAGATCGTTTTTGCAATGCAACAATATGTTATCTCTTTAATGAACATGGGAAGGAGTTAGTTCTGGTGTGCAATGCAATGCGAAAAGTGCATTATCTATATGTTCCGGTATTCTACCGTGCATTCTATCGTTGTCCAACAAAATGAGTTAATTGTGTCCATTGTAAAGCAAAAGCCAGTGCAATGATTTTCCTTTACTGCACATTAATTAATCTACTTATACATTCAGTCAACTGATGTTAACTCTCGACTCCCGATCAGCCACACAGAAGTCCATTTTTGACCAAAGTGACATATTTCTGGCCAAAGAGTCCTCGATTTCTATACATACATCATTGACTCCTGATGCTTCATAAGCCATGGATATCTATATGGATATCTATATGGCTTATGGCTTACCTTTTAAACTTATTTGTGGTCAAAGTGTCCTCAAAATTTTTCAAAGTATATAAAGTTATAGTCTCCTCCTGATAATAAATCATTGACAAATGAGTTCTCAAAATGATGTTGTCTACCATAAACTAATTTAGACTCCTTCTGATGTTAAATCAGCCATATAGAAATATGTTCAGGAGGTCAAAAGGGGTCTATAACTTTATATAGTTAGAACAATTTTAAGGACAATTTGACCACAAATAAGTTCGAAAGGTCAGATATGGACATCTATATGGTTTATGAAGCATCAGAGGGAGTCTATGAGTCTATGATCGTTTGTGCAATGCTGGTGAGTTCTGGTGTGCAATGCAATGCAAAAAGTGCATAACCTAAATGTTATTCAATGCACAACGTTAGATCGTTTTTGCAATGCAATGCAAAATGTTTCTCTTTAATGAACATTTGCAGGAGTTAGTTCTGGTGTGCAATGCAATGCAAAAAGTGCATGGCCTATGTTACTCTTCAATGCACAACGTTAGATCGTTTCTGCAATGCAATTCAATGCAATGCAACATGTTATCTCTTTACTGAACATGGGAAGGAGTTAGTTTCAGTGTGCTATGCAATTTAATGCATAACGTACTATGTTTCTCTTCAATGCACAACGTTAGAATTGTTTTTGCAATGCAATGCAAAATGTTATCTCTTTAATAAACATTTGAAGTTCTGGTTAGTTAGTTCTGGTATGCAATGCAATGCAGAAAGTGCAGGCCCTATGTTACTCTTCAATGCACAACGTTAGATCGTTTCTGCAAGGCAATGCAAAAAGGTTATAGCCTATATGTTTTTCTTCAATCCACAACATTAGATCGTTTGTGCAATGCAATGCAACTTGTTATCCCTTTACTGAACATGGGAAGGAGTTAGATCTGGTGTGCAATGCAATGCAAAAAGTGCATACCCTAAATATTATTCTTGTACATATATGTTATATATGTTATAAATGCACAACATTAGATCTTTTGTGCAATGCAATGCAACATGATATCTCTTTAATGAACATGGGAAGGAGTTGGGTTCAGTGTGCTATCCAATTCAATGCAAAACGTGCATAGCCTATGTTTCTCTTCAATGCACAACGTTAGAATTGTTTGTGCAATGCAATGCAAAATGTTATCTCTTTAATAAACATTTGAAGGAGTTAGTTCTGGTATGCAATGCAATGCAGAAAGTTCATGGCCTATGTTACTCTTCAATGCACAACGTTAGAAGTTTTCTGCAAGGCAATGCAAAAAGGTCATAGCCTATATGTTTTTCTTCAATGCACAACGTTAGATCGTTTGTGCAATGTAATGCAAAATGATATTTCTTTAATAAACATTTGAAGGAGTTAGTTCTAGTGTGCAATATAATGCAGTGCAAAAAGTGCATAACCTAAATGTTATTCTTCATTGCACAACGTTAGATCGTTTGTGCAATGCAATGCAACTTGTTATCCCTTTAATGAACATGGGAAGGAGTTAGTTCTGGTGTTTGCAATACATAGCTTATATTATTCTTCAATGCACAGCGTTAGATCGTTTGTGCAAAGCAATGCAATGTTGCATAACATATGTTATCTCTTTAATGAACATGTGAAGGAGTTAGTTCGGGTGTGCAATGCAAAAAGTGCATACCCTAAATGTTATTCTTCAGTGCACAATGTTAGATCGTTTCTACAATGCAATACAATTCAATGCAATGCAACATGTTATCTCTTTACTGAACATGGGAAGGAGTTAGTTCTGGTGTGCAATGCAATGCAAAAGCAAAACGTGCATAGCCTATGTTACTATTCAATGCACAACGTTAGATCGTTTGTGCAATGCAATGCAAAAAGTGCATGGCCTATGTTACTTTTCAATGCACAACGTTAAATCGTTTCTGCAATGCAATGCAATGCAAAAAGGTCATAGCCTATATGTTTTCTTCAATGCACAACGTTAGATCGTTTCTGCAAGGCAATGCAAAAAGGTCAAAGCCTATATGTTTTTCTTCAATGCACAACGTTAGATCGTTTGTGCAATGTAATGCAGTGCAAAAAGTGCATAACCTAAATGTTATTCTTCATTGCACAACGTTAGATCGTTTGTGCAATGCAATGCAACTTGTTATCCCTTTAATGAACATGGGAAGGAGTTAGTTCTGGTGTTTGCAATGCATAGCTTATATTATTCTTCAATTCACAGCGTTAGATCGTTTGTGCAAAGCAATGCAATGTTGCATAACACATGTTATCTCTTTAATGAACATGTGAAGGAGTTAGTTCGGGTGTGCAATGCAAAAAGTGCATACCCTAAATGTTATTCTTCAGTGCACAACGTTAGATCGTTTCTACAATGCACTGCAATTCAATGCAATGCAACATGTTATCTCTTTACTGAACATGGGAAGGAGTTAGTTCTGGTGTGCAATGCATTGTAATGCAAAGCAAAACGTGCATAGCCTATGTTACTCTTCAATGCACAACGTTAGATCGTTTGTGCAATGCAATGCAAAAAGTGCATGGCCTATGTTACTTTTCAATGCACAACGTTAAATCGTTTCTGCAATGCAATGCAATGCAAAAAGGTCATAGCCTATATGTTATTCTTCAATGCACAACGTTAGATCGTTTGTGCAATGCAATGCAAAATGCTATCTCTTTAATGAACATGGGAAGGAGTTAGATCTAGTGTGCAATGCAATGCAAAAAGTGCATAAATGTTATTCTTCAGTGCAACAACGTTAGATCGTTTGTGCAAATGCAATGCAATTCAACTTCTTATCCCTTTAATGAAGGAGTTAAAGGAGTTAGTTCTGGTGTTGCAATTGCATAGCCTATATTATTCTTCAATGCACAGCGTTAGATCGTTTGTGCAAAGCAATGCAATATTGCATAACATATGTCTTCTCTTTAATGACATGGGAAGGAGTTAGTTCTGGTGTACAATGCAATGCAAAAAGTGCATAGCCTATATGTTATTCTTCAATGCACAACGTTAGATCGTTTGTGCAATGCAATGCAAAATGCTATCTCTTTAATGAACATTTGAAGGAGTTAGTTCTGGTGTGCAATGTAATGCAGTGCAAAAAGTGCATACCCCTAAATGTTATTTCTTGAATGCACAACATTAGATTGTTTGTGCAATGCAATGCAACATGTTATCTCTTTACTGAACATGGGAAGGAGTTAGATCTGGTGTGCAATGCAATGCAAAAAGTGCATACCCTAAATGTTATTCTTGCACAATGTTATATATGTTATAAATGCACAACATTAGATCGTTTGTGCAATGCAATGCAACGTTATCTCTTTAATGAACATGGGAAGGAGTTAGTTTCAGTGTGCTATGCAATTCAATGCTATGCATAGCCTATGTTTCTCTTCAATGCACAACGTTAGAATTGTTTGTGCAATGCAATGCAAAATGTTATCTCTTTAATAAACATTTGAAGGAGTTAGTTATGGTATGCAATGCAATGCAGAAAGTGCATGGCCTATGTTACTCTTCAATGCACAACGTTAGATCTTTTCTGCAAGGCAATGCAAAAAGGTCATAGCCATATGTTTTTCTTCAGTGCACAACGTTAGATCGTTTGTGCAATGTAATGCAAAATGATATTTCTTTAATAAACATTATTTTGAAGGAGTTAGTTCTAGTGTGCAATGTAATGCAGTGCAAAAAGAGCATAACCTAAATGTTATTCTTCATTGCACAACGTTAGATCGTTTGTGCAATGCAACTTGTTATCCCTTTAATGAACATGGGAAGGAGTTAGTTCGGGTGTGCAACGCAAAAAGTGCATACCCTAAATGTTATTCTTCAGTGCACAACGTTAGATCGTTTCTACAGTGCAATGCAATTCAATGCAATGCAACATGTTATCTCTTTACTGAACATGGGAAGGAGTTAGTTCTGGTTGCAGTGCAGTGCAAAGCAAAACGTGCATAGCCTATGTTACTCTTCAATGCACAACGTTAGATCGTTTGTGCAATGCAATGCAAAAAGTGCATGGCCTATGTTACTTTTCAATGCACAACGTTAAATCGTTTCTGCAATGCAATGCAAAAAGCTATCTCTTTAATGAACATTTAAAGGAGTTAGTTCTGGTGTGCAATGTAATGCAGTGCAAAAAGTGCATACCCCTAAATGTTATTTCTTCAGTGCTCAACATTAGATGGTTTGTGCAATGCAATGCAACATGTTATCTCTTTTCTGAACATGGGAAGGAGTTAGATCTAGTGTGCAATGAAATGCAAAAAGTGCATACCCTAAATGTTATTCTTGCACAATGTTATATATGTTATAAATGCACAACATTAGATCGTTTGTGCAATGCAATGCAACATGTTATATCTTTAATGAACATGGGAAGGAGTTAGATCTAGTGTGCAATGCAATGCAAAAAGTGCATAGCCTATGTTACTCTTAAATGCACAACGTTAGATCGTTTGTGCAATGCAATGCAAAATGTTCTCTCTTTATAAACATTTGAAGGAGCTAGATCTTGCTAGCTAGAATGCGACTTCTTATCCCTTTAATGAACATGGGAAGGAGTTAATTCTGGTGTTGCAATTGCATAGCCTATATTATTCTTCAATGCACAGCGTTTGTGCAAAGCAATGCAATATTGCATAACATATGTTATCTCTTTAATGAACATTTGAAGGAGTTAGTTCTGGTGTGCAATGCAATGCAAAAAGTGCATACCCTAACTGTTATTCTTGCACAATGTTATATATGTTATAAATGCACAACGTTAGATCGTTTCTGCAATGCAATGCAATGCAATGCAAAAGGTGCATAGCCTATGTTACTCTTCAATGCACAACGTTAGATCGTTTGTGCAATGCAATGCAAAATGTTCTCTCTTTAATAAACATTTGAAGGAGCTAGATCTGGTGTGCAATGCAATGCAATGCAATGCAATGCAAAAAGTGCATAAATGTTATTCTTCAGTGCACAACGTTAGATCGTTTGTGCAATGCAATGCAACTTCTTATCCCTTTAATGAACATGGGAAGGAGTTAGTTCTGGTGTTGCAATTGCATAGCCTATATTATTCTTCAATGTACAGCGTTAGATCGTTTGTGCAAAGCAATGCAATGTTGCATAACATATGTTATCTCTTTAATGAACATTGGAAGTAGTTAGATATGGTGTGCAATGCAATGCAATGCAAAAAGTGCATTGCCTATTTTACTCTTCAATGCACAAAGTTAGATCGTTTGTGCAATGCAATGCAAAATGCTATCACACCAGAACTAATTCTGCACAAAGCATTGCATTGCACAAACGATCTAACGTTGTGCAGTGGAGAATAACATATAGGCTATGCACTTGCATTGCATTGCATTGCACACCCAAACTAACTCATTCCCATGTTCATTAAAGAGATAATGTGTGTTGTTGCATTGCATTGCACAAACAATCTAACATTGTGCATTGAAGAATAACATATAGGCTATGCACGCATTGCATTGCATTGCACACCAGAACTAACCCATTCCTATGTTCAATAAAGAGATAACATATGTGTTGTTGCATTGCATTGCATTGCATTGCGCTAACGATCTAACGTTGTGCAGTGAAGAATAATCAACACTCACATTTCACATTGCATTGCATTGCAAACCAGAACTAAGTCATTCCCATGTTCATTAAAGAGATGACATATGAGTTGTTGCATTGCATTGCACAAACGATCTAACGTTGTGCACTGAAGAATAACATAGGCTATGCACTTCTTGTATTGCATTGCAATAAGGAATAACTCTGCAATGATCAAGCATTTTTAAGCCAGCTAACAGTAGGCTCATATTCAGAATGTCATTCTCGTATAACGCCAACTATTTATGAATGAAATTCATGCATTTATTTGTCATTTACTGTAAACAGATGCAAACAGGGAAAGAGAGTAGAAAACACTAATTATCCTGTCGCCCCCTCTAGTGGACAGCATTAAGTATTACGGCCTTCATTGCTCAAGAGAACGCAAATCAATGGCTTTTTTGGGAAAGTAAGTCTGACCAGTTAGAAAAGATACAAGCGAGTCAGACCAGTCTGAAGGTCTGAGCTGAGTTTGGTGAAGCATTAAAGTTCTAGGCGGAGTCGATTTCTCATAATAATAATAAATAATAATAATGTTTAAATATATGCTGGCTTTTTCTCAAGCCAACATAATAAAGAAAACTCAGAGAAACATCGACCAATTCAGCATGTAGTACAATTGTATTAGTTTTATAATAAAACTAATAACATTTTAAAGGTATGCCGTGCTCTTCAACCGGCATGATTTTAATTAATCCCAAACCTGGTAATTTTGTCAGTATTAATGTACGTTCACTGATTCTAGCTTCTCTCTTTTCTTTCTCTTTATTTTCATGTGAACTGAGTAGGCTACACATTCATTAATATAAACTTTATTTCTGTTCAATTTTCAAAATGATTTATATGTCTCACACGTCTACCTGCCTTTTGATGTAAATAAAAGACGAGAGTGGAAAATGTTACGAACATATTATCATGGTACAGTTCAGCCAATTATTGATTTTTATTTCCACTTCCCTTTTATCCAAAGAAACGGAACTATTTGCACTGTATTTATCAATAGGAAATCATGCTAAAATAATCTGTCATATACTGTGGCTCACATCATTGGGGTCGCTTGCAAGTCTCAGCAGCACGAATTACGTGACCAGCAACATATTTCTGCTTCAAATATTGTGCGTAGTTAACAGTGAGTGGTGGTTTCAGACATTATTTTATTACAGTGCATTTGTCAGTGCACTCGTACTGACGCTTATTCTGCCTGACAGAAAGAAAAGCTCGTAGCTTACTGAAGGAAGAGCGTTTCGACCAATCAGATGAAAGGGGCGTTTCAGCGCCGCCCACGTGTGCAAATGAATCAGGGTATCTTCCGTCCATTCCAAATCCGTTTTCAGTTAAAAAAACAGAAAACGAAAAAACTAATCGTTTTTTAATTTATCAGTTTATTGCCTTTGATTAATATTTACTTAAAGTTATATTTTTTATTATTCTGAATCCGTGTAAATCCGTGTATCATTCGTTCAATCGTTTTTTGATTTAATATTGAAAGTAGAAAAATGAGAAAACAGTTCCTTTTTCGATTTTTCATTTTTTCCAAAAAGCGAAAAACAAGAATTCAGCTTGATTTTTCGTTTTTCGTTCTGAGGTAGCAAAATTAATAAACAGCTGGAAAATTCGATTTCTACATGTGGGCGGGAATGAAACGCCCCTTTCCTCTGATTTGTCAGCCGAAGATCAAACTGTCCCGTCATCAGTTCTTCCTCAGTTCTGCACTGCAGAATAAGACTCCTCCGTTGTGTGGATTCTTAACGCGTTTATTGCAACTTTTTCATGTTTTCCATCAACGAGACTAATGAATGGCTCGACACAACCCGTACTGGGGAATAGACTAGACGGGGCTTTCTTCTTTGTAGACCAGAGTTCTCAAGTGCCAGGGGTTTGCTATTTTCATATTTTCCGAACTGTACTTTTTTTATCATGAACCACGCTGAGTTTTATTCCTAAGTGACTATATACTACATTTTACTTCAAATAATCTAAATGTTGACTTTGAAAAGTAGGCGCGTCCGAAGGCTATTCACTCTATTTTGGTTCATTTTTGGTGTGCGCCAGAAAGATGTTCAAGGAGACTGAGACGCACTAAAGTAGAAATCATGTTGTTTTCTTTATTTTTCAAAGGCATGACATTTTGTAGTCATTTTGAATGTACACAAATAAAAATATAAATTTTTACTGTTTCGAATGACAGAGTAACGAATAACGAAGTTATTTCCCCTGCTGAGCAACAAATCCAAGTGATGGCGCCGACCCATCGCTCGCTCTCACAACATAGGCTATTATCAGTTCACTTCTGGCATTGCTAACTTGACATCGCAGCCTGTTCATTATTAAAATAAAACACAGTCAACCAAATATATAAAAAGTTATTCTGCTTAATTTAATTCGTCTGTTGTTGTACAATATAAAGGCTGTGCCGCAGAGCAGTTATTCCAAACTCATTTCCCATGCTGTGAAGATGATGATTTAGCCTATACGTTTAGGCCTATATTGGGACTCGACTGAAGTTTAAAGCCTTCTTTACAGTTAGCATCCAAATTTTGCATTGCAAATATGGAAACTTGGGACCGAGATGCGCGAAACCAATGTCGGTACAGTTTCAGTTTCGATTCAAATAGCCTAAATTTGTTTAGGCTTGGCGTTTAAAATAGGCTAAATGTTGTTTATAATAAAGGACACAATAGGCTATTATTATAGGCTATTATTATAAGCTATTAGGTTATATTTTTATTATACGTGGCTACTTATTTTTTATTCTTGTTGTTTTCTGAATACCATTCATTTAAGGATTTGACATAGGCAAATGTCAAAGGGGAAGTAATGGTAAGGGGAAGTAAAATACGCATAGAAATAGCCTATATGTTATTAATAGTGTTTATAATGTCAATATTGAATTTTATTTACCGGTCTTTTTCTGAATAGGCTAATAATAAAATGCGTTTGTTTCCCTCTCAACATGACCCAGTGCACTGCGCACAAGCGCACATCTTTGAGATATAAATTAATAAATTTTAATAAAACACAATAAGGCCTACATTATAAAACTCAGAAGAGTAGGCTATGTATTTTAATATCTCTGTTGTTCTCTGTTCTCCGGTTGTTAGATAGTCAGTCTGAATGACAGTTCATGCGTTTATGTTAATATAGCCTAGGCTTAGGCTATATATAGTCAATGCATTATTCTTTTCTTTTTCTATAAGTGTTAAAATATTTAATTTACAACTAATTATATTGATTATCTATATCTACATTTATTATTTAAAAAAAATTACTGGGCGATCGAGGGCGACCATGTTAGGCTAACAGCCGTCATTTACCCTGCATACCGAGCTGATGCAAAGCATAAAGTTAGGTGAATTTATATCTACACAGAAGAAAGCCCTGTCTAGTTTATTTCCCAGTACGGGTTGTGTCGAACCATTCGTTAGTCTGGTTGTTTGATGAAAAAAAGATTAAATGTAGTTGCAATAAACGCGTTAAGAATCCACACAACGGAGGACTCTTATTCTGCAGTGCAGAACTGAGGAAGAGCTGATGACGGGACAGTTTGATCTTCGGCTGACAAATCAGAGGAAAGGGGCGTTTCATTCCCGCCCACGTGTAGAAATCGAATTTTCCAGCTGTTTATTAATTTTGCTACCTCAGAACGAAAAACGAAAAATCAAGCTGAATTCTTTTTTTTCGTTTTTTGGAAAAAATGAAAAATCGAAAAAGGAACTGTTTTCTCATTTTTCTACTTTCAATATTAAATCAAAAAACGATTGAACGAATGATACACGAATCCGTGTATCATTCGTTCAATCGTTTTTTGATTGCACTGCAGAATAAGAGTCCTCCATTGTGTGGATTCTTAACGCGTTTATTGCAACAACTTTTAATCTTTTTTTCATCAAACAACCAGACTGACGAATGGTTCGACACAACCCGTACTGGGAAATAAACTAGACAGGGCTTTCTTCTGTGTAGATATAAATTCACCTAACATTATGCTTTGCATCAGCTCGGTATGCAGGGTAAATGACGGCTGTTAGCCTAACATGGTCGCCCTCGATCGCCCAGTAATTTTTTTTAAATAATAAATGTAGATATAGATAATCAATATAATTAGTTGTAAATTAAATATTTTAACACTTATAAAAAAAGAAAAGAATAATGCATTGACTATATATAGCCTAAGCCTAGGCTATATTAACATAAACGCATGAACTGTCATTCAGACTGACTATCTAACAACCGGAGCACAGAGAACAACAGAGATATTAAAATACATACTCTTCTGAGTTTTATAATGTAGGCCTTGTGTTTTATTAAAATGTATTCATTTATATCTCAAAGATGTGCGCTTGTGCGCAGTGCACTGGGTCATGTTGAGAGGGAAACAAACGCATTTTATTATTAGCCTATTCAGAAAAAGACCGGTAAATAAAATTCAACATTAACATTATAAACACTATTAATAACATATAGGCTATTTCTATGCGTATTTTACTTCCCCTTACCATTACTTCCCCTTTGACATTTGCCTATGTCAAATCCTTAAATGAATGGTATTCAGAAAACAACAGGAATAAAAAATAAGCAGCCACGTATAGTAAAAATATAACCTAATAGCTTATAATAATAGCCTATTGTGTCCTTTATTATAAACAACATTTAGCCTATTTTAAACGCCAAGCCTAAACAAATTTAGGCTATTTGAATCGAAACTGAAACTGTACCGACGTTGGTTTCGCGCATCTCGGTCCCAAGTTTCCATATTTGCAATGCAAAATTTGGATGCTAACTAGTAATGTAAAGAAGGCTTTAAACTTCAGTCGAGTCCCAATATAGGCCTACACGTATAGGCTAAATCATCATCTTCACAGCATGGGAAATGAGTTTGGAATAACTGCTGTGCGGCACAGCCTTTATATTGTACAACAGACGAATTAAATTAAGCAGAATAACTTTTTATATATTTGGTTGACTGTGTTTTATTTTAATAATGAACAGGCTGCGATGTCAAGTTAGCAATGCCAGAAGTGAACTGATAATAGCCTATGTTGTGAGAGCGAGCGATGCGTCGGCGCCATCACTTGGATTTGTTGCTCAGCAGGGGAAATAAATTCGTTATTCGTTACTCTGTCATTCGAAACAGTAAAAATTTATATTTTTATTTGTGTACATTCAAAATGACTACAAAATGTCATGCCTTTGAAAAATAAAGAAAACAATATGATTTCTACTTTAGTGCGTCTCAGTCTCCTTGAACATCTTTCTGGCGCACACCAAAAATGAACCAAAATAGAGTGAATAGCCCTCGGACGCGCCTACTTTTCAAAGTCAACATTTAGATTATTTGAAGTAAAATGCATTATATAGTCACTTAGGAATAAAACTCAGCGTGGTTCATGATAAAAAAAAAAACAAAACAAAAAAAACTTTACAGTTCGGAAAATATGAAAATAGCAAACCCCTGGCACTTGAGAACTCTGGTCTACAAAGAAGAAAGCCCCGTCTAGTCTATTCCCCAGTACAGGTTGTGTCGAGCCATTCATTAGTCTCGTTGATGGAAAACATGAAAAAGTTGCAATAAACGCGTTAAGAATCCACACAACGGAGGACTCTTATTCTGCAGTGCAGAACTGAGGAAGAGCTGACGACGGGACAGTTTGATCTTCGGCTGACAAATCAGAGGAAAGGGGCGTTTCATTCCCGCCCACGTGTAGAAATCGAATTTTCCAGCTGTTTATTAATTTTGCTACCTCAGAACGAAAAACGAAAAATCAAGCTGAATTCTTGTTTTTCGTTTTTTTGGAAAAAAAGTTCTCATTTTTCTACTTTCAATATTAAATCAAAAAACGATTGAACGAATGATACACGGATTAAGGCAGACCCAGTGAAAAAAGGTGAAGGCTAATTTGAAAAAGCTTACAAGGTAATAAAAGTTTAACTGGCATTAATGACATTGATAGGTAGGCCTACATTACGTTATGTATCTTGTGCTTTCTGTGTTGATGCAGGTTTACTTGTGTCATATGGTAAATTCCCACAAGGTGGGAGTATTGTATTGAATTGTATTATATAGCAAGAGATCCGTGGTGACGATGTTTGCTGTGTTCAGTAACGTTACGCTGTAGTATGGAATGCCAACGCTGCCAATATTAAAAATAAATAAATACATAAATAAATATACAAATAAATGTAAAAAAGAAAAAATAAATAAATAAATATATAAATAAATATACATAGAAAAGCAAAAAAACGAAAATAAATAATTATTTATAGATTTATTTCCTTATTTATGTAGCCTATATATTTATTTTTTTCCATATTTATTTATTTATTCTTTTATTTATTTATACATTTATTCACTTCTACATTTATTTATTTTTACATTTATTTAAACATTTATGTATTTCTACATTTATTTATTTATTCATTTATTTATTCCTACATTTCTTCCTGCGCAGGGTAATAAGGAGGGCGTGGTTTACCTCAGACATAGCAATCGAGCTCAGAGTAAGCGAAGGCGAAGGGTTGAGGCCACAGGGACACCCTGTGGCGAAATACAATAAGTATAGCTCACTGACGTTGATGCGGTCTGTGACTGCGAGCCGAGGTATATGTTCAAAATCCTAAATCTTACTGTCTGTGTGACATGGATAGGCTAGGCTACTCTTTATTCCGGACATGGCCGTAGAACATCGTTTGGTCTGGATTTGTAAAATGTCCTGGGCTAACAAACATGAAACAGGGACTCTGAAACGGAAGCGCTTAATATTTTCCATTTTTCGGTCAGAACTCACGGAAAGGAAGCAGGGCACATATAGGCTACAGTGAAGTCGACGCAAGCATATTGACCAATGCTTTTGAAACGAGACCATTGCATTTCAATGTAGCCTAATTTCCAAAAACAATACTGACAGCAACAGATTTTTTTTTTATTCTAGTGGTAGTCTTTAGCATAAACTCATGTCCAGGGGCAACCTTATTAAATGTATGAACGTCACGTTAATCCACATCGATAAATTCAGTTAGAGGATAAGACTGTACGAAATACAATACGATTTTAGTCGACTAGATTTTCGTCATAGTTTTTGTCATTCAAAACTAGTTTTTATTTATCGTCTCGTTTTCGTCTGTGAAAAAAATGTCGTTGACGAAAATAATGACGAAAATTATTCGTCAACGAAATTAACACTGCCCTACAGTCTTATCCTCTAACTGAATTTATCGATGTGGATTAACGTGACGTTCATACATTTAATAAGGTTGCCCCTGGACATGAGTTTATGCTAAAGACTACCACTAGAATAAAAAAAAAATCTGTTGCTGTCAGTATTGTTTTTGGAAATTAGGCTACATTAAAATGCAATGGTCTCGTTTCAAAAGCATTGGTCAATATGCTTGCGTCGACTTCACTGTAGCCTATATGTGCCCTGCTTCCTTTCCGTGAGTTCTGACCGAAAAATGGAAAATATTAAGCGCTTCCGTTTCAGAGTCCCTGTTTCATGTTTGTTAGCCCAGGACATTTTACAAATCCAGACCAAACGATGTTCTACGGCCATGTCCGGAATAAAGAGTAGCCTAGCCTATCCATGTCACACAGACAGTAAGATTTAGGATTTTGAACATATACCTCGGCTCGCAGTCACAGACCGCATCAACGTCAGTGAGCTATACTTATTGTATTTCGCCACAGGGTGTCCCTGTGGCCTCAACCCTTCGCCTTCGCTTACTCTGAGCTCGATTGCTATGTCTGAGGTAAACCACGCCCTCCTCATTACCCTGCGCAGGAAGAAATGTAGGAAGAAATAAATGAATAAATAAATAAATGTAGAAATACATAAATGTTGAAATAAATAAATGTAAAAATAAATAAATGTATAAATAAATAAATGTAGAAATGAATAAATGTATAAATAAAAAAAAGAATAAATAAATAAATATGGAAAAAAATAAATATATACATAAGTAAGGAAATAAATCTATAAATAATTCTTTATTTTCGTTTTTTTGCTTTTCTATGTATATTTATTTATATATTTATTTATTTATTTATTTTTTCTTTTTTACATTTATTTGTATATTTATTTATGTATTTATTTATTTTTAATATTGGCAGCGTTGGCATTCCATACTGTAGAGGTTCACTTCTTTCTAGACTTGTGCTTTGAAAACTCCTTAAATCTGTTGAAATTGAGACTTGTGTGTTCTTCTGCTGCGAGTTAACTGTTACCCACCCAGTATTTATGTTATAACTGCAGTTTTGAGAGATCTTTAATCCTGCTGAATTGGACTTGACTTGGGTGTTTTTCCTGTTGAAAGTAAACCCAGAGTTTCCCTCATTTCAGGGTTAAAATAGTTTTTAAAACCTCCTTTCTGAAACAGGAGAGGGCCAGGCCAAAACAACAAACAAAACAGCAGCTTACTAATAGAGTAGGCTAGGCTACTAAATAACCTACTCAGGTAAAAGAAAGAAAAATAAACAAGCTTTTCTCAAATCCCTTACTAGCTAAAAACAAGGATAAACATTACATATAAAAGAAATCAGCATCGTCTCCTTACAGCTTCCAAACATTAAAGAAAAATTACAATGCCCCAATATAAAGCAAAGAAATAAACTTGGGTAGAATCTCACTAGCTATCTCACAGCAGACACCAGGCAATTCAGAGTTTTCCGTTTCAGAATGGGAGGTAACTTATACTCTGAGTCAGTTACCATGGTAACTTACTCTGTGAACCTAACCTGGTCGGGAGCAGGTTTTCTTCGGTAAACCTAGAGTTTTTTTATGTAGTAAATGCATCTTGATTTAAGAATTTAGATATTTTGACTGGAAACAACAAGACAAAAAGGCCAAGTTAGAAAAGCATTTTTGCAGTGCAGTACATTTATTTATTGCACATTTTTCTATATAACATCGGAGATGCAGAGCACATTAGGCCTAGTAAGGCCACTGGATCAGAGCGGGAGGGAAAGCGTGCCTCACTCATGCTCTTTCTGAGAGTTTTTGCGTTGTTTCCTGGACACAAACCCATGAGATCCATCGAAGAGGAGATTCACAGGATTGCTGGTCAGTGGTGGAGAAATCGGTTTAAATGAGGCTAATTTGATAAATGATGTTCACTTGATAACATCTTGCTGTGACCTCTGAAAGTAACCGAATAATTAGAATTTCCTTTAGGATTTCCAGTGTGGTTGGATGCATATTCCCATCATCCACCTGCCGAAAATATGGAATGGGAGGATGCCAGATGGAAGGGTAGAGAATGCTGTAATCACCACCAGCTGTTAAATAAACAGTAATTATTCACAATTTATTTGGTCATTTTTATTTCCTACAAATACAAAAGCAACAGTAATTATTTTTCCTGTTGGATTTTAATATTCTGTATTGTGTATCTCCTCTTCATCTATCAGTGGTGGTGCAGGTCCTCTGCCTTCTTGTTGTTGGTGGAGGAGAACTCACATGTTAATTTCATAAGCCTAATTAAAAAATGTAACAGGTTGGATTAGAGAACATTTAATTATGTGAAAAGAGCATTATACTACATGCAAATAGCTGCAGCACATTGAAATAGACACTGAATTATATTTATTTAATATGTCAAATGTTTGTAAAGTCATGTAGTCTACAGCCATGAACCTTTTATGCTTAACGATTTAACTGATTGAAATATGGTTTTATTGTTCAATTTTAGTTGCTGCCACAATCTTTTTTTTTTTTTGCCTGTGGTAAACCATGAAAATGAGTATTAGTTCAATAACTTCTGCCAGTTTTCACCTGATAATATAACAGTGATTGAGAATTATACTTGTGTACTGACTCTGAAGTATGCAGAAGTCTTTTTGTCGAGTTCTGTTGCCATGGTGAATCGTAATTTCGGAGCTCCATTGATCGTGGCTTTTCACAGTCATGGTGGACACGCTTAACTCAGAGTCAGCCTACTCAGAGATAATTGTACTAACTAAATTCAGCTGTTCTGAAACCGAAAACTCAGAGTTTTCCATCTCAGGGTAAATCAACTCAGAGTTCAAGTTTTAACTCAGAGTTGGTTGAACGTCCTTATTGAAACAGGCCCCTGAAGATATTGCTTTCCTTTTCTATACCTTTCTTTTTTGTGAAATTCAATAAACTTTACTTTTGACAACTCAAGCAATTGTGTTATATTTCTGGGACAGAGGATTGAAGTGATTCCTCCATGTTTATTTTTACTTGTTATTATTTTCAATTTAAAAATAATAAATTATATATAATTTATAAATAAGGGTCCTGGGTCCCCCTACCACCCTAAGTCAGATGGGTGCATTGACCATTTTAATAGGACTTTGCTGTCTATGCTGTCAGGACTATGCTGTCACTTTTAACAACCAACAGAATTAGGATTAATTGTTACCTTATGTGATCATGGAAAATTGTAGTAGTGTCCATGCCACTACAGGCTTTACCCCCCATAAAGTTGTGTTTGGGAGGGAGATTGGATGTTATGTTGAATGTGAACTTGGAAGAGGCTTTTGAATCTCCAAGTGATGTGTAACACATGGCTGAGACTTTGTCCACTGTGGTGGGGGCAGTACAACAACATCAGTTACAGAATTCTTCTCAGCAGAAAAGTATTTAGATTACAGTACAGTATTATTCAGGCCCAGTTACAGTATTATTCAGTAGGGGAGCTAGTCTGGGTTCGAAATAAGGCAAAAAAACAAAAAACAAAAAAGGAGTTTGCTTTAAATTGCAGAGAAATCATAAGGGCCCCTTATAAAGCTCAATTAATACATTTCACTGTAACTTCAGCTGGTCACGCCATCATCAAACCTCTTTGGTTTTGGATATACATCTTGGAATTGATCATCATAATTAGACATTTAAAGCATTTGATATGAAATTGTACTTTTCACCATGCTCTCCACTGTAGCTGAAATTCATTGAATTACACTTCACGAGTTCACACTTACAAATAAGTCAGATAGAATAAATGCGTATTTGGCGTGCTGTCCGAGGAGAGGGCTCCGGGCTCGGTATTCGCCCCGAACCCAGAGTACTCCCCCCGTTTTCCTGGCTGTGAAAGAACAAGCCAAGAGTGAGGAGTCGGGGTGGTGGAGGGATGCTGAAAACTGTCAAGGAAGTTAGATGAGTTGACAGAGTGAATATATATATGCTTCCTCTCATGCTGATAGGGTAGACATGGTAATTGTTTGATGAGTTGATTGATTACTTGATTATTTGAACGTGCTCCTCCCGAACTTTGTTAATAAAACATCATATGGCAAACACAGCAACACCAAAACTCACTGGCAGTACTGTATGGCCAGAGGTTGGTGAACCATTCAAACCATGAGTTATCACTTCTGGGTGGCTCTTTTACACCCATTCCCATGTGCTCAATGATATTGATTATGCTGTCACTATCTGGAATGTAAAAACATGATGTACCCAACATTTTACACACCAATCCTTTCTCAGCAGTCAGCATGTCTAACACCAATCTATTCTGTATAACAGAATTTCTTGGCAGGTTTCCTGGCAAAATGTTGATGTCTCTTTTGTCTTACCATGGCAAATGGTTGTACCCCCGGCAAATACACTGATGTGCCCACATTCATCAAAACTGGTTAGCAGCAGCCTGACCTCTTCTTCAGTAGAACATAATAAGCCCTGTCCCCGCATACCCAAACTGCTGAAGTGTCACTTGGTCTGTTGAAGGGACATGTAAAGGTGATGGTATGGGTGCCGGTGGTCAGTGAACAATTTACGGTGGTGATTTTTGATTTTTTCACATCAATTTTGATTCTGCATCCAGACTATACTACTCTCAATTTTGGTTTTGTTGAACAAATGGACACATGTACACTTGTACACCACACATTGTTTTAGTTGCTGTTAGTGTTCTCCCCTGCTCCATTTTAGTTAGCTTGATGAACAGCGCAGCTTGAGAAAGTGTTGTTCAAAAGGTGTGTTCCAGCTGTACTGAAAGTTCTACCAGAAAGACTCGGGAGAATAAATACTGTGACAATTATCCATTTATTAACAACCCAGCAAGCAATAAAGTACTTTGGCAAAGGCCCCGTCCGTAGCTCGCAATCTGAGGGTCCGGACTCTTCATATCCTGCCTGAAGATGAAGGCAGAGGCGCAGCCGACCCCCGTGAAGTATGGAAGGGACCATCCTGGTGGTGGTGATGGGGAGGATGGAGGGAAGAATTAGACTTGGAGGTGGTGGGGAGGATGGTGGTGAATTGGAGCGTCAGCATCTGCGAACTCAAACATGAGTAAGTACCGATCTTTTATACCACGAGTGTGATAATGTGATTGGATAGATGAAAGGTAAAGTGACGTAACAATTAAGTCTTCCCGGCAGAACTTTATGCTAAAGCTTTCATTTCCTTTTTCCTCGTACTGTCTGTGCAGTCAGAATTATATATCCTCTCTAGCCCCCTCTTCCGTCCGGAAAAGTTATACCCCCAGTTAAGCAGACTGCTGTGATTGAGTCGCTGTCCACCAGTTCTTGGTTAATTCTCAGAGTCTGCTGTCTCACTACCACCCATGCTTGTCCTCGCACAATAGGACCGAGTCGGTACATTGGTTGCTTCAGAGTTGTTCCTCTAGGCTATCCTTGTTCTTGTTTTCAGATAACGCCAGTCGATGTGAGAAACAGATGTTGGCTGCCACTGACATCTGTTGTTTATAGGAATGGTTACTCCTCTGATCCCTCTCCTTGCTCTGTGAGTGTAATGTTTCTGCAAGGGCTGGCGTGGACCCTCATGGCTCTCTCTGCTACTTTCACTGCTGTGTGCGTTATTAGCAGCACTTGGAACGGACCCAGCCACTTCTTTGCCTTCCAGCTCTTCCTCCTTAGATCCCTTATCACCACGAAATCCCCTGGTTTGATGTTGTGCAGTGCAGTAAGGTATCAGCTGCCTTTCCTTGAGCTGCTTTCACCTGCACACAAATGCTAGATATGAGAGAAGACATTTCTTAACAATAGTTCAACATGTCATGTTCACGCAACTCGGTAGATGGTGCTCTTTGTTTAAAGGGGCTATGTGTAGGTTTTTACTTAAAACATCTTTAAGATATTGGTTTCATTTGTACATTTCTGAGCCAACCATAATGTAATAGAAAGAATGACACCTTGACTGTCCACCACGGTTGCCTCTATCAGCCTGTAGGCTCAATTGTGTGTGGAGGAGTCGGGTCCGAATTGGCGCGAAAATTCACAAAATGTGAAGTCATGCGCGTTCTCGTCTACTTGGGCTTACATCCGTACGGCAGCCATTAGTAAGCAGCGGCAATCACTAGCAGTAGTGTTTCAAATGGACTCTGCGGACGGAAAGAAGCGACCAGCCTCCAGCACAATCCAGACCCCCATGGAAACTCCTCGTAAAAAAGACAAGAGTCAACATCGGAGCGTTGTCATAAAGTATGACAAGTTCATACATCAAGGTTAGAGTTACTTTACCTTACCATAATGTTATTGCTATTCTACAAATAGTATAGTACAACTACAGTAGAAATTGTACTGTATCTAAAAATAAGCATAACGTCTTCAACTCAGTTATATAATTTAGCATTACTCTACAATAGTCAATTGTCGGGAGTGTGTGTTACAGTGTAGTGTTAAAAACTTTTAGAAGTAGACTTCAGTTGAAAATATAAAGTAGCACTGCAACATTTTACTAAAATATGGTCTGTCAAACAATAACCTTACAGTACTGTAACTTTTCTCACCTCTGTAAACATGCTGGTGAATCTCGATGAGCCGTCTGTGGTTGCTGCGGCAACTCTCTGGTTGCTGTGGTCGTGCTCGTACGAGTGTGCGCACGAGAACGAGCATGAGACTGGCTGCAGTTTCTCTAACGGCCAATGGTGTCAGTAACGGTTAGAAATTTCAGAACTTACGAAATGCTCCTTTAACCTCTTCCATTCCCATATGGGGTCTTCCAAACAATATCCAAAAGGTCTTGAATTTTTAGCAAATGTTATGAACCCCTTAGTAAACCATACATTTGTTAATTGAGTTACCATAGCCCCTTTCGATGCATGGTCCAAACCATGCATCAATTTAGCATAATGGTTGAATTTTTGGGGGGGTAAACAAGGTTTGCCATCAAGACTAAACCAAACGCCATCTTTAACGCTGCAGCCAGATTTCCTTCAAACAGCCTTCCCTGCCTCTGAAGCAAAAGACTGCATGCTCGTAAAGAGTAAGAAGAGTCAAGGTTACTTTCAGATAACATGGTACACAATCTCCTTTGTGTGGCAGCAACTTTTGCAGCTGCATCTGCTGTGGCATTTCCTAGAGAAATAGAATATGTTTTGTTAGTGTGTCCGGCACATTTACAAATAGAAATTCGATCAGGTAACAAAATAGCAACCAGCAAATTTGACACTAACCTCAGCATGAAGGATAGGGCAACCATCTGACTTCAAAAATTTCAAGCGCCCCAAAATCATGAGCCATCCTGAACGAATAACGAGAGTCTGTGTAAATCGTCACACATTTTCCTGCTATCAATTTTCAGACTTCACTTCAGTTAAAGCCACGAGCTCAGCTGCTTGAGCAGAGTTGGAGGGCAACAGCCTTGAGGCTAACATTTCAAATTCAGTGGTCTTCGTAAACTAAACCAATCCAATTCAGGCTTGTTGTTTTGTCTCTGAAGGCAGAGCCATCTACAAACAGCACGTTCTCACAGTTATCGAGTAGTGTGTCTAGCAAGTCAGGTCTTACAGATTTGTTCAAGGTCAGTCAAACGACATTGATGTTCCACCTCACCCTCCTCCTTTGTTCACCCACCGGCTGTTCATAAATGTGAGGGGGCTCTCTGGATAATTTGGATGGTGACTTAGCCAATTTGTCACTCTTTCTATGCTGTCAAGTCTATTATTTTACATTCATCATTCTGATCACGCATAGCTGATGGTATTTACATTTAGACCCTCAGTTGAATTTAGACAAGGGTTTTTAACTCATGATGGATGGCAATCTTCAACTTCAGAATTCCAATTTACATAAATACTCTGGGGCAAGCAGGGCGAGACAGAAGGCCGCAAAAGAACGGCGCGAGACCGGTGGCATGATTACTAATGATTACTGCGTATCTCACAGAGGAGCTACAGAAGCATAAAAGGAGGAGCGACGACAGTGAAGGACGAGAGAGGACCAGGCCTGGACTATTTACGTTATGTTGTGTTTATGTGTGTGCGGCAGTTGTCCGTGAGGGGCTGCCGCCTTTACTTTCGTTTTGAGTGTTTAGTTTTGGAAAGTGTGTTACACATTTGCTGGTTCCCACCTCCTTCTTCCTATAACAACACACCTCATTACATACTCTTAAACATACTAATCCAGAAAGTAATTCAAATCAACATCATAAATGACAATAAAAGTCATAATTACCACTAGCAGACAGAGCTGGATAACCAATCCAATTAAAGCTTGTCCCATGTTCTCATGTCCTTTTCATCAGATTCACTCAGAATTATCAGATTCTTTAAAGTTTATCATTTCACTTAACCCATCTTTAATGATAAAACACTCATTCCAGAGGTTAGTGGCACAATATACACACAATGGGGACAGAATAATACCCCAAACTAACATATAAAAAAAATAAAATGCAGTCACCATCACACACTAGACACATATGAATATGAACCGTTCATTTTAAAGGTTTGCTTTTGATGTTAACATTTTGTTTGCAGGTTTTACCTGGTCTTAACCAGTTTCAAAGCATTTGTTGTTTTGGTTCTAAAATCATTGCTCTGTTTTGTTTAAGCTTCAACAGATAATATTCAGACATAGCACCATACCTGTCTCCACTCACATGTTGATGAAAATAATATTATCACTGTATGTGAAAATACATTGAGTGGATGGTGGACAAAGGACTTGTAACTTGACAAAGGATACAAATTCTTCATTGTACCTGTTTGCGTATGAAGGTAAGCATTTTGTATTGTCCCGCCCAACTTACGTTAGTGGAGGAGTTAGGATAACGGTAGTTGTTAGCTTTCTCTTCTGCAGTGAAAGTCCATATTCTTGATTATTTACTGAAATACAGACCTGAAAACTCCTGTTGCAATCATGTTTATTACTGATATTATTACTTAGCTATAGATTGTGTATTGTTAGATAAAAGTCAGTAACACATTCATGGTTAATGTTGTGCTCTTTCGCCAAAACATTGCATTGGAATAGTTTCGAATGTAGTTGTCGATGAGGTGACAGTGAGAGGGCATTGTCACAGGTCCATGAGGAAAAATGCGGAGGCTCAACAACTTCAGTTTTTTCTGATTTTCATGTTTTGCTGCGGTTGCAGACTTTGCAGTATCGCACAAAGTTCCATTGTGGTTCAGTGTGTTTCTCAGCCTGATGTCAATGAGTGTGTGGTGCCAAACTCTAGATGACAATCTTACATTTAAAAACAGAAGAGGGTTGTTTGGGGACAATAAAGGCTGAGAAATATTCTGTTATAAGTTAAAAAAAAGTTGGTGTTCAAAGTTCATAGACTTGCTTTAATCCTTAAGTTTGTTCAATTACTCCAATGAAATGTAAAATTGTTGTGAGCAAAGACTTATTTTCATGTTTCTATTATCAGGTTACATTTCATGTGAAAGAGGTTCCTGTGGTACTGAAAAGCATGTCATGTACCTGCTCTGCTGTAGTGTTGTTTTTGGCAGCCTGTTTTAATTTTAGTTTTAGTCTAGTCTTTGTGTCAGGCTGTCATTTTAGTTTTTATTAGTTTTAGTCACATTCATACTCTTTTTAGTCTAGTCTAGTTTTAGTCGACGAAAACTGATGACATTTTAGTCTAGTTTTAGTCAACGAAAACTGATGACATTTTAGTCTAGTTTTAGTCGACGAAAACTGATGACATTTTAGTCTAGTTTTAGTCAATGAAAATTGTATTTTAGTCTCTTTTTAGTAATGTGATTCTATTTAACCCAGTCAATATAGAATTTCAAACAAGGCTATCTTATTATAGGCTATTTAGTAGGCCTATATTTAGGGCTGTGACGGTGGCAGGTTTTTTTTTTACCACCGCGGTAATGGACCAACTACCGGCGGTGGTTGGGGGGTTATTTAAAAAAAAACTCGTTTTATATTTCCACACAAAGACGCGTGATATACACTCTGCGCTTTGAGAGGGATGTGGGACGCAGGAAAACACGAAGATATCGATCTCCATCGATCTCTTTATGATATCTTTGTGTTTTCTACTTGATGTAAATTGGTTTGAAGAGCGAATTTTATCCTCCACAAGGGCGAAATATTTAGGCTATGTTTGAGATTGCGCTGCCAGAGAAAGTGAAACTAAAAATCACCCGCGCGTGTGAAACGCGCTTTACAACTAAACTTGACGCGCCCTATGTCTATATAACAAGCACAAACTGTGTTAAAAAGAATTTGACATGCAAGTACAAGTAGGCCATCTGTCCTACAGCGTTTTTCTACTTTACCACAGTAAAGAATACGAATATAATAGGCCTAATTAAAAGCGAACCAAGAAACGTTTATAATACCTTTAGAAAATGGGTGAGACGTGACGTGAGTGAAGATTTGGGAAAAGAAACCAGAGATTCCATGCAGGGATGTAGTGTTGTTTTTGGCAGCCTGTTTTAATTTTAGTTTTAGTCTAGTCTTTGTGTCAGGCTGTCATTTTAGTTTTTATTAGTTTTAGTCACATTCATACTCTTTTTAGTCTAGTCTAGTTTTAGTCGACGATAACTGATGACATTTTAGTCTAGTTTTAGTCAACGAAAACTGATGACATTTTAGTCTAGTTTTAGTCGACGAAAACTGATGACATTTTAGTCTAGTTTTAGTCAATGAAAATTGTATTTTAGTCTCTTTTTAGTAATGTGATTCTATTTAACCCAGTCAATATAGAATTTCAAACAAGGCTATCTTATTATAGGCTATTTAGTAGGCCTATATTTAGGGCTGTGACGGTGGCAGGTTTTTTTTTTTACCACCGCGGTAATGGACCAACTACCGGCGGTGGTTGGGGGGTTATTTTTAAAAAAACTCGTTTTATATTTCTACACAAACCGGCGGTGGTTGGGCGCTTTGAGAGGGATGTGGGACGCAGGAAAACACGAAGATATCGATCTCCATCGATCTCTTTATGATATCTTTGTGTTTTCTACTTGATGTAAATTGGTTTGAAGAGCGAATTTTATCCTCCACAAGGGCGAAATATTTAGGCTATGTTTGAGATTGCGCTGCCAGAGAAAGTGAAACTAAAAATCACCCGCGCGTGTGAAACGCGCTTTACAACTAAACTTGACGCGCCCTATGTCTAATATAAGAAGCACAAACTGTGTTAAAAAGAATTTGACATGCAAGTACAAATGTAGGCCATCTGTCCTACAGCGTTTTTCTACTTTACCACAGTAAAGAATACGAATATAATAGGCCTAATTAAAAGCGAACCAAGAAACGTTTATAATACCTTTAGAAAATGGGTGAGACGTGACGTGAGTGAAGATTTGGGAAAAGAAACAAGAGATTCCATGCAGGGATGAGTCACGATTTTTGGATATTCGATTAGTTTATTTAATTATAGGATATCGAATAGGTTGTGCGATTATTCTCTAAAATAAAATCTCCATGTTCTGGTGCTGATGCGGTGACGTGTTCATGTAACCAGAGATGCTGCCAATAACATGCAGCTGTCACAAAGAACCGGCAAAAGTAATGATTATGAATGTGTCAAATACATCAATGAGACATTTTAATAGAATAACTAATGGAGTAATATATTGTTAAATTCGCTGATAATCGGGTGACCAGTCTGACCAGATCGCAATCCAGAATTTAAAGCCGACAAAGCTATGGGTTCACGCACAACTCTCTCATTCGTCGTGACGTTATAACATTTCGTCTCGTCTCGTTTTGGTCAACGAAAATGAAGAGACATTTTAGCATAGTTTTTATTTTTTTAAACCACATTTAGTCTCGTTTTTATTCGTCAACGATATTGCATTATACATGTATTTTAGTCATCGTCACATGACCATGCATTTACGTCTAGTCTCGTCTCGTTTTCGTCAGGTGATAACGGTTCGTTGACGACAATATTTCGTCATAATTTTCGTTGACGAAAGCAACACTACTCTGCTGAAAACGGCCTATTGGATGATATAGCTATGCTGCATTACAGTGTTGATTGAAGGTGAACATGTTTAAATGTGTCTTTATATTAGTTCATAATGTGTATTTTTCTTTAAAAATGCATGTGTGTTGTCTAAAATGGGTAAAACACACAGAAATGTCTTGTTTGAATATGCGTTCCTGGTCAAGAGCTTTCCAAGTTCATAAACCAGTGATCACTGGTGCAAAATGGAAATCAGAGTGCCCAAGATAAAGAAGTATAATGGGAAAAAAAGTTTTAAACACATACAGTATGCCAAGTTCTTAGATATATATAGGCTACTGTATGTAATCTTTGTATCCATGTTGATTTAATTTTAAATTTTTTTAGTTTATTATTGCAAGGACAATGCATATTAACATGACAAGTCAAAATATGCCAGAGTTAGCCAAAAGGCTAGTTTTCATCTGCAGTCCTAGGCCAGATGTACAACAGGCAACCTAAAAAAACAATGCAAATACAACAATTTAATCAAAACATAACAAAATATAACATAATACAACAAACCCTACAATTTCCAAAAACAACAGAGAAAAAAAATATAAAAATAATAATAAAAAAAAAAATAATAAAAAAAAATAAAAAATATTTTTTTTTTTAAAAATTAATGTTGACATATTTGCATACTAAAAAGCCAAGTTTTAAAAGAAGAACGAAATTCATTATAACTATTTAATTCTCTAACTGACGTTGGGATGTCATTCCATTCTTTCGAGGCTTTAATCGAGAAGGCAGACTGACTAAAAGCAGTTTTCCTGAAATTAATAACACAGTCCCTTCTAGATGTTCCTCTAGTGACACGATTGTTTTCTGATCGTAAACTCAGAAACTCACTAAGAGGTGGTGGGGCCAGGCCATTGAGAATTTTATAAGCTAAACAGCCATTTGAAAACTTAACCAAGTTTTCCCAACTCAACAGATTATATTTTGATAAAATCTTACAATGATGAAAGTGACGTGGTTTCTTATCAAAAATTTTTAACGTTTGTTTAAATAAAGTCTGTATTGGGAGCAAGGCGGAGTGGTTGGCCTGAGACCAAGTAGTTAGTAAATAATTCATATGCGAAAATATCATAGAGTGCATAAACATTTTGGCAGCTTGGGTAGACATTGAATTCCTGATATATCGAAAATTAGATAAATAAAATTTTATTTTCTTAACAGTATTTGAAATCTGAGAATTAAACTTAAGTTTGGAGTCAATGATAATACCAAGATATTTCAATTCTGAGACAATTTGAATTTTTTCACCGGTAATAAAAATATCCGGATCAACTGCAGAGTTGGTAGTTTTACTAAAAAACATACCAACTGTTTTGGAAAGATTTAACTGCAGGCTACAGTGATTTAACCATTCACTAATTTTAACCATAGCCTTCGTAAGTTTGGCTGCCACTGCTGCTTTTGATGTTCCATGTATATATAAAACAGTGTCATCTGCATACATTTGAACTCTCACTTCTGGGCACGCACTTGGCAAGTCATTAATATACATGCAAAACAAAAGGGGGCCCAGTATAGACCCTTGAGGCACTCCAGTGGACAACTGAAGAGGTTCAGAAAGATAGCTGCCAATACGTACAGTTTGTGATCGTTGAAAAAGATAAGATGCTACCCACTTTAGAGCATTATCTGAAAAATTAAAATGAGATAGTTTAGACAGTAAAATATTGTGATTAACAGTGTCAAAGGCTTTCCTAAGATCTAAAAAAATAGCTCCAACAACCTTGTTCCTATCAAACAATGATTTAATATTTTCGATAAAAAAACAGTTTGCTGTCTCAGTGGAGTGATTTGTCCTAAATCCAAATTGTAATGGATGAAGGGAAAAAACTGAGTTATTCAAGTGATTCCTAATCTGTTGAGACACCCATTTTTCTAAAACCTTAGATATAACTGGCAAAATGCTAATAGGTCTATAATTGGAAATAATTTGTCTGTCTCCTGATTTAAATAAAGGGGAAACAATAGATAATTTCCAAGCATTTGGGAATTCCCCCAGAGAAATCGATTGATTAATAATTTTTGTGATGGGGATAAGCAAGGACGAGCCTAATTCTTTCAACATTGTATTATCCATACCAAAGACGTCTTTCGCTTTAGAAGTATTAAGTGAACTGATTACGGATTCTATATTTCTTTCAGAAGCGCTGGAAAACACAAGGCTGTGTTCTGACGACAAGATAGGGCACTTACTAATATCTACGTGTGAGAAACCCTGTGCAATAGATGCAACTGAGTCTACAAAATAGTTGTTAAAAGCTGTAGCAACAATAGTTGGATCAGAAATACTTTTCCCATCCAACACAAGATCAACAGATTTTCTGTCTTTATGTTCCTGCCCCAGCAATTTGTTTAATTGATCCCAAATCAATTTTGAATTGCCCCCTGTATTGTTTATAATGGTTAGAAAAAAGTCAGCCCTTGACTTTCTTAACTGAGATGTAACTTTATTCCTCAGCATTGCAAAACGGTGTTTATCAGTACTTAATTTTGAATTGTTAGCCTTTTTTTTTGTACATCTTTTTGTACATCTTTCCCAGCTAGCAAATCACTCCAGTTAAACCTGTTTATTTTATCTATAAACTGATCCCGTACTTTGTTGGGTATTCTAGATACTTCTTTCTCCTTAACAGTTGAAACACAAAACCTTCTGCTAGTTAACTTTCTTGTCACCAGAACTAAATTATGGTCCGATAGTCCAGTGATCATATTAAAGGATTTTGTAATTCTTTCTGGTTTATTGCAAAAGATTAAATCAATTTGCGTTTCAGTATTATGAGTTTTTCTTGTTGGACCCTTGACTACCTGTGTTAAATCAAAATTATCACATATTTGTTTAAGATTTTTCCTGGCTACTCTGTCTTCCCAATTAACATTAAAATCCCCCATTATTAATACCTCTTTTTCAAAGTTGCATCTAAGAAGCATACTACGAAAATTTTCACAAAAATCTACCTTGGCAGAGGGAGGGCGATACATTACAATCAAACTAAAAAACATTTGTGGCGATACTATAATTTTCAATCCAATACATTCAAAGTCACTATTTGACAAGTTAATTTCCTCACATTGAATACTATTTTTTATATACACCAAAACACCACCACCTTTAGATCTCACTCTATCATTTCTATAAATTTGATAACCTGGTATGGTGATGGCTGCATAACTTAGGTAAAGTTGGTTTTATATTCGCATATTCGCACATTCGCGGACTTTCGCGTTCAATAACTCGTGAACTAAACGTTGTTGCTACACAAAACACCTATCACATATAACTACAGATTAAACACCAGAAGCTACAACATAATTTTCCTCAAAACGATCTTTCCTTCGCACTGGACAAAATACATTGATCTCTATGCGCAGGCTGCTAAGAAGGGACCATCTGCAAAGTGCAAACCCGAAGGAAAGCTCGTTTTGAGGAAGATTTAAATTTATAAAACAATGATTTGTGTAGTAACAATATTCAGCTCACGAGATATTGAACGCGGAACTCCGCGAATATGCGAATATAAAATCAACTTTACCCAAGTTGCTGACTTGATCATGTAGGACCTTCAGGGCCACATACGTGGACAGCACCATGAACATAGTCAAGTAAAAAAATAAATAAATAAAGTTGCCAACCAGGGTAGAAATAGTTTCAGGTTTGATATTTGCTGCATATTGCTTTAGTGTACTTGTTGACTTGTAGACTGCTTTTGTGTAGGCTACTGTACACAGTACGCAAATGTTTTATGTAAAAGTTACAGTAATTCACCAAAGGGATTTTTTTCATGTTCCAAAGGTTGTAGTATGGTCCTACTGACCAGACTGACTTACTACATGTGAAATTTTGACAATACCTCCCTTACTGTACGTTCAGTATACAAATATTAATAAAAAAAAATTACAGCAATTCACCTAAAGTATTTTTTCCTGTTCCAAAGGCTGTAGTGCTTTCCTAGTGACCACACTGACTTACTACAGGTGGAATTTTGACAATACCTCCCTTACTGTACGTACAATAATCAAATATGTTTAAGAAAAAATTACAGTAATTCCCTTAAAGTATTTTTTCATGTTCCAAAGGCTGTAGTGCTTTCCTAGTGACCACACTGACTTACTACAGGTGGAATTTTGACAATACCTCCCTTACTGTACGTTCAATAAACAAATAAGTTTAAGAAAAAATTACAGTAATTCACCTAAAGTATTTTTCCCTGTTCCAAAGGAAGTAGCCTAGTGCTTTCCTAGTGACCACACTGACTTACTACAGGTGGAATTTTGACAATACCTCATTTACTGTACGTACAAAAAACAAATAAGTTTAAGAAAAAATTACAGTAATTCACCTAAAGTATTTTTCCGTGTTCCAAAGGCTGCGGTGCTTTCCTAGTGACCACACTGACTTACTACAGGTGGAATTTTGACAATACCTCTCTTACTGTACGTACAATAAACAAATACGTTTAAGAAAAAATTACAGTAATTCACCTATAGTATTTTTTCATGTTCCAAAGGCTGTAGTGCTTTCCTAGTGATCAGACTGACAGGCAGGTGGAATTTTGACAATACCTCCTTTATAAACAAATAAGTTTAAGAATAAATTACAGTAATTCCCCTAAAGTATTTTTTCCTGTTCCAAAGGCTGTAGTGCTTTCCTAGTGACCACACTGACTTACTACAGGTGGAATTTTGACAATACCTCCCTTACTGTACGTTCAGTATACAAATATTAATTTTAAAAAATTACAGTAATTCACCTATAATATTTTTTATATATTCCAAAGGTTGTAGTTCTTTCATAGTGATCAGACTGACTTACTACATGTTAAATACTGCCAATACCTACCTTACTGTAAGTATAGTACAAACATATTATTATTAAAAAGTTATTGTAATTTCTCCTTTTTTCATGTTCCAATGGTTATAGTATGTTCCCAGTGATCACTCTACTCAATTAACTTTGATAAATGTATTAGGTAAAAGTATGTATTAGAACTGCTGTTCCTTGTACAACACAATTATTTCATTGATTAAAAAAAGCAGATATTTTAGGTTAATCATATTTTCAACGTTATAAATAAGCAACACCCTTATTGTAATTATTCAAGTTAAGTTTTTGTTATGAAGTCCTGAAGAAGTGGATTCTGGAACACACTGCTGCTTCAATGTATATCTAATGAGTGATTATAATCAAGGTATTAATCAATAGTTTTTCTTCTAAATATCAAATGAGTTGAATGACTTCTCTAGGCTTATGATATTTTACTTTGTTATAGAAATTATCAGTGTGATTATTGAAAATGTTATTTCATGCATTCTTTAAATGTCTGTATTTGATATCTGAGGTGTAACGTAAGGGTCTGGCCCATGCCAGGAATGCAGTAACAGTGCTTGCTCATTTAGCCTGGCTTCCAGAGATGAAATATGGACTTCTTTAACAGGTGTCACTACATCCATCTGCTTTTCTAGGCTACCCTGATAGCAATGGTCTCAGGAGTCATTGAAACCTATAGTTGAGAGACCATTTCTTAGTTAAATTCTTTACTTTACAGTTAGATTTAAAGTATCCTCTCCTTGAGAGAAATAACATGTTATATTAATGTTTTGAGAAGACTCTCCTCCTCACCAAATCCAATCTTGAAGAAACTGTGTCTGTGTGTGTGTTAGTATTCTTGGTTACATGTTAAGGAACAAGTGGAAATATAGCTGCAAGCAGTGATACGGGGCCAAGCCCCTGAAGCAGCAGCAAGAGCAAGAATAGTAAAAACAGTAAAAACAGCAGAAATTGAAGAAAAAAGAGCTGGTTTAGAAGTACAGCTGAAAATGAACTCAAAATGAACAGAAGTTCAGATGAGAATGAACATATGAACAAGACATACATTAATCCAAGAGGAAGAAAGATTAGTGCAACGTTGAATAATAAAGGAATCGACATGACACACAATTTTTTTAAATCATCCCATGCGGGGCTCGAACCCATTATCTCTGGGTCAGATACCTGTCACTCATATCATTGCGCCACTGGGAAGTTGTGTTTTTGGCAAGATGAAGAAGGTCCAATAGTTGAAGTGAGAAGCAATTCAAAATGAATAATTTTTGTATAAATTCGCTGCATGTTGTATTTATCAAGTTCGTTCACATATAGACAACATGTCTGGAACAGAAGCTACTTTTCCACCACTTAAGGCCACAATACCTCTTGCGGTCTGGGAATGTGCCACACAGGATTCAAATAACAACCGGAATGGTTCAGGGTTTGCGGCATGTGGTTTAGCAGCTTGCGCCACTCAGATGACGCTGGCTTACCAAGCTGCCGAGGAGAGGCTTAAGTGTAAGAATGAGCACACAAAGGCATGTTAACCAGATTAGTTAAGTTAGCAAGATAAGTTAGCTTAATGCTAATGTAGTTTATGGTTAGCCTGATAGCTAAAGAGCCACATTAGAAAGAATGGCATCAGGTTAGCATGCTAACCAATTAGCATGCAAAGCTAACTACCATAAGACAACAAATACAGGTCAAATTTGGAGAAAAGTATATCAGGAACGGTAGCAAAAATAAAAAATCTGTTCAGTCACTTCTGTGTGGCTCGGTCCAAAGATCATCTGAGCCAATTTTTGTAAAAATTGAACAAAATTTGAATGAGGAGTAGCACAAAAAAATTGAACACTGTACTTTTCAAAATGGCCACTACTGTAATGGGCAGAGTCTTAATGCAAGATATTGATTGTGATCACCATGAGTGGAATCAGGTGTACTAAGTTTAATTTTACATCTATTTACATTCACATCTACACTCACCTAAAGGATTATTAGGAACACCATACTAATACTGTGTTTGACCCCCTCTCGCCTTTAGAACTGCCTTAAATTCTACGTGGCATTGATTCAACAAGGTGCTGAAAGCATTCTTTAGAAATGTTGGCCCATATTGATAGGATAGCATCTTGCAGTTGATGGAGATTTGTGGGATGCACATCCAGGGCACGAAGCTCCCGTTCCACCACATCCCAAAGATGCTCTATTGGGTTGAGATCTGGTGACTGTGGGGGCCATTTTAGTACAGTGAACTCATTGTCATGTTCAAGAAACCAATTTAAAATGATTCGAGCTTTGTAACATGGTGCATTATCCTGCTGGAAGTAGCCATCAGAGGATGGGTACATGGTGGTCATAAAGGGATGGACATGATCAGAAACAATGCTCAGGTAGGCCGTGGCATTTAAACTATGCCCAATTGGCACTAAGGGGCCTAAAGTGTGCCAAGAAAACATCCCCCACACCATTACACCACCACCACCAGCCTGCACAGTGGTAACAAGGCATGATGGATCCATGTTCTCATTCTGTTTACGCCAAATTCTGACTCTACCATCTGAATGTCTCAACAGAAATCGAGACTCATCAGACCAGGCAACATTTTTCCAGTCTTCAACTGTCCAATTTTGGTGAGCTCGTGCAAATTGTAGCCTCTTTTTCCTATTTGTAGTGGAGATGAGTGGTACCCGGTGGGGTCTTCTGCTGTTGTAGCCCATCCGCCTCAAGGTTGTGCGTGTTGTGGCTTCACAAATGCTTTGCTGCATACCTCAGTTGTAACGAGTGGTTATTTCAGTCAAAGTTGCTCTTCTATCAGCTTGAATCAGTCGGCCCATTCTCCTCTGACCTCTAGCATCAACAAGGCATTTTCGCCCACAGGACTGCCGCATACTGGATGTTTTTCCCTTTTCACACCATTCTTTGTAAACCCTAGAAATGGTTGTGTGTGAATATCCCAGTAACTGAGCAGATTGTGAAATACTCCGACCGGCCCGTCTGGCACCAACAACCATGCCAACCATGCTCAAAATTGCTTAAATCACCTTTCTTTCCCATTCTGACATTCAGTGTGGAGTTCAGGAGATTGTCTTGACCAGGACCACACCCCTAAATGCATTGAAGCAACTGCCATGTGATTGGTTGATTAGATAATTGCATTAATGAGAAATTGAACAGATGTTCCTACACTGTAAAAAATGTTCGTAATTTTAACAGTAAAAAACTGTAAAAAGCAACGGAAAAAAAATGTTAATTCCTTAACGGTATGTACCCTTACTATATACAGTGAAAAACTGTAATAGCTCTCACGGGACATTTCATGTAATTTTACATTAATATACTGTTAAATGTACGGATTTTGGAAGTACACTGTAAAAAAAAAAACTTACCGTTGCATTTACCGTACCTTACCGTAAAAAATACGGTAGCAAATGTTTACTAATTTTACAAAGTTTTACATCATCGAACTAAAAATTACGGTGAAAAACTGCCAGCTGGTTGCCAGTACTTTACGGCATTGAACTAAAGTTTACGGTAAAAAACTGGCAGCTGGTTGAAAGCGATTTACCGTAAAAAAGATGGTAGTAATATTTTAGGTTTTATGGCATTGAACATTGAACTGAACTTTTATATAAAAAATAAAAAATAAAAACCTGCCAGCTGTGGTTTCCTGTAATCTAATTATTGAGAATTACCAGAGGTTTAGACGTTGATGTTCTATTGAAAATAATAAAGTTTTAAGTTACCATCATGGAGATGAGTGTTTGCTTTTGTTGGGCTCTTGACCCTTGACTTTTTAACTTTAGATTTTCTCTGCCTGCTGTAACTCTGTGTTTATAAGACATGTTGATTATGGCTAGGAAATCAGAGAGAAAATGAATCATGTGATGGCGGTTGTGTATCAGTGATGGCAATCACCATGTTTGATTCACTGATCTCTTATCTGTAATTATATGTGTTATTAATTTTACATTATTGATTGTAGTAGCCCTATGATTCTACAGCATGTGATCCATCATTGCTGTGATAATCAGACATTTTTTTAAAACATTGTGTACAATAACAGTTTGAACTGCTGTATCTTTCAGACACACACACAGACATCAAGAATCAGCATATGAATCTCAACAATGGTGATGATAAAAGTGCAGCGCACTTGATGGAGCCTCCAATCAAAACTCATCAGTATCTCCCAGCATGCATTGCAGCAGGAATACATTATGCTGAATTGCCTTAGTATTTTCTTTTATTATTATATCTGCTTTTATTTTTGATGTTGTTTTTGTTGCAGCTTTTTAGTAGCTTGTTTTGTGATGTTCAGAGTTTTATCTGATTATTGTGTTGATTGTCACCGTTGTTGAGATTCATACGCTGATTCTTGATGTCTGTGTTGGTTTAAATTGAGCAGTAGTTTAAAACTTTTTTTCTACACCATGTATTTTTAAAGTTCTTCAGATTACCAGTTGCTCACTTACAGAGATATTATACTCAATAATATGAAATATTTATTTTTAATATTATAATTAATATTATCACTTCGCTCATAAAGTGAGAAATAAGACTCTTTATGAGATCAGTGATTCAGGCCACAATATGACGATTATCTCATCATTAACCTGCCATCATTACCTGGTCACATTTTCTCTCTGATTTTCATGCCATAACGTTTGTGTTATATAACCACACAGTTAAGGCAGTCAGAGTAAATCTAAAGTTAAAAAGTCAAGGGTCAAGAGCCCAACTAAAGCAAACACTCATCTCCATGATGGTAACTTCAAACTTTATTATTTTCAATAAAACATCAACGTCTAAACCTCTGGTAATTCTCAATAATTAGATTACAGGAAACCACAGCTGGCAGGTTTTTATTTTTTATATAAAAGTTCAGTTCAATGTTCAATGCAATAAAACCTAAAATATTACTACCGTATTTTTTACGGTAAAGCACTTGCAAGCTGCTAGTTTTTTACCGTAAACTTTAGTTCAGTGCCGTAAAAGCAAAAACAAATTCTACCGTATTTTTTACGGTAAAGTACTGGCAACCACAGCTGCCAGTTTTTTTCCGTAATATTTAGATCACTGCCGTAAAACCTAAAATATTACTACCATATTTTTTACGGTAAATCGCTTTCAACCAGCTGCCAGTTTTTTACCGTAAACTTTAGTTCAATGCCGTAAAACATAAATATTTATACCGTATTTTTTACGGTAAAGTACTGGCAACCAGCTGACAGTTTTTTCACCGTAATTTTTAGTTCGATGATGTAAAATTTTGTAAAATTAGTAAACATTTGCTACCATATTTTTTACGGTAAATGCAACGGTAAGTTTTTTTTTTTACAGTGTACTTCCAAAATCCGTACATTTAACGGTATATTAATGTAAAATTACATGAAATGTCCTGTGAGAGCTATTACAGTTTTTCCACTCTATATAGAAAGGGTACATACCGTTAAGGAATTAACTTTTTTTTTCGTTGCTTTTTTACAGTTTTTTACTGTTAAAATTACGAACATTTTTTACAGTGTAGCTTGTCTGGTGATAGTCCAATGCAGCATACATTGGGTACCATCTTTGGCACTGTTCACATTGGTAAACATGACAAGGATTAATTATGTAACAAACCACTAACAGTTATAGTTATGTGTGTTAACCAATTACATAATGCAATTGTCACGCTGCGGCAAGGATGAAGCAGAGAGAGAATCCATATGCAAGCATACTTTTAATAAAACAAACAGGTAATCCAGGCGGAACACGGAACTCAGGACATGAACAGGTAACAGCTACATTAAACAACGACCGACAACCAACAACTGAAGCACAGAGGTTTAAATACACAGACAAACAAGCTAAACAAGATAACAAGGGGGTGTGGCTAATTAGAAACACCTGGGAGAACTAATAAACAAGAAAAACTACAAAGGACTACAAAACATGACACAGAACAGGAAATAACAAAAGTGCACACAAGACAAGGGAAACACAGGACAGGAAACATTACATAGCCCCCCACCTAAGGAGTGGATTCCAGACACTCCGAAGAGAAAAAAAAAAAAAAAAAAAAAAAAAAAGGGTCCAGGAGGGTGGTGGGTCTGATCCGGGGGCGGGACGGGGCGCTAGGCCCGTGGAGCGGAAGAGGGCCTGAAGACTCCGGCAGGGCAGGCGGCCAGGGCGGAGCAGGCTGTGCAGGCGGCCAGGGCGGAGCAGGCTGTGCAGGCGGCCAGGGCGGAGGCAACCCTTCAGGCGGCCAGGGAGGAGACGACCCTTCAGGCGACCATGGCACAGGAACAGACACCGGCTCAGAGGAGACCATCTTGTCCGAAGACACCGGCGTGGAGTCAGCCATCTTGTCCGAAGACCCCTCGGGCGGCCACGGTGGCGAAGACCCCTCGGGCGGCCACGGCGGTGAAGACCCTTCGGGCGGCCACGGCGGTGAAGACCCTTCGGGCGGCCACGGCGGAGAAGACCCTTCGGGCGGCCACGGCGGAGAAGACCCTTCGGGCGGCCACGGCGGAGAAGACCCTTCGGGTGGCCACGGCGGAGAAGACCCTTCGGGCGGCCACGGCGGTGAAGACCCTTCGGGCGGCCACGGCGGAGAAGACCCCTCGGGCGGCCAGGGCTGAGACGACCCTTTGGGCGGCCAGGGTGGAGACGACCCTTTGGGCGGCCAGGGCGGAGACGACCCTTCGGGCGGCCAGGGCGGAGATGACCCTTTGGGCGGCCAGGGCGGAGACGACCCTTCGGGCGGCCAGGGTGGAGACGACCCTTCGGGCGGCCAGGGCGGAACAGGAGACCACCCCTCTGGCGGTCCTGGTGGATCGGGCTGGTCCGGAGGTGTATTGCCCCCCCCCAAAATTTTCTTGGGGAGGCTCCCCGGTAAAGAGTCCTGGACCAGCGATGAAGAGGGCTTTGAGCTGGGCAGGACCAGCGGCGAAGAGGGCTTTGAGCTGGGCAGGACCAGCGGCGAAGAGGGCTTTGAACTGGGCAGGACCAGCGGCGAAGAGGGCTTTGAGCTGGGCAGGACCAGCGGCGAAGAGGGCTCTGAGCTGGGCAGGACCAGCGGCGAAGAGGGCTCTGAGCTGGGCAGGACCAGCGGCGAAGAGGGCTCTGAGCTGGGCAGGACCAGCGGCGAAGAGGGCTCTGAGCTGGGCAGGACCAGCGGCGAAGAGGGCTCTAAACTGGACGGAACCAGCGGTGAAGGGGACTCTGAACTGGGCGGGACCAGCGGTGAAGGAGACTCTAAGCAGGGCGGGATCAGCGGTGAAGGAGACTCTGAGCTGGGCGGGACCAGCGGTGAAGGAGACTCTGAGCTGGGCGGGACCAGCGGTGAAGGAGACTCTGAGCTGGGCGGGACCAGCGGCGAAGGAGACTCTGGGCTGACGTGAAGTGCAGGCTTGGCTGGACTGGCGTGAAGCTCTGGATCAGCAGAAGCGACGTGAACAGTCTCTGGATCAGCAGAAGCAACGTGAACAGTCTCTGGATCAGCAGAAGCGACGTGAACAGTCTCTGGATCAGCAGAAGCGACGTGAACAGTCTCTGGATCAGCAGAAGCGACGTGAACAGTCTCTGGATCAGCAGAAGCGACGTGAACAGTCTCTGGATCAGCAGAAGTGCGCTCTGAGCTTGACGGGACCAGCGGCGGCGAAGATGCGGCTGAACTGGACGGGACGTGAAGATCAGGTGTTGACCTTGCGTGCCATGGGAGGAAGCTCTTCAGACATCTGGAGAGTGCCTCTCTCCAATCCAGACCGGAGAGATCGGGGAGCTCCCTCGGGTCAACCTCCCTAGCCCCCAGCCGGTAACACACCTTAATTGCCTCGTCACCCAGAGAGCAAGAGGCAGCTAGAGGAATAAATCCCCAGGTGTACTGCATCAGATCGAGGCTATCCAGGGCCAAGGCTGCGATCTGTCCCGCAAACTCCCGGGTCAGGCTGTGAAAATCAGGCATGATGTGAAGAGACTCATTTAATGCTGCTGGATTCATCGTTTGGTCGGTCGTTCTGTAACGTTGCTGAGGAAGACAGGTGAAGACGAGGATCTAACCGCAGGGTATTTTAATAAAGTAATAAGAAACATGGAACACAAAACTCAAAGGAACAAAACCAGGGAATCACAGAGGCAACCATTACATGTACAACAACTGACAAAGTAACAAGTGAAACACAAGGGCTATAAATACACTGGGACCAACAAGCTAAACAAGATAACAAGGGGGTGTGGCTAATTAGAAACACCTGGGAAGACTAATAAACTAGAAAACTACAGAGAACTACAAAACATGGCACAGAACAGGAAATAAGTCCACACAAGACAAGGGGAACACAAGACAGGAATCATGACAGCAATGAATAAATATTAAATAACATGTTCAATTGCTTAAATATTTTTGTTTACCCAAAGTAGTCCTGACTGAAAACATTTGAAAAAATTGTATTCAAACACACACATTTGTTTTACTTAAACTTTTACGTCACTTCACTAAAAGAAAATATAGTAAAGTAAAAAGTACTTGACAAAACAATCAGTTAAAGGGTTTATGATAATATAAGAACAACTTAAACCAAGAGAGGATCAACAACAGCAAAATTTTGAAGAGGTGATATTGAAATATTACTCTAACCACGAGGAATTAATTACAACTTTTATGTATAATCCCAGTGGAAAAATTAGAAAGATAATAGAAACAATAAAGATAATAAAACAGTGCACTGTACAGTATCTTGAATGCCTCCATGATCTTGCTGTTCATTATCTGTCAGATTTGCTGCACCAATGCGTACAGGTTCAGTCACTACTGTTAATAATAATGTAGCCCCTATTAATGTACTACAACCTTAAACAAACAAAACCCCTTTTAGTGAATTACAGTTATTATATATATTATTATGTAAAACAGTATTATTAGATATTGTCAAAATTTCACCTGTAGTAAGTCTGTGTGGTCACTAGGAAAGCACTACAATCTTTGGAATATATAAAAAAAACACTATAGGTGAATTACAGTTTATTACATAAACATATGTAATAAACACATGTAATAATGTTTATTACATAAAAATATTTGATAATTGTACATTAAAGGAGGTTGTCAAAATTTCACCTGTAGTAAGTCAGTGTGGTCACTAGGAAAACACTACAGCCTTTGGAACATGAAAAAATACTTTAGGGGAATTACTGTAATTTTTTCTTAAACTTATTTGTTTATTGTACGTACAGTAAAGGAGATATTGTCAAAATTTCACATGTAGTAAGTCAGTCTGGTCACTAGGAAAGTACTGCACCCTTTGGAAAGCGGAAAAATAGTTATGGTCAATTACAGTAAATTTTCCATAAACCTATTTGATAATAGTATATACAGTAAGAGAGTTATTGTCAAAATTTCACCTGTAGTACTTCAGTCAGGTCACTAGGAAAGTACTACACCCTTTGAAACATGAAAAGAATACTTTAGGGGAATTACAGTAATTTTTTCATAAACATAATTGACAATAGTACGTACAGTATGCGAGTTATTGTGGAAATTTCACCTGTAGTAAGTCAGTCAGGTCACTAGGAAAGTACTACACCCTTTGGAATGCAGAAAAATACTTTAGGTGAATTACAGTAATTTTTTCATAAACATAATTGACAATAGTACGTACAGTATGCGAGTTATTGTGGAAATTTCACCTGTAGTAAGTCAGTCAGGTCACTAGGAAAGTACTACACCCTTTGGAATGCAGAAAAATACTTTAGGTGAATTACAGTAATTTTTCATAAACATATTTGACAATAGTACATACAGTATGCAAGTTATTGTGGAAATTTCACCTGTAGTAAGTCAGTCAGGTCACTAGGAAAGTACTACACCCTTTGGAATGCGGAAACATAGTTACGGTCATCTACAGTTAATTTTTCATAAACATATTTGACAATGGCACGTACAGTATGCGAGTTATTGTGGAAATTTCACCTGTAGTAAGTCAGTCAGGTCACTAGGAAAGTACTACACCCTTTGGAATGCGGAAACATAGTTACGGTCATCTACAGTTAATTTTTCATAAACATATTTGACAATGGCACGTACAGTATGCGAGTTATTGTGGAAATTTCACCTGTAGTACTTCAGTCAGGTCACTAGGAAAGTACTACACCCTTTGAAACATGAAAAGAATACTTTAGGGGAATTACAGTAATTTTTTCATAAGCATAATTGACAATAGTACGTACAGTAAGGTAGATATTGTCAAAATTTCACCTAGAGTAAGTCACACTGGTCATTAGGAAAGCACTACGCCCTTTGGAACATGAAAAAATACTTTAGGTGAATTACAGTAATTTTTTCATAAACATAATTGACAATAGTACGTACAGTAAGGGAGATATTGTCAAAATTTCACCTGTAGTACTTCAGTCAGGTCACTACGAAAGTACTACACCCTTTGAAACATGAAAAGAATACTTTAGGGGAATTACAGTAATTGTTTCATAAACATAATTGACAATAGTACGTACAGTAAGGGAGATATTGTCAAAATTTCACCTGGAGTACTTCAGTCAGGTCACTAGGAAAGCACTACACCCTTTGGAACACGAAAATAATACTTTAGGGGAATTACAGTAATTTTTTCATAAACATAATTGACAATAGTACGTACAGTATGCGAGTTATTGTGGAAATTTCATCTGTAGTAAGTCAGTCAGGTCACTAGGAAAGTACTACACCCTTTGGAATGCGGAAAAATAGTTACGGTCATTTACAGTTAATTTTTCATAAACATATTTGACAATGGCACGTACAGTATGCGAGTTATTGTGGAAATTTCACCTGTAGTAAGTCAGTCAGGTCACTAGGAAAGTACTACACCCTTTGGAACGCGGAAAAATAGTTACAGTCATTTACAGTTAATTTTTCATAAACATAATTGACAATAGTACGTACAGTATGCGAGTTATTGTGGAAATTTCACCTGTAGTAAGTCAGTCAGGTCACTAGGAAAGTACTTCACCCTTTGGAACGCGGAAAAATAGTTACAGTCATTTACAGTTAATTTTTCATAAACATATTTGACAATGGCACGTACAGTATGCGAGTTATTGTGGAAATTTCACCTGTAGTAAGTCAGTCAGGTCACTAGGAAAGTACTACACCCTTTGGAACGCGGAAAAATAGTTACAGTCATTTACAGTTAATTTTTCATAAACATAATTGACAATAGTACGTACAGTATGCGAGTTATTGTGGAAATTTCACCTGTAGTAAGTCAGTCAGGTCACTAGGAAAGTACTACACCCTTTGGAACGCGGAAAAATAGTTACAGTCATTTACAGTTAATTTTTCATAAACATATTTGACAATGGCACGTACAGTATGCGAGTTATTGTGGAAATTTCACCTGTAGTAAGTCAGTCAGGTCACTAGGAAAGTACTACACCCTTTGGAACGCGGAAAAATAGTTACAGTCATTTACAGTTAATTTTTCATAAACATAATTGACAAAAGTACGTACAGTATGCGAGTTATTGTGGAAATTTCACCTGTAGTAAGTCAGTCAGGTCACTAGGAAAGTACTACACCCTTTGGAACGCGGAAAAATAGTTACAGTCATTTACAGTTAATTTTTCATAAACATATTTGACAATGGCACGTACAGTATGCAAGTTATTGTGGAAATTTCACCTGTAGTAAGTCAGTCAGGTCACTAGGAAAGTACTACACCCTTTGGAACGCGGAAAAATAGTTACAGTCATTTACAGTTAATTTTTCATAAACATATTTGACAATGGCACGTACAGTATGCGAGTTATTGTGGAAATTTCACCTGTAGTAAGTCAGTCAGGTCACTAGGAAAGTACTACACCCTTTGAATGCGGAAAAATAGTTACAGTCATTTACAGTTAATTTTTCATAAACATAATTGACAATGGCATGTACAGTATGCGAGTTATTGTGGAAATTTCACCTGTAGTAAGTCAGTCAGGTCACTAGGAAAGTACTACACCCTTTGGAACGCGGAAAAATAGTTACAGTCATTTACAGTTAATTTTTCATAAACATAATTGACAATAGTACGTACAGTATGCGAGTTATTGTGGAAATTTCACCTGTAGTAAGTCAGTCAGGTCACTAGGAAAGTACTACACCCTTTGGAACAGGGAAAAATACTTTAGGGGAATTACAGTAATTTTTTCATAAACATATTTGACAATAGTACGTACAGTATGCGAGTTATTATGGAAATTTCACCTGTAGTAAGTCAGTCAGGTCACTAGGAAAGTACTACACCCTTTGGAACGCGGAAAAATAGTTACAGTCATTTACAGTTAATTTTTCATAAACATATTTGACAATGGCACGTACAGTATGCGAGTTATTGTGGAAATTTCACCTGTAGTACTTCAGTCAGGTCACTAGGAAAGTACTACACCCTTTGGAACGCGGAAAAATAGTTACAGTCATTTACAGTTAATTTTTCATAAACATATTTGACAATGGCACGTACAGTATGCGAGTTATTGTGGAAATTTCACCTGTAGTACTTCAGTCAGGTCACTAGGAAAGTACTACACCCTTTGGAACGCGGAAAAATAGTTACAGTCATTTACAGTTAATTTTTCATAAACATATTTGACAATGGCACGTACAGTATGCGAGTTATGGTGGAAATTAGGAAAGGCATTGGTAGGCATTAGGAAAGCACTACACTCTTTGGATAATAAAAAAAATCCCTTTGGTGAATTAATGTAGTTTCATTCTAAAATAGTTGTGTACTGTATGTACAGTCAGGCAGGTATTGGCAAAATCTCACATGTAGTAAGTCAATGTCTTTGCTTTAATGAGGTTGTAATTTGAGGTAGTGTATTTCTTTGTAGGGTGTGCTATGTAACTTAAAAATTATTCAATAACCATTACAGACACTTTGAAGGTATACGGTGAAACTGTACTTTGTTTATAATGGTTGCAATGTTTTTTTAAAGCAAATCATTCCTCTATAAATACATCCATGAAGTAAAGAAGTTACTGCTTTCAGCCATTACAGTAATAAATAAATGTAGATAATGTAATATTTTTTGATGGAAGGTGTGCCATAGAACCCCATAGGAGTTTTGCAAGTTTTTTAAATGTTCACCTGTTAGGGGCGCACAGTCAAAGACCCAGAACCAGATATGATGAATGAAGACCAGGAGTCAGCATTATAATAAATTAAAGAAAAGATACTGAAGAGTTTTCAGTTTCATCAGCAGATGTCAGCTTCAAGACTGACTCACACAGGAGTTCGTAGGCTGCCCTGCTTAGTTACAAAGATCACAGCAGATTTACCATTTCCAAGGGCATTGATTACATCATTGCTTACAGGTTAGCTACTTCTGATTGGCTAAGTACACATAAAATCTAAACAATTTTCCACACATATACAGATAAACTGAAGCATTTCTCCATCGATTATGCAGCTGAAACTCGGACCCTGAAGTTAGGCACGTCGTGATCTTCCAGGTCTCAGATTTGGGTTGCTGGGCGCCAGCATGACCCGAACAACACTCTGCCAGTGGTTTCTTAACCTGTAATCAAGAAGACTAACACACACACTGACACACAGCTTTTTCAAGGTTGGATTTGGCCAGGCTCTAACTATAAACAGGAGAGTATTCTCAAAACATCAGGATTATGCGTTCTTTCTCCAAGAAGAACTACACTTTAGTCTAACTAGAAAGTAAGGCTTTAACTGAGAAAAGTTCCCTTAAACGATAGACTTCAATGACCCCTGTGACTCCCAGATGTATGTATTGACACATGTTGAAGGCCTTTCTTAACAAATCTTTCCATATTTCATTTCTGGAAGCCAGGCTAAATGAGCAAGCACTGTTACTGCATTCAAATATCAAATATAGACATTAGAGAATACATGAAAAGAATATTTCAGTAATCTTCACTGGTAACTTCTAAAACAAATTAAAATCTCAGAAGTATTAACTCATGTAATATTTAGAAAGAAAACCTTGATTATAATCACTCATTACATATACATTGAAGCAGCAGTTTATTCCAAAATCCACACCCTTCACACCCAAAATAAACATCATGTTTGCTGTCATGCTTTCTGAGTACTTGTCAATAATCTGATGGATTCAGTACCACAGTGATATTTCTGCAGGACTGTAAACATCAATCAATGCACACATGAATTGTGTTATTGTGACGTGAGAGTTTAATGTTAAACGAAGATGCTATACAACAGGAAAACATAAAAGATAGTTTAGCCATTCTTTTTATTCAATACCTGGAGAACACTGTTACACTGTAAAGTCTTTATTGCACTTAAAAACAGAAAAACAGAGGTGCATAAAACAGCAAAACATGGGCTGTAGTATGTTCTGTAGGGTCCAGATAAGACGATCCAACTTGCTTTGGAACAGTCGGCCCATGCTTGCAAAACCTATTGAAATAAATCATATGTCATTATTAAAACCAACACCAACACGGTTCTTGTTCATTTTGATTTCAAATAAATTAATATAAACAGTTGTAAAATGAAGCGATTAACTATGTTCAGGAGATTACACATGATTTTGTACTTTCTACAGTCTGGATTGTTACCAAATTACAGTTCATGTACATGTTCATTCTTTCTTATTTCCTAAACACCTTTGTTTAACACCATCATTATAATGCTGTTTTTATTGTTGCTAAAGGACATTCTATAGCATTAGAACTCATAATGTTAGAGATATTTGCTGGTACATCTGTAGTTGGCTAAAATGTAGTTGTCTGTTTGCACGCAATGAAAAAAAAATTACAACTTTTTAGACGGTCCCTATCTTGTTCACCACACTACATTGGACATTCAGTGGACATTCGCAAGTAAGTGTGCCATTAAAACAATACTTGCCCATTTTTATCGATTGTGGAAAATGTAGTAGTTGACCATCTTTGTTGTCAACATCATGTAGCTGCTTAGAATTTGCAAAAAGTAGCTTTATTGCACATACTATTGAAAAAGTGTTTAAACGCGGAAGTCCGAATGAGCGAATATAAGACCAACTTTACCAAAGTGGCTGACTAAGGTGAATTCTCATGAAGCCAAGTTTCAGACAAACATAAGAAATCCAAATTAGAGTCCATTAACAAATGTCGTATTTGTTCATTTTTAGACATGAGACTACGTACATTCAGATGACCACCAAATAAGCCCCTTGGTTTTATGCTGGGGTCCCATAATAATTTAGAATTGTTCACAGTTCTGAAGACGTTCCATTTTCTATTTTTCACTACTGCTCGGTTTGTCGTCAACTTCCTGATTTGATTTGTAGAACTTCCAATCGTAGCTAAACTACCCATATCAACATTACCTTCAGTAAAATGAGATTGTGACTGTAACAATTTTCGAATTGCCAAGTCACTGCCTGCATCATCACACCCACACGGCGATCTCCGTTGAACAGCAGGGACGCCAGCAGGGCAAACAACATCTCCCTGGCTCCCCTCCAGCACACTCCGCGAACCCCCGCAGAACATGCCATTCCTCCGGAACACACCACACTCCCCATCCAACGCAGACGCACCAACCGCCGCCACGACGCCAACCACCGGCAGATCCACAGCGTCCGCCGAAGAAACAGAAGCCGGTATGTCAGTCGGTTGCTCCAAAGCATAGCAATGTGATGATGAACATACCTGTAGGTTTCCAATGTTGCTCCTACTATACATGGATGATACATGTGGCCCCGTCCGCGTTGGTGCGCTGACTGGACCAGGGCATTGATGAATGTCGCCAAATAATAATAGACAAATTGAGATAATGAAAGCGAGGCTTTGTTGTTTGTGTGGTACAGCTTTGTGCATTCGTCCTCTTGTTTTACTGAAGAGATGTGGGTAAATAAAGGTGATAGCTAAAGCATGTCTCCCGAAACCAAAGTGATTATTTACACGGCTCGCCATCAAATGAGTTGCACAAGATAATTTTAAATCCTCATAGGGAAAAAAACTATTATTAAAACTTTGTCCAGTAAAAATGGAGCTGAAATTACTTAAAATCAGCACATAAACAAGGAGTGCCACAGCTATCCCCGGCACACCCGCCGCCATCTTGATGGCCTAGCCTACTTCAAAATTAAAGCTAAAATCATTCAAAATCATAATCAATCATTTCATATGGCTTTTATGTTCAACAAGAAGTTTGGTGTCTAAAGGTCACTAAAGAAATCCTGTTGATGTAAGAAAAAGGAAAAGAAATTAACAAAAAAAAAAAAAAGACTAACTCATGAATATCTAAAAGCTTTTTTATTTTATTAATATCTGTGAAGGGAAAATAAGAAAATACATAAATTAAAACCATAAAACTAATTTAGAAAAGTTATTTCATTTAATAAGATCCAATTAGACGAGTGGGGAGTTAGCCCTGCATTAACGGGTGGAGCCAAGACTCAGACGAGGCAACACTCCTTGCGAGAGAGAGAATTAGCTGGCGCGATCCTGAAGAGAAGAGAAGAAAAAATAGAATTAGTACGAACAGTTGTATCAGAGAAATAACAGAGAGATTTTAAAATAAAAGTGTGGATTGAACGTTATCAGTCAATGATTACGGGTGAATATTAGTGCGAATGCTACAGGGAAAATACAGGCCTAAAGTTTAAGTTTTGCCTTTCTGAAACCTTTCATGAAAAATCGAATTCTCCTATATTTTTGAAAGGAATGTCTAATTGTATTTTTGGCCTTGTCTTTTGCAAGGTTGGGTCTTTTCTTTTTCCAATCATTTTCTGAGTTGGATGCTTCACATTTCCTGGACACTGGACGATTTCTGGAGAATGTTTTGTATGTGTATTGTCCCTGCTTCACATCGGAAAAACTATTGCGAGCAGGAACTGGCGAGCCATGCCCATATAAGGACCAAGTTTTGTGGATCAAGGAATGAATGGAGTGGTAGGATTGTTCATATGTTTTTTCCTCCCTTTCTGACTGAACTGTGTTGCTCAGAACTCAATTGCGGAAGAAGGATCTCGTGCAAGCAGCATTGAACTGGGACTGAGATTTAATGACTTCCTAATTCATATCGAGACTGCTATTTCCTGACATCGCCATACTCAGAATCTAGACAGAATATGAGTCTGAAACTGCTCCATTGGGCGTGTTTCAACTGAACCAGGAAAGAAAATGCCTCTGCACTCAATTGGATAGACCAACAACCAATCAGAGCAATATGTTCTTCATTCATCTGAATGCGCGTGTTATACTGGGGCAGTTTTCCTGCTATCCTGGCAAGGAACTGCAAAGGGGCATGAAATAAACAACATATTTGTAATATTAGTAAGCGTTATTTTACAACTTCCAAAAAAGTTAAATATGACATATATTTCTAAAGTAAACAAAAAAGTCAATGTTTCACTAGTTACAAATCTTCAACAAGCCAAAATACAATAACAGCAACTTGACTAATCATTGTTCCTCACCTCCTCTTCCTCCATCTCCTTCAGGATGGTTGCCAGATCTTTGCCCTGTAGTTCCTACTTCAGCAGCATTAGTTTCTGCTCAACCTCAGACATCAGATGCAGTGTTTGTTCTTCTGAGTCTGAAGGCAGCTGTGGTGTCGGACCCTTCATCTGCCAGAGACCAAGAGGAATGCTCAGACATTTCATGCATGCATCGTTTGAATGTAAAAACGTTTCCTTAATCACTAACTACAGAGAAAACATCCCTGGACACATTTTAATGAATTTTTCTTATGCAGTTTCTACTCAATTTTACTAAAAAAACCCACAACATTCTAATACACTACCTACGCTATGTATCAGTCTCTGATGCACGTTGACTGAATAAAGTTGACATTTTGTTTTTTTGACGCACAAAAAGTTGTTTGGCTCGAGCTCATGGTGCAAAGGACCCTAGGTTGAATTTACTCTGAACCATCCCTTTAAAAAAGTTCAGTTAAAGGTGCCTTGTGTAATGCCCGCCAAAAAATCAATTCATACTCCACATTCCATACCAGATGGGGGCAGTATACCCCCAGAAAGTGAGTTGGTCTACTCTAGAGTAACAACCGAGAAACGGCATAGTCTCTATGCTCCGCCCCTACCTTCACAATGACCCTAGAGCCATAGCCGAAGCCGAGCCAACTCCTAATAGAGGACGTTTTGACTCCAGCATTTTCACATTTAGCACCAAAACTCTGGAATAGCCTTCCTGATACTGTTCGTTGCTCAGATTCGCTCTCCCAGTTTAAAACTAGATTAAAGACGCATCTCTTCAGCCAGGCATTCATATAATATTTTAATCTTACAGTTAAATCCGACCTCTAGTTCATAAACGCCAGAGGAGAACTGGCCCCCGACTGAGCCCGGGTTCTCCCAAGGTTTTTTTTTCTCCATTAGGTCACCTAATGGAGTTTTTCGGTTCCTTGCCACTGTTGCCTTTGGCTTGCTCAGTTGGGGATACTTAATTTGATTAATCGATTCAACAGTGCTATTGATCTGCATTACCAAACGTGGATGTTTTACACCAGAAACAAACACTGATGTACTATTTTATTTAATACTGTGAAGCTGCTTTGATACAATCTGTATTGTGAAAAGCGCTATATAAATAAAGTTGACTTGACTTGACTTGACTCCAGAGGAACGTTGGTTGATGTCAAGTGATTTTGAAATATGACATCTTCAAGCTACTCCCCTTCACCTTTACCAGTGAATATGTTCATATTCATTTTGTTCATATTACATTTTTATTGTTAGTTTGAATTACATTAATTTGACAGACAGCATTCGCTGATGTTGACCAAGCTAGGGCCAACATAACCAGAGCTGCCAACTCTCACGCATTCACCGTGAGACACACGCAATTGACACTTTTCACATGCTCTCACGCCACACATCAATTTTCTCACGCACAGAAAAATCGCGAAGCAAAGAGGACACGGAGACCGACAGACTAGACAGAGCAGGTTAGTTATGATATAAAAAAATCTCAGCTCTCAGATTCTGTCAATTTTATTACACAATTCAAACAATAAATACCGTTTTGGCGCTTGTAAATGTTACACGACAGATCCCTAGCGCACGTGAACAAGATACCATGTAAAGTTATCATGTAAATATCAAATGAGTTGAATGACTTCTCTGGGGATTTTACTTTGTTATAGAATTTACCAGTGTGATGAAATGTTCTTTTCATGTATTCTTTAATGTCTGTATTTAATATCTGAATGCAGCAACAGTGCTTGCTCATTTAGCCCGGCTTCCAGAAATGAAATATGGGCTTGTTTTGTGTTTGAGAAAGATCTTCAATGTGTTAAAACATATAGGGGTCATTGAAGCCAATAGTTTAAGGGACCATTTTTTTGTTAAAGCCTTACTTTCCAGTTAGACTAAAGTGTAGCTCTCCTTGAGAGAAAGAACGTATTATCTTGATGTTTTGAGAGGACTCTCCTGTTTATAGCTAGAGCCTGGCCAAATCCAACCTTAGAGAAGCTGTGTGTCGAAGAAGATTCAAGAAGAGAAGTCTTCTTGGTTACAGGTTAAGGAACCACTGGCATTATTGGAGATTGACTGAGTTGTTGTTCTGGACACGCTGGCGCCCAGCAATGCAGATCTAAGACCTAGAAGGTCGCAACGTGCCTAACTTCAGGGTCCGAGTGTCAGCTGCATAATCGATGGAGATATGCTTCAGTCTATATGTATATGTGTGGAAAATTACTATGTTTATCTATTTCTTAGCCAATCAGAAACTGCAACCTGAATAAAGGACGTAGCTTAGACCTTGGTGAAGGGTATAACTGCTGTGTGTGTGTGTGTGTGTGTGTGTGTGTGTGTGTGTGGTGTTGGGAATAACTGCCTTGATCTTTGTAACTGTAAGCGGGGCGGCCTGCGAACTCCTGTGTGAGTCTTTAAACTGACTTCTGCTGATGAAACTGCAAATTATCTTCAGTAAAACTTTTCTTCAATTTATTATAATTCTGACTCCGGGGTCTTCTTTCAAACATTCTGGTCCTTGTGTCCTAAACTGTTGCCCCCTAACACACTGAAAACAACTGAATGTTGTCTGTCCTCACCCGTGAGTCTGTGACTCCAGTGGCCTCTTTGATTTGCTGGAAAGCTTCCTCAAAAGGAGAGATGGCTTCCACTTCTTCTACTGCGCTGACACTGCTCTGGGCCTCACTGCTTAGCTCATCGGGGAGCTATTTTTCAACATTGATAATAATAAGAAAAGTTTCTTGAGCACCAAATCCATATTAGAATGATTTCTGAAGAATCATGTGACATTGAAGACTGTATATGATGCTGAAAATATAGCTTTGTGTCACAGGCATAAATTATATACTTAAATAGAAAACAGTTATTTTAAATTGTAATAATATATTTCACAATATTACTGTATTTCTCATCAAATAAATACAGCTTTGGTGAGCATAAGAGACCTTACAATATCGTAATTATTCCAAGCTTTTGACCGGTAGTGTATATACTTATAAATAGTTCATTGAATTGTCTATTTTATTTTATTGTTGTGAGCTTTGCAGCATGCTAACACCAAGCTCTATTAACATCGAGTCCAGTCTCCTGCGCACTTCACATGAGAAGTGCTATTAGTATGACACACACATTTTTATGCTTATTAGAGTATTACATTGTTAGCTGATGTGTGTACACCCAAAGCACTCTACAATCAGATCGGGGGTCTCCCCTCAACCACCACCAGTGTGAAGCATCCACTGTCAGAACAATGGCGCCAGTACTCTCACCACACACCAGCTATAGAGCTGGTAAGTCCCGCCCCTTCCGTAAAACCCCGCTGGACCTCAAAGTTGAAAAACCGTCAATGCAAGTGAATGGGAGAAAATAATTATTTTCTGGTCCCGTTTGAATTGTGTCATGAATGTGAACATATGTTGTCTGTGAATTTTTTATATAACTTTTCATGTTACGAGTTTGACAGTATATGGTATGATTCTTCAGCTAGCAGTTGTGGAAAAGACATAACGAGAAAGACTACATGTCGCCTATGTGACGTCACCCCATAAAGTTGACTTACCCGTGGTTTTCACCAACTTCAACGATTTTGTCCTCTCCCTGAAAGAAGGCGGTGAAGTGCACCAAAGACACAGCCATGTTTAGCGGGATCCGTGAGCTAGTCCGTGTGCTAGTGGTGTTGACGTTTCAAACGCGTCGAGAGTTGTAGTCCACAAGTGCTCTCACACAAAGTCTAACCGTATCAAACTTCTACCTGCTAAATTGTATCATTATTTACACGAAAAGTTATATAAAAAATTCACAGACAACATATGTTCACATTCATGGCACAATTCAAACGGGACCAGAAAATAATTATTTTCTCCCATTCACTTGCATTGACGGTTTTTCAACTTTGAGGTCCAGCGGGGTTTTGCGGAAGGGGCGGGACTTACCAGCTCTATAGGTGGAGAGGAGAGAGAGTGATAAAGCCAATTGAAAGCATGAGAATTCTTATTAGTAGGCCATGATTGATAAAGGCCAATGGAGGGAATTTGGGCAGGACACCGGAGTTACACCCCTACCCTTTACGAGAAGCATTACTTGCACAACCTTTACCATGGCACACTTACACGTATGCTTGCTTTATTATCTCATTAAAATAAATATTTATCATTTATTAAATGCTTTGTCTTTACCATGGCTGCATCCTTTGAGAAGTGAGCGTCACTGTTCGTGACCTGCAGTTCTTTGAGCACTTGTGTCTGCCGGTGGATCTCTGCCTCCATCCTGTCCAGCTGTGGCTGAAATGTAAGACTGTTTTCCTGAAGAAACAAATAAGAGGATAATCATAAATGTTTATTTACCATGCTGTTCAAAAGATTGGAGTCGCTAAGAGTTTTAATCTCAAAGGGATTGTTCACCCAAAACTGAAAATTCTGTCATCATTTACTCACCTTCATGTGGTTCCAAACCCATAAGACTTTCGTTCATCTTTGGAACACAAATGAAGATATTTTTCTGTCCCTCCATTGACAGCCTATACAACTACCACTTTCAAGCCCCAGAAAGGGAGTAAGTAATCATTAAAGTAATCCATGTGTCTCCAGTGGTTTATCCGCAACTTAAAAGTAGGGTAGGTAGGAATTGTCTAAAAAACTTATTTTCCAAATTTGTTTAAACTTTATTTATTTATCAATACATAATTAAAATGTTAGTACTCTGAAAAAGAAAGTATAAAAATCGAGTGTCTGTAGACCTCTCATGACTGTTTTAAAGACAGCTCATTATTTCCATTCACTCCACCCCCTCCCTTCTGGGCTCCTTCCAAAGCCACGCCCCCAAAACGCATGAACCGCGACTCCGACCGCTGAGCTGGAAGACGCATTATTTACCTGAGACGAGCGGAGAGGAAGGAGCACAGTGCATGTAGTGACATCATGTCAGAATCACATGTAATAAAAAAATCTAACTTTATCATTATGAATATAAACAAATAAGATGTATTTTAGTACTCACTATCAAGCTAGCATATTGATATTGGTAAAGTTTACATTTTTTTTTTTTTTTGATTCGCTAACGAGCTAGTTATATCTATAAGGCAAAGCTAAAAACAGGTTGTATTGATACACGTTTTTCCATTACCATCAGTTACACTGTGATGAAGATGAATTTCGTGTAAGATTCATAACATATATGGTGTTCTGCATGTAAGAGTTTCCATGATGAAAGCATTGTTGACTCTAATGAGGACTACACTCCAGAGACAAGTACCGCATCGTCAGCTCGAGGACAGGTCCGGGGTCGAGGGCTAAGCAGAGGAGGTCGTGCAAGAGACCGTGCAACTAGGGTCCGAGGATATTGACACGCGTTTTATTTCTTTGTTTATCCAAAGACTTTTTTTTCATTACCTTTTCTAGTACTGTCTTCCTTTTTTGCCTTGTTTGCCTTCGCTAACTGCATATGCCGGTAATGTGAATTTTGATTGCTCTTTCTCTGCCATTGGTTTGCTATTCCTAGGTTCCGTGCCTCTTGAATTCCTCAAATCAAACGGGTTCACGCAAGTGGGCATGATCCTGTGGCAAAAGGGTGGTTGCCATGGTTGCGAGAGAGTGACAGTCGCCCAAGCCAATCCTTTGTTTCGTCCCGAATGGAAATAATGAGCTGTGTTTAATGCAGATTAAACGGTCTAGAGTCACTCGATTTTTATACTCTTTTTTTTCAGAGTACTTACGTTTTAATTATGTATTGATATATATATAAAGTTTAAACAAATTTGGAAAAAAGTTTATTTATAAAATTCCTACCTACCCTACCTTTAATGAAGCGACACGAGTGCTTTGTTTGCGCAATAAAACACAATTTACCACTTTATTTACAAAATATAAATCTCCATTGGGCGTTCACGAGAGCACCGTGGCGCATGTGTGTTGTGTTGACGCAAAAGCAGACGTTGTTGCATGAACGCATGCTGGAGATTAATATTTTGTATTAAGGTGGTAAATTATGTTTTGTTTTTTTCGCAAACAAAGCACTCTTTCATATTTTTAATAGATTACTTTAATGATGTCTTTACCACCTTTCTGGGGCTTGAAAGTGGTAGTTTCGTAGCTATCAATGGAGGGACAGAAAGCTCTCAGATTTCATAAAAAAGATCTTCATTTGTGTTCCGAAGATGAAGAATTAATGACAGAATTTTCAATTTTGGCTGAACTAACCCTTTAATGAAAGAAGTCTCTTATGCTCACCTGTACAATTTAAAATAACTGTTTTCTATTTTAATCTATTTTATAATGTAATTTTTTCCTGTGATCAAAGCTGAATTTTCAGCAGCCATTCCTCTTCAGTGTCACATGATCCTTCCGAAATCATTCTAATATGCTGATTTGGTGCTCAAGAAACCTTTCTTATTATTATAAGAATAATAATATCTTTTGAATGGTAGTGTCATTGGATACATTGGATAGCTAAAATTTTCCCCATCACATATATGGGGTATGATGCTTTATAATACACATCTGTGTGGGTTTATGTGTGTGTGCTGTGTCAGTCTGTACATGAATCCAGTTCATCTGTTCTTTCTCAGATACCTGTAGTTGGTCCTTCACTTTGAGGTATCCTCGCATTATGTTCTCTGCTTCATGATGTTTCAGCTGCGTTTTCTCCAATCGGTTTTCCAGAATGCGCAATTTCTATAAAACAAGCACACAAGTTCATTCATTTTCTTGCTTGAACTAACATATTTAATTGTGCTCATCAATACAGGGTGTAAACACTCTTAAAGACAGATGGGAAGACGAAAGACTTGAGAGAAGGAAGAAGAGAATTTACATAGGAAGAATGACAGCTTAGGGAAACTTATGGCAGAGTTCTCTTCTTTACTCTAATTCTCATTATGATGTGCAAAAAAATCTTATTCTTGTGAACTGTTTAGATTGTATAATAATAATGGTGATAATTAAACTGTGGGCATGGTTTTGGACAGGACAATTTTCAGTTTTTTTTTTAAATTACAGTAAGGCGAAATTGGGACAAAAATGATTTGACTGGAATAAAGGCTCAATATTCTTACTGCTTTTTTTCCTTTTGATTTTGGGAGGAAACCTGGACGATTCTTAAATTGTAAGATTCACCAGTGTTCATTCAAAATGCACAGAAAAAAAAAAGACAGTTTCTACCTTTTCCTCCTCTAGTTTCTGGTTGTCAGGCAGAGGGCTTCTGCTCTGTGGCTTCATGCTCTCGTACTGGAGCTTCAAGTCCTCCAAACTGTCCTCTATGTGTCAGTGGTGTGTTTCATAGCATTCAGCTTCTTCAGTTTATCACACACCTCCTTCTCCAGCACCGTCTGAGCTGACTGCACAACAAAAATTACTGTCAACCACATCTGATATGCAGGAGAGATTCTGTAATCACGGGCAATTTAATGGAAATGGAAATGGACTGCATTTATATAGCGCTTTCACAGACCTATGGCCACCTAAGTGCTTTACAAAGTTACCCATTCACTCACACACCGACGGCGGTGTCAGCCATGCAAGGCGCCATCCAGCTCGTCGGGAGCAGCTGGGGTTAGGTGTCTTGCTCATGGACACCTCGACACTTGGTCAGGTGGAACCACCAACCTTTCGGTTTGTAGACAACCTACATGAACCACTGAGCCAAGACATGAGAATGAAAACCTGCTCAAAAAACTGGCTGAGGTCAGACATTATGAACACACACACACACACACACACACACACACACACACACACACGTAATGTTAAATTTCATTAACATTGAATGTAATGTCCCATATCATTTAAGTCACGTTATATCTATATTTGATGCATATCTTGGTCATGGTTGTCCAAGAGAGGAATAAGTAATCAAGGATGTTTTTCAAGACCGTGGGATGGAGAAGGTTTCTCTGTTCTTCTCGATGACAGACTGAGAGCTTTCGAAATACGCGCTTCTGTCTCTCTCTAGTGGACAGAGAGAGAAACATTCAGCGGCCATGCGAAGTTGGGTGTAATGTCATGCAATATTAACTTTCTGTAGACAATTTTATTGAGCTCTTTATTCAATTTAAAAGTAATATAAATGTATTAAACAGTTGTAGAAGCAACTTTGCTATATAATAACTCCAGGCTGACATTACAACACAACATTGCCATCCTTGAGAATATATGATTAATAAGAACAATAATAAGAAAACAATTGAAATACTTATTATTCTACTACTGCCGCAATATTACTGACTATTTAAGCAGGTTTTAACGTAACGTTAAATGTTTCAGCTTAATTGGCGAAATCTGTAGGCCTAATAAAAAACGAGTGGCTTCCATTCTATTAAAATAAATAAATAAACGTTGTTAGATAGCCAATGGTTATCATTATTGTAACGAAATATCACAATTTTAAACACAAAAAGTTATTCAGTAACACAGAATTAGATATTCAAAAAGTTAACAGTCTGATTAAGCATAATACTGTATATACAAATGACAACAAAAAATAGGCTACACAATAATCTATAATTAGCAAAAACAAAATTAATAGATTTGTAACACTTTTGGCTGTAATGACATGGCATCATTTACTGGTGCATGAAATCAGTGCAATTATGGCAGGTCTCTCTATTTTTCTCTCCCTACAAAATTCTATCAATCTTTTGATCTTGTCTGTTTAAGCCCCTCATTGGACTTCTTGAGGATGGACAGCAATCTCTCTGGCATGAAGTATGGTCTGTCCACTGTGCCATCATTGCGTTCAAGATCCTCAACTGTTGGAACAATTTAGGTTGAGACAAACAATAGCATAATCTTAACATGAAACATTTGCCAAATAGTATAAACGCTAACAATAGAAACATCAACTTGAGAGCAAAGAAAGGCTTGAGATCTCAAAAAAAAAAAAGAGTTCTGTTTATTAAAGCACCGGGAGAGATCACATTAACAACATGCAAAGATTGAGAAAAGTGAAGCACAGAGGTAGAAAAAGAGGCAATAGAGCGGCAAACAGCGACAAATATCAGGCATTGAAAAGGTTGCAATCTGTCAATACAATAACCAGAGCAGTCCAAAATATAGGGCAATACACTTTTTTTTAAGTTCACTTACTTTCGGTGCTTTTTTCATGTTCTGTTACACTGCACCATGAAATGACCACATTAGGCATTTCATTTTCACATTTTTCAGATACATTTTATGCTGTAAACATAGCGATACTACAAAATCTTTTTGCATTCTTCAAAATTATTAAGAGATTGATAAGTAACAATAATTAGGCACAAGTCGAGCACCACACTTTTACATGTGAACATTAAAATGTTCAACATAAATCACAAACACAGTAACATTCTACAAGTGCTGTAAGCATATAGGTCTATGTAAACAATTGTCATCCGTTCAATCAGCTCATACTTTGAGTAAGACTATTTCTGTCCTATATGTGTCATGTCGTCCATTATGTGCGCCTCTTCAATAATAGGCTTGTTTGAGATGAGCAAAATCTGCGCAGAATCGATCACCGGTGATCAGCGCGAGATGCATGCCGGTTAGAAATGTGTCCGAGTGCGGTCCGCCTTGCTCTGATGTCATGCTGACCTATGTAAAAAAACTCTCGCGACCGCAAGGCGCACGTGTCGGATTCTGCTGTCGCGCGCAGTTGCTCTCCACCATAGATATCATATAAGAGCTAGATGTCTCGTCCGCGCTGCTGGCCAATGGAGCTCGACATCCGCACACGGCGGCCATCTTACGACAGAATGCTCGCTCACTCATAACATGGTGCATGTACTTTTAAATAACCATAACTTGCTCAATTTTCTACCGATTTTCAAACGGTTTGGTTTGTTATAAACGTCAGAGATGTAGCTATTATACTGTATACATATGAATAATTATGTTCAAAATGTTTAAGCATTCAGAATTATAGCCACGTTAATAACGTTTGTAAGAAACCAAACCGTTTGTAAATCCGTCAAGAATTCAGCAAGTTACAAGCATTTTAGTTGGCGTATGTCACTCACCTTCCGTCCACAGCAGCAGGGAGCAGCAGCGCAGTCTCCTGACCTAAGATGGCCGCCAAGTGACGACACAGCTGACTCCGCCTTCTTCTTCTTCTTCTTCTTCATTTGGTGTTTTATGGCGGTTGGCAAACCAACTTCCGGTGCATTACCGCCACCAACTGGACTGGAGTGTGAAGCACTAATAAAAAAAAACAAAAAAAAACAAAAAAAACTTCAATACTTCAAATTCTCCAACCTACTCCTATTGCTTTAAGATACTTCATTATCTCACTATATATTTGTACTTGTTCTACTTGCTTTCCCAATAGACTTTCCATACTGAATACTACCACACCCAATTTTCTTACTTTCCTCTTAAGTACTAACCTTTCTTTTCCATATTTTAAACATTTTATTAAAACATGTTCTATTGTTTCTGCCTGATCACAATAATTACATTTTCCCGTATCATGTTTTCCTATCTTAAACAAGGAATGATTTAATCGTGTGTGCCCTATTCTAATACGAGAAACAATCGTATCCTCTTTCCTATTCCCAAAAACACTTCTTCCGTTTCCTACTTGCTTCTGAATACTATACAACTGTCTTCCCTTGACCTCATTATTCCATAGTTCTTGCCATTTATTGTTTATGAATTCTTTTATTTTACTTTTAACGTCATTTTTGCTTAACGTCACTTGCACATTTATCTCATTATGTTTTACTGCTTGCTTTGCTAGTCTATCTACCACTTCATTGGCCTCCAATCCCACATGAGCAGGAACCCACACAAACACTATTAAGCTTACACTACTTATTCTTAACAAACTTGCAAGTATTTCATATATAATGTCTTGCCTTGATACTTTATTTCCACTTACGAGGCTTGTGATTGCTGCAAACGAATCAGAACATATAGCTACTAATCTCGGTTTTACATCCTCTACCCAATGAAGTGCAACCATCATGGCAACTAATTCTGCTGCAAATACTGAGATATGATCAGTTATTCTTTTCTTGATACTAATTTGAAACTTAGGAATAAATACAGCAGCTGCTGTTCTTCCAGAGATAGGATCCTTAGACCCATCAGTAAATATTTGCACCCATGATGAGTAAGTCTGATCTAAATACTGCTGTGCTATAATATTCTTTAGGATGTCTTTCTCATTCTTAATTTTCATTTGAATTTGTAGGTCAATTATTGGCATTGGAAAAATCCATGGTGGTATACTGGATAATATCACAGTAGGGCTAACATCACAATCTTCAATACCTGCTTCTTGTACTTCTCTTTGAACACTCCATCCCAAGCTTTTAATGTTTTTATTCCCATGTTCCCAGCAATCTTCTAGTACTCCCTTCACTGGATGATTCTTTTTATGACCTTTTATATTAACCCAATAATTCAGTCTTATTTTAAGTCTTCGAAGTTTTACCGGAGCAACCCCAACTTCTACCTGTAGAGCTGCTATGGGGGATGTTCTGACTGCACCACAACATATTCTTAGGGCTTGATTTTGTATTGCTTCAATCTTTTTGAGTGTAGTCTCGTTTGCAAAACCGTAAATTATACTTCCATAATCTAAACTTGATCTAATTAAAGTATTATATATTCTTTTCAACGATAATCTACAAGCTCCCCATTCAACCCCTGTTAAACATCTTAATATATTTACTCCTTTTTTACATTTCTTAATCAGATTTTTAGCATGTATAGCAAAAGTCATCCTGGAATCCATCCATACACCGAGATATTTGACTACTGGCACTTGCTCCAATTCCTGCTTATATAACTTTAATTTAACCTCTGGTATTTTTTTCCTTTTAGTAAAACATATAACCTGAGTTTTAGCCACAGATAATCTAAAGCTCCAATTATTTGCCCACCCCTCCACTTCATCTACTGCTTTTTGAATACTTTGTGTTACACATGCAATATTACGTCCTCTTTTCCAAATTGCCCCGTCATCCGCAAATAATGCTCTTCCTACATCACCTTTTAAATTACAAAAAACATCATTTATCATAATATTAAATAAAACTGGGCTGCATACACTTCCTTGAGGAGTTCCGTTCTCTATCTTGTATATCTCTGAATACTCTACTCCTATCCTAACTTGAATTGTTCTTTCAAGAAGAAAATCCATAATCCAATTATACATCTTTCCTCCAATTCCCATACATTTAATTTTTATTAATAGTCCCTCTTTCCAAAGCATATCATAAGCTTTCTCTATGTCGAATAACACCCCTACCATTACTTCTTTATTAGCCTGCGCTTTCCTGATATCTGCTTCTAGGCTTAACACAGCGTCCATAGAATTCCGACCTGCCCTGAATCCACTTTGGTATGGTGACATAAATCCTTTAACTTCCAATATATAATTTAGTCTACGTACAATCATTTTTTCCATCAATTTACATAAATTAGAAGTTAATGCAATTGGCCTATAATTAATTGGATTGGATTTGTCCTTTCCAGGTTTACCTATTGGTATTATTATTCCATGCTTCCATGAAGAAGGAAGCTTTCCTGCATTCCAGATCTTATTGAATAAATTTAGAACCACTTTCAATGATCTATCTGATAAATGTTGTATCATTGCATAACAAATATCATCTCTTCCAGGAGATGTATGTTTGACTCCTCCTAAAGCCATCTTTAATTCATAAATACTAAAATCTGCATCTAAGGTGTCTCCAGTAGGGTTCCTTTTCATCAACACGTCTGGATGCTGACTCTTATTCTTATTTCTATTCTTTTTAATATCCTCTGTTACATTATCATCACTATGGACTTTAACAAATACTTTAGCCAGCATTTCAGCCTTTTCTTTATCTGCCACAGCCATTTTTCCTACATCATTTTTTAAAACTGGTATAACGTTATTTCTATATATTCCTCCCATTTTTCTAATTGATCCCCACATTTCACTAATGTCAACATCTCCTCCTATTGAATTACACCAATCTCTCCAGTACTTCTTTTTAGCTGTTCTTACTATTCTTCTCACCTCAGCTAATGCTCTCTTATAATATATAAAATCTTCAAATAAATTAGTTTGTTTAATTTTCCTAAATGCTTTATTCCTATTTTTAACTGCGGTACTGCATTCTTCTGTCCACCACGGAACTGCTTTCCTTTTTTTACATGATCCCTTTTTACCTATAACTTTATCTGTTACCTCAAACAAAACTTTACATAATTTCTCATTACACTCCTCTATATCCTCTATCAGGTTTAGATCTAATGATGTTATTTCTACCTCGCTTAAATACTCATACACTTCCCAATTTGCTTTTTTAAATCTCCATCTTGGTGCTAAAAACACATTATGCTCCAATACACTTATCCCTACCTTACATAAAATTATATAATGATCACTGCCCATAATATTTTCTTCCCACACATCCCATATACATTTATTTGCTATCTCTTCAGAAACCAATGTTAAATCAATTGCTGACCCAACTCCACGAACCAAATCTATTCTTGTGTTTCTGCCATCATTTAAACATACTAACCCATTACTGTCTAAAATTTCTTCTACTACCCCCCCATTATAATCATCACTACTACTTCCCCATAAAGTGCTATGTGCATTAAAATCTCCACACCAAATTACTTTAGTATTTCCTGACCCAATAACCTTCTCTAATTCCTTACTTAGTTTACTACACGGATTATAATAATTTATTATTCGAATAGTTTGATTCTCTGCAAATACTTCAATCACCACCAGCTCATATGCTTCAATCTCATTAATGACTCTGTAATCTATAGATAGGTTTCCGATGACGTCACATTTCTCCCGCAACTCCTTACGGCGCCATCTTGTGTGTCAAGTGGGTCAAGCGTGTGTGTTACGGAGCATGATAATATCCTGAATCGTTATTATTCTGAACATAAAAATCATCCGATTATTCTCCGTTTGGCTGGAATTAATGTTCAGTGCTGCTCTTGTGAACATTTAGAGGTTTTGTGCTCTGGAGATGTGACACTTTATCTAATCATTTCCAAGATGGGCTAGCTAAATGCGCTAACGTTAGCTCTCATCGGCTGTCAAATCGCTGTACCCAGGCGGCTACTATCGACACAGCCCTTGAGAGGTGTTGGTTGGGCAGAAGCACACTCTGACGATTGTCCACCTTCATCACTTTCTCTGTGGCCACATCAGCTGGTCGAGCCAGAGGCTAACGTTACACCTGGAGCACATCGCTCCGTGCCTCTGCTCTCCATCTCTCCTACACTAAATTAGTTCGGAGCGTTGTGTTGTTGTTTTTTTTTACCCAGATGGTGTTGTCTTGACACTGAGTCTAAATGTACCGTATAATAAAGGCTGTGCAGATATCAGCCGCCTGGCTACAGCGATGTGAACCGCCAATGCAGGGCTCCAGACTAACATTTCCACGAGGGAGAGAGAGCAAGACAGCGCTTAGTTTGGAGACGGTGAAGTTTTGTTTACACATTCGCCTGGCTCCGAAGAGAGAGAGAGAATGCACGCGCGCGACCGGCTCTCTCTCTCTCTCTCTCTGCTTGTTCTTTCAGTTAAACATGCGCCCAGTTCATCTACATTACTCACCGATCAAATAAGACTTTGGCGGGACAAAAATTCATTTTGGCGAGCGCTAAAACAAGTTCAATGCAGGAGAATTCATGCGTGAATTTAACTGAGTAGTACATGACATGCACTCGCACAAATGCGACCATATAAAAATTTAACTCGCACATTCTAACAAAATAATTGTATGCTTCCAGAGACTTTCTTCCTCTTAATTCGTCAAAAGTGTACGCACTAACAGTGTGGATGAGATACTTGGCAATGTCCATTTCCTGAATATCGGGGTACGCCGCAGGATTAGCCTAACTTACATAACCAGTCCTCTTTCGACATTGTGTAAGGATCCTTTCCATCGATATAACTCAATTTCTCATCATATCTTGCCTGGCAAACATCGTCTGTGTCCCTGTAAATAACCTTCACCTTGTCGCCAGGTTTGGAGGAATTTGTCATCGTTATCTCAACACAAAAGAGTCAAAAATACTTTATATTAACTGGCTTTCTATTAATGCAGCACAGTGGCTTACTGACAGCTTTGACACACAACATGGCGGCGCGCCGCAGAGGATAATGGGTAATTCGCGAAACGGAAACCCATCTATACCATTCTTAATAAAAGTGGCCACCCCACCTCCATTTCCTGCCCCTCTATCTCTCCTTACTATATTATATCCTTGTAGTACAAAATTTAGGTGAGGTTTTAACCACGTTTCTTGTATGCAAATTATATTAGGTTTCTTATCTTGTTGATCTATATACCTCTTAAATTCTGGTCCATTTGCAATAATACTTCTAGCATTCCATTGCAAAACCGTAAAAACCATAAATATTATGTACTTCCACATGAAGTTTGAACACTTGATTTAGTCATTAGCATGTCATTTATTTTTTCCAAAGTTACTCCGGCTACATTCAAGTATCTCTCTGCTGCCCTTATTATGATTTTAATTCTTTCTGTTCTACTTTCCGATTGAGCCGAACAATTTATCACTTCGGCCATAAATGACACGAATTCCATTTTTCCGATCACCAATTTATCCTCATTTGTCTTTTCCTGAACCATAGAAATTTCATTGCCTTCCTTACTAATCACCTCTCCCTGTCTCTGCTCATGTCGTTTTGCTTTCTTTGCGGCTTCAGCATAAGTCAGCCCCTCCGCAATTCTCACATTCTGGATTTTCACCGCTTGTTTGTGAGCACTGCATCCCCCAAATCCAGCACTATGCTCATCACCGCAATTGCAGCATTTTGCCTTCACTCCTACGTCACATTTACCATATTCATGTTCGCCGCCACACCTCGCACATCGTAAATTTCCTCTGCAAACCGCACTAACATGTCCATACTTCTGACACTTGAAGCATCTTAGTGGGGGAGGAACGTAAGGTCTTACTTGATAACTTACATATCCTATTTTAATCCTCTCTGGCATTCTTTCTTCATCAAACTGAAGCATCACCGACAGACTATCCTTCCTTTCTTTGTTTTTACCATATTGGAGCCTTTTTGCTCCAACGACCTTGCTCCCTTCAATGGCGCTTTTAATTTTATCAACAGGTACATCAGTTGGAATTCCATAAATGACACCTCTTAACCATGGTTTCCTAGTCATCACTGTGCTTGACACCGAATATCCAAGCATTGAATTAATACCCAGTGCCTTCTTTTGTTGTTTTTCGTCTTTGCACATAATAATCACATTTCCATCTCTCAGGGTCTTTGCATTATTTATTTCTCCTAACACTCTTTTCAGAGCTTTCACTCCGGGTTCTCCAAATTTCATCATTACTTTAAATTCTTCCACGTCAATCCTACTCACGTGATCCTCCTTTCCACTATCCATAAAAGATCCTTGGCTATTGGTTTTCTTTCTTTTCCGCTTTGCTATTCTACTCCATTCATTCCCTCCAACACTCCCGCTACATGATTCATCCTCCATTTCCGGATCGCTACCGGAGCTACCGTCATTTCCTGCCATCAGTGCTCCAGTCACAGTCCAGTGTTGCCAACCGCCCTGACTCCGCCTTGAGCCATCTAGCCTTTCTATACATGTCTATGCTCTCCACTGACTGCGCTGGTCAAAAGCATGATGGGAAACGACTTACTGACGACACAGCTTAATTCTAATTGGTTTAAACAACCGTGATGTATTGTTCTCTTTTAAAATGTTTGATTTTAAAGCTCTGATATCATGTTTTATGTGTATATGTTATGTGTGAATATTCCCAAACTATCTGACAGTCCGATCTCTATGGGTTATGCAATGTAATTTTTATTTAAAAATAAATAAATAATAAAAACACATATGTCTGTATTAAAGAAAAAAAGATTGATAAACATGTATTTGGAATGGAATTAATTAAGTAGGCTACTTTTGGTGTGTTGTTCTGCTTGTTCATTATATTTATTTTAATATAAAAGCAACAGAACTTAAATTCCATCCAGTTTATTAGCAACACTGTACACGAGAGTGAATCCCGTGAATCCCGCGATATCCATCTTTGATCTCAGAGGTGTCAGATCCACTACGAGAAGAGAGAACTGTCCGTCTTGCCTGCTCTTTTTTCACTCATCCCCTCACTGCAGCCGCCTACTCTCGCATACATTTCAGGCGAGGCAAGGCGCATCTCAAACAAGCCTCTTGATTTAGTGACGTCTTTTCTTCTTGCTCCTGCTTAAAGGAACACGCTGACTTTTTGGGACTTTAGCTTATTCACTGTATCCCCCAGAGTTAGATAAGTCCATACATACCTTTTTATCTCTGTGCGTTCCCTAACTCTGTCTGACGCACCCAGCGCTAGCCTAGCTTAGCACAAAGACTGGAGGTAAACGGCTCCAGCTAGGATACTGGTCCCAATAAGTGACAAAATAACGCCAACATTTTCCTATTTACATGTTCTGTTTCATTCCTACTGACTGCCAGAGGCAGTGCAAAGCACTAGTGGATAATCGCTGCGCCAGCTAGATAGATCGAGAAGAATATAACAACAAAGTCACGTCATGACGCAGACTGAGACGCAAGGATATAACCCACAGCGACTCGGTGCCCAGCCTCTTTCGCTTTCTCGCTTTTGATAGGTCGTTGTTTTTGCTTACCTGAGTTGCGAGGATTCGCCCTCCCAAGCTGTGACAGCGTGCTCTACACTATCATCAGGATGGATATCTTGGATTATTTTTCTTAATTAGGTGAGTGCATACGATTATTTGTTGTTGCGTCGGCGATACTCTGTGCTTCACGGTACTATTCGGTGGCTGGTTTCGACCGCGCTTAGGTTGCGTTCACCGCAAACCTATGACGTTATATCTGTTTTATATAAATATATATTTGTATTATCATCTTCGATTCATCGCATAAGTTACTCGCCATAGTGCTAGTCATTGAATGCCTCGCGGTTCTATCCGAAGGCAGATTTGACTTTTACGTTTCTTGTGAGAGCGTGTCATGTTATAGAATTTTCGGTTCTATCCGAAGATTTTTTCGAACTGCTCAGTGGGTGCTATTACAGTTTAAGTGGCTACGGTGCTAACCGAGGACGTGTTATTGACGGAGTCATGGATCATAGCTCTCTCATCTCCGTTTCAAGTTGCAAATTGTGTCCGAATACGCTTCTTCCCGACGACGGACACGATCGATGCCCATCATGTTTAGGCGCTCAACATCTGAAGGAGGCCCTGACTGATCCGTGTTTGCATTGTAGTATGCTACCGATGTCAGAGAGACAGCTTCGCCTTGCTGAGTTAGACAGTAACTCGCCTGTTACCCTCGCACAACAGCCGCGACGAACTCAAAAGCGTCGCGCGTCAGCAGCTGCTGGCGCTCCGCCTGGCAAGAAGAAATCTGTACCACACAAAGACAGTTCAGAACACTTGTTATCGAAGACTGTAGCTTCTCTCTCTTCAGAAATGATTGAGATGAAACGTCTTCTTCAGTCTCTACAATCCCCAGTGTCGGCCCCACATACTGAGAACACACCAGTGGATGAGAGTGATTTCCAACCCCCACATGATATAGATTTTGACGCTCTCTCCATGAGCCCGTCTAATTCTCATTTTCTCGATGAAGAATCGGTGGAACCTGCCATACAACCCACCCTCCCAAACAATGTTTTTTCTAACCTATATGCTACAGGTGGTTCAAGCGGTGGGTCTGTACATTCATCGGGTGCAGGCCCATCTGCTCCAGACGATGTGTTATCGGTTCTGCAGATGGCGGTGGCTCGTTTGGGTCTTGACAAATCACCTATCCAACCCATTCAAACCAATGTGTTCTTCAGACAAGCTGCTGATAGTAATGTGTTCGCAATGGCACCGTGTAAGGATTTTGTGACAGAATTCTCCAGTGCACTTACCAGTCCCAATGTGCATAGGAGGAGGTCAAAGACAGCCCGCACTCTTGCAGCAATGGCTGAGGCTGACTCCAATGGGGTAGGACGGGCACCTGAAATTGAACAGCCGGTTGCAGCTTTGGTGGTATCACGAGATGAGGCTCTAAGAGGCAATGTACGCTGCCCGAGTGCACAATGTGGACGTACTGACACTTTCTTGAAGAAGTGTCGTGGAAATTACTTTCACAACTTTAAATAATAATTGGAAGACAGCTGGAAATTTCAAAAGTTATAAAGATCTTTATTTCTTGCAAGAAAGGCTGTTCACCCATCAGTCAGAGTCTGATAAGAGAAGCGCGCCGACTTCTCCTTTTTGCCCAGCTTATATACTCTTAACACATCCTGGTCTGTCTCAAAAGATCGCCTTGGTTTACCTTAAAAGGCAACGTCTTTGTTCAAGATCTCTTCTAACATAAATTCTATCTAGACAGAACAATATCACATCTGCAAAAGTTTCCTGTTATTAGCTACTGCTCTTATTCACACATTTTGCTTATCTCTATTTTCATCAAAGCTGCGCACATACTTTTCACACTTGAAGTACAATAGGTCACTTGAGTACTCATAGTCTCTTTGTTACTTAGTCTTCTAACCCAGAACATTTTGTTCCTACAAGCTTATATGATTATATTTCTTTAAATGCTTATGAGTAAAAATAAATGTTCAACGTTAACACAAATTGCACACATCTGAAAGTAAAAGAACACATCTAAATGTAAAATTTCCATTACAATCCACCCCATGTTCATTCAAAGAACATACACACAATTTGACATTTACTTCTCCATAATCATAGTAATTTACAACAGGTAAATTTTCCCCATGGTCATTTAATTTCTTAGTCAAACTCATGTTCGTTCTCGTTCTCGTATACCTCATCTTCAGGCACTGTAACCTCAATTTCATCTTCTTCCCAACATTCTAATTCTAGCAATCTAATTCTATTTTCAGAAAAAAAACTAATCATACCATTGTACATTGCCTTTTAACTTTGAATCAAGCTAAATTTTGAATCACATTGATCTATTAGGTCTTTAACAGGCTGATACCGGCTGATTAATCATTTTTCTTAACCTTATTTTGCTAGCTTTTAATTCAAGTAGGCGATTGTTTTACTTAGACAGATCTATTTAAGGATCTGTGTAATAAAATCTAACCAAAAAATTCTAAAATATTTTCATTTTTATCCTTAACACAAATATCAATAATTGTATTATCTTGTTTCAAACAATCATTAATTTTAAAATTATCTCTCACTTAGCTGTTGCCATGAGAATAGCTTTAGCTGCTGATATGTCATTTAATCTTTTATTACCTATCCTAAAATCCTATTTTTCCAGAATTAACTGATGAACATAGCATGTCCTGCCTCTGTTTGTTGGCAATGCGGAATAGTTCATAATGGATCCATTGATCCAGATCATTAAATCTGTAACTTTATTTTGAATTAAAAAAGCTTTTTAGAATTTTGCTTTGAGCAAATATTCTATTTCACTGAAATGTCTTAACTGTTTAGATTCATTTTAGTTTTTTAAATTGAACATTTCAACTGTGTTAAATTCAAATTCAAAAGTGTTACATTGTTCTTGGTCTAGGTTTTAACTTTGTGCCCCCACATAATTTTTTTTTAAATTAATGCTCTGGGCTTCATTAAAGCATTAAAATCTTTAAGTTGGGGGGGATCACGTGATGCTTGCAACTAGATAGACGCACTTTCTTCGCCTCCCCACTGGGTTGACGTAAAATAACTATTTGAAGAAACAATTTCGCCGTGTGATTCACCACAACAGCTCTAATAAGTGTCAAAATGTCCCTGGATAATTTTTTTGCACCGCCCGCATCGAGTAAGAAGAGAGACGGACGAAAGAAAACGGCTAACAAGGCTAATGCTAATAGCACTGCTAACGTGACATCTGTTGCTAGCCAAATTGACACTGAACACGAAGAGGATGCGCGTGATGCGGAGCAGGCGGCTATAGAATGTGAAGCGGAGCCGGAGGACGTCAATCTCCAAAGAGATGATATATTAGTTGAGAGAGTGACCACCAACATCGCTGAGATGCTAGACACCAAACTTGCTGCTGTTGTTAAACCAGTTACGGAACTGTCTCAGAAGTTGGACGGCATTTTGGAAAGAGTGACGGCTGTAGAACAGCGCGTATCTGATCTTGAGGACGCGTCAACGGTTACTGAGCTGAGACTGGAATCTTTGGAAAATGCTCTCAAAAAAGCACTGGAACGCCTTGATAATTATGAGAATCAAAGTCGTCGCCAAAATATTAAGATCACAGGGCTTAAGGCTGGCTTTGAGGGTGAAGATCCAGTTACGCTTTTTGAGAAATGGATTCCTGAAGTTTTGGATATGCAGCAGGACAGGGTCAAGATTGAGAGAGCCCATCGCATGGGACCCGCGCTTGGAGGAGGAGAGAAAAGCGGCTCTCGAGCGGTCCTAGTGAGATTACACAATTATACCGATAAACAGAAGATCCTTAATGCAGCGAGGAACAAAGGCAGGCTGACAGTGGACGGTCAGGATGTGTCCTTCTACCAAGACTTTTCGGCTGAAGTGATCAAGAAGAGGCAAGAGTCGGCAAACGCTCGGCTGAGGTTACGGGAAGTGGGCATCAGATACGCTTTTGTGTACCCGGCCGTAATACGGATCTTTCAGCAGGATGGGACTACAAAAACACTTTCCAACATGAAAGACGTCAACAACTACATTAAAGGACTGACTGAGAGATAAGACACAGGTAAATAACTTTGCCTGTGTTCCGGTAAAGCAACGTCCGGCTATTAAGAAGCTCCGATGACAAATGACAGAACTTAAAAAGCGTTTAAACGAGTGCTTTGACAAATACTGGACCTCATTCTCTGTTATTTTATGTTATGGGTTAAGACACTCAAACCATCGCTGTTTAAATGTACGTTTTAATTAGTGTTATCACATGGCTTGTTACATTGACCAACGACCCAGTTGGGAAGGTTTTTTGTTTTATTTTTTTTTTTTCTTTGCAATCCTTTTTCTGGCTCGCTAAGACCCCAGTTGGATACTCCTTAATAAGAGTATGACGAAGTTTGTTCTTGGTTTTTGTATCTTCTACCTTTTAGTAGGTTGGTGGACATTTAGGTTATTGTTCTTTACTCCAAGCTGTGTGTTTTGTTTTTGCTTGTTTTTTTTTTTTTTTTTTTTTTTTTTACGTTTTCTTTATCAGCACAGGCAGAGTTAAATGTTGGGATTGTTGGGAACTTACTTATTTTTACCTTTCTGAATACAGCATTAAGTACATAAAGTATATTATATTTAGTAATGAGTATTAGAATTCGTACTTGGAATGTTAAGGGATCCAACAATCCAGTGAAAAGGAAAGCTATCCTAAACAGTCTAAAAAAGGACAAAATCCAAATAGCCTTTTTACAGGAAACACATCTCAGTGACAATGAACATAAGAAATATCTCCGGGAGTGGGTTGGTCAGGTTTATTTTTCATCTTACTCAACAAGTAAGAGGGGGGTAATAATATTGATACATAAAAACTTGCCGTTTGCTGTTATAGACACATATAAAGATACAGAGGGGAGAATCGTTTTAACCAAAGGAATGCTTTATGGTGAAATTATTTTGCTGGGTAGCATTTATAGTCCTAACGTAAATGATGATGATTTTTCTGCCTTACTTTTTGATCGGCTTGTTGAGATGGACTCATCAAACATTTTGATAGGAGGCGATTTTAATTGCTCTCTTTGTCCTTTTTTGGACAGGAGCCCAGCTCAGAACAGTCAGTCTAAAACAGCAAGGTCGCTTAAAAACGTATTAGAGGAAATCGGCCTGCTAGATATTTGGAGGCATTTAAACCCTTCAACACAAAGCTTTACCTTTCACTCCTTACCTCATTCATCAATGTCCCGCATTGACTATATATTCATCTCAAGGCATTTGGCCCATCTAGTGGAGAAGTCAGATATAGGAGTTATTGCCATTTCTGACCACGCTCCTGTTAGCTTAGAGATGCAACCGCCCAGACCACTAAAGCAAACTATTTATTGGAAGTTAAACAGGCTATTACTTTTTGATGACAATTTTATTAAACTTTTAGAAGAACAGACAGATTTGTATCTAAACATCAATGACAAAGAGGACGCTGACCCTAGAATGGTATGGGATGCTTATAAAGCCTACATGAGAGGGGTTATAATCTCATACACAAGCTGTAAAAAGAAGGAACGAATAATATTACAAAATAACCTTGAAATAAAAATTAAAAGACTGGAAGAAGAATATTATGCATCAAAATCAGATGAAGTCCTTAAGGAATTAAAGACATCCAGGTATATGTTAAGTGACTTGGTGACAAGGAAAGCTGAGAAGGATATGTTATTTGCACAACAAAGACTATTCGAATTTGGCAATAAACCAAACAAATTCTTGGCGAGGTTGGCAAACAATGCTCCCCCTAAATTCTTTATCTCGGCAGTTAAGGATGAGAATGGTCAGCGCCATATGGATAATAAGCACATTAATGAGTGTTTTAGACAATTTTATGAGGAATTGTATAGTTCTGAGACTGACTGTGACAAATTAAAAGATTGCTACTTTTTAAACAGCTTGAATATACCACGACTAACCGAAGACCAGGCTAACTTACTGGAAGGTCCCATTACATTGTTAGAAATTGATACAGCCATTTCATCACTCCAATCGGGCAAATGCCCTGGAGCTGACGGATATCCTGTTGAGTTTTTTAAGGTTTTGAAAGGCAAGATTAATAAATTATTACAGAGAGTATTTAATGCATCTTTTGAACACTCAAATCTTCCGGGGACTATGTATATTGCCAATATAACAGTAATACCAAAAAAAGATAAAGACCCAGAACTGCCTTTTTCCTATCGGCCGATAAGCTTGCTAGGAGTAGACATGAAAATATTGTCAAAGGTGTTGGCCAATAGATTAGAGCGGGTTGTATCAGACATAGTAAGCACAGACCAGACTGGATTTATTAAGGGTCGTTTGTCCTCAAACAATACAAGACGCTTGATTAATATTATCAGTCATCTCAATCATCATCAAATACCCGGCGCCATTGTTTCAATGGACGCCGAAAAAGCTTTCGACCGTGTCGAACTGGACTACATGTTCGAAGTGTTAAGAAGATTTGGTTTTAAATCCACTTTTATAGATTGGGTGAAGATCTTGTATAAGATGCCTGTAGGCTCTGTCCTGACAAATGGTCTTTTATCCACACCATTTAAACTCACACGTGGTACTGCTCAGGGCAGTCCTTTATCACCTTTGCTGTTTTCCTTGGCTATAGAGCCGCTTGCAAAATTTTATTATATGCCGATGATATTCTTTTAACTTTAACAGATCCCGATAAATCAATTCCAGCATTGATTGACTGTATTAAAGAATTTGGACAAATATCAGGGTATAAGGTCAATTTTGAAAAGTCAGAAATAATGCCTTTAACAAACAGTGGTCAGGTTGAGCCTGCTTATGTTAAACCCTTCCGCTGGTCGCCTAAAGGATTTAAGTATCTAGGAATAAAAATCACACCCAAAGTTGGTCAGCTGTATGCGGAAAATATCAATCCTTTAATTAGTCACATAAAAGAAAAAGTTACAAGTTGGAAAAAGCTTCCTTTATCAATGCTTGGTAGGATTAACCTTATTAAAATGGTACTACTTCCAAAAATTTCTTATCCAGTGTCAATGCTTTTTGTGTTTTTGAACCCAAATGATCTTAAGGACATTAATAAATTGATATCAGACTTTATCTGGGCAGGCAGAAAACCTAAGATTAAAATGGATATTTTACAACTTCCAAAACAACAGGGTGGGTGGGGCTTACCAAAGATTGAGAATTATGTACTGTCTATTCATGCTAGAATTGTTTCAGTGTGGGCAACTGAACATGATGTGACACCTTGGCTTGAGATTGAAAAAGTAATTAGCCAACCCTTCTGTCTTATAAACTTATTAGATAAACGGGCAAGAGAACTGCCACCCGCTGTTAAAGACAATTACCTAATTAATAATGTTATCAAGACATGGAGTATTTTAAAGAAATTATTTGGGAAGTCTCAGGCTCTTAACTTTCTTACAATTCTGGTAGATATCCCAGATTTAACAGCAGAGGGCGCTGGTCTCAATCTCAAGTCTTGGCAAGAAGCTGGTATTATGAGAATGTATGATCTGTGGGACAAAGGTAAATTCAAGACATTTGAAGATATAAGATCTCAATATAATATACCTGCCAAAGATTTCTACAAGTATCTCCAGATCAGGCACTACGTAAAATCAAAGACTGGATCCCTGGAGCTACCAACGAACTGTTACTTGCTTGAAAAAACTCTATTGGACTGTCAGAAACGTGGACGTTTTGTGTCTAGATTCTACTCTGAGCTACAGACTCTAACAGTAGACAAACTGAAACACTTACGAACAACTTGGAATATGTTGCTTAAAATGTCAATTGACTGAGTCGTGGGAGGAAATAGTAAAACTGCCCTCTAGAATATCAATCTGTAATAGATACAAAGAAATGCAGTTCAATATTCTACATAATGTTTACATATCACCTTATATATACAGCAAGTACACTCCAGGTGTTTCTCCGAACTGTCCTAAATGTAACGCAGCTAAGGGCACTAGATATCACTGTCTTTGGGAGTGCAAGAACATCAAGGTATTTTGGCAGGCAATATGCAGGGAAATCAGTTTGGTGATTGGACAGACAGCCCCACTCAGCCCACTCATGTGCCTACTGGGGCTTATACCTGACCCTCTGAGAGCTCACAAAGAGACTGTTCAGTTTCTCTTAATGCTGGCTTGAAAGGCTATAATGATCAAATGGGTTAGTAGCGATGCCCCCTCTAATCAGATGTGGAAATCTCTGATATCAGAAGTTGTAACTCTAGAAAGATTGAGGTATTGTCTCAATGGTAAATCGCACATGTTTAAAAAATGGGAGAATATTCTAAAATGTTTGAAGATTAAAAGGTCATAAACACAAACTGGATAAAATGTAGGTACAATCATATGATGAGATGCTGTATGTAATTTAATTTTGTTTTCTGTGCTGTTTTTTTTTTTTTTTGGGGGTTCTAATATGTTTTGTTTGAAATAACGAAAATGTTTAATAAAAAGAATATATAAAAAAAAAAAAAAAAATCTTTAAGTTGGAGATTTGGTTATGCTATAAAGCCGTTCAACTAATAATAATTCAGAAATTAAATATGTTTCCCAAAATCAATCTCCTTTTGAAAGTTTATCTTTTGCTATTTTAACAAATGGAAACACCTAAAAAATATTTAATGTAGTCATTAATTAATCGCTATAGAAGTCTACCCAATTATCTATTTGGACCTAGTCCAGCAAAGTAACTTATCACCCATTCTCTCATTAGAGAACAACTATTACAACTATTAAATTTCTTAGCATCTATGATATCTGAATTAGGGTATCCGTTGCAATGGGCTTTCCCACGTTGGCAAGGGAGGAAAGTTACTAGCACTTCCTTTGTCCCTCACTTGATGCTTTGCGTTTTCAGGCGTTGGCGTTGGCGTTTGCGTTTGGGGTTGCTGAGGCTGGTTGGTGTAGTTTAAGTCGAGATGCTTGGACGGAGGTGTCACTGCACCCCAGATGGGACCTTATTTGTGGAGTGAACCACAAGAACAACCTGTTAATGGAGACCTTAAGTATTTTTGTTAGTGACAACATGTATCATGTCGCCAGACTCATCTGCTTGTCTGGCCGGTCGTCCTTTTTTGATCAGACCTGTAAAATTTCATGTTAAACAGTAACAAAACAATATTTTATACATTTGAAAACAGAATCAGTTCTGTTCGCTGAGATCCATCATGACATCCTGTAAAAAGTAAAAAGTTAAATATGGGGTAGACAGGGCAAGCTTGCTTGCTCTCTGCCTTCCCAAAGTTATACGCTGCGCAGGTGTGGCATTGTTTATTTCTGCAATAACCCCAGACCACAATAGTTAGCCAAATTCATCCATGGTTGTTATTTTATTGGGAATATTTTCTTCCCTGTTGGGTCATATTTTATCTGTTTAGATACAGCTGTTTTGATTGACATCATTTATGTCTCTGAACACCATAATTCACACACTCACTTTCACACACTCCACACACCCCTCTCTGGCCAGAGATTGATTCATTCATTCATTCATTCATTCATTCATTCATTCATTCATGTCTGCCTTAGAAGTTTATGAACTGAATGGGGAACATATATTTATTAGGAGTGGAATACCACCAAATATGAACGGTAACAAAGTTCGACGACGACAGAAACTACTGAACGTAGACACACTGTGGCATTCCCCTTGCGACAGTGTCTGAACGTTACAATATCAATTCTCAGTTGTCCAAAGCAGTCATCATGTGTCGGAGTTTACACATGAACGTAAACCTAACTTTTCAAAATCAAATAGATTAAACACTTTTAAATAGAAATCGTATAGACCTACAATTGCAATTGAGAGAATCCGTTTTAATTTCTCAAATGCAATTTGTCATTCTTTGCACAATTTAAATTTTCCACTTTTTGCTGTTGCTCATAAGCTATTTAAAAGAATATTTAGAAATCTTCACACAATCTTTGATCCATGGACAAAAAGAAAATCACATTTCTATCTCGTACCCCCGGTGATGACAGCATGTGATTTCAAAAGTTTAGAATTAGAAAACATTGTTTCTATTGAATCTAGAAAATTACCTTTAAATGAAATGGAGTGACCAATATTTTTGTCAAATCACAATTTATATTTAAAGTTGGTCACCCAATCTCATTCCCATATGCACAATGCACAAAAATTATCTTAGTTAAACATACAGTAAACCATTGACTCTTAGAATCTCATAGATTTTTCCTCACTGTCTCCCAGGGATAACGGGATTCAAATTCTAGACGCCTTCATATAGAAAGTATAATATTTAAACACGTGCAATTCATATAGTACTATTTATTCATCATTTTAAGAGTTCTGATTCCCTTAATATTTTTTTCCTTATTGACTGTTTGTAAAACGTCTCGGTTACTGATGTAACCCTCGTTCCCTGAAGGAGGGAACGGGAGACGTAACGTCGACGTGACGACGTAATTGGGATCACTTCAGGGAGCCCTATCAACTTCGAGTGTCTACAGAACGAGCCAATGAACGTTGGCGTGCGTGAATCGCGTCACGCGCCCCGCCCCGCCGCGCGGGTATAAACAGGAAGCGGGCGCACGCACACATTGTTTTTCGCTGAGGAGCCGAGATTTGTGACGGCCATGCAGCGATGGTCAGCAACGGTGGCGACGGGACGTTACGTCTCCCGTTCCCTCCTTCAGGGAACGAGGGTTACATCAGTAACCGAGACGTTCCCTTTCAGTCGCTCACGTTCGACGTAACGTCGACGTGACGACGTAATTGGGATCCCATGGAAAACGCCACGGTTGCTGCCACATCCAGCGCCCTACGCAAGACTCTCAGACCCCCAACTGCTGGGGCGGAAGATCTGCGTAGAGGGAGTTCAACTGCTGTTCCATTATACCCCACACAGCGGAACTCTTGGATAACACTGGGAAAGCGTACCTCTCCAGGGGAAAGAACGCTGCGGAGCCACATCCTGCCCGAAGGGAGGTAACATGTGGAGAATACACATATGGACTGGCCGAAGGGGCAGTGCGACATATGGAATGTCACTGGGGTGGCTCCACCCGAAGGGGGAGACACACCGGACAGTGACGGCAGAGCAGACTCTGCCAAGGGAAGACACGGGCTCACCGCAGGGAACTGGTCGTGGAAGAATACACATATGGGATCGCCGCAGGGATCACCACATATGGAACCCAGCCTAGCACAAGTTACACAAGCATACGAGCACTAGGCCTGGCGTCGGACGCTCCGCAACGTCCGACTGCCGAAGGGGTGCGGAGGAACTCACAGGGTTCGCCAATGGGGAACTCGACTGGAGTAAAAAGCGCACGTATCCGTTCCTAGGAAGGGAGTGGCGCAGCAAGCCGACACTAGAGCGGGAACTTCGGTGTTACCGGCTAGTAGAAGCGAGCACACAGGAAGAAACCGGCTCAACACGTAAGCTATAAAACCTAGCGAACGTGTTAGGTGTCGCCCAGCCCGCAGCTCTACAGATGTCTGTCAGCGAGGCGCCGTGAGCCAGCGCCCAGGAAGAAGCGACACTCCTAGTGGAGTGGGCTTTCAACCCAGGCGGGCAGGGCACGCCTTGGGCTTCGTAAGCCAAGGCGATGGCATCCACTATCCAGTGGGCCATCCTCTGCTTGGAGACAGCCTTCCCTTTCTGCTGGCCTCCGTAACAGACGAAGAGCTGATCTGAGGTCCTGAGGCTTTGCGTTCTGTCCACGTACAGACGCAGAGCGCGAACGGGACAGAGAAAAGCCAGGGCTGGGTCTGCCTCCTCCGAAGGCAGCGCTTGCAGGTTCACTACCTGGTCCCGGAAGGGAGTGGTAGGAACCTTGGGCACGTATCCGGGCCGGGGTCTCAGGATGACGTGAGAGTTATCCGGGCCGAATTCTAGGCACGATTCGTCGACCGAAAATGCATGCAGGTCCCCTACCCTCTTGATAGAGGCCAATGCAACCAGGAGTACTGTCTTACAGGACAGAATTTTTAACTCAGCTGATTGCAGAGGCTCAAAGGGTGGTCTCTGAAGTGCCGAAAGGACCAGAGACAAGTCCCAAGAGGGTATAGAGAGTGGGCGAGGAGGATTCAGTCTCCTCGCTCCCCTCAGGAACCTGACGATCAGGTCATGCTTTCCTAAAGACTTACCATCAACAGCATCGTGATGTGCAGCAATAGCGGCAACATACACTTTAAGGGTGGAGGGAGACAGCCTTCGCTCCAACCCTTCTTGCAGGAAGGAAAGCACGGCTCTGATCGAGCAAGATCGGGGGTTCTCCTCGTGAGAGGAGCACCAGTCAACGAACAGGTTCCACTTCAACGCATAGAGGCGCCTCGTAGAGGGGGCTCTAGCGGAAGTGATGGTGTCAACTACCGCAGGGGGTAGGTCACCTAGAACCTCCGCGTCCCGTCCAGGGACCAGACATGGAGTTTCCAGAGGTCTGGACGCGGGTGCCATAAGGTGCCCCATCTCTGAGAGAGCAGGTCTTCTCTCAGAGGAATGGGCCAGGGAGGGGCTGTCGCGAGGAGCACTAGTTCCGGGAACCAGGTCCGGTTGGGCCAATACGGCGCAACTAACAAGACCTGCTCCTCGTCCTCCCTGACTTTGCACAAGGTCTGTGCAAGAAGGCTCACTGGGGGAAACGCATACTTGCGTAGGCCCCGGGGCCAGCTGTGTGCCAGAGCATCCGTGCCGAGGGTCCCCTCGGTCAGAGAATAGAACAACTGGCAATGAGACGTGTCCGGGGCGGCAAACAGATCTACCTGTGCGGTCCCGAAGCGCCCGAAAATCAGCTGGACCACCTGGGGATGGAGTCGCCATTCTCCCGGTAGCACCTGCTGCCGTGAGAGCTCGTCGGCTGCACGGTTGAGCAGGCCCGGAATGTAAACGGCACGAAGCGACCTCAGATGCTTCTGACTCCAGAGGAGGAGATGGCGGGCGAGTTGTGACATGCGGCGGGAACGTAGACCACCTTGGCGGTTGATGTACGCAACGGTCGCAGTGCTGTCCGTACGGACCAGTACGTGCTTGCCTAGAAGCAGCGTTTTGAAACGGCTCAGTGCAAGACGTACTGCTAACAACTCGAGGCAGTTGATGTGCCAATGCAGTTGAGGCCCCGTCCACAGGCCTGAAGCTGCATGCCCGTTGTACGTGGCCCCCCAGCCGGTGGTAGAGGCATCCGTGGAGACCACAGAGTGCCTGGACACTTGTTCCAGGGGAACACCTGCCCGCAGGAACGAAGGGTCCGACCACAAGCTGAGAGTTTGGCGACAGTGCGGGGTCACTTGGACCCGGCACGAGCCGCTCTGCCACGCCCATCTCGGGACTCGATCGTGGAGCCAGTGTTGGAGCGGCCTCATGTGAAGCAATCCGAGCGGCGTAACCGCGGCTGCAGATGCCATATGCCCCAGGAGCCTCTGAAACAGTTTCAGTGGTGCCGCTGTTCTGCGTCTGAGCGTGCTCACGCAGTTCAACACTGACTGGACACGGGCCTCGGTGAGGCGCGCTGTCATGCTGATCGAGTCCAACTCCATACCGAGAAAAGAGATCCTCTGCCCGGGGGTGAGTTTGCTCTTTTCCCAGTTGACCCGAAGCCCTAGGTGGCTGAGGTGACTGAGCACCATGTCCCTGTGTTCGCACAACTGCTCTCTCGACTGGGCCAGAATAAGCCAGTCGTCGAGGTAGTTGAGGATGCGAACACCACGCTCGCACATGGGAGCAATGGCCGCCTCCGAGACTTTCGTGAAGACGCGGGGCGACAGGGCCAGCCCGAAGGGTAAGACCTTGTACTGATATGCCCGTCCCTCGAACGCAAAGCGGAGAAACGGTCTGTGTCGAGGGAGAATCGAGACATGAAAGTACGCGTCCTTCAGGTCGATCGCTGCAAACCAATCTTGGGGACGGATGCATTTGAAAATGCGTTTCTGCGTAAGCATCTTGAACGGTAGCCTGTGAAGGGACCGGTTCAGGACGCGCAGGTCCAAGATTGGTCGTAACCCACCACCTTTCTTGGGTACAATGAAGTACGGGCTGTAGAAGCCGGTCTTCATATCGGCTGGAGGGACCGGCTCGATCGCGTCCTTCGCCAGTAGGACTGCAATCTCCGCCCTGAGCACCGGGGCATTGTCCGCCAGAACACGGGTGAACAGAATGCCCCTGAAAGCAGGGGGGCGCCGGGCGAACTGAATCGCATAGCCGAGTCTGACGGTACGGATGAGCCAGCGAGACGGGCTGGGAAGCGTTAACCAGGCTCCCAGAGACCGAGCAAGCGGGACTAACGGCACCACAGACGTACCCGGGGTGGGGCAGCGCGGCGGAATGCAGGGACCCGACTCGGACGGCACAGCGGCCCGAAGTGGGGTCTGAGTGTGTGGTGCAACACATACCTGCTTCCGTCGAGGGGCAGAGCGGGTGTGCGGAGGCGTCAGTGCGTCCAGGACACAGCCACTGCTGCCTGCTGGCGATGAAAGAGGGGCTGGGGAGTGACAAGGCATGGCGGCGTCGTCGACTGCCAAGCGCGCCCTCTTGGGGCCCAGAGGTTTCAGAAATTGCTCTTTTTTTGAAAATGTGGGTACCACTGACCCGTGGGTCAGTGGCGGAACAAAAAGAAAAGGAAACAAAAGATTCTCCGCCCGGCCCTCCACCGGGGGAAGGAGTGGCGCCTTCGCCATCTCCTGAAGAGCAACTTGATCCACCTCCGGGCCGCCCGTCTCAGGGTCGTTTGCACCGTCGCTTGCCTCCTGGTTTGGCAGCGGCCTGGACGGGCGGGGTCGGCTTCCTACGGCTTGCTCCGCGCTGAGGCCTGGATGGTTGCTGCTGCTGCTGGGGCTTAGCGGGAGCGGAGGACGCCGCAGAAGGCCGACCTCGGCGACGAGCAGACGGAGGGTCTGCGGCCGGCGGACGGGTGGGAGCAGCAGCGGTCCGCCGGGGCAGGATGTGCCGGATGGCCTCCGTCTGCTTCTGTGCGGCCGAGAACTGTTGGGCAAAGCTCTCGACCGCGTCGCCGAACAACCCAACCTGGGAAAGAGGGGCATCCAGGAACCGATATTTATCGGTGTCCCTCATATCCGCCAGGTTGAGCCAAAGGTGGCGCTCCTGGACCACCAAGGTGGACATCGCCTGACCAACTGAACGTGCGGTTTCCTTCGTCGCCCGGAGGGCGAGGTCGGTTGCCACACGGAGCTCCCGGAGGAGCTCTGGGTCAGAACCACCCTCGTTCATGTCCATGAGCGCCTGGGCCTGGTGGACCTGCAAGAGCGCCATGGCATGGAGGGCGGAAGCAGCCTGTCCACAGGCCTTGTAAGCCTTCGCCGTTAGACCGGACGAAAACTTACAGGCCTTGGACGGGAGGCGTGGATTACCCCGCCAAGAGGAAGCGGACGCCGGACACAGCTGCATCGCGACGGCCCGCTCCACTGGGGGGATATCCACATACCCCTTAGCTGCCCCGCCGTCGAGGGTGGCGAGGGGTGAGGAGCCACTAGAACGGCTTCGGGCACTATACGGTGCCTTCCACGTCCTAGAAAGCTCCTCATGCACTTCCGGAAAGAAAGGTACCGGGGCGGCGCACTGAGAACCAGCACGGCCCGCCCCGAGAAACCAATCGTCCAACCGAGAAGGTTCGGGACGTGGTGGAGGATTCCACGCAAGCCCAACCTTCTCGGCGGCCCGGGAAAGCATAGCAGTCCATTCTGGATCTGGCTCGGACAACGCTACACACCCCGAGGGGGGCAACGCAGCCGAGTCGTCATTTCCAGAGGACAGCTCCCCCTCCGATGCTGCGATCGACATCTGATCGTCAGCTGGAGCCCCAAAGGAAACGGTTGGCCGTTCCGGAGAAGGACCAAGACGTTCACTAAGGGGCCCCAATGGCGACAGCGCTTGTGAGGCGTGAGGGGGCCGCGGAGGATGACTCGACGGGGAAGCCCTCACGGTAATCCTCAGATCACCCTGGTCATGCACTGAAGTAGGTCTATTCTGCGGGGCAGAATAGACACTAGATCGGGGCATAGGCGAGGGGACTGCACCTCCCTTGAGGTAAGCGAGTCTCGATCTAAGCGCTGCGATAGTCATATTCCCGCAATGGGAACATGAACTATCCACAAAAGCTGCCTCAGCGTGTTGAATGCCCAAACACGAGAGGCAACTGCTGTGGCCATCTGCTGGCGCCAGGGAACGACGGCATCCAGAAACGCACAAGCGGAATGACATCTTGAAAAAGACGCAGGGTCACGCTTGTGTTGCTCTTTTAGTAAAAATAAAAAAGGATTTAGAAAACTCTCTTTTGTGTTGAGGCACCCAGGGGTAGCCGCAGTGTGAATGCACACACAGAGGAAACGCCCACCGAACCGACACACACACACACACAAACACAAACACAGTGCTGTGAAACAGCAGTTGAGAGCTGCAATGCTCGCGGCCACCGCTGATCGCGCCGTCACACCAACACAGGAACAGAGAGATGATCCTCTTTTTGAAGTCTTCAAAGGCTGATTCTGATAGACAAAAAGTCTCATAGAAACTCGGCTCCGAAGTGAAAGACAATGTGTGCGTGCGCCCGCTTCCTGTTTATACCCGCGCGGCGGGGCGGGGCGCGTGACGCGATTCACGCACGCCAACGTTCATTGGCTCGTTCTGTAGACACTCAAAGTTGATAGGGCTCCCTGAAGTGATCCCAATTACGTCGTCACGTCGACGTTACGTCGAACGTGAGCGACTGAAAGGGAACCCTGTGCTCTCAGATTGCCACACATTTTTATCAGTGGTTGGCCACCAATCTTTTAGTGAGTCACATTGTTTCACAAAAAGCCCCAATTCTCTCCACTCTGCAGTCAGTGGTTTAGCTAGAAAGATGTGAGGGACGGCCCCCTCCACATCATACAGTGATGCTTGACTATCAGTCAATTCAACCTTTACAGCACACCATTTATCGGACCAAACTAACTCTGAGGTTTTCAGTTCCTCAATCTCTAGTTCAGACCATTTTTCAGCAAAAATTTCATCTGGCTCATTGCTAACATGACATGTGCAATGCAAATCACTTTCTTCCATGAAATCATGGTCAGGAGGCATCCTATTTGTGCCTTTGTTTTGCAGACCACACTGAGGAGTGCTCCATTCAAAAACATATAATGTTTCAGTTGGCATTCGCACCATACTCATATCAGCAGTGAGGCCGCTGCCATCACAATACAAATTTAGCTTTAGTTTACACATCAAATCTCTTCCCAGAAGATTACAAGGACAGGTATTAGTCACAAGAAAAGCATGAGAAAATGAGCGATCACCAATCTGACAAGATAAATCTGCTGTATATGGTTCCTTTACCAGATGCCCTGTGGCACTTCTGGAGGTTGCCCATTTTCCAGATAATACAGTTAAATCAGGCAATTGTTCATTTTTAATTACTGAGTTCGTCACTCCACTGTCAATTTAGAACTTAATTTTCCTACCCTCGATACTGATATCAATCATTGGTAATTTTGCAAATGCTTTATACATTCGTTCAGTGTCAACAAGCAAATTTTCTTCATTGCAAGAAACAGCAAGCACATTTTCTTCATTGCAAGGAGCAGAAAAAGAGATAAGATTAGACATATTTACCACCTGGGAGTCAGACCCTTCACCGTCGCTCCCCTCCCCCTCCTTCTTTCAATCTCCTTGTGGCTTTGGTGGCTGTTGGAATCCTCTCTTCTTTGGAGGATCCGGACAGTCATTTCTCCAGTGTCCTTTTCGCCCACAATTATAACAAGCTTCAGGGTCCATTGCGGGTTGGTCACCCATTCCACATCCTCTTCCTCCTCTGCCTCGTCCTCTTCTGCCACCTCTTCCTCCTCCTCTTGAGTAATTTTCCATCATCAACCCTCCCATCTTCAGCAGAGCCAGTTGAGTGTCTTTGTCAGTCTTTTTCTGTTTGTTCTTGGCTTGGTCTCTCAGCAGGTGTTTTGGTGGTCCTGCTTGCAGACTCGTTTCCTCTTTTTCTTTGTCTTCCTCAGGATCTTCTTGACCTCCCATTGCTCCTGGTTGTCTTTGTGGTTTGTGGAGGGCCACTGCTGGTGGTGGTTGGTAGGGGGAGTAGGGAGCCGGACAGCGGTCGTCCTCAGCCAGGCGGGTTTTCATGCATCTCATTTCCTCAGAAGAATTAGAAACAGAGTTTAGTAAAGTTTTTCTGGCTTCCTCTGCCTTTGTCTCTCTACTATTTGCACTCTCTAATGGTGCTAATGCTGCGTTTATCTGTCTTCTTTGTCTGGTAATTGCCTCATTTAACCATACATCTATAATTCGACCATCAAAGTCATAATTATCTTTTTCTGTATATTTTTGGACTTGTTTTTGTCCAATTTTCCTTTGTCTTTTGCAGATGGCTTACACTCAGACATTAAACACACATTAAATCCGTACAATTTAATTAACTGTGGTATCCTATGATGCCACCCTGTTCCATTTTTCTTGGTCATGGAACAATAATTCCCTTTTGAGAAATCCACTGTCTCCAACTCTTTATCATTAACATTACTCATTTTTGCACTAATTTTACTCAACAGTATTTATATTTGCGTATTTAAATTCTTCCCCTGCGTGGTCACCACGCACTATATTTACTGTGTTAACTCTTCCCCCCAGCGTGGCCACCACGCCTGCCTAAATCCGTCAATTTAGGACTTTCAAAATGCCCACATCCGTCGATGCTAGGTCTTTTTCCCAAACAAGTGCCTTCTTAAATGTTCGAAAATTACTATCAGGCTTATTTCAAACAGCACCTTGTCTGGACGTTTGAGAAATTACTATCAGGCTTATTCTCAAACTCTGGCCCTTCTGGGAAAACAATTAACACATGGCATTTGAGAAATTACTATCAGGCTTATTCTCAAACCCTGTTTGGAAATTACTTTCAGGCTTATTCCAAACTCCTGACCCTTTTAGGAAAAATATTCAATACGCAAATAATTTTCTTATTTACTTACGTAAATAATTTTTCTCTCACCGTCTTTTGATGACCTTGTGAGTTCAGTTCTAGGAGTGCATTCACCTCGGTCGTCGTGATGAGTAGAACAATTCTCTCTCCTTAAGATTTGAGGATATTGAGCCGCAGAGTATGGACTCTCGGGATGATCAATTGTTCCCCTCAGTCACTCCGATCGTCGGTTTACTGCATCCCATCCTCGTAGCCATTTGTCGTGGAAATTACTTTCACAACTTTAAATAATAATTGGAAGACAGCTGGAAATTTCAAAAGTTATAAAGATCTTTATTTCTTGCAAGAAAGGCTGTTCACCCATCAGTCAGAGTCTGATAAGAGAAGTGCGCCGACTTCTCCTTTTTGCCCAGCTTATATACTCTTAACACATCCTGGTCTGTCTCAAAAGATCGCCTTGGTTTACCTTCTAACATAAATTCTATCTAGACAGAACAATATCACGTCTGCAAAAGTTTCCTGTTATTAGCTACTGCTCTTATTCACATATTTTGCTTATCTCTATTTTCATCAAAGCTGCGCACATACTTTTCACACTTGAAGTACAATAGGTCACTTGAGTACTCATAGTCTCTTTGTTACTTAGTCTTCTAACCCAGAACATTTTGTTCCTACAAGCTTATATGATTATATTTCTTTAAATGCTTATGAGTAAAAATAAATGTTCAACGTTAACACAAGTTGCACACATCTGAAAGTAAAAGAACACATCTAAATGTAAAATTTCCATTACAGAAGGCATACGAGTCGGTAGCCTATATAACTCGAGCTGAGAATACTATCTGCCAGCTGCTTCTTGCCTGCAATAACACATTAGAGTCAGCGAGCGTTGACGCTTCTGCATCTCAGTTATTACAGACGGCTCTGTTGACTATGGGTCATGTGACTCGGGAACTTGGGACACTTTCAGCGACCCTTCTAACAGCTCGGCGTCAGGTATGGCTTGCTCAGGCAAGGTTACCTGAAGATTGTAAGAAGACACTGAGAGAACTGCCAATTGTACCAGGACATATTTTTGGCCCCAATGTTTCTGAGGTATTGGAAAAGAGAATGAAGTTGTCAGAAGCCACACGACAACTGACTCAGGTTCCACGAACACCACCTTTTAGAATGCCTCTGACTCCGGCTCACCCACGCTATCCGAGCTCGGAGCATCGAGTGCGACAGCAGAACGTTTCTCAGCTTCACGCTCCACAGCGGCATAGAGGGGCTAAGGAGGCCCAGGGACGCCGCCCTTTTCACCGTCACCAGCAGGGGAGACCACGTCAGCGCCCCCCCCACAGGTCCTAAAGGCAGAGGCCAAAAACCCTGAAGCTATGGGGCCGGCGGCCGGTCGTTTCACTGTGCAGCATCTACATTACTGGGAAAATTCAGTGTCCGACCCCTGGGTTCTGGCGACTTTGAGCAGGGGATACACTCTGCAATTCCAACGCCGGCCTCCCAAGTTTTCAGGAATCTTTCCGACAGTTGTCAAAGATGTAACCAGTTCAATGGCCCTTTCCTTAGAAATTCATTCACTGTTACTGAAAGGAGCCATAGAAAAAGTTCTTCCCGTCAATCAGAGGGATGGGTTTTACTCCACGTACTTCCTTGTTCCAAAGAAAGATGGCAGTTTTCGTCCAGTTCTGGACCTGAGGCGCCTAAACGTGTTCTTAAAGTCTCTTCCTTTCCGAATGTTACGCACAGCCCATACACAAAATAAATATATGTAAATATATTTTATAGTGTCAAAAATATATGTGGCATATATTCCAAATACATTTACGTTGTCCACTTATATTTATCATTTTGAAATATATTCTGAAATATAACAAAAATATATGTGTGAAATATACATAAGTGTGAAATATATTTACATTTATAACATGTAATGTAAAATATATGACAAAATATATGGTCAGAAAATGTTTAGCTTGCTAAAGAAGGATCGAAAATGTATTTTGATCATAGTAATTCCTCTACCTTTTCCCCAATACACAATAGTAGGCTACCATATTTCACTACTGTATTATGACACACAGCTGTAATAAATACTGTACTTACATTTAAATGACTGCAATGTAAAATAACAGATAGTTGCTTTCCTAGGACTATTAGGCCATTTAGGTGGCACGTACCTAACACTAAGTGCAATTATTAGATTTATTGTTGTTTTATTGACATCTTTCCTGAAGTAATTTAAATATTGAAAATATGCACAATATTTATGATGCAAGTATAACAGTGACACTCCAACAGTAGAGTGCACTTAAACAATAGATAGAACTCAGTGTCTAACACTGCATACACACACTATTAAATATCTGTATTCAATTCTGTAAAAATAGGGAAAAACTCTGCATTATGTGTGTTGTTTCCTACTGGCCTACTGGTTAGGGCTTTGGGCTTGTAACTGAAAGGTTGCTGGTTTGATCCCCGACCGGTAGGAAAAATGTGGGTGGTTGAAGTAGAGCATTGCTCTACCACATCCATGGCTGAAGTGGTCTATCTAAAAAATAAATTGAAAATGTGTTGTTTGTTTGTGAAAATGTTGACTTTTTAAATTTCAAAATATATTTACATATATTTAACTAAAATATATTTATTGGGCCAATATCAAATATTTGCATATATTCCAAAAATATTTTGTTCATTTTGTTACCACAATTTGTGAATCAGTCTATTCATCTGGCTGCTTTTCAGCCGCCTTTCAATCACTCAGATACAGATGGGGGGAGGTCTCATCTTCTGTGTCCTGTACGAGCTTTAAAGTGCTATGTTAAGTCTACCGCTTCTTTCAGACAGACAGATCAGTTATTTGTTTGTTATGGTGAGGTACGCAAGGGTGCATCTTTGTCCAAACAGAGACTATCACGCTGGATTGTCGAGACGATAAAGTTGGCGTATAATAGATCTCATCAACCCTTACCAGTGGGTGTTACTTGTCACTCCACTAGGGCCGTGTCTTCGTCTTGGGCCACTTTACGGGGAGTTTCCTTGGCGGATGTTTGCGAAGCTGCTACCTGGTCTTCTCCATGTACCTTTGCACGGTTCTACAAGGTTAACGTGGCTGCTTCCCATTATGTGAGCTCTGCAGTCCTTCTGGAGCAACCCTGATATTTGCAGGTGGGTGGCATTCCTCATGACTGTGTTGATATGCGTCATCCACTAGTGCTTTGCACTGCCTCTGGCGGTCAGTAGGAATGAAACAGAACGCTAGTTACGTATGTACCTGTAGTTCTGTGAATTCGGATGACCGCCAGAGTCCCTCGTCACTTGGAATGCGCGAGAAAGCATTCTGAGGCTGGGCACCGAGTCACTGTGGGTTATATCCTCGCGTCTCGGTCTGCGTCATGACGTGACTTTGTTGTTATATTCTTCTCGATCTATCTAACTGGCGCAGCGATTATCCACTAGTGCTTTGCACTGCCTCTGGCGGTCATCCGGAATTCACAGAACCACAGTTACATACGTAACTAGCGTTGTGATTTGTATAGTCACAGCGTATACAAATAACAAGGTCACACGAGACACAGCCATCTTCTAACCGTATACATATTGGGAACTATATTCTCAGAAGGCGAAGCACTGCTAATTCTGCGGAGTAAATATGAGCTTCAAACATACAGTACAGTGACTGGTGTAACGAATACGACTCTGGGTAAATATGAATTAGCTCAAGAATATGGGGAATCTTGGGAATATTAATATTTATGACTCATGGTCATAATTCATAAGTCGCATGTACATTTATTTTATCAATTATCGAGATTATCTTGTTCTGTGACTGGTCTGACCAACATTTAATTCGTCCAGCGAAATAAATGTAAAATCATTACAGTCAAGAAGAGATATTCACAAACTTCAAGAGAGTTTTATGTCCTGGCCACGGACACCAAACTCTCTGAGTTTATTAATTAAAACTACTCAAGTAGTCTACACATTGAGCTTTGTAGCTTATAGTTGGATCTTTTAAAGTTTCATTGACTTATAAGGTGGGTTTCCAAACACAGAGACAGTGAAAAGTATTTATGAATTTTAATAAATGCAAAACTAGAGATTATATGAGCTACGAATATAAACGTACGTAAAAATGCAAACAATAAACAAACAAACATATAACCAAACAATAACATAAGTGATCAGATTGAAATGAAAGAAAGGAAGAAAGAGAAGAGAAGAGGAGAGGAAGAAGGGTAACTTAATTCCCGGTCCTAAGAGATAGACACCAGGAAAACAGCTTTTATCAACTCAATATACTTGCAGTATTCTGTGCTCTTTCAGTGCGATGCTGTAAAAGAGGTGTGCGTGTCCGGCTGGTTTGCGTCTGGCTTCGTCTTCTGGGTCGTTTCGCAAGACGATGTAAAGGCTCACTTGAATTTACGTTACCGGAAAATAAGATTCATCTCCTGGGATGGGAGAGGTTTAAAGTCTTTGTTGCAAGGGACGCAGCTACAACTCGGACATGTGCTCGCTCGATAGAGAAGACTAAGGCCTTCTTCAGATGATCCTTGGAGAAGTGCTGCCGGGGAGGAGAGGAGGAGGTCAGAGCGGTCGAAGAGAGAAGAGAGTTTAAGAGTGGGGGTCTCGTCCTTTTAACAGACATCTGTTTTACGCCCTGTTTGTGACAACAGCGAATCAAAACTTCTGATCTGTAGCGGGAAGACGTCTTCTTTGTGTGAAGAACAACACACCCCCTTTTACCATATGTCTTATGAGGGAAAGGATTCATACTTAGAAATATGATATTTCCTGGAACAAATGCATATTAGTGTACTTTGCAGTCAAGATTCGTCTCCGTGAGATGGAGAGGATTACAGAGACATCAATTATGACAGGTAAAGATTAATGAAACATAACGTTACAGTTATATGCATAATTACACACAAATAAAGTTTGATTAAACACACAATGAAATGGTCAGTATTTCGGTTATGGCATGTATAGACACTTGAGAAACATAGGAATACATATCAACATTTAGTGGCTTGTTGAGTGGGGGAATATCTGTTTCAAAGTCCAGAGTGTGTGTTCTGGAATGTCTTGCGAACGTAAAGTTTTATGGTCTGAGGTAGGGTTACCACAAGACACTATTGAGGAACTTCTTTCAGTGAACATTTAGAATTAAAGATTTTACTCTTAGCAACCCACATCTCTATTATAGAGCAAAGCTAATCACACACATACATATCGGAAGGTATACATTCAAGAGCCATATTTCTACATGAAATTGTACTCAAAGGAGGTTTTGTGTGTGTGGGGGTGTGTGTGTGGAATGTCATGAGGCTGTAAAGTCACAGGAAGTCCATGCTGAACTAGGGGGGTTTTACAAAGGGATTCTTGAACAGGGTCCTCTTTATGACTCAAATGTCCCTCTGGGGAGATTATTAACCAGCAAGGACATTTGACGATGTGGTTTGAGTCACATGATTCCTTAATTTGAAAAGCAGATGCCATTGTCGCTACACTGGGTTGAAATAATACAACACTTTAGTGTTAATAATGATAAATAACTATAGTGGTGATTTGCAGGAAAGGCTGTTACTGTACTATTAATCTCAGTACTGACTCAGTACTGGCTCAGTAGGCTACTGAATACTATGCAATATATTAACCCTGAGAATATAAATATACCGTTTCCAACAAAGTCCAGCATCTTTGTTGTTCCACATTCATAATGGCAGTCGATGAACTTATGAGAATATATTACTGAATGACAGCATCAGTTTCTTCAGTTGTACTGATGTTCACTCCATCTTATAGACTGTATCTGCATTAAATGCCATTTGGATTATTAAACATGTTGATGTAATGTATAACATTTGAGACAGACAGCTGTTCTGCTGGAGATATTCATATATCATAGTTCATATATCGTTTATCTCCTCCATAACATCATTTGAGCAGAGGAGGACTTTTATTTTATTACTCTCAGTATTATCAGTGAAACTGTCATTTCAACTGGATTTGATTTAATATATATGAGATTTTGATAATTTTTTTTTGCACTTGTCTCACACACGTCATGTGTTCCTGAAGAGAGATCGAAAGTCTGAAGCTCAACAGAAGTTATGTGAACAAATGCAAATGAGTTGAGAGAAAGTTTCTCCGCAGCAGGTGCAAAATTACTTCAAACCATGAGAAACTGCACAAATTGAACTGTTGCAGATCTACACTCACACACACAGACACACATCTCGATGCGCATCAAAAAAGTCACGTGACTTTGAGACAGGACAGCATAACTGGACTAACCAGCGGGCCGATCTTGTGGCACAGAATCTGAAATGCCTGAGCAAAAGTCTGTCATCAAAGTTGCTTGGTATAATTCCCTCCAGAACTGTTTTACACGACTGCGTTCCCAAACATGCATCCGCCTCCGAAAGCAAGATAACTTTATTGTGCTTCGACTGCATGAGGTGCAAGCAATTTATTATAAACCCAATTATTATATATAGTGGCTTCTCCTTCTGCACCAAATTCAATCTTTCTTAGTGATATTTAGCGCCAGTTTATCAGGAAGTAACGGTTTTGTTCACTTTGGCTCAATGGCTCCAATTTTGCGCACAATTTTTACTTTTTACTTAAATGATTTCTTGACATTTTTTTTATTTTTATATTTATTTTTTTATTGCTCTCTGAGAATTGTATAATGATAATTTTCTCTATGATTCTTTACCATTGTTGCACAACGTTGCCCTCAGGCAACAAAAAATATTTTGGGGTGGGGGGATTGGGGGAGGGATATTTTTCAATAAATCAATAAAATGTTCCCAAATGAGCCAAGAAATGATGTGAAATAATTTTTCTCATGTGCCATCAAAATGCATGCAGTAGAGGGTTAAAAAATAACAACCCGAAAACTTGCCTGCTTGCCTTGCACATCTAATTAATGGGCAAAGTTTTCCGACTTTTATTCTTACCTTCTTTTTTTTTTTTGTGATGTGGATGTTATTGAGCTTGAAGGAGTTTAGCTCTTGCGTTCTTCTGAACATCTCGCTGAATGACATCTGAACATTGCCGATGTTATTTCTGAGTCATATCACTCCATAATCTTCCTCTCTTTTAAATGCCTATTCCGAGATGCCGAGTTGCTATTATGAGGTATCACCATATGTCATCATTCTGTTTTCTTTTGATTAGAAGATTATATGATATCAAGGGGAATGTCTATACTTAAAAATCCTGGGTGTTGTGAAACTGTTTTTGCTTTTAGATCAACAAATAATAACCAAAAATGATTGTCTTGATTATGTCATGCATAAGACTTTTTTTTTTTCCTGTCCTGGACTCGGTCTTGACTCGGACTCAAACTTTTTGGACTCGGTCTTGTCTTCCACAAAATAACAGGTAATAATTTATGCCGACCTTGGCCAGTCTGCAGAATGGCTTTGGTAAGAGCTGTTTTCAGTGAACTGTTCTTATATATGGAAAATGGAACTTCCGTTTAATCCCCATCAATTTCATTGCTTCCTTGATCAGTTTTGCAGTGAAGTGAGTTCCATTGTCAGAATCAATTTCATATGGAAGACCCCAGCGAGGAAAAACTTCTTCCACTATTACTCGTGTTGCTGCTTCAGGAGTGCAAGTTTTCGTAGGGAATGCTTCCACCCACCTTGTAAATCATTCCATGATTTCTATAATGTATTTGTACCCTCCACTGGGTGATAAAGGTCCTGTGAAATTAATTTGGACATGTGTCCATGGCCCTGTTGGTCTAGGTGCATGTGACATTCGCACCTTTACAGGATTCCCCACATTTGCTTTCATGCAGATCAAGCATCTCCTACAGTAATCATCAATGTCTCGCTTCGTTCGCGGCCACCAACAAATGTTGCAATCAAGAGACGAATTATGGAAGCATGTTGTATTTTGCTCCCACTGGACATACACTGTAAACCCTCAAATCTGATTGGTTGATTGGATTGTTGTTCCAGGATCAACAAAGATGTAGCCTGGGTGCCAGCCCGAACCCCGCCCACAACATTTTTTGGTCGGGAAGTTCGGTCTGGACTCGATCCGTTGAGGAGTAATTATGCCCGGCTCCCAAAAGGCCGAGCCAATCAAATTGCCAGGGCGGGCTTTAATCAATGATGGACAGATGATCTGCGGTAACATAATCACCCACGTCACCAAAGAGCGCTTGATTTGAATTAGTTTACAACAAAGACGACTGCAGGTGGAGAATTGAGATTTCACGAGTTCACACTTACAAATAAGTCAGATAGAATAAATGCGTATATGAGATTTCACGAGTTCACACAAATAAGTCAGATATGCGTATATGACGTGCTGTCCGAGGAGAGGGCTGTGGGCTCGGTAGCCATACTCCCCCCCGTATTCCTGGTTGTGAGAGAACAAGACAAGAGTGAGGATTCGGGGTGGTGGAGGGATGCTGAAAAACTGTCAAGGAGTGTTAGGTAAGTTGACAGAGTGAATATGCTTCCTCATGCTGATATAGGGTAACGTTAGACATGGTAGGCCTATTGTTTGATGACAAGTTGATATTGGATTGATTATTTGTACGTGCTCCTCCCGAACTTTGTTTATGAAACATCATGTGTAGATTCCGCTATCGCGTCTGTTATAGAAGATATCCACAGCGCATTCATTTTAAAAGAGGAACAGAGAGCCGCCACATTTTGTTGGTTGAAAATATGAATGAAGAACATGCGTCATTTACTCCGTTGCTCTGATTGGTTGTAGGTCTATCCAATTGAGTGCAGAGTTGTTTTTTTTTCCTGGTTCGGTTGAGACACGCCCCATAATCAAATCTCTATGGAGCAGTATCAGACTCACATTCTGACTAGAATATACCGGAGTATGACGAAGTCAGGCTAACAAAGATGTTGATCCAGGAACATGTTGCATTTGGTAAAATCAGGTTTTGCACGTGCTTTCACAATTCAGTTTTCAGACCATACAATGCAAATGCAAAAATGAAAAATTGAAACCAGACATTCTTTTTTCTTGTTTTTCCAGTACATTGTCAATGGATATTTGCCCTTTTCTCCCCTTTTTTCAATTTTACTTTTGCTAAATTGTGACTTCATAAACAAACATTTGAATAAATGAAATCTAACCGATTTTCTATTTTTCCATTTTTCGTCTTGTAATTTGTGCCGTGGGCGGTACCATTAGCACGGGGGTGTGGCCGTGGACTAACTTTACTATCATTTCATTGATGTAATAACTGCTTTATTTACACTGCATGCACGTTTGAGGAGAAGTTTAAAAGACGGAACACAGGATAACATTTTTCACCCGAAGTGCCATAACTTGTATTATTAGGCTAATAGTCTACGTGTAGGCTAGCCTACTAAATTATAAGGCAGTCTCGGACCGGCCATCGGGAGCAGCCGGGAAAAGTAAAAACCCGGTGGCCTGGGTATGATTTGGCACATTGCCCTACCTGTTTGTATTGACCTTATTAATAAAAATACTACCAAGTGAAAATATAGAAAAAAAGCTTCTTTTTTTGTTAGGTTTTTAGCTCTCGTTTTAATAGCCTACAATACAATAAAGATGCAGATGTTTTCACTATAGCGGGCATTGTTCGTTACCACGGCATCCGCTTGAGCTTCTGTGTGCTTTAGCTCTACACCGCTTCTCGTTCCCGTGCCCTTAAATCTAGCACAGTTGTAGAACTCTAGTCTGTTCATTAGGCTACAATATAGTGGAGCGGCTAAGTGCTTATGTTTGGCAGAATCGTTCAGTTTATGATACAAGCGTGAAAATTGGCATGAGCAGTCTCCATGGGTCACTTGACAAGAAAATTGTCCGAGCCACTTGAAATTTCAAGATGGCGGCCATTTTTCAAGATGGCCGACACCTTAGTGGAGCAGTTAAGTGATATAGTGGTTTATTTGGTGATACAAGCATGAAAATTGGCATGAGCAGTCTCTGTGGGTCACTTGACAATAAACCACCTACAGCTACTTGAAATTTCAAGATGGCGGCCATTTTTCAAGATGGCTGACACCTTAGTGGAGCAATTAGGCTTAAGAAATCATTTAGTTGGTGATACAAGCATGAAAATTGCCATGAGCTGTTTCAAAGGGTCATTTGACAAGAAACCGCCCACAGCCACTTATTTCTATTTTCAAATTTCTATTTTCAAGATGGCCGACCCCTGGATCCTCAAAAGATCAATTTTCCGATAGAAATGTATTGTTTTTTTTTTCATTAAGGACGATTTGGTGTCATTTTATTTTATATTTTTTAGATTATTCTAAAGAACAACTTTTAACGCATCAAAATACAGTTGTGTTGATTTGTTGATTATAGATAGATTAGACAAGAGTGAATATCTGCACTACTAGGGCACACTGGTGATATCACTGCAGTTAAACTCAGAGTGGGGTTCAATGTCAGCTAATTGTAAAGTTAGTATCCCAAATGCTGTCTAATCTACCCCAAAACAGTTAGATAGCCGCACCTGAATTGACAGGTTGTGCCAGCGCGGGAGAGTCGAGCCAAGGTTAATGGGGTTTTAGTTAACCGGATGGTGTACAGATCGCACGGGATATAAATAGCATTGGATGAACGATCGGACTAAGTGTAGGGTTAAGGCATGAACTTAGTTGTATCCCATACATCAAAGTGCTTGGTAAAAGGATAAACCCTCGGCCTCTGCCTATACATTTGCTGCAGACATGGCAGAAGCCATCATAAAAGTTGAGAAAACTAACTGGGACAGATGTTTCATTTGTCAGCAGGACACCAAGGAAAAACTCATTCATCCGAGTTTATTCAACAGAGAGCACGATCGTACTGGTTATGATATCATTGCAAGAAAAGTTCCATTATTTCATAAGATCAATGCTCTGCCTATCTTACTTAGTCCAACCTGACTAGATGAAGGTGATGGCATAGAAAACACATTGACAAGAAACAGAGCAAAATATCATTCAAGCTGTAAACTTATGTTCAATAACACAAAGCTGGAAAGGGCCCAAAAGAGAGCATCTACTGCTGCTAAAGACACTGAAGATACCAAAGATATCCATGTCAAGAGGCCAAGAGGATCCCAGCCCTCGAAAGCTTTGTGCTTTATATGTGAAGATGAGAGTGCAATGTAGCGTTTGCGACTCTGGGTAAATTTGAATTAGCTCAAGAATATAGGGAATTTTGGAAATATTAATAATTATGACTCATGGTCATAATTCATAAGTCGCATGTACATTTATTTTATCAATTATAGAGATTAACTGGTTCTGTAACTGATCTAATCGTTATTCGTCCAGCGAATAAAGGTGAGATTATCACAGTTAAGACGGGTTATCTCTTTACAAACTCCAAGAAAGTTTGATCTCCTGGCCACGGACATCAAACTTTCGTGGAGTTTGTAAAGAGATAACCCTTCTTAACTGTGATAATCTCACCTTTATTCGCTGGACGAATAACGATTAGATCAGTTACAGAACCAGTTAATCTCTATAATTGATAAAATAAATGTACATGCGACTTATGAATTATGACCATGAGTCATAATTATTAATATTTCCAAAATTCCCTATATTCTTGAGCTAATTCAAATTTACCCCGAGTCGCAAACGCTACAGTTTTGGTGGAGAACGCTTGGCAGTTTCAAACGTTATTTGGTGGAACAAATTCAGTTTCAGTGAATGTGTATTATTGGTATTAATAATTGTAACGTTACACGCGCGTTTTGAATTGTGAGGTAAGTCGCTATAAGGTGAATTCACCCAGCTGATGGTATAGGCACAAAGCCAGCTCAGCTTTATATATATAAAAAAAAAACTGCAGTTCATATTACAATTGTCTCTGGACATGTAATATGATTTAAACCGACTAAATGAAGACGAAGGATCTCTTTTAGGACGAAGGCGTAAATCTGACCTGGGCAATGCCTCAGTTTCAGTCGTAATAGGCCTAATGATAATACGTTAACGATAAACTCCTGGTCAGAAATTGGCGTCGCGAACCAATTTTGAAAAACCTACGCATAAAATCATAAAAGGGCTATTTTGATTAATGCTTATGGGAGATGAGTAGATGATAATTGCTGCTCATAGCTGTTTGATGCATGTGTGCTCACGGCTTAAGTTCACAGATGTCTAATTCCTGTCGTGCTCATAGCTCTAGTGATTAAAACAAGAAGTTTTAATACCTGTTTTATTGAAAACCGTTTCAGAGATAATGTGTAATTGAAGACCAGTTTTATGAATTAAGAAAAGATGATAGTCCCTGCTCTTATGCTAAAACCGTCTCAATGTGTAATGTAAATGTGTAATATAAATGTGTAATCCCTGTAGTTACATGTTGTAAAACTCGCTCATTCTCCGCATGCAACAGAGCGCGAAATACTCGTGATTTCCACAGATAAGAAAATCTGCTGTCTAAATTGCTGAATCACGTCACCGACACTAGAGGGCAGCCTCTAGGTGCGTGGCAGTTCTCAAATCACGCGCGCCCCACCGACGTCATCCTGCGTGAGTGTCGCCTCCCACTGACGTCAGCCTGCGCGAGCGCAACTACGCCATCTCGTGGCGTTCTAAGATAATACCTGCTTTCAATTTCTTTTTCTCTCTGCATTCATTTTCTCTCTCAAATACTTAACTGCATTCAAGCTTAGCTTATGCTGATATTATTTGGAGTTAGACAATTCCTTTTTCTGTTTTTGACTGTCACACTTTAAGTTAAGTTCGGGAAAAAAGAAAACTTTTCGAATTAAAAACTTAGATTTGATTCACTCAGTTCATTGATAGGTCCACCTAGGAAGAAGCACGCCACCGTGTGGCCATCTTGGGTCGACTTATCAATATCTGTGTAACCCCCCAGTCTGCAATTAAAGTGTCTCATTGCTACCCTTTTCGTTTGATTATTTTTATAATCAATACTAATAACTTCAGTGTTATTGTAAGGATTATGGGAAGTCATTCTGAATTTCAGTCTAATTAATTTTAGTATTGATACATCACTGTCATTATTCTAATTTTCTTTCCTTCCTTATTTTTATTATTTTGAACCTCCCCTTGCATGCTTAGTTGAATTTCAATTCAAACTAGTTTGAATTTTAATTCAAAATTGTGTCTAATCAGCCAGGGAAGACCACTGAGAAGACATACGGCCCTCACCCTAGTGGCACAAACCCACTGCCGGGGCCTATCCCTCTGCCTGCGTCTCAAGCCTGTGTTGTTATTCACATTTTATTTCATTAATAATTTTTTTTTCTCTTCCCACTTTTCTGGGTAGGTTATTCTGATAAATATATAGGTTAGGGGTAGGTTATTCTGATAAATCACCATCAATTATCATAATTTCTTTTTTCTTTTTTTTGTTGTATCACTATTTTAGTAAAGCCTTTGCCTCTGACTCCTGCATACATATTTACCCAATTTGATGAAACCAGAAAGCCTCAATTCACATTAAGTCCAACCTCTTAATCCCTTATTGTGTATCTATGGGCAGGACTCAGTCAGTGCACTGGGGTGATTGAGACGTCATCACTGGTTTCCACCTGGATAACCTCTATTCACCCCAGGTAACTAAAATTTGATAGAACCCATCCACTTATTATGAACCACAGAATACTAGATATTCCTTCTGGTGTATTTTAAGTGCTTGGCCCACCTTTTTCTCTCTAAGACACCCCTTCTTTCGAGGTCCTGTCCCGATAACTCTAGCAGTGTTAATAGGCTTAGGCCTCTTTAATTTTTTTTTACTTTACTATATAACACTCTCCGTGTTATTGTTTGTGACGTTTCATTGCAGACCAATTCACTTCCTTGTGTTGTGTTTCCCTTTTCTTCCCTACCTTCAACTTTTTGTTATTTTAATTTTTCTCCATTTCTGTTGTGATTTGTTTCTCTCATTTCACTTACAGACAGAACCTGAGAGAGACCCCAGGAAAGCTGAATAATAGAGTAAACAATCCAAGCGGGCGTCTTTAGACGACTCCCAGGCTACCGCCTGTCAAAATCTCTATTGTGGGTTTAGCCATACCCACGAAATTGGCTCCGCTAACTGTCGGCATCAGTTAGCCCGAAATTCTCATAAACGGCCTAGCCCGTATGAGTATAGCTCATTTGACCCTAAAACAAACTTGCATTTTGTCTCTTTTTGTGTGTGCTGTGCTTCTCTCGCCAACAGTAAGCCGAGATGTCGAGCTCTATGGCGTCATTTTTTAGTCAAATGTTATGAGCGTGTAAGACATGCTCACAAGCACATTATGTTATTTCACACGCGCAAAAATGAACCTTCAGCTGGCATGATAAAAGTACTCGCGCACAAATTCAACAACCGAGAGGTGTACAGGTAGCTGCAAGCGAGCGCCCGGCATACTCTCATGCTTGTACAGTGGAATCCTGCTCGCGCGCAGCGGGCTTCTGCTCGCGGAGTGCTGTTTTGCTCGCGCAGTGGATTTCTGCTCGCTCAGCTGATTTCTGCTCGCTCGAGTCTACATGACTTTTGACAATTTGGGGGCGGAAACCAAGGAGGGCACTGACCCTCTTATGATTGGTCACTTTAATCATGGAAAATCTTGGGAAATCCTAACCCCGCCCACCTTCAGACGCAGCGCGAGTCACTCAGCTCGCTCTGCTACTCCGGCTATCTCTGTATATTTTAGACAACGAAATATGTGATAAAACACCATACTAACTCTTTTCGTTTTCATTTAAAGAAATCTTAAACATGATAGCCACACAAATGTGGTTCATGCAACGCGTATTGATTATATTCACAGCACATAACGTTTGCCTATTTATAAAAAAAAAATATATATATATATATATATATAAAACACAAACCTATGGGGCGCCGTTTGTAAAGCGGCTCACGCTGAAAATAACAGCAACATTTTGTCACATTTAGCTTCAAACAATGTTAAAAAAACTGGTATGAATTTTTGATGGTCACTTTTTACCACATTTACAACAATATTTGTCAACTTAGAGATATTTTAAATAGTTAAATCTAAATATTAAATGTTACACCTAAATGTTAAATATTAAATCTAAATGCTAAATCTAAATGTTAAATCTAAATCTAAATGTTAAATCTAAATCTAAATGTTAAATCTAAATGTTAAATCTTAAATCTAAATCTAAATGTTAAATCTAAATATTAAATCTAAATCTAAATGTTAAATCTAAATGTTAAATCTAAATCTAAATGTTAAATCTAAATATTAAATCTAAATCTAAATGTTAAATCTAAATGTTAAATGTTAAATCTAAATCTAAATGTTAAATCTAAATATTAAATCTAAATCTAAATGTTAAATATAAATGTTAAATCTAAATCTAAATGTTAAATATAAATGTTAAATCTAAATCTAAATCTAAATGTTGAATCTAAATCTAAATGTTGAATCTAAATGTTTTGGGTGAAACTAAATATTTAACTAATATGCAAATTCAAAATGCCGGAAGTGGCAAAATAAAAGCTCGAGGTGGTCAGTGTGTGTTTATAGCATGGTTTATAGTGTCAAATAATGAATAAAAACCATCTCATAATAATAACTATAATATAACGATAATAACTTCCTAAAATAATAAACACGTTTGGAGAAACTGTAGAGTATCGTGATGAGAGTAATGACATGACATTCAGTCAAAGTGAGCCCCCTAGTGGCTGGCTATTATGGCTACAGGTCATAAGTCCCGCACTTTTCATAAAAGTGACACTAGCCAACTCTTCAAATACAGTTTCTCCAAACGTGTTTATTATTTTAGGTAGTTATTATCACGATAATCTATGTCCAAGAGTCCATTTCCTCGGATGAGATGGTTTTTATTCGTTATTTGACACTATAAACCATGCTATAAACACACACTGACCACCTCAAGCTTTTATTTTGGCACTTCCTGTTACCGGCATTTTGAATTTGCATATTAGTTAAATATTTAGTTTCAACCCAAACATTTAGATTCAACATTTAGATTTAGATTTAACATTTAGATTTAGATTCAACATTTAGATTTAGATTTAGATTTAACATTTAGATTTAACATTTATATTTAGATTCAACATTTAGATTTAGATTTAGATTTAACATTTAGATTTAACATTTAGATTTAACATTTAGATTTAGATTTAACATTTAGATTTAGATTTAACATTTAGATTTAACATTTAGATTTAGATTTAATATTTAGATTTAACATTTAGATTTAGATTTAACATTTAACATTTAGATTTAACATTTAGATTTATATTTATATTTAACATTTAGATTTAGATTTAACATTTAGATTTAGATTTAGCATTTAGATTTAACATTTAACATTTAGGTGTAACATTTAATATTTAGATTTAACTATTTAAAATATCTCTAAGTTGATAAATATTATTGTAAATGTGGTAAAAAGTGACCGTCAAAAATTCATACCAGTTTTTTAAACATTGTTTGAAGCTAAATGTGACAAAATGTTGCTGTTATTTTCAGCGTGAGCCTCTTTACAAACGGCGCCCCATACAAACCTGCCTCTTTTCGTTTTAAATATAATATAAAAACATTAAACATTTTAATATGGTCCAGGCAATATGTGCATTTGTACTAAACAACAGATTTTGCAGTAAACAACATTACAGTTTTTAATTTTTTTAAATACAATTATTACAATTTAAAATGACAAAACTCAACCCAGTCTCTTTTTGTTAAATTTCAGTTTTATCAATATTAGCCATTATAAAAGTATAAGTAAAAGGTATAAGAAGCTATACAAATAATGCAAACAATTCAGTCAAACACAAAGTCAGCGCTCTATAAAACCATACAAAGGTAATGTTAAATAGCTTATAAAGTTATGAAACTTCCCCTTAGCCAAAACGATTGGCCAGGGAATAAATTATAGATTCACGAGACCAAAAATCGCCCGTTAGATATACACAAGACGAATTATATCTCATGTTTAACCACTACAGAGACGCCAGCGAAAGCGGCGAACGTCAGAACGACTATAGCTGAGGAAAGGCTGTTCCAGGCGGGGTACATGAGTGCCGAGCGCCCGGTCATCGTTGTATGGTTAGACTAGCGCTGACTTTGTATGTTTGACTGAATTGTTTGCTTTATTTGTATAGCTTCTTATACCTTTTACTTATACTTTTATCATGGCTAATATTGATAAAACTGAAATTTAACAAAAAGAGACTGGTTTGAGTTTTGTCATTTTAAATTGTAATAATTGTATTTAAAAATTTAAAAACTGTAATGTTGTTTACTGCAAAATCTGTTGTTTAGTACAAATGCACATATTGCCTGGACCATATTAAAATGTTTAATGTTTTTATATTAAATTTAAAACGAAAAGAGGCAGGTTTGTGTTTTATATATATATATATATATATATATATATATATATATATATATATATATATATTATAAATAGGCAAACGTTATGTGCTGTGAATATAATCAATACGCGTTGCATGAACCACATTTGTGTGGCTATCATGTTTAAGATTTCTTTAAATGAAAACGAAAAGAGTTAGTATGGTGTTTTATCACATATTTCGTTGTCTAAAATATACAGAGATAGCCGGAGTAATGGGCGGGGTTAGGATTTCCCAAGATTTTCCATGATGAAAGTGACCAATCATAAGAGGGTCAGTGCCCTCCTTGGTTTCCGCCCCCAAATTGTCAAAAGTCATGTAGACTCGAGCGAGCAGAAATCAGCTGAGCGAGCAGAAATCCACTGCGCGAGCAAAACAGCACTCCGCGAGCAGAAGCCCGCTGCGCGCGAGCAGGATTCCACTGTACAAGCATGAGAGTATGCCAGGCGCTCGCTCGCAGCTACCTGTACACCTCTCGGTTGTTGAATTTGTGCGCGAGTACTTTTATCATGCCAGCTGAAGGTTCATTTTTGCGCGTGTGAAATAACATAATGTGCTCGTGAGCATGTCTTACACGCTCATAACATTTGACTAAAAAATGACGCCATAGTATTGACCTTATTAATAAAAATACTACCAAGTGAAAATATAGAAAAAAAGCTTAAGAAGTTAAGAAGGGTTATCTCTTTACAAACTCCAAGAAAGTTTGATCTCCTGGCCACGGACATCAAACTTTCGTGGAGTTTGTAAAGAGATAACCCTTCTTAACTGTAATAATCTCACCTTTATTCGCTGGACGAATAACGATTAGATCAGTTACAGAACCAGTTAATCTCTATAATTGATAAAATAAATGTACATGCGACTTATGAATTATGACCATGAGTCATAATTATTAATATTTCCAAAATTCCCTATATTCTTGAGCTAATTCAAATTTACCCCGAGTCGCAAACGCTACAGTTTTGGTGGAGAACGCTTGGCAGTTTTAAACGTTATTTGGTGGAACAAATTCAGTTTCAGTGAATGTGTATTATTGGTATTAATAATTGTAACGTTACACGCGCGTTTTGAATTGTGAGGTAAGTCGCTATAAGGTGAACTCACCCAGCTGATGGTATAGGCACAAAGCCAGCTCAGCTTTATATATAAAAAAAAAAAACTGCAGTTCATATTACAATTGTCTCTGGACATGTAATATGATTTAAACCGACTAAATGAAGACGAAGGATCTCTTTTAGGACGAAGGCGTAAATCTGACCTGGGCAATGCCTCAGTTTCAGTCGTAATAGGCCTTATGATAATACGTTAACGATAAACTCCTGGTCAGAAATTGGCGTCGCGAACCAATTTTGAAAAACCTACGCATAAAATCATAAAAGGGCTATTTTGATTAATGCTTATGGGAGATGAGTAGATGATAATTGCTGCTCATAGCTGTTTGATGCATGTGTGCTCACGGCTTAAGTTCACAGATGTCTAATTCCTGTCGTGCTCATAGCTCTAGTGATTAAAACAAGAAGTTTTAATACCTGTTTTATTGTAAACCGTTTCAGAGATAATGTGTAATTGAAGACCAGTTTTATGAATTAAGAAAAGATGATAGTCCCTGCTCTTATGCTAAAACCGTCTCAATGTGTAATGTAAATGTGTAATATAAATGTGTAATCCCTGTAGTTACATGTTGTAAAACTCGCTCATTCTCCGCATGCAACAGAGCGCGAAATACTCGTGATTTCCACAGATAAGAAAATCTGCTGTCTAAATTGCTGAATCACGTCACCGACACTAGAGGGCAGCCTCTAGGTGCGTGGCAGTTCTCAAATCACGCGCGCCCCACCGACGTCATCCTGCGTGAGTGTCGCCTCCCACTGACGTCAGCCTGCGCGAGCGCAACTACGCCATCTCGTGGCGTTCTAAGATAATACCTGCTTTCAATTTCTTTTTCTCTCTGCATTCATTTTCTCTCTCAAATACTTAACTGCATTCAAGCTTAGCTTATGCTGATATTATTTGGAGTTAGACAATTCCTTTTTCTGTTTTTGACTGTCACACTTTAAGTTAAGTTCGGGAAAAAAGAAAACTTTTCGAATTAAAAACTTAGATTTGATTCACTCAGTTCATTGATAGGTCCACCTAGGAAGAAGCACGCCACCGTGTGGCCATCTTGGGTCGACTTATCAATATCTGTGTAACCCCCCAGTCTGCAATTAAAGTGTCTCATTGCTACCCTTTTCGTTTGATTATTTTTATAATCAATACTAATAACTTCAGTGTTATTGTAAGGATTATGGGAAGTCATTCTGAATTTCAGTTTAATTAATTTTAGTATTGATACATCACTGTCATCATTCTAATTTTCTTTCCTTCCTTATTTTTATTATTTTGAACCTCCCCTTGCATGCTTAGTTGAATTTCAATTCAAACTAGTTTGAATTTTAATTCAAAATTGTGTCTAATCAGCCAGGGAAGACCACTGAGAAGACATACGGCCCTCACCCTAGTGGCACAAACCCACTGCCGGGGCCTATCCCTCTGCCTGCGTCTCAAGCCTGTGTTGTTATTCACATTTTATTTCATTAATAATTTTTTTTCTCTTCCCACTTTTCTCCAAGGGGGGGGGGGGGGGGGTAGGGGTGGGGGGGGGGGGTAGGTTATTCTGATAAATCACCATCAGTTATCATAATTTCTTTTTTCTTTTTTTTGTTGTATCACTATTTTAGTAAAGCCTTTGCCTCTGACTCCTGCATACATATTTACCCAATTTGATGAAACCAGAAAGCCTCAATTCACATTAAGTCCAACCTCTTAATCCCTTATTGTGTATCTATGGGCAGGACTCAGTCAGTGCACTGGGGTGATTGAGACGTCATCACTGGTTTCCACCTGGATAACCTCTATTCACCCCAGGTAACTAAAATTTGATAGAACCCATCCACTTATTATGAACCACAGAATACTAGATATTCCTTCTGGTGTATTTTAAGTGCTTGGCCCACCTTTTTCTCTCTAAGACACCCCTTCTTTCGAGGTCCTGTCCCGATAACTCTAGCAGTGTTAATAGGCTTAGGCCTCTTTAATTTTTTTTTACTTTACTATATAACACTCTCCGTGTTATTGTTTGTGACGTTTCATTGCAGACCAATTCACTTCCTTGTGTTGTGTTTCCCTTTTCTTCCCTACCTTCAACTTTTTGTTATTTTAATTTTTCTCCATTTCTGTTGTGATTTGTTTCTCTCATTTCACTTACAGACAGAACCTGAGAGAGACCCCAGGAAAGCTGAATAATAGAGTAAACAATCCAAGCGGGCGTCTTTAGACGACTCCCAGGCTACCGCCTGTCAAAATCTCTATTGTGGGTTTAGCCATACCCACGAAATTGGCTCCGCTAACTGTCGGCATCAGTTAGCCCGAAATTCTCATAAACGGCCTAGCCCGTATGAGTATAGCTCATTTGACCCTAAAACAAACTTGCATTTTGTCTCTTTTTGTGTGTGCTGTGCTTCTCTCGCCAACAGTAAGCCGAGATGTCGAGCTCACCCTGTCCTGCAGTCCGCTGGGACGACCTTGAGGCATGGCTGAGGGACATAACAAAGACCGTGCTGCCCCAGGACCCACATCGCTCGAGCCAAGAGCAACGGGACACAGACCTGAGCCAGTTCGAGTCCCATGATCCAGCCCAGACATACAGCCACGAGCAGCTGTCCAAAATCTTCGGAAACCTCGCACTCAAACTCGTCGCCAGGGCCCGGGACAGTGAAAGAACCAACCTCGATCTGGAGCAGAAGGTAGCCGCACTACAGCTCCAGGCCACAGAGTCCCTGGAGGACCGAGCACACACACAGAGCCGTCCAGACCAGCTCCTCTCCCTGACCGAGGAAGAGGACGAGACGGACACAACGCTACAACAGGAAGTTGAAAGACTTCAAAATGCCCTAGACGATCTTCATCGGCACACAGACCAAAGACAACAGTCGGAGGAACTCACCCGGAAGGAACTCAACGAAAGGCTCCAACAGGCTGAAGCTCTCCTTGAGAGAGCAGAGACTAAAATCCATGAGCTCGCTCAACAGAGACACGATCTCGAAGACGAACTAGACATGGTTCGCAGAGAACTGAGACATGCTTACAGACTTAACAGTGACAGGGAAGGGGAAAAACACCCCACACCATTTCCCCCTTCCCACGAGTCCACGCCTTTCAGTTTCACACCCAGAGCTGGAAAGGGGGGCGAAAGCCCACTGCACAACACCTCGCCTGTCAGCCAAACACCAAGAGCTGTAAAGGGTCAGAATCCTCTCCAGACGGATTGGGCCCCCAGCAACAGCTCTCGTCCAACCAGCCTCGACAAGCTGGCCAGAAACATTCCTACGTTTGCCGGAGACCACAATGTTTATGCGTACCTTCAAGACATTGATTTTCACCTGCAAACTGTCGCTAACGTGACAGCTTGGGACAAGTTCTACTTGTTACGAATCACCGCAAATAGAGAAGTGCGTAGCTTCCTGGATCGACAACCAGAGGCTGTCAAAGCAGATTACAAGCAACTGCGACAAGCTTTGATCCTTGAATTCTCTGACCCAGAATCAGACCAAGGGTTTATCAAGGCCTTTGACGTCAAACAGGCCCGACTTGAACACCCCCAGTCCTACTATGACCGACTCCGACAAACGTTCTTCGGAGCAACCAACGCTCCACATTTGGAAGAAGATGTAACTTTTAGAATTTTGTTTCTGCGGAATCTGCATAGCACCGTGAGTAAACATCTCGGTGTGCTCGTCTGCCCACGAACCATGTCTATTCGAAGACTCAGAGACTTAGCTCACAAGGCTTACACCAAGCAAAGGGCTATGGATGAAAAGACTGTCGAAACACACACCATTTACTCCGTCTCTGAGCACTGCTCAGAGCCAGACAGCAGGTGGCAGCACGACTGTGACGGTGCTCATCCAAAGCGTCGGACCAAGCGCTCAGAAAGATTCTGGAACCAGCATCACCCGCCGTCCAGAATTCCAAGCCCTGACCGTCAAACCTATAGCCACTCTCTCCAGAACGCTGATGAGCCCGAGTCTTCTTACACAACAGATGAAGACAGTGCAGCCACGTCTGACACCGACACCGAAAACGAACACTGACACCTGCTGCTTCAAGGTCATCTCTGACCTGCAGTGAGTAACCAGACTGATGTCTGCGCCACATACCTACCACCATCACGATTGCAGTGACTACACAGCACAATCAAACTTTACCAACTACACTGCACGCCTCAGAGCCGCTTACGCAACCTCCGCTGTGTACAAAGAAAGGTCATGCGGACCTCTGATGAACAGACCTTTCCTATGCCAAGGGTGCCCATGTGTTGAACACCGCAGCACAAAAGCCACGCATGAGATATCGAAGCACGTGGCATACCAACCTCAGCGAAGCAACAAGATGCCCTAGTCAACCAAGGACATCCATCGCTGAAATTTTTCCTCCCTTTCTCTCTCTCTCTCTTTTTCCTCCAACAGGATGCTGTGGTGGTTCGCTAGAAAGCAGCCGCAATCGGACATCACCAGATCTGGCATCCGGCATCGCATGGAGAGAGAGCAGCCCGACTCCTGATCCCCAAGGCAGGACTCACATTCAGGAAGTCTAACACTGTGATGGGCATCTCCACGGTCACCGACCACGCCCCGACACTCGTCTTGGCTTTCATCCTGCACCAGACTCAACCTCACTTGAGCTGAGTCATCAGCCTAGCAACCACCTGCCATCTGACCATCGCTACCGTGATGAGTCGACTAAGCACATACACGCCCGTCAACTCCTCAAGAGGGGAATGTAACGCAAAGAAGAGGGTCAGATTACCAGCTCTCTCTCTATATATATTTAAAATTACTGAAATTACCAACAAACGGACTCTGTCCTTCTTGAACTGTCTACCAACAACAGATGGCATCTATCAGCTCAAGTAACTCATTGATGGCTGTCTATAGACACCTCTTTTATGAGTTTACACGGGAAGCCACGAGCGCAAGGCGCCACGATGTCTGAGATTACGCAGATCCCCTAGGGATAGACACTGATTTATACGTCAGAAAACAACAAGACTTTGTCCGGCCAGATGTGCTGGCTAATGATCTCATCAAACCAAACACACACACACATAGGCAAGAGAGCAAAAGTTGAACTCTCAGTCCTGGTCACACACACGCACACACACACCGAAACACACATGGATCCTACCACGCGTGATCAAAATCATTTGGTACAATGTTTAAAATGTATTTTCTTGATGTGTGCATGATCCCTTGTCCCAAATATTATGCCTATATAACTTTATTGGTTTGTAATCAATGTGATGTGAATATAATCGTGTATTTGTGTGTAATTATGTCATGGCAGTGCCATTCATGGTATCGTCTTGTTCCAGATATCCCAACGGTCTCGAATGTTTAACGCAACATATCAGAGGATGCATTGTTTTATTAATACCAGTGATATTAATGTTACGAACGAATCTATCGTTCCAATTTCTAAGAGGAAGGGGGGTATAAATCTCGAAACGTCAGGAGGTGTGCCCGATCCGTTGTTAAAGACGGTTGGCCCACGTCCGTGAGAGGGCGTGAGTTTTGGCCCCTTTAAAATATCATGCTTCCCTTCTCTCTCTCTCTTCTCGCTCTTCTCCTCGCTTCTCGCTCTTCGCTCACCTCTTCTCCCATCGATCCCGCTGACCTCCTCCTCCTCCACGTGCAGTGCTGCTCCAGATGAACGGGCCTTGCCTTGGCCTCTGGGACACATGGCCCGCACCATGAAAAAGCCTGCCGTTCTTTGCAACTAAGCTCATCCGTGCCTTTCCCCTCAAAAAGGGAAATGATCTAACTTTCTCGTGAGCCTTTAAACTTCGCGGCACCTGAAGACACCGCAGAAACAGGATCGACATCGTCACGCTGCCCTGCCTCAGCCTCACGCCGAACAGAGAACAAACGTGCAAGTAAAACATTATTCTGATAAAACTGCTTTCCAGGTTGTCTCGTGAACTTAGGTTCTATTTGTATGTAATAATTACTAGCTTCCCCATTCTCTGCCTTTCTTTCTATCTTTCTTTCATTTCATGTTACTTCTGATCACGTATTTTTATTGTTTGGTTATCTGTTTGTTTGTTTATTGTGTGCATTTTTACGTACGTTTATGTTCGTAGATCATATAATCATAGTTTTGCATTTATTAAAATTCATAAATACTTTTCACTGCCTCTGTGTTTGAAACATCCACCTTTTAAGTCAATGAATCTAAAAAGATCTTAAGCTACAAGCTCGATATTAGACTACATTCAGTAGTTTTAATTAATAAACTCAGAAGGGTTTGATGTCCGTGGCCAGGAGATCAAACTTTCGTGGAGTTTGTAAAGAGATAACCCTTCTTAACTGTGATAATCTCACCTTTATTCGCTGGACGAATAACGATTAGATCAGTTACAGAACCAGTTAATCTCTATAATTGATAAAATAAATGTACATGCGACTTATGAATTATGACCATGAGTCATAATTATTAATATTTCCAAAATTCCCTATATTCTTGAGCTAATTCAAATTAACCCCGAGTCGCAAACGCTACAGCAATGTCCCCCTTACGAGAAGCAATGACGATGAAACTTAATGAAAGAGTCAATGAATGTGCCAGGAATCGTACTTGGTTACTTACGTAACCTCGGTTCCCTTAGAGATAAGGGAACGAGTACTGCGTTGCAAACGCTGTGGGAAAACTCCTTTTCTCGAGAATATTGAAGCCTTTATTTTAAAACGCATTGCTGCAGCACATGCGAGAGCTAGAAGCTCGCGTGAGCGTGCTGATTGGCTTGTGCAAAGCAACTGCACGAACCAATGGCGGATCAGCAGAGGAGCGCGGACCAATCAGGGCGCTTGGCACTCTGCCAGAGTCAAGCGCGCGAAACCGCACGTGACAGAAGAGTATAAATATACAGAGAATCCGCCATTTGACAGGTTTAAATCGACTGAAGCGAAAAGACACCTGCCATAAGAGACAATAGCACGGCAAGGCAACACAGTACTTGTTCCCTTATCTCTAAGGGAACCGAGGTTACGAAAGTAACCAAGTACGTTCCCTTACGAGAACGTTCTCTCGTACTGCGTTGCAAACGCTGTGGGAACACTATTTAAAACGCCGTGCTTGTCGTCTTTGGCCAATCTGACTCACCGAGAGATCCAGGAAGTACAGAATAGCCTAGGATAAAGAGACCGAATCTTCGGGCCCTTAGATATCCAAACAGATAAAAGCTGGGCCAAGGGCCAGTCTTAAGAGTCCCACAACTCAAGATGACAACCAGTGTCTGAGTCAAAAACTAGTCTGGGTCCACAGAGCCAGCGTTAGATAGAGACAACTCATGCCTGCAAGGCAGGTACCATAAGTTATAGAGGTTTAAAGATGCGGACGGAACGGACCAGCCGGCCGCCGCATAAATACCTACATAGGTATTTCCGTAACTAGTCTGGGTCCATAGAGCCAGGGCCTAGATAGAGAGAATTCGTACCTGCGGAGCAGGGACTTCTGGGTTGTAATGTTTCACAGATGTGGACGAAACGGACTAGCCGGTCATCGCACGAATGTGCCAGAAGGAATGTCAAAACTAGCCTGGGTCCGCAGAGCCAGAGCTTAGATAGAGAGAACTCGTGCCTGCAGAGCAGGAACTTCTAGGTTCTAACATCTCACAAATGTGGACGGGACGGACCATCCGGCCGCCGCACAAATATCCTCGATAGGAACACCACTCGACCAGGCCCACGAGGAGGCGACGCCTCTCGTGGAGTGAGCTCTAACACCTATGGGACATGTAAGGCCCAGTGAGGTGTAGGCCAGAGCAATGGCATCCACTATTCATCTAGACAGCGTGAGCTTCGTGACGGGAAGACCTTTGGTTCGGCCCCCGAAACAAACAAAAAGCTGTTCAGACTGTCTGAAAGAGGCTGAACGCTCTAAATAAATTCTCAAAGCTCTGACAGGGCACAGTGTGAGAGCATCACTGAACTCTTCTGAAGCGGGAAGAGCTGACAGAGAAATAACCTGGGCTCTGAACGGAGTTGAGAGCACCTTAGGAATATATCCATGTCTTGGCCTAAGGATGACCTTAGAGTCATTGGGACCGAATTCCAGACAGGAAGCGCTAGTAGAGAGCGCCTGTAAGTCACTTACTCTCTTGACTGACGCCAGTGCCAAAAGCAGGGCGGTTTTCAGGGAGAGAGGTTTTAGGTCGGCTGACTGAAGTGGTTCAAAGGGAGGTCCCTTAAGAGCCCGTAGAACCAAAGAAAGGTCCCAGGCTGGGACAGATGGCGGCCGAGGCGGGTTAAGCCTTCTGGCGCCCTTAAGGAAGCGAACTATAAGGTCGCATTTTCCTAAGGAGGCTCCGGCTTCCAATACATGCTGTGCAGCAATGGCTGCTACATATACCTTGAGAGTGGAGGGGGAACGACCCGCATCCAGCATCTCTTGGAGAAAGGATAACACTCTTGGTACTTCACAAGTGTGTGGGTCGAGGTTTCGAGCTAAACACCAGCTGGAAAACACTGACCATTTATGGTGGTAGAGGCGTCTGGTAGACGGAGCTCTAGCCTCCTTGATCGTATTCAGGACGCCCTCTGGGAGGTCCTGGGGTACCCGTTGAGTGGCCAAGCGTGTAGGGCCCACAAATCGGGACGGGGATGCCAGATGGTCCTGTTGGCCTGAGCCAGGAGGTCGCGCCTCACTGGGATTGGCCAAGGGTCTGTCACAGACAGCCGTATCAGCTCCGGGAACCAAGATTGTGTTCGCCAGAGGGGAGCTATCAGGAGCACTGCGCATTTCGTGTCTCTGATCCGTTCGATGACCTGAGGGAGCATCGAGACCGGAGGAAAAGCATAGAGGGGGAGGTTGGGCCAGTCGTGGGCCAACGCATCCTTGTTCTTTGAAAAGAAGATTGGGCAGTGACAATTGCCTTCTGAGGCGAAGAGATCTACTTCTGCCTTCCCGAAGACCTCCCAAAGTAGGAGAACCGTCTGCGGGTGGAGAGACCATTCCTCTGGGGGAACCTTGCCCCGAGAGAGCATGTCTGCTCCCCTGTTCAACGTGCCCGGCACGTGAGCTGCCCTGAGCGAGCGCAGATTGGTGTGAGCCCATAACAGTAGCTGGGTGGCTATGGCAAGCAGGATGCGGGACCTGAGGCCGCCCTGGCGATTTATGTAAGATACCACTGACATGTTGTCCGTCCGGACCAAAACGTGGTGTCCAGCCAGGTATGGGAGGAAGGTTTTCAGGGCCAGAAAAACTGCCCTCATTTCGAGGCAGTTGATTTGTAGGCGTCTCTCCGAGCTCGACCAGAGGCCGGAGGCAGGCCTGCCCTCGTACAGGGCTCCCCAACCTGAGTTGGAAGCGTCTGTTGAAATCACCCTCCTCTTGGAGACCACCCCCATACTCACGCCCTGCTGAAACCAGCTGGTGTTCGTCCAAGGGGCCAGGGCTTGAACACAGCGCTGATCCACCTTGATAATCAATCGGCCTGAGTGCCAGGCGTGGGGTAGCACCTGAGGTGCTAGCCATAGCTGAAGAGGACGCATGCGCAGTAGGCCTAGTTGGAGTACTGATGATGCTGAGGCCATAAGGCCAAGGATCCTCTGAAACGTTCTGAGGGGTGCATGAGAGCCCTCTGTGAACGATGCGGCGAGCCGCTGAATCGATAGAGCAAGGGCCGGGGAGGGCCACGCTCTCATAAGAACGGAGTCGAATACTGTCCCCAGGAACATGATACGTTGGCTGGGTGACAGAATACTCTTCGAAAAATTCACCTTGAGCCCTAGACATTCTAGATGGCTGAGGAGCCAGGCTTTGTGAGTATGTGACTCCGCCTCTGACTGAGTCAGAATGAGCCAGTCGTCGAGGTAGTTTAGAATGCGCATTCCCCGCTGTCTCAGGGGGGAGAGAGCTGCATCCATGCACTTCGTGAATGTACAAGGTGCCAGTGCCAGTCCAAACGGTAGAACCGTGTACTGGTATGTCTGCCCCTCGAAAGCGAATCTCAAGAATGGCCTGTGGTGGGGATTCACTTGAATGTGAAAGTAAGCGTCTTTCAGATCTACTGAGAAAAACCAGTCGCCTGGGCGAATTTGCACCAGTATATGTCTGGTCGTGAGCATCCTGAACGGCCGTGACATGAGAGCCTTGTTCAGATGTCTGAAATCTAAAATGGGCCTCAGGCCGCCGTCTTTCTTCGGAACGAGAAAGTAACGACTGTAAAAGCCTGACTCGCTTAGAGAAGGAGGAACCTTCTCGATAGCCCCTTTTGCTAGCAGACTTAACACTTCGGTGCGGAGGACATGACACAGTGTGCTGCTGACCGAGGTTTGAACCACAGCGCGAAAGCGCGGGGGTCTGCGTGCAAACTGAAGCGAGTAGCCGTGCTTTATGATGTTTATCACCCATTCTGAAACTCCTGGGATAGCCTGCCAGGCTAGAGCCCGAAGAGCCAGAGGCCTCATCATATCTGGAACGCCCAGAGACGGGGGCTCGAACTGATATGAGGTCAGGGGAGAAATTTTGCTCGTTTTGTGCTCTGTGTGGGTCGCTGTTAAAACAGCGTTTGGGTGCAGGGGTGCGTAACATGTGACGGGCCCATTTTCTGCATACACAACTGCTCCAGCCGCCTGAACTGAAGAGGGAGCTGTGAGTAGCACTCGAGCGATCTTCGGGGCTGGTCCGGCCGCGGCGGGATATAGACCCCTTTTCCTGCCGGTTAGGACGGCTTCTTGGGCTCGTGGTCGAGCGTGAGCTTCGGTCGAGGGCCCTGGCGCTTGGGAAACGGGAATCGTTTTGCAGGCTTCAGGCGTCGGGTGGTTTCAGCCGCTGGGAGGGGCTGGGGAACCTGAGACGCGGGCTTTTCCGGTCGCGGCGTGCTCTTGGGGCGCCATTGGACCGAGCTAGAGCGCTTGGGCAGGAAGTGCCTCATAGCACTTGAAGCTTTCTGAGCCGTGAAGCGATCAGCGAAGCCATTGACAGAAGGGCCGAAGAGACCGGATGAAGAGACTGGGGAGTCGAGGAAGGCGGTTTTGTCAGCATCCCTGATCTCCGTTAAGTTAAGCCACAGGTGGCGCTCTAAGACAACCAGGCTAGACATGTTGCGGCCCAGTGCTTGAGCAGTGGTCTTCGTGGCCCTCAGCGCCAAATCTGTAGCACTCCTGAGGTCTTTGAAGGTGTCTGGGTCCGGGCCAGACTCGTCCATAGTGCGGAGGAGCTTAGCTTGAAACACCTGCAGGGTCGCCATGGCGTGGAGTGCAGAGGCGGCTTGACCGGCGGCTTCTTCTGCTGATAAACCGAAAGAGACGAGACCTGCCGCTTCAGAAGAGGGGCGTTGGTCGCTCTGGGAGAACAGGACTGGAGATGAAGGCGCGGGCGAAGCGTGCGGGGAGAGACCCGGCGTGCATTCGTCGAGATGAGCGCGTTCTGGAGGCCTCTGGTCGCGCCGCTTCTTCCTACGGGGCTCACGGGGCGCCGAAGATGGAAGGTGGGCGGGAACACTCAGCGAGGCGGCGGAAGATCTGGCACGGAGCGTGGCAACAGGCATTCCGTCGCAGTGAAGGCAGCCGCCTTTAGTGAGCGCTGCCTCGGCGTGCTCAGGACCGAGGCAGGCAACACACCGGGAGTGTGTGTCAGAGGCGTGCAGGGAGACCCCGCATGAATCACACACGGTGAGCGGCATTTGCAACAACGCCGCGCACTGTGAAAACAGCGATTTGCTCTCTTAGAATGCTCTTTTTGAGTTAGAAAAAGGATACTCGTCGGATGCCACAGGGAAACGCTCAGCTGGCAGACGCCGAGATGCGAAGCAGTTCCGCTGGAAGGCTGTTCGACGACGAGCGGCTTCACTCTGGAGAGAATCAGCGACGAGGTGAGTCGAAAGCTGAAGGAGATAAAATCTGTCAAATGGCGGATTCTCTGTATATTTATACTCTTCTGTCACGTGCGGTTTCGCGCACTTGACTCTGGCTTTGCACAAGCCAATCAGCACGCTCACGCGAGCTTCTAACTCTCGCATGTGCTGCAGCAATGTGTTTTAAAATAAAGGCTTCAATATTCTCGAGAAAAGGAGTTTTCCCACAGCGTTTGCAACGCAGTACGAGAGAACGTTCTCGTAAGGGAACTAAGCGACATGAAGCTCCTTGCAAAGCTTATTGTTGGTGATGTTGTTGCACAGGAATTTAAATACCACCCTGCCTGTCTCGTTGGACTGTACAATAGAGAGCGAGACCATCTCAATGCCATCAAGCAAGAGCAGAGCCTCAAAAGCTCCCCTCGCCACATCGGCGCATCATGTTTTATTTTGTCACCAGACTATCACTGTGACATTTTCAGTTTAGTTCCTTAGTATTGTTTGAGATACTTTCTGTTTGTCATGGTTCCATGGCTGTGTCAGCCAGAGTCGCTGTTGCCTCTGGATCTGTTCTTATTGACGTTCAGTATTAGTCAATGCTCAATTTTTTATTTGTTTTTTGTTTGGTACACTGTCCGTTCAGCACCACAACTTTGCTAATTTATTAATCTTATTTTTGTTTCCCCACCTCTCAGTATTAATTTGACATGTTTAATAACTGTTAGTTTAAATAAAAAATAAAAAAACTTCCCTTGTGACTGTTACCTTGTCATGGTAAGGGAGCTTGTGTACCTCAATGAACCCTGAGAGCTATGCCGGTGGGAGGCAACTCCTGACAGGCTTTACCAAACTGGACAGGTCATGAGTGAGGAGTCAGACAAAACACAGTCAAACTACCTCTCTTGACAGAGTCTTTTGATGAACCCAATACATTTCTATGAGAAAATGTATCTTTTAAAGATCCACATGGCGGGCGGCAGTAATCCTGAAAAATTGCTGCCATCTTGAAATTTCAAGTGGCTGTGGGCGGTTTCTTGTCAAATGACCCTTTGAAACAGCTCATGGCAATTTTCATGCTTGTATCACCAACTAAATGATTTCTTAAGCCTAATTGCTCCACTAAGGTGTCAGCCATCTTGAAAAATGGCCGCCATCTTGAAATTTCAAGTAGCTGTGGGTGGCTTATTGTCTAGTGACCATCAGAGACTGCTCATGCCAATTTTCATGCTTGTATCACCAAATAAACCACTATATCACTTAACTGCTCCACTAAGGTGTCGGCCATCTTGAAAAATGGCCGCCATCTTGAAATTTTAAGTGGCTCGGACAATTTTCTTGTCAAGTGACCCATGGAGACTGCTCATGCCAATTTTCACGCTTGTATCATAAACTGAACGATTATATCACTTAGCCGCTCCACTAATAGAAGCAGTTCGCTGGGATATGAGGTGATACTAGGCTATAGCTAACTATGCTGCAAATCAAGAGCAATAATATTTATTTATTTTCAGTAAATAAACAGAAATACCTTGCTACGTTTGGCACATTGCCCAGCTTGTTTTTTATTTATTTATTCGAGCACATTAAATTCGCCATTCGATATTGAATCAGTACTATAGACATTAAATATTGTATTAGCCTACAAACGAGAGCTAAAACCCTTTAAAAAAATTGGGGGGGAAAATATGCTTATTTTTTTCTATATTTTTGCTTAGTAGGCTATCATTTTTATCGTTATTCTAGATTCCCGTGAAGGATCTTAAGCGCTGCTGCTCGCGAGCCACCCCCGTTCTGCTGCACTGAAAATGAACTGTCTGGGATCTCGTGGTTGTGGCTGCCAAGGCTGTACCATGTAAAATGAACAACAACAAGGATATAGCTATATATTAATAAAATAAAGTAAGAATGAATAGGTAAATACAAACAAGGGCAATGTGCCAAATCATACCCAGGCCACCGGGATTTCACTTTTCCCGGCTGCTCCCGATGGCCGGTGTCGTGCCGAATTTTGACCCCCGCCGAATTATTACCCCCCTAGTATTGGTAGGTTTAGGATTAGTTGTGGGGGAGGGGTTAGGATTAGGGGTGGGGTTAGGATTAGGCAATCAGGTACTGACTTCAACGAGGGGGGTAATAATTTGGCAGGGGGTCGAAATTCGGCACAACACCTGTTCCATTTTAATGAATTAATTTCCTATTTCGAATGGAATAATAAGAAATTAAAGGACAGCTCGTCTATTCGTTTAGTTTAGTTTAACAAACCAACAGAAAAATGAGATTTTGGCTCGATTTCTCATTTTTCGTTTGTGGTTTGCAAATTGATTTATGACTTTGATATTTTATCAGCACATGTGGGCGGTGCTGAAACACCCCTTTAATCTGATTGGTCAAACCGCTTCATCTTTAGTAGCCTACAGCCTATATTCTGTCAGGTAGAGAGAGTCAGTACGGCACTGCCAAATCTCACTTTAATAAGCTTTTATCACCACGCGAACCACCACTCTGACTTTTATAGCATAAATATGTTGCTGGACACATAATTAGTGCTGCTGCAAAAGAAGCTTCGGCTAGCACTTGAGAGATCGTGTAGCCTACAGTATAACACAGAGTTTGGTGTAGTAGCCTATTATACATTATGTAGGTCCTACCTGTGTTTTCATGCGTCTCTCTGGATAAAAGTTATATGTTTTATTACTGAATGCGGGCAACAAGGACTGGATATAAAAATCAATGATAAAAATGACCATAATAACATGTCCATCATAACATTTCCCACTTGCCTTTTAATGACATCACTAAGAGTGCGTGTGTGCGTGTGAGGTAGGCTACACCAAGAAGCTGCTCTCTGCAATTGAATGCAAGTGCAAATTATTTCTTCTAACTGAAGAGCTCACAACTAGCCTATTTGGAATGTTTGCAGCTTAAAATAGGCCTAATGTATTTAAAAAACAAACATCACTCTCAGTAATATCACTCAATGTTTAGTGGAAGATTGCTGCCATCTACTGAAAAAAAAAAAAACATTTAAAAGTAAAATAACCTGAAATTTCAAGAACAGCCACTAAATGGCGGCAGAGCGTCACTCACTAGCTCATTCAATAGAGTCTGGCTGCAGACTTGTACTTGCACTCTCTAGCATTCTTAGGGTGCTTCTCATTTCTTATTTGTTCATCACTGACTTAGGAGTGAAAAACGAGGAAGCATCATGAGTTTTTTTTTTTTTTGCAGGAAAACACAATTACAAAAAAGCAATACAAAATCACCTAAAATTACTAAATAACAGAGCACAACTCTATAAAAAGAAAACAGAAAACAAATATACAGGGGCTGCGACAGAAATCGCATCCTCTCGAGTATTTTGAATATTTTGAACTCAAAAACAAAGGGGAGCTGAATCCAAATTCAGTGAGTTTTATTGATATAAAAAAAAAAAAAACACCAAACACAAAGAACAGAGAACCAGGTAAGTGCACCAAACAAAACATCCATGTAGGAAAAAGACTCGAACATCAGAAACACTGGGCTATAAATTCATAAAGGCTAACAGGCTAAAAAGGGGCTGATCAAAATGAGGGTAACTATGGAAACAAATAATGTAGACAATGCAACAAGGGAAAACAGGAATTAAGGGAATACAGGAATATTTTCAGGATTACAATGGTTTCACTTTAAATTTAGTATTTTGACACAATAACCCCGGATGAACGTATTTAAATTCTTGCTTGTGTTCAGGAATTGCAGTGACTGAAACAGTGTCAATTTATGTTTGAAAGGAGTAAAGCCTGTGTTTAGGCTATTAAGGAAATGCAATTTTGCCAAAGAAGAATGTTAACTTGAAATAGCTAAATGTTAACTTTAAATCAGCCTACTTTAGTGTAATATGTTACAATATTATTATGCTTAACGCTGAGAATTTGAATAATTGTAATTGTAATGTGATGATCGGGTGCGGATATCTAAATCAGAGAAAATCATGGATTCGAGTGGATCGCGATTAGATGATTTATATTAACAGCAAATCATTTGACGTTAGAACAGTAAATATTGCTTTTACTTAACTTTATTTACATGTGTGACCTTGAAGGAATCCAAAAGTAATCAGATTACATTACTTTCATATTGTGGTGCTTGGATTACGTTACTGAATACCTTTTTCATGAAGTAATTTGTAACTGTAACAGAATACATTTTAAAAGTAACCCTTCCAACCCTATGTATGATTGTAATTATCATATGATCTACCAGCGTCAGCTACCTTGCTTTCACTGGCATTCAAAATCCTCTAGTAAAGGATCTAGCATCCTCCATCATATGTACACTTCAGAATCTCGTCGGAAAAAGTAGGTCAACCGGGTACTTTTTGCCTACTCTTTTATGAGTACTGTAAATTCGGACAAACTTCTTTTGTCACATACTGTTTTTTGCCTGCTTAAGTAGGGAAGTATTCAATTTCGGATGCTGCCATTGAAAAAAAAGAGGAAAAAATATATACATCCGGGTCTTCTAATAGTTTAAATTTCTTCAATAAACCAAGTATTCTTCTTCCACTTTTCAATTTTAACATTCTTAAAGATTTACAGTAAATCTAAAATTCTTAAACAGAAACAGAAAACAATGGGTTTGTTTTAAGGCCAGGAAAGCTACAAGGTTTTAAAAAAAGTGAAACATGCAAGAATGAATCGTTCACAATAAGATACATAATATGTATTTATAAAATAGAAATAGTGAATTTTCATTTCATGTCGACTTTAAACAGAAAAAAAAAAGTATAGAATGTTTCTTAAATTCCGATTCCATGCTGACTCCTGAAATCTGCAATCCATAGATAATGTCTTTTTGTGCATGAGTTAACTCTAGGTTACCAATAGGACACTGATTGAATTCCTCACAGGTGTTCTGGAACCGGCATTCCCCAAGAGTTCAGGGTTTATGTGACGTCAAGTTGATCCTGCTTTCTGGAAATACCCCCCAGGTAGATGGTAATAGATTGTATCGTTAGAATCTGATGTGGACAATTTGCCAGCATGCAGGCTTGGTAAGAGTTGCAGAGGTGCTCCATCAATCCTCTTCCACCATTTTAAGGAGCATGTCCACCAACACTTAAAAAAAGAGACCATAAATAACGCTTTCTTAAAATTCAGATTTCCCATTGTTACCATCAAAAATTATAATTTGTATGTTCTTTTTCACATATTCACATTATCTATTTAAATCATCTTGTTTATAATGAGGTAAGTTTTGTGCTTTTTGAGTAAGAGTAAAGATTAGCTGTAAGGTTATGCCTTTTTTGGCCCATTGTAGGCTGTTTGTCCTTTCTTGAAATATCTCACCAAAAGTTTGTGTAGGTGTAACAGATATGTTGACCTTTGGTTTGCTTTAATGAGTCATATTGTTCATGTATTTAATTTTGAATTGTCTCTCGTCATCATTTCCCCTTCTTGTTTTTTTATTTACTGGTTCATTGCTTATTAATTAGCATTTCTGTGTATACAGTATAATCATAAATATGTATAGCCATTATGTGTGCCCTGTCTTGAGTCAAACATTTAATGTTCAACAGCTCACTGCCCTTTTTTGTATCAGCTGGTTCTGTAGTCAGACCAGATTTATTCTCCCTCTGCAACAAACACAATCATACTTACTTTCAATGGGCCAATTTTAATTGTATCTGGTAATTCAAACTAATTGCTAAACTAATGGCCCATATCACAGAGAAAGGGATAAAACAATAGATTCTTTGTGTTAAGTTGCTTATAGAATGAGAAATATAGAAAAATCTCAATAAAGTAACAATATGCAGTTTTAAAGTTGTTTGCAGAAAAACACATCCTGAGCAACTCTGGCCCTCGAGATCCACTTTCCTGTTTAGTTTTATAACTGTGATCAGACTCATTTGCCTGTAGATTTCTAGTAATCGTGACAATGTGTTTTTACATAAAGTGTGGTTCTACCATATGTACATTTATTATGTTTTCAACACATCACTGTTTCTTCGACAGCACTAATATGTAGAGCCCAATCGATTTATTGGTCTGCCGATTTAATCGGCCGATATGAGCCTGTTGCAGATATATCGGTATCGGTGTTGATGACGCAGATATGCCGCCGATAAGAATTTTTGTCCAGTTTGTCCAGCAGAGGGCGCTCCATTGTTTGCTAATGGCGACCCAGGTTACTATAGTAACACCAGCCAACCCTTTCACTTCAGTAAAGAGGTCTCTTCAGACATGGTGTAAGATGTGCACACATTAGCTTCCACTGCCACTGACAGGTATGAAACATGGCTAGCTAGCTAATGTAGAAAACGTTGTGAGAGTAAAAGACGGGGACATTGTTTATTTACTCTATAGCATAGCGTCTCACCAACTAGGTGACAACGTAGCGTTAAATCACCATTCAACAGACTCAAGCCACCACCGCACTGGTAACAAGCAACTTACTTACAAGACACCGCTCTTGCTGCTGCCTGAACAAGACACCGGACGTGAGCGGCGCGATGCGACAAAAGACAGTTGAATCCATTATAATCAGTGATGTTGTCAACACTGGATGCGGCGCGACGCGAGCAACAAATCTCAGACAGTAAACTGATGCCTCATTCTGCTTTGTAAAGGGCACTTTGCCACATCCAGGGTAAACACAGTGTGAGCCCATGCTGCATATAACATACAACACAAAGCAATATTCCAATAATTTATATAATTATAACACTTTATATAGAGCCATTTTGGATAATGAGTAGTTTCACGTTTAGTACATTTTGCTGACTACTTACTTAGGCCTATTTAAAATAGTATTTAAGTAAAAGTACTGTACATGTATAATTAAATGATGATAAAATTAATGTTTTCATTATGGTATTATTACTTTTATTTTAGTAAAAAGATCTGAGTAGCCTACTTCCTCCACTGGTAGAGACCAGAGGAATTAAGACTAATAATAGAAGATAACAAGGTTTTGCCAGTGACACTTTTGATATATTTATTGATACAAGTTATTTTTTATATAACGTGACTAAATAAAAAGACAAAGTCATTAGTGAAGATTATGCAACAGTATTTAATGCAAACTAGTCTGGTTACAGCTCAAATGTATAATTCTGGTTCTATCATTCACCCTGCCTCCATTATATATCTTTGTCACACAAGTGTTTGATCACCACATTTGAGTGATCATTGCAAAAAATGTGTTTATATATTTTATATTCTGTATCTATAGGCTACTGTATTCTATATACAGTACCAGTCAAAAGTTTGTACACACGAATGGGAAAGTGTGTCCAAACTTTTGACTGGTACTGTACTATAATATGCACATAAATAATATTGCAACTGTATTATAATATACCAATAAATAATATCAGCCGATATCGATATCGGGCTTTTTTACTACCTAATATCGGTATTGGTCTCAAAAAATCCATATCGGTCGGGCTCTACTAAAATGTAAATTATTTATGTATGAGCAACTTTTAGACAAAATTATGTATGAATCCTTATTTAATATCAATATTAAAATCGTAACAGTACTATTTTGATTCTATTGTATTGTTGTATATAAATTAAATTGTTTTCAATCACATTTATTAAATGCAGTTTAATTTTATAAAAATAACATTTCGCTCCGCTCTGTGACTTCTGCTGCAAACTCATTTTGAAAGATTACATGTTAAAAAAGTCTACACTTTAAAACCTTAAAATGAATAGCATTTCTGTAATTGTTTAACCATTGTTTATCATGAATATATATATATATATATATATATTGCTGTGGAACACAATAGGCGTTTTCTCAGTATAGTCCTATGCTGGGACTGACAATAGAATCATAAAATATGCCAAAAACAAAAAATTCACAAAAGTAATACATTTATTTTCGTGCGCTGTAAACCACGTCTTCAGAATCCATAATTGTGAGGAATAGACCAAAATTTTATTCTTTATTCAGCAATCTTCATCTCCATTCTCAGTAAAAACCACAAACGTAAAATCCAGTTGATGGCAGTGGTATAAAATGCTTACTGGCTCTCACCTGCATTTTAACAGATTGCGACGTCATGTTTTGAGTGATGTATGTTTAAAGGGGTCCAGAACTGAGAAATTAAAAAAACAGTCTTTGCATTGCCTTCCTTCTGATTCCAACATTAGGAAAGAGTGGATGAACTTTATTTTTAATGAAGTTCCAGACTGTGGATTCGTTTACAAACAAGGCACAATTCGACGCAGGATTTTCAGAAACATTGAAACTAAAAGATGATGCTGTGCCGACTATATTGGATCCGACAGTAATGTATGTGCACCACTAAGTATGAGAAACTGAGAAATACACATTGTGTGAATCAGCCTTATTGTGTATGGGCTTATTGGACCCCATGAACGGATGTAGGTGGGGCCTGGGAAAAGGGGAGTGGGGAGTTTTAGAAAAGGAAGTTCAAAGTGCACAAAAGGGTGTAGTTGATGCAGTCCGCTCAATAAAGACATAGTTGTTAAATAACATTGTGTGTCCTCTCATGACATGGTGTCAGAAGAGCAAGTTTCACCCACGAACAAGTTCGGCTCGTCTTGAGTGGTATAATGTCCAAGTTCAACGCACCTGAGGCTTTCAACTTCGCACAGCCTGCGACCTGGCCTGCGTGGATCCAGCAATTCTCCCGTTTTCGCATCGCAACGAAGCTGAACAAGGAAAACGGTGAAGTACAAGTCAATTCCCTGCTTTATGCAATGGGTAAAGATGCCGAAGCGATATTCGGATCATTCACGTTTGCCGAAGCTTCGCATGCAAACAATTATGAGACTGTTGTTGGAAAATTTTATGAACATTTCGTTACCCGGAGGAACGTCATACATGAGAGGGCCTGTTTTCACCAGCGTGCACAGAGATCGGGAGAGACGGTTGAGGCTTTTGTGAGATGCCTCTATGAATTGGCTGAATACTGCGAATTCGGTGCGAGCAAAGAGGAACAAATACGGGACAGAGTCGTCATTGGGATTGCAGATCGTGACGTTTCCCAAAGGTTACAAATGGAACCTGAATTGACTTTGGACAAAGCGGTCCAGATCGCGCGGGAGTCTGAGCTCATTAAGACCCAAAATGCGAGCGGGGGAACGGCTGCTGAAGTGAACGCAGTTCATGGACACCGGAAAGGCATGAGGCGCTTTACGGGACCACCAAATAAGGAAAGGGCTGGTGAGAGGAAACAAGCCATAGACTGCACACGCTGTAATCGCACACACACAGAGAATAATTGCCCCGCACAAAATAAGCGATGCAGGAGATGCAATAAACTGGGACATTTTGCCATTGCATGCAAAACTAAAAATGTCAAAGAACTGGTAGTGTGTGACACTGAGACTAGTGATGCATTTTTCCTTGGGTCTGTAATGAATGAGTCTGCTTCCGAGGACAGGTGGTGCATTACTCTCCCCATACAGGGCAGGTCAGTCAAGTTCAAAATTGATACAGGGGCCGACATCACCATCATGTCACGCTCTACATATGAGAGCTTACAAGGGCGCCCTCTACTGGTCAAAACCAGTATAAATGTGAAAAGTCCTGGGGGAAAAGTGAGCTGTATGGGAAAATTCCTAGCAAATACAGAAAGTAAAGGAAATTTTTTTGAATTGTGGGTCTTTGTTGTAGATGGGCCATTTGCTAACAATTTGCTCAGTCGAAGCACGGCTTGTAAGATGGGCCTAGTACATAGAGTGGATGAAATCACAGACCACAATGATGTCTATGGAGACATTGGCTTGCTCAACTGTGAACCAGTGAAAATTGAACTTAAGTCAGATACCACTCCTTATAGTCTTGCCAGCCCTCGTAGGCAGTGTTGGGTGTAACGCGTTACAAAGTAACGCGTTACTGTAATAATATTACTTTTTTCAGTAACTAGTAGTGTAAGGCATTACTCGTCTGAAAATAGTAATATTATTACAGTTTTCCCGAGCTAGTTACTTGCGTTACATTTGCCAGTAGCACCTTCATCACACACAAGGCACACAACACAGAGAACAGAAGGGAAGGGGAGGAGGGCGTGAATGGAACAGTGATTGGTCTGGGTTTGGCACGAGGTATCATTTACCATCACCGATTGGTCGACACGCGGCAGTTAAGGCCAATCAGGGATGACTTCCCTAATTAATATTCATGAGTCTTCCCCTACCATCCTGGGAAAAAAATATAGCGCCCCGGACGCGCGCGCGCAGCCCGTTCACTCTCACCGCCTTCAAACAACACGAGCGCTGTATTGCTCTCTCTCCCTCGCGCATATAGTAAAAGGTCGGAAGACCGGTTGTGTTTTATAGACAATTTTGCATATAAATGACTATTTATAGGGCTTGAATTACAACCTGAAACTGCGCATGCGCGGGTAAAACTGCTGTGGTGAAACTGTGGCTCTGCGGCTCTGCAGACAGATTGGGACAGATGGGGAAAAATGGAAGCGTCAACAACGGCAAGTACAAGTACAGTTGTTTGTAGTTATTTGTGCTAGACAGTGCCGAATCTGTTGTTTGGCGTAATAAAGAGCCTAAAGAACACTCCTCCTTTGTATGTTCTCCCTCCATCTGATGCATCTCAGGCAATTATAGAGTAATTAAGAAAAAAAATGTAACTAGTAATATAACTAGTAATATAACTAGTTACTTTCTCCAGGGAGTAATAAAGTAAAGTAAGGCATTACTATTTTTGAGAGTAATATGAAATATGTAATATATTACTTTTTTGAGTAACTAGCCCCAACACTGCCCGTAGGATTCCCTTTCCCCTGTTGCCTAAAGTCGAACAGGAGCTGAAGCGCATGCTGTCCTTAGGGATAATTTCCGAAATAACCGAACCAACGGAATGGTGTGCCCCAATGGTTCCCGTTGTAAAAAAGAATGGTTCTGTCAGGATTTGCGTTGACCTCAAACGTTTGAATCAAGCTGTAAAACGTGCGCACTTTATTCTCCCAACATTAGAGGATATTGCCCCCAAACTCTCAGGAGCCAGTGTATTTTCTACTTTGGACGCATCTTCAGGGTTTTGGCAAATCCCTTTGGATTCAAGCTGCGTGAAGCTGACCACATTCATAACTCCAGTAGGACGATTCTGTTTTAATAGACTACCGTTTGGGGTTACTTCGGCGCCCGAAATTTTCCAAAGAGAAATGAGCAAATTTCTAATTGGACACAAAGGCACTGCAGTTGTCATGGATGACATACTTGTTTATGGCAAGGACCAAAACGAGCATGATGAGAATCTTGAGGCTGTTTTGAGAACTATCAGAGAGTCAGGACTGAAACTGAACCGTGATAAATGTCACTTTAACAAATCTGAGCTGCAGTACTTTGGCCACACAATCGGCCATGAAGGCATCAAGCCTGATGCAACCAAAGTGAAAGCAATCACTGATATGCCTAGTCCCACTAATGTGACAGAGCTTAGGCAAATTCTGGGGATGATCAACTATTTAGGCAAATTTGTGCCAGATCTTTCCACAGAGCTTCAGCCAGTCACAGCTCTGCTGAAGAAGGAAGCTATCTGGTTTTGGACAGAAGTCCACGAGCAGGCTCTGGACAAAGTAAAGTGCAAGCTAGCCACAGCTCCTGCTCTCGCATATTACGATCCTGAGAAACCCACTATAGTTAGTGCAGATGTGAGTAGTTTCGGGTTAGGAGCTGCCTTGCTCCAAGTCCATGGTGATGCAGCACGTGCCGTCGCATTCTGTTCCAGAACTTTGACTGAAGCGGAGCGCAGATACTCCCAAATAGAAAAGGAGTGCTTGGCTGGTGTGTGGGCATGCGAGCGGTTTGTCCGCTACCTTCAAGGCTTGGATGAATTTTGCCTGCAAACAGACCACAAGCCTTTGGTCCCACTCATTAACTCCTATGATATTGATCGTGCCCCATTACGGTGTCAGCGGTTATTAATGTGCCTCATGCGCTTCAATGTGAAAGCAGTTCATGTCCCTGGTAAATGTTTGGTGGTGGCGGACACACTTTCCCGGAATCCTCTGAAAGGGCACTGCCACTCAGAGATGGAGGATGAGGTGAAAGCATATGTTGAAGCAGTCGTCACATCCAAAGAGGTCTCGCATTCAAATCTAGATGCTATTAGAGAGGCCACAGAAGAAGATGAAGATCTCCAGGAAGTGATAAAATATCTCAACAAGGGTTGGCCTAGCAAGATACCCTTCCGGCTGAGCGGCTATCATACCGCTAGGGCTTCCTTGGCAGTTGTCAATGGGCTGCTCCTGTATGAGGACAGAATTGTCATTCCTGAGTCGATGAGGGAGGAAGTGTTAAGCCAAATTCATGAAGGACATCAAGGTCTAACCAAGTGCCGTCAGAGGGCAAAGATGTCAGTTTGGTGGCCTGCAATAGGTAATGACATTAACAGGAGGGTCTCAATGTGCACCTTTTGTCTGGCCCACAAACCCACACAAAGGAAAGAACCTTTAATCAATACCCCCTTGCCTGCTGGTCCCTGGTGCAAAATTGCAGCAGATTTATGCGAGTTGAATGGTAAAGCTTACTTGATAGTTGTAGACTATTACTCGCGTGACATCGAAATAGCCCACATTCAACTGCCAACCAGCTTCCAAGTTATCAGCAGACTGAAGAGCATGTAAGATGGGGAATTCCGAGAGAGCTTATATCTGACAACGGGACTCAGTTCACCTCGGCTGAATTTCAGCAGTTCAGTACAGACTACGATTTTCAACACACAACCTCAAGTCCTCATTTCCCCCAAGCCAATGGAGCTGCTGAAAAAGCAGTTCAAACTGCAAAACGGAATCTCAGCCAACCTGAGCCTCATATGGCACTGATGTGCTACCGGGCGACACCCATTACAGCAACTGGTCTAAGCCCGGCCCAGATAATGACAGGTCGACAGATCAGAACCAACCTGCCAATGCTTGAGGAAAAACACCAGCCTCAACCCATTGATTATAAAGCCGTGGAGATGAAGGATCAAGCTGCAAAGAAATCCTACAAGTTCTTCTATGATCGGAGACACTCAGCTCGTGTTTTATCAGAACTTCAGCCTGGGGAGAAAGTTCTTCTTAAACTGGACAGTGAGAAAGGCTGGAAAACACCAGCTGTTGTGCTGAACAAAACATCTGAACCAAGATCTTACATGGTGCAAACACAGAATGGAGCTGTCCTGCGCAGGAACCGTAAACATCTGCAAGCGATGCCATTGCAGCCAGATTCTATTGGGTGCAGTAAACCTCAAGGAGGGAGGAATTCAGGCCCTCCTGTTGCAGAGACTGTACATTTAAATAATCCTGCAGTTGCTCCTGCTGCACCTGAGAAGGCAACACCAGTTGTAACTTCCAGCGGAAGAGTTGTGAAAACACCAACACGATACTTAGAACAAAACCACATTCTTATCAGACTTTGTAAACTGATTTTAGTCTATTGTTCTGGTTTCTAAAAACAAACAGGAAAGAAGATAGTTAATGTAGAAAACGAGACAATGAATGCTATATCACATATTGTTCTTTAATGTCTTCATTTAGTATAAGAAAAACAAACAACCATAATGAGGTAGTTTCATTGTGTTACATTTTATTTTGTTATGTGTTAATGAAAAGAGATAAGAAAATGTTCTTTTTCAAAAGGGGGGAGATGTGTGAATCAGCCTTATTGTGTATGGGCTTATTGGACCCCATGAACGGATGTAGGTGGGGCCTGGGAAAAGGGGAGTGGGGAGTTTTAGAAAAGGAAGTTCAAAGTGCACAAAAGGGTGTAGTTGATGCAGTCCGCTCAATAAAGACATAGTTGTTAAATAACATTGTGTGTCCTCTCATGACACACATATACACTGACGCTATCATTAACGAGAACTGACAAACACTAAGGGCCCTATTTCAACGATCTAAGCGCATGGTCAAAAGCGCATGTACTTCTCCAGAGAGGAAACGGATCTGCTTGTGCGCAAGGTTCAAGCGGCCAAGCAGACCATCTACGAGACTAGCCGGATTCCACCATATCTTTATGTACACAATAATAATCTTTTATATTGTAATCCTTTTATTTTTATATTTGCCATATTTATGTGCTGCTGCACGTAAAAAGTCTGCCCTGTGTGTGTAATAAGCAGAGTGTACGCATATTGTGCACCCTTTAAATAACAAAAAAAATAATAATACTGCGCCAATTACTTTAGACCAGGTTTTTGTTGGCCAATGCCTCAGTCTATTTCAGTTGCCTCAAAATAGCAACGCGCCAACAATGAGCCTGAACACACCTTGTTTTCAGACCAGCACGCCCATGGGCGAACAGATGGGCATGAATGCATTTGCTATTTAAACAACGTGGCGCAGGACGTGAAAATTATAACTGCGCCGGGCTAAAACTAGCAAAAAACATTTGCGTCGTGCCTCCAGGAAAGTGGATATCGAGTTGCCAGAGTTGCCCATTGCTGGTATAGGGAAAGTGATGCTGCTTTTTCACTACTTCCTAAAAGTCTGTTTATGTAAAGTTACATGTAACGTTACGCATCACTAATCACAGAATTAAAGGATGAGGTGATGGCCCACTTGTTTTATGTAACTTTATTTGTGTGATAGGGTCTTACCTCCTGCCGTTGGTCTTTGGAAGGGCTCAAATAAACGGCATGCATTGATGAGCTCTTCTAGCTGTTTGGGACAATCTGTAGGAAGTGGCTCCATGACCTTCTCTACACACACTTTTTGATAGATCTGACTGTGGGAAGAACAGTCTAAAAACACAGGCACAGAACATTTAAGTCATGTATAGGGAAACACAAATATGTAAAAGATAAACAGAAGAGTTTATTTATTTTTTTATCAAAATTGATTGTAGTAGTGATACACACCTTTAAAAGGAACATCTCGTGTTGTAATTTCCCACAAGACGATGCCAAAACTAAAAAGAGCATTTACAGTAAGTAACAGTCATTCTTTATTTTAATAAGATACACATTTGATATTTGAGTTAGTGTGCCATACCTGTAGATCTCACATGCCTTGTCGTAAGGATGGTTGATATTCTGAAGCTGTTGTGGAGAGCTGTAATGGAAAGCACTGTTCTTTTTGGATTTATTCTTCTGAAGAGAAGTTTCTGTTCTTGTCAGCTCAAAACCTCCCAACTTTAGAAACATACAAATGAGCAAATACACATAACATAAAAATTAGGATGAAACCCCAACAAGTAATATTCCCTTTAGGTTTAGGTTAGGTTATGTTAAGTGTCCAGCACACTTAGAGTTTGATTGAATAAATATCTGTAAAATAATTCTATAAGTTCTCTAAGAAGTTTTTTGTACTTTTTGATGCCCAAGACCTCCAAATATGATGAATCCTTATAAAATATAACATTATATTTTTATAAGAAAAAGAAAAATATTAATAAGATTTAACAAAGACAACATTTTTACTGAAATCAAATAATTGAACTATTGACATTAAAATTATTATTAACAAATTATTAAAATATCGTATGGAAACGTTTATTTTGTATTATGTTGACAACAGATTTTTTTTTTCTATCCATTGGAGTACCGTTAAAATGTATGAACCTTTAAAAAACTGCAAAATAATGCTATGCTGACCTTTAGTTGGGACAATTCTTATGGGACAAACAACACCAAATAGGACAGAAAGTTTGACACAGAGCACTTGCTGAAGAGCAAAAAGCTAACTCTGTTGTGTGTCGGCGTCCCTTTGTAGCTTCCGTGTATGCCGTTATATGTTACGTCATGACGCAGCACCAATCAGGATTGGATTAGTTTCATTCATACTTCAGATGCGTTATGCTAAGGGCGTTCCCCAAAGTGTCGTAGACGCAGCCAGTTTACCTAGCTATTGTGTACATCCAGTGGTTAAAGTTTCCCTGTTAAAACCCTTTCCAAAGAGCAGCCATTCCAAACGATACAAAGGACGTACAACGAGTTCACTCTGGCTATCAAGAGATACTCATGCCCACTGAGTACCAATCCCATTCCCAGTTAGATGGTAATGGCGGACTTGGGTTAAATCCAGGGTTAAAGTGGGATGTGAGTTATGTTTAACAAAAACATGTTGTGGTTATATTATGGCAACATTGTGAAAGAGAAAATAAATTACCTTCACTCTGTAGCCAGCTGCCACTAGAAAACTGCAGCTGCTGATGGAACCATGCACTTTAAACTTTTCTTCTGACTGATGCAATCTGTATTGTGCAAAGGATAACCACATAATGTGATTGAGTTCCTTCACTATAGTATTTAAGAACTTTGTTTTTAGTCAAGAGACATAAATGAGAATAAATTAACTAGATTTGTACCTGTAGAGCCCCTGTGCAGCATCCAGACACATTTGAGTCTTTCTATCCCAGGGCAGATTGCTATTACTGTCCAGGACTTGTCGAAGACTACCCTTCTCACAGTATTCCATGACTATCAAGTAACTTGGATTTGGTCCTGTAAGAAAACAATGACAATCAGATGTATTTAACTCAAAAGTTTGATCTTTGAAAATAGTTTTTAATTAGATTAGCATACCATTCTCATCCTGGACACAGATACCAAACATTCTTAAGATATTTGGTGACTCAAAGCGCTTCATGGTCTCCACCTCTTTGTTAAAGAGACTCCTCAACTCACTGGAGAGAATGAACAAATACAACAAATAAATTTTAGTTTTTTAATCAGTCAAGATGATGATTGCAACCATATAAGGGGCTTTCGCACCCGATAGTTCAAGGAACTTAGTTCTAGGACCTAACCACCCGGAGTGGTTTCCCGAGAAAGAACTAATGGTTCCCCCAGGAACGTTTTCTGGTTGCATTCTCACTGCCAGTAGGAACTCTGAAGTGACGTAAGCCGCGCTCGTTGTCGTGACTTTTATTTTGACGGCGCTGAGAATGACTGAGCCTGAGCAAACAAACAGTGCTCGCATTCTCCGTGTTCATTAGTTTACGATCTGTCTAACACGTTATTAGATAGAACTGTTATACATAGAAAGTAGATAGTAAATGAAAAGTTATTAGTGGATGCCATGTGGTTGATGTCTAGTGTTGCTAGTTGAGCAGAAATAAATTATCATGTTTAGCTTGGTCCCCTCAAAGTTGCGTTGAATTTTATCCTCAGCGTAAAGGTTAAGAGGCCCATCTATCACTGTTTTCCGTGTCCATAGAGTTAGTTTCTGGAGTAAATATATAGGCTATAATCTGTGTTTACAAAGCTTTTTAAAAAATGGCGGGTGCTGGTGTTTCGCGTGTGTTCGGCCAATCCGCGTACACTAACGTCACGTAGAGTTCCTAGAGTGCTGGTTTAGACCCTACTCTGAAGTAGGAGCTAAATTAGTTCCTCCAAAAGAGTTCCTAGAACTAAAATCGTTCCTAGTTCCTGCGGTGCGAACACGCCGACATCCGGGTACTTCTGCCAATAGTTCTAGGAACAATGAAAAGGTTCCTCAAATGCGAATGCCCCTATAGACTGGTCTCACTCATAATAAAAATGTAATGACATGATAACATTTGACCACAAAATTTTATCGAGTCGAATTTTATTACTATTATGGAACAGTTTCCCATAACCAGAGTCTGCCATTACCATCTACCTGGGGCTGGGGTTGGTGTTCAGCGGGCATGAGTATCTTTTGATAGCCACAGTGAACTTGTTGTACATCCCTTTGTATAGTTCAGAATGGCTGCACTTCAGAAGTGGTTTAGCAGGGAAACTGTAGGTCAGCTCTTCTGGTTTAATCTCTCTAATGTCCTGCAGATGAAGGGAGGGTTTTTTAACTGCCAACAAATGACAAATAAAACTGTTCAGTTTAGCAACCATTCTAATTATTAATTCAACAATGCTAAACATTCCTGAAAGCTTCATAGACGCCTTGAAATTCTTTAAAAAAACAGTAACAAAATATAAAATTATGTGTGTCTGGATCAGTAAGTTTGCTGAAACATATTTTATGACAATAAAATATAGTCCGACTCTTAATTGATATTTATGAATTAATAATTAATGATATACAGTGTATACATACATACATACATTTCTTTCTTTTTTGTGGACAGTTTTATTGACCAATATGTTTGTACTTACATGACTCCAGGATGTCTTTAATGCCCTGAACATCTCTTTGCGTTTGGTCAACTGTCTTTTGCACAGCATCAACTGTTGTGTTCATTTTGTTGCTCTCCTGGACTAAAGACTGGAGCACTATTATTAGAAGGAAAATTTATACCATGTAATACGTAGTTGTATCCTACGAAGTAGCCATTTCAATCCAATTCAAATCCATACAACATCAACTTTAAGTAGCCTATAACTTACAATTCCGAAATTCCAGAGAATCACTCTGCCTGTCGTCTTCATCTTCCCGTCGCCTCGTTGCTTCTTGAAACACTTTCTCTATACTCCCTCTGTGCTCGACCTGAAGCGCTAGAGAAAGTAACTGAGCCGCATCGTTCAGCCTTTCATTTAGGCCGTTGAACTCCTCACCGAGTTCATACGCTTTCGTGATACGTTTAATATAGCTGAAGGAAGTGTATTTCCTTACCACACTCTCTGCTGACTCCAGAGTGAGTTTAAGTTGTTTAAGTCCATTTATAACCTGTTCAGGCTCAGTCCCAAAGCCATGAACCTTCACAGCTTCCACCAGCTTAGCCAGAGTGGACACGCGGTTGGCTAAACGCTTGCAGCGCTTCTTGTTGGCTTGGACCTCCCCACACAGGGCGTACAGTTTTTCTGCAATGGCCAGAATTGGTTCTATGATGTCCATCGTAGCTGGAAATAAAATAAATTTAAAAATAAATGTTTCTAAGGTTAAGTGTCTTGGATGGCGGAAGCATAATGTCAAGTTCCCCTTCGTTACGGGGAACTCCCGCTGCGTCGAATACAACGCTACGGGGAATGCCTTCGGCATGCGTTATCTGAAGTCACTATACAACTATTCCAATCTGGATTGGTGTGCGTCATCGTGCGTCATGACGTTGCATGTGACGGTGACCCGGACGCTATATAAGGGTCACAGGAACAAGGAAATGACAGCTTCTGTTCTTCAGCAGCGTTCTATGTCAAACTGTACGTCTTATTTGGTGTTGTCTGTCAAATCTACTATGGCGAAGGCAGTGTGCGTCTCCTTGATTTAAGAAAAATTAAAGAAGCAAGGATGGCGCACACTTGCTTTGTGGTGTTGGGTTGTGAGCGGAGCTTGCACGGACAGTTCTCGAGGGCACTGTCTATTTTGTGCAAACTGAAAGGATTCTGTGACTGGGATCTCGCGTTTGCCGAGGCAGCGCGTAGGTTTATGTCTGCATTGCAATACAGAATCTATAGTGGCTCGGATCTCGCGTTTGCCGAGGCAGCGCGTAGATTACGGCTACTCTGCAATAAAGATTCTGTGACTAATCTCGCGTTTGCCGAGGCAGCGCGTAGATTAATGTCTGCATTGCAATACAAAATCTATAGTGGCTTGGATCTCGCGTTTGCCAAGGCAGCGCGTAGATTACAGGTCTGCAGGGTGTAGACTCTGAGTGTACTCTTCCGCTCCCGCCTGAGCCTGTTTAAAAATAATAAAATAGGCTTGCGTTCCTAGTGCATCAGCTCGCGTCTGTCGAGGCAGCGCGTTGTCTGTTTGCATTGGGTTCGCACGTGGAGCAGTGTTTACAGGTCTCGCGCACGGTTCGGAAGCCCGCGTCACTGTGGCTTCTTCCGACCGTGTTAAAGACCCGGTGTTTGATTTATTTGATTCTGAGGAGTCAGATACTATCAACACTGAATCACGAATATTCACCACATTATGAGGAGTTGCTGGAGAAAGACTGGGGCTGTAATGAAATTAAATGTTTGGTAATTTAATAAGAAGGAAGCATCTAAAAAGAGTGCTTCCTGCAAACCCAGTCAAAATCCTTGTGTCAGAGTCTTCCTTTTTCAAACGATCTCCATACTGAGGTACTGAGATTGGGGAATAATTGAAGAGGAAAATTAAAGGGGAATTTAATGATGCAGGGGGTAGAAGAATATTTCTCCCAGATATCGTATTACCTCTGATGACTCAGACACGTCCCTCTAAAATTAAAGTGGAGCTAATATAAATATTATCTCGAATTTGGTAGGGAAGGCTTATATGGAGGACAGTCACCAGCTCCTCATATTCTGGGAAGTCACCTCTTCCCCTCCCCTTCCCCCTGTACAGGGCTCGGGGTCAGAGGAGACGTTCTCAAAAAAAAAAAAAAAAAAAAAAAAAGTATTATTTTCGGTTAGTTCCTGCCGGTCTATCGCTTCAGGTCACCGAATCTCAAAACCTGAGGTCAGTCTCGAGGGACTGATCTCCTTATTAGATTATTCATCGGTTACGTCCTGCCAGTAAACTGCTTCAGACCACCGATAAGCACATTATATCACCTGAGACTAACCCAGAGAAATTGATTCCTCTTGTAGATTGTTTAGACGCCTGGTCAGGCCTTCCGAATATATCTAAATGGACCCTGGGTATAGTTAAAGGATATAAAATCCAGTTTAAAGTAAGACCACCCGATTTTAACGGGGTATTTCACACACTGGTTTTCTCACATCAGCGCCAGGTGATGGAAAATGAAGTTGAATCTCTTTTAGCAAAAGCAATAGAAATTGCCCCTAATCAGGAGAGGGATTCAGGTTTTTACTGCCGTTACTTCATTGTTCCGAAAAAGGATGGTGGACTTCATCCTATTGTAGATCTTAGAGTATTGAATAAATCTTTGAGGAGATTTAGTTTCAATATGCTCACTATACCCAGTATCATTCAGCAAATCAGATCTGAAGACTGGCTTGTGACATAGATCTCATGGATGCTTATTTTCATAACTTCATCATCCATTATCATAGGAAGTTCCTTAGGTTCGCTTTTGGGGGGAAAAGCTTACCAATATAGGGTTCTTCCTTTCGGCCTAACTCTATCCCCTTGCACTTTCTGTATGGATGCTGCCCTTGCTCCACTGAGACTTCAGGGGAACCGCATCCTAAATTATTAGATGACTGGCTTATTCTGGCAGAACCAGAGACGCTAGCAATCCAACATCGAGATGTTGTTTTGCGTCATCTTCAGTGCTTGGGGCTAAGGCTCAATGTCAAGAAAAGTTCTCTGTCTCCTCTTCAAAGAATAACATTTCTTGGAGCTGAGTGGGACTCGCAATCTATGCAAGTTCACTTGACCCAGCCACGTATTTAAAGTATCGTGGCTGCAGTTAGAGCTATCAGGTTAGGCCAGGCCATCACTGTCAAACATTTTCAAAGAATTTTGGGCCTTATGGCAACCGCATCAGTAGTGATTCTACTCGGCTTGCTTCATATGAGGGCCCTACAGTGGTGGCTCAGGACCAGGGGGTTTTCCCCAAGGGGCAACCCCTTCCGTACGATTAGAGTTACGTCCAGATAACCTCGTTCTCTAGTCATATGGAAAGACATACGGTTCCTGTCCCAAGGCCAGGTGCTTGGAGCTTCGTGTCCCAGAAAAATTCTGACCACGGATGCTTCCCGCATGGGCTGGGGTGCGGTCATGGAGGGCCGGTACACCCGCGGGGTCTGGAAGGACCATCACCTCGCATGGCACATCAGTTGCCTGGAGATGCTGGCAGTATTCTTTGCCCTTAGGCATTTCCTTCCAGACCTCAGAGGCCATCAGGTCCTTGTTAGGTCTGATAATATATCGGTGGTCTTCTACATCAACCATCAGGGGGGCTTGAGCTCTCGTCCTCTGTGCAAATTGGCCCATCATATTCTATTATGGTCTAAGGACAAATTTCCCTCTGTGAGGGCCATGTATATACCTGGGGTTGATAATGTGGGAGCAGACACCCTGTCGAGGCAGGGGCCCAGGCCAGGGGAATGGAGGCTCCACCCCGAGGTGGTGGAGCTTATATCGGAGAAATTCGGCCAGGCGGAGGTAGATTTATTCGCTTCTCATGAGAATTCTCATTGCCCGCTCTGGTTCTCTCTCTCGCATCCAGCCCCGTTGGGTCTGGAGGCCATGGTACAGACGTGGCCGAGGCAACGTCTGTACGCCTTTTCCCCCGGTCGCTCTACTCCCTGGAGTTCTGGAGAGGGTCAGAGGATTTTGAGTAGATCTTATTCTCGAAAAACCACACTGGCCTTCTCGAATAGGGTGATCTGGTGGCCGAGGTCATCAGATCAGCTACCTCCAGAACTCCCTGGCTCAGGAAGTTTTAATTGAGTTAGCTGGACCCAGCCTTTTACTGCCCTATGGCTTCAGTACTGGGATTCTTCTATACTCTAATCGGGACCTCTCGTCCACGCTCAGAGCCGCTATGGCGCCTACGGCCTCCGTATGCTCTCAGGGTGGTCCACCCGGGTCGTCCCATGACCTCCATATTTCCCTGTAGCCTTCTAGGATGAATCCTGTTATCCTTGCAGGCTGACAGGTCTGTGGAAAGAAAAGCCCCTGTCGGTTCTGCGGGATACGTGTATATATGTCAGATTAAAAGAAAATCTACATATTTTGGAAATCTGTTAGCTTTCTAGTAGGAAATTTCCCCGGTCACCAATAAGGGTACCGGAGGCTATCTTATGATTTCCTCTGGCTCTTCATCCTTCGTTGCTATAAGTGTGACAGGAGAGCCTTCTAGGCTTTTAGGGTTATCCATTAATGGTGCCTTGGAGTCAGTGTCCTGCCTTTTTAGGCATATGTATATATTGGACCTCACTTCTGAGGCTGTTAACTCAGCCTTTTTCTTACACCAAAAAAGACAAGAATAAAATTCTTAGTATAGTGGGTTCTATAAATTCTCCCCTGTCCTTAGCAATGATCCTCACCTTCAGAGTGCTTTCTGCCTCTGTATGCTGCGTCAGAATCTGGATGAACCCTGTCTCTGCAGGCTATCATATTAAATTGCTTAGAGCCTTTATTCGGCTCCGCAGAGTATATCTATATAGGGTATTAAATGGGAGTTTGTTAGCTTTCTTTGAGATATTTCTCCCCGGTGACCAAGGTACCGGAGGCTATTCTAAAAATTCCTCAGCTCTTCATCCTTCGTTGCATGTACGGTGTAAGCAAGAGAGCCTCTTAGGCTTCCAGAGATTATCCACTAAAAAGGGTGTTAGGAGTTAAGTGTTCTGCCTGTCATTAATCAGGCCTATCTACTTGGACCTTAATATCGAGGTTGCTGATGCGACCTTCCCTTTGTACACCAAACAAGAAAGAATAAAATTCTTAGCACAGTTGGATCTTTCACTCTCCCTTGCTTTAGTGCTCTTGAGTGTGCCAGATGCTTCACACCCAGGGCGCTTGTTCTCTGTGGGGGCTAGCTGGTACTCGTTCCCCGTAGCGTTGTATTCGACGCAGCGGGAGTTCCCCGTAACGAAGGGGAACGTCTCGGGTTACTGGATGTAACCCTGGTTCCCCGAGAGAGGGGAACGAGACGCTGCGTCCCCTCTCCCCACCTTCGGGGCGCCCTGAGAACAGCTGCTTTGAACCTTTTTCGAAGCTGTCATTTCCTTGTTCCTGTGACCCTTATATAGCGTCCGGGTCACCGTCACATGCAACATCATGACGCACGATGACGCACACCAATCCAGATTGGAATAGTTGTATAGTGACTTCAGATAACGCATGCCGAAGGCATTCCCCGTAGCGTTGTATTCGACGCAGCGTCTCGTTCCCCTCTCTCGGGGAACCAGGGTTACATCCAGTAACCCGAGACGTTTTCACAATGTAAATCTACTGTTTACTGACTGATTTGTGAAAGATGCTTTATTTTGAAATATAAAATAAGCTCTAAAGCAAACAAATCCAGTACAGATTATTTAACTGGTAAATTTGCAATAATGTCAACAGTAAAAATTAAACACAACCAATTTGTTAAACAAAAATGGAAGAGATAAAGAAAAAAACAAGTAATAAAAACTCAGTGAGTGTTTTAGCGCAATTTTCTCACCTCATGGGATCACAACACTAAGAGATAGTAAATCTTTTCCTGGATTTTTTTTGTGCGTTCCCGAGATTAGACCTTCCTTAACATAATGCCGAAAACCCGAAGTCTCTAGGTGGTCTGGTTGAGGAGTAGATAGAAGTGCAAGATTGGTGCGCACAGACAGAACAGAAATCATGAGTTAACAATCGCAATTTTGTCCGGTGGAAAATTGCGCTAAAAACCTCTGACTAATACTAAATACCTTATAGAACATATTGGTTACTATCCCAAATGGAGGGAACAGATACGCTATGTCAGAACTGACCTGACGAATTGGAATCTCACCTGAGAGCCTTGGAGTGTAAACTAAACGAGCCAATGCACAATGGCGTGCAAGATTTGCATCACACGCCGAGACGGTTTGTGCCGGCCGTTCAGCAGTGGAACAGCAATTGTGGCGACAGACGTTCAGAACAAAACACTACAATTGCTGCCCCTTCCAGCTCCCTGTGTGAGCCGCCTAATCCCACCACACCTGCTGGGGTGGAGAAAGGACAGGGCTTCATGCAGGGAGAGTTGACAACTGCTTCTGTTGACCACACAGTGAGACTATTGGATAACACTGGGAAAAGTAGCTATGGAAAGGGATGCTACGGAGACCACATCCTGCCCATAGGGAAGTGTCATGTGGGGATTACACATATGGACTGGCCAAAATATGTGTGCTCAGACGAGGTGGAGTCCCCTCTGATATGCCCCGATCTAGTTCCTCTGCTGGCCAACAAAGGGACTACTTCGATATAGATACTCAACATATGGAGTGCTACATATGAAGGTCTCTGTGGTAGATTCAGCCTAGCTAGGGTGAAGTCAATACCAAGCAGAGACAGAAGAGTGTGCTCTGCCAAGGGAAAGACACAGAATTGCTGATTGGGAAGCCGTTCCTTGGAAGAATACATATGTGGGATCGCCTGTAGGGGAATCACAACACATGGGCACCTAGTCTAGCACAGGGGCTGACTTTCTGGGCATACACATGAGTGTTAGACCTAGCATCGGATGCCTCCGCCATGTCTGACCGTTGAGGGTGCTGGAGGAACTCCATGCTGGGTTCGCCAGGGAACTCACCTGTAGAGCAAATAAGTGCACGTATCCGGTCCTGAGAGGGGAATGGCGCTGCAAGCGAGACACCGAGCGGGTCCAAAGCGTTACTGGCTACTTGTGGCAAGTACACCGGAGGACACAGGCTCTACATGGAGGGTGTAAAACCTCGCAAATGTGTTGTGTGTCGCCCACAGCTCCACAAATGTCTACTAGCGAGGCGCCATGCAGACTCCAACATTCTGTGTCGAATGAGCTCTCACCCCCAAGGGGTATAGCTGATCCTTGGGCTTGGTAGCCTGGAGCCTTTCCCTTCCACTGTACTCCATAACAGACAATGAGCTGTTCTGAGGTCCTGAAGGTCTGTGTTCGGTCCACATACAGACACAGCAAGGGCTGGGTCTAGCTCCTCCAGGGGCAGAGCTTGCAGGTTCACCACCTGGTCCCTGAAGATAGTGGTGGAAAACTTGGGCACTTATCTGGGCCAGGGTCTCAAGATGAGTGAGTTGGCTGGTCCAAATTTCAGGCACGATTTGTTGACCGAAAATGCTTGCAGGTCCCCTACCCTCTTAAAAGAAGCCAATGCAGTCACTAGTACTGTCTTAAAGGACAGGCTTTTAAGCTCTACTGACTGCAGTGGTTTGAAGGGTGCTCCCTGCATGGCTGCTAAGAACAAGGAGAGGTCCCAAGAAGGGTACAAGGTGAGGGTGGGTAGGATTCAACCTTCTCGGGCCCCTCAGGAACCTGATGATCAGGTCAGGCTTTCCCATACACTGACCATCTACTGCATCATGATGTTCGGCGATTGCGGACAACATACACTTTCAGGGTTGAGGGAGAAAGCCTTCGCTCCAGCCCTTCTTGCAGTAAGGAAAGCACAGCTCTGTCACAAGGATCATTGGTAAAAAGTCAAGTCAAGTCACCTTCATTTATATAGCGCTTTTAACAATATAGATTGTTTCAAAGCAGCTTTACAGTGATAATAGGAAATTAAAGTAACAGAGATTGTTTTGGCTTTACAGCAGCTCTAGAATAAAGTTATTATTCAGCTAAAGTTAGTTTTTGATTGATTCACTTCTGTTGCAAAGATCATTAGTTATTAACTTAGGGGCCGCTTACACAACATAGTTTTAACTGAAAACAGAAAACAGTGTTTGGTGGCTCGTTCCAAGGTGTACGTTTTGAAAAATGCTGAAAATTTTTTTCATCTCAGTGTAAACTTAAAAAATGTGAATCTGTGAAAATGGTGACGGCGTACACATGCATATTTTCTTGCGCATTCATGCGCAGGCACATAGTCTTTTCTTTAAAAATTGGAATCATTCATCAGATCTGGATACGGCCTGGATCTAGAAGACTATGCTAAACCTCGGGATAAACAGAGAGACTAATATGAGCATAGACACCATTCTTCTTATGATGTAACAAGTACATCAGGTGTTATGGGAAGTGTAATGGCCAATACATTTGTGACAGTATTTATCAATCTTTGTTAATATTAGTTAAAAATACAGCCGCTCATTATTTGTTCATGTTAGTTCACAGTGCATTAACTAATGTTAACAAATACAACGTTTGATTTTAATAATGTATTAGTAAATGTTATAATTAATATTAACTAAGACTAATACATGCTGAAGACGTATTGTTCCTTCTTAGTTCATGTTGTTGTTAACTAATGAACCATATTGCAAAGTGTTACTGGATCATTAGTTCTGGGAACCAGGTCCGGTTGCAAGACCTGCTCCTCGTCCTCCCTGAACGTGCACAGTGTCTGTGCGAGAAGGCTCACTGGGGGAAAACATACTTGCGTAGGCCCCTAGGCCAGCTGTGTGCCAGCGCATCCGTGCCGAGGGTTCCCCCAGACAGGGAGTAAAACAACTAGCAATGGGATGTGTCCAGAGCGGCAAACAGGTCTACCTTTGCAGCCCCGAAGTGTCTCCAAATCAGCTGGACTGTCTGTGGGTCGCCATTCTCCCGGGATCTTGGCCTGTTGTGAGAGCTCGTCGGCTGCACGATTGAGCTCGCCCGGGATGTGAATGTCGCAAAGCGACCTCAGATGCTTCTGACTCCAAAGGAGGAGATGGTAGGCAAGTTGCAACATGCTACGCGAGCATAGACCACCCTGATAATTGATGTACGCAACGGCCGCAGTGTTTTCCGATCTGAGCGTGCTTGCCTTGTAACAGCGATTTGAAGTGGCGCAGAGCAAGCCATACTGCTAGCAAATCGAGGCAGTTGATGTGCCAGTACGTGTCACGTTGCCATGCCCATTTCGGGGCTCAGCCATGAAGCCAGTGCTGAAGCAATCTCATGTGAAGCAATGTGAGAGGTTGATTGTGGATGCTATATGCCCCAGGAGCTTCTGAAAACATTTAAGTGGAACAGCTCTCCTGACCTTGAACGAATTCAGGCAGTTCAGTATGTTTGTGAGATGTGCTGTCAGGTTGACCGAGTCCAACTCCATACCGAGAAAAGAGATGCTGGAGCATCAGGTCCCTGTGTTTGCACAACTGCTCTCGCGAGTGGACCAGTATGAGCCAGTCGTCAAAATAGTTGAGAATGCGAATGTCATGTTCCCTCATCGGAACAAGGGCATTGAACAATGTTTAGTCCAATGCCGTGGTACAACGAGCACACTCGGGCCCTTAAGAGAGCAGCCAGAAAAATGGAGCGCAACTGGAAGAAAACAAAACTAGAGGTATTTCGCATTTCATGGAAAGAGATCTCGGTTGCATACAGAGAGGCCTTAAAAGCTGCTAGATCTGCTTATTTTTCAACCCTATTAGAGGAAAACACACAAAACCCTAGGTATTTATTTGAAACAGTGGCTAAACTAACGAAAAATAAAGCTTCAAGCCCATAAGTTTCCAAGCAGCACAGCAGTAATGACTTTATGAACTTCTTCACTTATAAGATTGATAACATCAGGGAGAAAATTATTACTATGCAACCGTCTACTACAGTATCGCATCAGGCAGTGCATTGTAGTCTCCCTAAGGAAAAATTTGATTCATTCATTGCTATAGAAGAGGAAGAATTTGTTAAACTCGTTCAATCATCTAAATCGACAACAATCGTATGTTAGACCCTATACTGACTAAGCTACTGAAAGAGATGCTTCCAGAGGTCATAGATCCTCTTCTTAATATCATTAATTTATCTTTGTCATTAGGATACATACCAACATTTTTTAAGCTGGTTATGATTAAACCGCTTGTTAAAAAAACGCAACTTGATCATACAGAATTAGTCAATTACAGGCCGATCTCAAATCTACCTTTTCTGTCAAAGATACTAGAAAAGGCGGTATCCTCACAACTATGTTCCTTTTTAGAAAGAAATGATATCTGCGAGGATTTTCAGTCAGCATTTAGACCGTACCATAGTACTGAGACTGCTCTCATTAGAGTCACAAATGATTTGCTTCTATCATCCGATCGTTGTTGTATCTCGCTATTAGTGTTACTCAAACTTAGTGCTGCATTTGATACTATTGACCACAACATTCTTTTAAATAGACTCAAAAATTATGTTGGCATTAGTGGAATTGCATTAGCATGGTTTAAATCATACTTATCTGACCGTTATCAGTTTGTAGAAGTAAATGAAGATATGTCTCATCGATCACAAGTTCAGTATGGCGTACCACAAGGCTCAGTACTAGGACCGTTGCTTTTCACTCTGTACATGCTACCCTTGAGATATCATTAGGAAGCATGGAATTAGTTTTCACTGTTATGCTGATAATAGCTCTATATTTCTTCACGCCCTGACGAAACTTACCAATTCACAAAATTAATGGAATGCATAGGTGATATAAAATATTGGATGACTAGTAATTTCCTACAACTTAATTTAGAAAAAACAGAGATTCTAATTATTGGACAAAAAACATCCTCACGTAATAATCTAGAATACTGTCTAACACTTGATGGCTGCTTTGTCAAGTCTTCGTCTTCGGTTAGGAACCTGGGTGTGCTCTTTGATACCAATTTTTCATTTGAAAGTCACGTCAAGTCAAGTCAAGTCATCTTCATTTATATAGCGCTTTTAACAATGCAGATTGTCTCAAAGCAGAATCAGAATCAGAAAGAGCTTTATTGCCAAGTATGCTTGCGCATACAAGGAATTTGTCTTGGTGACAGTAGCTTCCAGTACACATACAATATAAAGTGACAAGACAAGTGACAAGTAACATAGGTATAAAAAAAAAATATAAAAAAGATTATAAATTATAAATATATAGAAAGTTATAAGGTGCTATAATGAAATGTCTGAGGGAACTATTGCACATGTTTGTTCCACAGTAGGGGAACATTAAGTGTTCATGAGGTAGATGGCCTGGGGAAAGAAACTTTTCCTGTGTCTGGTTGTTTTTGTGCTCGGTGCTCTGTAGCGTCGACCAGACGGTAACAGTTCAAACAGAAAGTGTGCTGGGTGTGACGGGTCCAGAGTGATTTTGCGAGCCCTTTTACTCACTCTGGATGAGTACAGTTCTTTGAGTGTGGGAAGGGTAGTGCCAGTGATTCGCTCAGCAGTCCGAACTATCCGCTGTAGTCTACGGAGGTCGGTTTTGGTAGCAGAGCCGAACCAGACGGTGATGGAAGTGCAGAGGATGGACTGGATGACAGCTAAGTAGAACTGTACGAGCAGCTCCTGTGGCAGGTTGAATTTCCTCAGCTGACGCAGGAAGTAGTCTCTGTTGGGCTTTCTTCACAATAGAGTCTATGTGAGTGTCCCACTTCAGATCCTGAGAGATGGTGGTGCCCAGGAACCTGAATGACTCTACTGCAGTCACAGTGCTGTCCATGATGGTGAGTGAAGGGAGTGCAGGGGGGTTTCTCCTGAAGTCCACGATCATCTCCACTGTTTTGAGCGTGTTCAGCTCCAGGTTGTTATAACTGCACCAAAGAGCCAGCTGCTCCACCTCCTGTCTGTACGCAGACTCGTCACCGTTCCGGATGAGTCCGATAACAGTAGTGTCGTCCGCAAACTTCAGGAGCTTGACAGAGGGGTCTTTAGAGGTGCAGTCATTTGTGTACAGGGAGAAGAGTAGTGGTGAGAGAACACATCCCTGTGGAGCACCGGTGCTGATGGTGCGGCTGTCGGACGTGATTTTGCCCATTCTGACTAGCTGTTGTCTGTCTGTCAGAAAGCTTGTGATCCATTGACAGACGGAGCTAGGGACAGAGAGCTGGGTCAGTTTGGTCTGGAGCAGTGATGGGACGATGGTGTTGAAGGCAGAACTAAAGTCCACGAACAGAATCCTTGCATAGGTCCCTGGTTTGTCCAGATGTTGTAGGGTGTAATGCAGTCCCATATTGACCGCATCATCCACAGACCGGTTTGCTCTGTAGGCAAACTGCAGGGGGTCCAGCAAGGGTCCAGTGATGTCCTTCAGATATGCTAACACCAGTCTTTCGAATGACTTCATGGCCACAGATGTTAAGGCAACAGGTCTGTAGTCATTGAGTCCTGTGATCTTTGGTTTCTTCGGGATTGGGATGATGGTGGAGCGTTTAAAGCAGAAAGGGACTTTGCACTGCTCCAGTGATCTGTTGAAGATCAGTGAGAAGATAGAGGCCAGCTGGTCAGCGCAGGTTTTCAGACAGGCTGGTGAAACACCGTCTGGGCCTGGTGCTTTCCTTCTCTTCTGTTTCCTGAAGATCTGACGCACATTATCCTCACTGATCTGAAGTGCAGGGGGGGAGGGGAGGGGGATGGCTGGAAGTGTTGATGGCTGTGTAGAGAGATGGTCAGGGCGGGTGTGGGGTGTCTGATCGGGGGTCCCAAATCTACAGTAAAAGACATTCAGCTCGTTCGCAAGATGCTTGTTGCTGTCGATGCTGGGGGATGGTGTCTTGTAGTTGGTAATATCTTTCAGGCCTTTCCACACTGATGCAGGGTCGTTGGAGGAAAACTGGTTTTCCAGCTTTTTGGCATAGCTCTTCTTAGCCACTTCAATCTCCTTTGTCAATGTGTTCCTGGCCTGATTATACAAGATCCTATCCCCACTCCTGTAGGCATCTTCTTTGACCTGACGAAGCTGTCTGAGTTTTGGTGTGAACCATGGTTTATCATTGTTGAATGATAAGTAAGTCCTGGTAGGGATGCATAAATCCTCACAGAAACTGATGTATGATGTTACAGTCTCTGTGAGCTCGTCCAGATCGCTGGCAGCAGCTTCAAAAACACTCCAGTCAGTGCATTCAAAACAGGCTTGTAAGACCTGCTCTGTGTCGTTGGTCCATCTCTTTACAGTCCTTATTACTGGCTTAGCAGTTTTAAGTTTTTGCCTGTAAGTTGGTAGAAGATGAACCAGGCAGTGATCGGAAAGTCCTAGAGCTGCTCTGGCGACGGAGCGATATGCATCCTTTGTTGTGGTGTAGCAATGGTCCAAAATATTATTGTCTCTGGTGGGGCATGTAATGTGCTGTTTGAATTTAGGCAGCTCACGTGTGAGTTTTGCCTGATTAAAGTCTCCGAGAATGATAAGAACAGAGTCCGGGTGTTGTTGTTCTGTTTCTGTGATCAGATCAGCCAGCTGTTGCAGCGCCGTACTCACGTGTGCTTGCGGTGGAATGTAAACACTGATGAGAACGAGCGAGGAAAACTCCCGCGGCAAGTAGAACGGCTTACAGTTAATGAAAAGCACTTCCACATCAGGACAGCACATCTTCCTTAACACAGTTACATCAGTACACCACCTTCTGTTGATGTAAAAGCATGTCCCAACACCGCGCGTTTTCCCTGTTGACTCCATATCGCGATCCGCTCTGAACAGCTGAAAGTCCGGTAGATGTAATGCGCTGTCCGGAATGGCTTCGTTCAGCCAGGTTTCCGTGAAAAACAGAGCAGCAGAGTTGGTAAAGTCCTTGTTTTTGCATGAGAGCAGAAGTAGTTCGTCCATTTTGTTAGGGAGAGAGCGGACATTCGCCAGATGGATGCTAGGCAGCGCCGTTCTGAATCCGCGCTGCCTGAGCTTAACGAGTGCGCCAGCTCGCTTCCCACGCCTGCGCGTCTTATACTGTTTCCACAGTGCAGCGGCGCAACCGACGACAATGTTCCGCAAAACGCCAGAAGAATCAAAAACTGGTTGGTGATCAGTTGGTGTGCACTGCCGAATGTTCAGCAGTTCGTCCCTGGTATAACTGATAGCGTATGACAAACATAAAACAGGACAAACTAACAAGAACAGTGTAACAACTGGAGAGCTCAACACCGAGGCAGCCATCCGCGGCGCCATCTTGAATCAGCTTTACAGAGATAAATGTATAATTTAACGTAAGATTGTTTTGGCTTTATAGCGGTTCTTTAATAAAGTTAATTTCCAGCTAAAGTTGGTTTTGATTGATTTGCTTCCGTCGCAATGATCATTTGTTATTAAATTAGGGGCCGCCAAGACGACACCATTCTCTCTACACAAACTTTAAACGCGATCCTGTGAGAAACGCTGATGGCGTTCAGATGCGCATTAAGAATGGGTTCAATAGTTATGTGCGTTTGAATATATGTGTGCAGGTTTGGAATTCCCTACAAACCAAGCCTAAACAAATTACTGGTGTTTCCTTATAGTTTTAATTCAGAATTTTATTTTATTTGATCAATTCGGGGTAGATACGCAAATTGAGTTTTCCCGACGACGCTTTATCTGTAGAGTGGGAAAGGGATCCTCCATAGGGAGAGACTAGTTGGCACTTCAGCACTGCGTTGTCATCGGGTCCAGGCGAAGGGCCTTCGTCAGATCTGGAAACGGCCTGGATCCGGCAGGCTGCGGGAAAACCTTGGGATAAACACAGACTCTAAAATTAGCGTAGATGCCATTCTTCTCATGATGTAACAAGTACATCAGGATTTATGGGAAGTGTTCCTGGTTCCAGCTGACCTAATCTATGCAGCCTAATATTGAATTATAGAAGTCTATAATGTATTATGTGAATGCTAGGTCAAAGAGATGTGTCTTTAATCTAGATTTGAACTGACAGAGTGTGTCTGCTTCCCGGACAATGGTAGGAAGGCTGTTCCAAAGTTTTGGTGCTAAATAGGAGAAGGATCTACCGCCAGCAGTCGATTTTGATATTCTAGGTATTATCAACTGGCCGGAATTTTGAGATCACAATAGACGTGAAGGAGTATAATGCGTTAAGAGCTCGCTCAAGTACTGCGGAGCTAAACCATTTAGTGCTTTGTAAGTAATCAGCAATATTTTAAAATTGATGCAATGTTTAATAGGGAGCCAGTGCAGTTTTGACAGAACTGGGCTAATATGGTCATACTTCCTGGTTCTAGTAAGAACTCGAGCTGCTGCGTTTTGAACTAGCTGTAGTTTGTTTATTAAGCGTGCAGGGCAACCACCCAGTAGAGCATTACAATAATCTAGCCTTGATGTCATGAAAGCATGAACTAATTGTTCCGCATTTGTCAATGAGAGCATATGACGTAATTTAGATATATTTTTAAGATGGAAAAATGCGGTTTTACAGATACTAGACACGTGACTTTCAAATGAAAGATTGGTATCAAAGAGCACACCCAGGTTCCTAACTGACGACGAAGACTTAACAGAGCAGCCATCAAGTGTTAGACAGTATTCTAGGTTATTACAGTACGTGAGGACGTTTTTTGTCCAATAATTAGAATCTCTGTTTTTTCAGAATTTAGAAGTAGGAAATTACGAGTCATCCAATTTTTTATATCAGCTATGCATTCTGTTAATTTAGTGAATTGGTAAGTTTCGTTAGGTTTTGAAGAAATATAGAGCTGAGTATCGTCGGCATAACAGTGGAAGCTAATTCCATGTTTCCTAATGATATCTCCTAATGGTAGCATGTACAGAGTGAACAGCAGCGGTCCTAGTACTGAGCCTTGTGGCCAAGCCCATACTGAACTTGTGATCGATGAGACATCTCTTCATTTACTGCTACAACTTGATAACGGTCAGATAAGTATGATTTAAACCATGCTAGTGCAATTCCACTAATGCCAACATAGTTTTCTAGTCTATTTAAAAGAATGTTGTGGTCGATGGTGTCAAACGCAGCACTAAGATCGAGTAACACTAATAGCGAGATACAACCACGATCGGATGATAAGAGCAAATCATTTGTGACTCTAACGAGTGCAGTCTCAGTACTATGGTATGGTCTAAATCCGGACTGAAAATCCTCGCAGATATCATTTCTTTCTAGAAAGGAACACAGTTGTGAAGATACTGCCTTTTCTAGTATCTTTGATAGAAAAGGTAGATTCGAGATCGGCCTGTAATTGACTAATTCTGAAGGATCAAGTTGCGGTTTTTTAACAAGCGGTTGAATCATAGCCAGCTTAAAGTTTTTTGGTACGTATCCTAGAGACAAAGACGAATTAATGATATTAAGAAGAGGATCTGTGACCTCTGGAAGCATCTCTTTCAGTAGCTTAGTCGGTGTAGGGTCTAACATACATGTTGTCGATTTAGATGATTTAACGAGTTTAGTAAATTCTTCCTCTCCTATAGCAACGAATGAATCAAATTTTCTGTGTTTGAAGCTTTCTTTTTCGTTAGTTAAGCCACTGTTTCAAATAAATACCTAGGATTATGTTTATTTTCTTCTAATAGGGTTGAAAAATAAGCAGATCTAGCAGCTTTTAAAGCCTCTCTGTATGCAATCGAGCTCTCTTTCCATGAAATGCGAAATACCTCTAGTTTTGTTTTCTTCCAGTTTCGTTCCATTTTTCTGGCTGCTCTCTTAAGGGCCTGAGTGTGCTCGTTGTACCACGGCGTTGGATTATTTTCTTTAATCTTCTTTAAGCGCAAAGAAGCAACTGTGTCTAAAGTGCTGGAAAAGAGAGAGTTAAAAGTTTCTGTTGCAATATCAAGTTTTTCTAAGCTATCCGGGATGCTAAAATGATGAAACTGATCAGGAAAATTATTAATAAAGCAATCTTTAGTGGCAGAAGTGATAGGTCTTACATATTTGTAACACGGAGTCGGCTTTGCAGCCTTGGCTAAATGTAATTTACACGAGACTAGATAATGATCTGAGATGTCATCTCTCTGCTGCAGAATTTCAACGGCATCAACATCTATTCCATGTGATAATATTAGATCTAGAGTATGATTACGACAATGAGTAGGTCCTGACAGCGTTTGGTTTTAGCCAGGTTTCTGTCAAACACAGCACATCTAGGTTATTATCTGAAATCATATCATTAACAATGAGTGCTTTTGAAGTAAGCGATCGAATATTCAGTAACCCAAGCTTTAGCATTTGCTCATCTGTATTATAGCTGTTTTTTATTTGTTGAACATCAATTACATTTTTAACCTTAGATAGGTTTAAAAAATTTTTGGATTTCCAAATTCGGGGAACAGACACAGTCTCTATATGATGATAGCTAGGTGAAAGAGGCTCTATGTGATGGGATTTATCTGACCTGGGTGACGCGAGGCCGCTAGCAGACGGTTGGTTTAGCCAGTCTGTCTGCTTCCTGACCTGGTGCCCAATTTGTCATGTTTGAGCTCTAAGACTATGAGCCATATTACTAGAGAGAAGAGCAGCACCATCCCAGGAGAGATGAATACCATCTCTTTTCAACAGGTCAGGTTTGCCCCAAAAACTTTTCCAATTGTCTATGAATTCTATATTATTACACGGACACCACTCAGACAGCCAGCGATTCAGTGAACACAATCTACTGACTATCTCATCACTCCTGCGAACAGGAAGGGGACCAGAGCAGATTACAGTCCTTGACATCGTACTTGCAAGTTCACACACCTCTTTAATATTCATTTTGGTGATCTCCGACTGGCGGAGTCGAACATCATTAGTGCCGACATGAATAAAGATCTTAGAGAATTTACGATTAGCATTAGCCAGCACTTTTAAATTTGCTTTGATGTCAGGCGCTCTGGCTCCCGGCAAACATGTGACTATGGTCGCTGGCGTCTCTATTTTCACGTTCCGTGTGATCGAATCCCCAATTACTAGGGCACAATCAACAGAATTCTCAGTGGGTGTTTCACTGAGCGGGGCAAATCGATTTGTTATGGTAATCGGAACGGAAGAGTGGTTTTTAGATCCGCGACTAGAGCGATCCCTCACCGTCACCCATTTGCCTGGCTGCACAGGCTCTACTTCAGCTGGAACCGCATCATGTAAAGAGTTCACGCTAGGCGCATCCAAAATAGTATCTAAAGCTCTAGCACTCTTACTATCCTCAATTAAAGGTGGTATCAGCGATTTCAGGCCCAAACATAAATTATCACATTCATCTAATATTTCGCTAGCTGCACGCCCCATTAGCATGCTGTCAAAAAAACGCGTCTCTCTAGGTAGCCTAGGCTCTGAGATCTGGGTGGATCCGGGTGGCGCGTTAACAGGCTAACAGTAGCGAATTAGCGTGTTGTGCTAGTAGTAACGGAAGTAACTCTCATTGACAAATGCGGAACCATTAGTCCATGCGTTCATGACATCAAGACTAGATTATTGTAATGCTATTATGGCTACATATTACAACTGGTCCAAAACGCAGCAGCTCGAGTTCTTACTAGAACCAGGAAGTATGTCCATATTAACCCAGTTCTGTCAACACTGCATTGGCTCCCGATTAAACATCGTATACATTTTTAAATATTGCTGATTACTTACGAAGTCCTAATTGGTTTAGCTCCGCAGTACTTGAGCAAGCTCTTAACGCATAGTCCTTCTCGTCTATTGCGATCTCAAAATTCCGGCCAGTTGATAATACCTAGAATATCAAAATCGACTGCTGGCTGTAGATCCTTTTACTATTTAGCACCAAAACTTTGGAACAGTATTCCTAACATTGTCCGGGAAGCAGACACACTCTGTCAGTTCAAAGCTAGACTAGTAAAAACACATCTCTTTGACCTAGCATACACATAACACATTATAGACTTGTATAATTCAATGTTAGGCTGCATAGATTAGGTTAGCCGGAACCGGGAACACTTCCCATAAATCCTGATGTACTCGTTACATCAAAAGAAGAATGGCTTCTACGCTAATATTAGTCTCTCTGTTTATCCCGAGGTTTACTGCAGTCCAACGGATCCAGGCTGTATCCAGATCTGATGAAGGACCTGCGCCTGGACGCGACGACAGCGCAGGCCTGAAATGTCAACTAGTATCTCCCCTGTGAAGGCCTCCCTCCCCTCCCTTTACCTCTCTACAGATAAAACGTTGTTGGGATAATTCCGGTTCGCGTGGCTACACGGAACCGATAAAAATTCTGTATTATAAATTTTAAGGCCAGACAAGTAGTTTGTTGAGGGTTGGTTTGTAGGGAAGGACTACACGCCTGCGAACATATATTCAAACTCGCATACCTATAGACTGAACTCATAATATGCATGTGCACGCCATCCGCATTCTCACTGGTTCGCGTTTTTGAAGTTTGCGCAGAAAGAACTTAAAGTGTTTTCTGTTACAACGGTGTCGTGTTAGCGGCCCCTAAGTTAATAACTAATGAACGTTGCGACGGAAGTGAATCAATCAAACTAACTTTAGCTGGACAATAACTTTATTCTAGAGCTGCTATAAAGCCAAAACAATCTCTGTTACTTTAATTTCCTATTATCAATGTAAAGCCGCTTTGGAACAATCTACATTGTTAAAAGCGCTATATAAATGAAGATGACTTGACTTGACTGAAACAACAATAAGGCCTTTACTTCAGTGAGGATTTCAGTTAATTTGTTTGGGTCAGAGACATAGGTGGTGATCCCGTGGGTTCTCGGGGACTTGAGCACCCATGGAAATGGTCGAGCACCAACGGAAAAACACAAGATATTCTCCATTCATTTTCAGACCATTTACAGGAAGTTCCGGTGGTTCTCGCAGGATTGCTTGCAGTCTTCTCCTCCTTTCCTGCCGGCGACGATAAAATGTTTGTACAACGAGGACGTTCATTTGGAGAATTTGAAGTAGCCTCGAGTATAGTTGGTGCTGCAGGGAGTAATGCCGTAATAATAACAGTATAGTGGCAAAAATATGCGTCTGTTCATTCATCCTTGTCAAAGTTACCCGCCGAATCTATCCATCTATCTATCTATCTATCATTAAAAACAGATTATAGACTAGGTTATATATAGATAGATTTTATATAGAATAGATAATTATTGAAGGGGGGAGGGGGCTAGAGGAGTGGGGGGCCCACAGAAATTGGCTCGGCGGGAGAGCCCCCACTGTAATCCTCAGGTCACCCTGTGTATTCTTTGAAGTAGCCCCTTTGTTGGCCAGCAGAGGAACTAGATCGGGGCATATCAGAGGGGACTCCACCTCGTCTGAGGTAATCGAGTCTTGACCGCAACATTGTGATGGCCATCTTCCCACAGTACATGACTCATCCACAAAATCCACCTCAGTGTGCTTTAAGCCCAGACACATTAGGCAACAATCGTGACTGTCAGTGCTTCGTTACATACCCGCTTCACATGGTGCGTAATGCAAATCTCGCACGCCAATATGATGGCTCATTAGTTTACACTCGAAGGTAATTGGGCTCTCAGGCGAGTTCTCAATTCTTCAGTTCAGTTCTGACATAACGTCGAACGTGACTAACTGATAGGGAACTGAATATATGGAAATATATCCATCATGATAATCTCCCCATGACAACTAGACCTGGTCTCCTCCAAGTGAAAATAACTAGAGATTTTTTTTTTCCAGATATCAAATGTTTATCAGATTACCTTTAAACCTACTTCTCCTTTGCTTTTCTACAGCTATATTTTCACATGACAGCTTCAGTCTATATAGCTAACAGAGGTTCATAGGGTGTAAAGGTTTTACAGTTTTATTATACAGGAGGCATCAAAGCAGGTTAAATTTTAAATACCTGTTTAATGGCTTTCGTTGTTGCTTCTGAATGAAGAAATGAAACAAATGCAATCATGGAAAAACAAACTTCAGAGGAAAGTGAAGGCAATACATGTCAAAAACGTAGAACGTTTTATGGCATCTATTCCTCATATGCATTATAATGAAAGGAGAAGTGAAACTTAAAAAATCAAATCAATGTGCACCATTTTCTCATTTTTCTACAATTATGTGTTTTTGTTTTATTAATACAGTATATACTTTTTTCTTGATATACCCTGAAAGAATGGAAGTGAAATGTGACAACATGCCCCATAGGTGGGATACATTGTAACATGTGAGGGGCACATTGTAACATAACATATGACAGCTTAAAATGTTATCTGATCTAATAAAAAAATATACAAAACAAACTAAAATATTTTCTAAATAAAATACAATTAAAAAACTTTTTCATATAAAATAATGGCAATTTTTAATAATTAAATATAAACTCATTTTTGAGTTTTGACTACGAACACATGAAAACACAGCTATACAACATAGTTCAAAACAAATAAATAATTAGTAATTTCTGAACATTGATTCTCAGTCTTTTTTCACCTTTTTCTCACGTTTTCTCAATAAAATTAATAAAAGTATAGAATATAATAGCATATTTCTAATAGGGGCACATTGTAACGCAGTGTTACAACATGCCCCGCCTGCACAAATGGGATTTAAACCCTGCGAGTGTCTTCTGCTAGTTAGCGAAGCATTAAATAACTATCTCAACTGTTAAATGACATCTTGGAGATTAAAATAATATCAGATTTGTCTTATTTTAAATAAACACAAAAAATAGAGATGAAAAATTAACTTAAGTAAGAAATTTACTTTTGCTATGGTTTAATAAATGTCTATGGATATCTTCCAAATTTTTTTTTTTTTTTTATATATAGTGTTGATATGGCAACTAGTAAATACACAAAGTTTCGTCATCCTAGCATGTGCGGAAGTATTTAAAACAAGCGTGTTACAACTAGCCCCGTGTTACATTGTGCCCCGCGCTCCCCTAGTTTCCAATGAAAGGTATACTACCAAAAAATAATTGAAGAAAGTTAACTATCATTGAAAACTACTTCATTACTGCATGTTAAAATGAGAAAAGAAACCCAGTAAACCAAAGTTATTTTCACAATCGCATGAAGCAGAAACCACAAACAGGAAGTTCGTTGAGAAATCTCCTTTCATTTTGAGCTTGCCACTGCATTTGCAGCACATCATCAGCTAAAAATCATGTTTCCCTTCATGCCTAAACATTTTATAAGGAGTAATCTAGACTTCTTTGTTGACTTTGTCCTGGTAATCCTTTCCAGCCTTTGTACACTTGTGTCTTTGTATTTAAAAGCTTATATAACAGGTACTTCTAAAGCAGAGCCCAACTTTTCTTACAAACCCTCCAAAATACTTTTAGATTGAATCAAAACAGATACCTCAGATACTTCAAAGTTATTGACATAATACACAAAGACATAATAATCATAATTTTTTAAGAAAAACAGAAGTAAACATATTATGATTATGGCACAATGACTGTAAAATAAAAATAAAACAATTACAAAATACATTCTAAATGTAAATACATAACTTATACTTACTTTTAAGTTACTTTATCTTGTCAAAATTGGCAAAAACCCTATTCAGTCTGACACAGGAATGTGAAAACAGCTAGTCTCAGTCAGGGGCGAGGCCAGACATGTTCAAGGGGCTGGGCCTTCATAAAACAGGAAGGGCAAAGTGTAGAGTATGAAAACTGCACGGCAAATTACCAGGAAAACACATAACAGCACTGTTTAAAGGTCAAAGTTTCAAAACAGGAAACAACAACAAACGACCTATAAAAACTATACTGTAAAAAAATGTCCACTTATTTCAACTTAACTTAAGTTCTGTTGCTTTTTTAAATTGAGTATAATTGATTTGCTGTTCAAGTAATTTCAACTTAAATTAAAACTAACTTTAAAAGAAAGTGGAAATTGCTTAAATTATTTGTGAAATTAAAGTAATGTAAAAACATATGTTGTCATGACCAGTGTTGGGTAAGTAATTAGTTATAGTTACTAGTTACTTCTCACAAAAAGTAACTGAGTTAGTAACTGAGTAACATTACAAAAGTAAACTAATTAAAACTTTGCAGATGATACTAATATGTTACAGAGATTATTCTAATGCTGAAATGTGTAATTTATTTATAAACAAACTATATTATGCGCGGACACATTTGGTCTCTCTCGTGCACTGTTGAGCGCGCTCTCAGACACACTCGGTCTCTCTCGCTCGCAGCGTTCGCCTCGCTTTTAGCGAGTCCGGCGTCCCATAAACACACACACACACCATAGAAAAAAAACGTTGCAGGTCCTATGGCTGAGAGACTACTCGGATGAAAACTGCTTCAGTGAGCTCAATAATAGTAACGCTGTATTTTATTGTCAGTAATGGTAACGGCGTTGTAACGGAGGAAACTGTAATTAGTTTGATTACTCATTACTGGGGGGTCGGGGGGGGGGTGACGGAGGAACTCATGAGGTTAGCCGTTTGTTGGGTAACCAACAGAGCAGGAAAACGCACGTATCTGGCCCCTGGGGCGAGAATGGTGTAGCAAGCCGACACTAACCTAATTCCTCGCGCTACTGGCCGAAGCGAGTAAACGGGAGGAAACAGGTTCTACACGAAGGCTATAAAACCTAGCGAACGTTTTAGGTGTCGCCCAGCCCGCAGCTCTACAGATGTCTGTCAGCGAGGCGCCTTGAGCCAAAGCCCAGGAAAAGGCAACACTCCTAGTAGAGTGTGCCCTCAACCTAGGTGGAGAAGGCACGTCCTGGGAATCATAAGCCCGGACGATAGCATCCACTAACCAGTGGGCTAACCTCTGCTTGGAGACAGCCTTCCCCTTCTACTGGCCTCCGTAACAGACAAAGAGCTGGTCTGAGGTCCTAAAGCTTTGAGTTCTGTCAATGTAGCAGCGCAGAGCGCGAACAGGACAGAGCAAAGCCAGGGCTGGGTCTGCCTCCTCCAGGGGCAGCGCTTGCAGGTTCACTACCTGATCTCTAAAAGGAGTGGTAGGAACCTTGGGCACATATCCGGGCCGGGGTCTTAGAACAACGTGAGAGAAGTCCGGCGCGAACTCTAGGCACGATTCATCGACCGAAAATGCCTGCAGGTCCCCTACCCTCTTGATGGACGCCAAAGCGAGCAGGAGAGCTGTCTTCATTGACAAGATATTTATATCAACTGCATGCAAGGGCTCAAATTGAGGATTCTGGAGTGCTCTGAGCACTAAAGTCAGATCCCAAGAGGGTACGGGGTGCTGATTACAAGGAGGATTCATTCTCCTAGCACCCCTGAGGAACCTGATGATCAGGTTGTGCTTTCCCAAAGACTTACCTTCTACTGCATCGTGATGTGCGGCTATCGCGGCAACATACACTTTGAGAGTGGAGGGAGACAGCCTTCGCTCCAACCCATCTTGCAGGAAGGAAAGCACGACACTGATTGGGCAAGCTTGGGGGTCTTCCCGGCGGGAAGAACACCAACCGACGAATAGGTTCCACTTCAACGCATAGAGGTGCCTCGTAGAGGGGGCTCTAGCTGAAGTGATGGTGTCTACCACAGCCTGTGGTAGGCCACCTAGAACCTACGCGTCCCATCAACCGGTGGCAGATATTGACCACATCCAGAAACACACGGGTGAAACGTCATCCTTAAAAGGACGCGATCTTCACTCGTGTTGCTCTTTCAGAGAAAGCTCTTTTAGTGTGCTGAAGCACGCAGGGATCAACGCGGCAACACAGCAGGGAAACTGCAAGCCCACTGTGTGCACTCAACCGAATACCAGCTGTGACAACAGCTTTTTTGAAAAAGCAGATCGCGTGAAGTGACAGTTGATACCCGGGAGATCGCGAAGATCACTGCAGCGCGTAACACCAACACCAAGAGGTCTCGAAACAGCAGACTCGTTGAGCTCACGGAAACACAATCTAAAACGCTCATTCACTCAGAGGACACAACCGGTCGGCTCCGAAGCAGAAAGCGTTTGTGTATGAGCTTGCTTCCGCCTTTATACCAGCGCTGCGAGGCGGGATGCGGAATGCAAATGTTGCATGCCAATGTTCATTGGCTCGTTTTAATTCACTCGAAGGCAATTGGTCTCCCTAGCGTGATCTCAATTTGTAAGCCAATTCGTTGGAAACTCCTCCGACGAGACGTAGGAGTTCCCGAATGAAAGGGAACTAGGAAATCTAGGATTGTCATGGTAAAGGAATTTCCCTCGCGGTTATTCAATATCGCGATATGCTATATTATTGCAGTTTTTATTTGCTATATAAATGTTTCAATGTGGTAAGCAGCTACGAAGATGATGGAGATTCAAAAACAAAACAGGTTTTCCAAACTAATCCAAACTAGGAGTGTGTGATATTGACAAAAATATCAGGGATTTTATCGATAACAATAATTAGATAATAGGTTTAGGACTGCCGTGGATATCTGACTCCCAAAGCTTTTGATATTCTTCATAGTCTGCGCGGTGGTCAGTTTGCAGCAGTGGCAGAAATTATCTTTTCCAATAAGTTTGATTTTTACCTTTTATGGGCATTTTACCTTTATAAAACTATTTTTTCTAACCCAATTAAATGTGCATCATCTTTTCTGTCAAAATGTTTACATTTACATAGGATAGGTAAACTTTATTAATCCCACACCGGGGAAATTCACTTATTACAGCAGCTCCAAATAAATAAAAAAATTACGGAAAAACACATTGAATAAAAAAATACCAGATAATACTAATAGATATAATAAGTGCTACATAGTGTTATTACTGCAATTAAAGAGTCTAACTGCTGTTGGATGGAAGGACCTGCGGTTGCGCTCCTTCTTGCACTGAAGGTACACCAGTCTGTTGCTGAAGAAACTGTTCAAGGACCCCACAGTCTCATGCAGGGGGTGAGAGATGTTGTCTATGATGGAAGTCAGCTTAGCTAACATCCTCCTCTCCCCCACTCCCTTGATGGGGTCCAGAGGACATTCCAGGATAGAGATGGCCCTCTTTACCAGTTTATTAAGTCTCTTTCACTACCTCTCAATGCTTTCAGCTCCCCAACAGACTACCGCATAAAAGACTGCAGAAGCCACCACGGTGTCATAGAAAGACTTCAGCAATGACCTGCACACACCAAAGGACCTCAGTCTCCTCAACAAGTGAAGGCGACTTTGGCCCTTCTTGTACAGAACCTCTGTATTGTTAGACCAGTCCAGTTTATTGTTGAGGTGAACACCCAGGAATTTGTATATTGTCACCGTCTCAATGTCCAAACCCTTGATTTTCACCAGAGTAATCTGCGGTGCCTTCCTGCGAAAGTCTATCACCATCTCCTTTGTCTTGCTGGCATTAATGCAAAGGTGGTTTAACACACCAGTTGACAAAGTTAGCAATGACCTCCTGGAATTCCTGATCATTCTCTTCTGATACACGCCCAATGATGGCAGTATGATCATAAAACTTGTGCAGGTGACAGCTGCTTGTGTTGTATCTGAAGTCCGATTTAAAGAAGCAGACTTTTATCCAAAGCGACTTACAAATGAGGGGACCAATAGAAGCAAGCAAACCAACATTAGGGCAACAATATGCAAGTGCTGTGCCTAGTCCCCTTTATTCTAGCATAGTACATGTAGCAAGGTTTTAAAAAAAGAGAAAAAGATATAGAATAGTAAATGTTAGGATTAATGGGTCAAGTGTCGGAAAAGATGCGTCTTTAGCAGTTTCTTGAAAATGGCTAAAGACTCGGGTTGAGGTATGCAGGTCATTCCACTACCAGCTTGGAACAATCAAGGTAAAGGTCAGTCATTTTGTGCTTCATTAAGATGGCACCACAAGGCACCGTTCACTTGCAGAACTCAAGCTTATGGAGTCAGGGGAAATAACTCAAGATTCACTCGCATGTTCAGTTAACTGTTTATTCAAGACAGCAAATAAACAAAAAGCAAGAGTCCTGTTGCTGTGTAAAAATAAACAAAACCCCATTAAGTATCTAAATTACACAGAGTTGCATGTAGCTATGGTGTTAGTTAACGTTCTCACGTTTTGATGTTTACCACACCACTTTTTTGGAAAAAGATTATTGTGCCTTTAGTCTTTAAAACATCAGATAAAGTAATATTTATCTATTTTATATTTATGTGATCATGTGCGCTACCATGGAATAACACTGACAAGTCATCTTTATATAGTCTGCCGAAGTTATGTTAGCTAATCTATCGTTACTGGTGACATTAAATAGCTTGGTCAGTCACACATCACACACAAGGTTTTTGTTCTTGTGTTTATGTTCACCTTTACTATTACTTTGAGCTTGGTTCTGTCTAACACTTTAAGTCAAGTCAAGTCACTTTTATTTATATAGCACTTTTTATAATACAGACTGTATCAAAGCAGCTTCACAGTGATAACATGAAAATAATTCAAGTTTGTTTAACGTCATTTTTCAGACAGAAATGGTAGTTATTTTGTAAATGATTTCCTGTTTTATATATTTTTCTATTTATGTAAATAAATATTTCTGTTGCAACCTTACCAACATTACTATGTCCTCCACTCATTTGTCACGGCTTTGAGCTGGTCGTGACAACAGACAACAGTACCTGACCACGGTGTGTCATTTTTTGGGGGTTAAATCTTCCGCTCTGTTTCAGAAAAAAGCAGAGGCTTCTCTACATGATCATCAAAAAGAGAAGCTGGCTGAATTACTGGAGATCTTCAATGTTTTGTTTGATGGACATTTGGGCCACACAACTATGGTCAAACATAAGATCGTGACGGGTACTGCAAAGCCGATCCATCTCGCACCTTACTATTCTTCTCCGGCGAAAAAGGAGTTAAGGGCATATTCGAGAGATGTTAAAGGATGGCATAATTGAACCTGCTTCAGACCCATGGGCTGCTCCCGTGATAATTGTGAAAAAAAAAAACATCAGGAGAGCCAAGATTTTGCGTTGATTATCGTGGCCTGAACAAATTCACTGTGAAGGACTCATACCCACTCCCAAGAATTGATGAATCTCTTGACTTCCTGGCCTGGTGGACTTAAATATCCACGATTGACTTGGCCTTAACCTCTACTGGCAGGTGGCTGTGGCAGACGACTCAAGGCCCAAGACTGCCTTCATTTCACATTGTGGGCTATTTAAATTCCGTGTTCTACATTGTGGCCTGTGCAGCGTGCCAGCCACCTTCCAGAGACTTATAAATACCATCCTTATAGGTCTCATATATAAGTCTTGTGTCGTATATCTGGATGATATTGTCGTGGCCTCATCCACATTTGAACAGCACCTTGTTCGTTCGTTCGTTTATTTATTTATATAGCACCTTACAGACTACCACCGTAGTTCCAAGGTGCTGTACATTGCGATAAAATCAACAGGACAGGAAAAAGACATACAACATCCATGTACAAAGTGCTAAAAAGCCAGAGAATACAGATACGGTTTTAAACGACCCTTAAAAACATTAAGATTCAGGGAAGATCTAACGTCCAGTGGTAGATTGTTCCACAATCTAGGTCCGGCAACAGCGAAAGCACGATCACCTTTCGTTTTAAGACGTGTACGGGGAATCGTTAAGAGAAACTTGTTTACTGATCTTAGTCTTACACCTGCGCTATAGGGCTTGATGAGCTCAGCCAAATATTCTGGCGCCATTCCGTGTAGTGCTTTAAAAACATATATCAGGATCTTATACTGTATCCTAAATTGTATTGGTAGCCAACCTAACACAGATAGAAGGGGAGTAACATGGTCTGTTTTCCCAGCATTCAAAATGATATAGAAATCATTTAAAATGAATGATTTGTTTGCAAGGGATCTGGCATTGACTAATGCCGTCCTTACCAGGGTGTTCCCAGTCGGTACATCTACGTCCCCACACTCTTTTATCTTCTGCAAGTAGCTCAAATTACCGTGATTTATACCTTTCCTGATGTGGTGCGATCGCCTTGATACAAAAGGTCTGGGCACGGACAGCAGCACCACTGGACAAGCAGCGCGAAGGCACGGGAGCCGCAAATCCCGCATCCTCAAGGAAAAAACATTCCACGCTCTCTTTGCTTTCTCCGCCGCACCCGCTCTGCAACCACGCTTCCTCCGGCGTTTTTTTCTTTTCCTATCACTGGCATTCCCCGTGGGTCGAATTATCTCCGTGGGTATGGTTCTCACAAGCCAGGGATGAAAACAATATTGTCCAGCGTCCGAGAGGTCGGGTACAGATGAACGGATATTAAATAGCGCTTGACGATCGTAAGTCCATAAAGTTTGGCCATAATGAGGAAGTAAACACAGCACAAAAAGTGATAACAATAAAACAAACTGAGCAAGACGAGCAGCCAACACACCACCGGGCGCCATCTTTTTTTGACCTTAAGGATGTTCTCACTCGACTGGAGTCAGCTGGACTGTCTATAAAGCTAGCAAAGTGTCATTTCTGCAGGCGCAAACTTACCTTCCTGGGTTATAACATCACCGCAGAGGGCATCCTGTCAAACAAGAACAAGGTGAGAGAAGTGACAGATTTTGCAGTACCAGTCAAAGTCAAACAAGTCTGAAAGACTTTTTGACTGACAAGATATTGCAGACGTTTTATCCATGACTACGCTCGCCACACAGAGCCACTGTTCGCACATATCAGGGCAGATGTTCCATTTGTGTGGACAAGTTGACTTCTGCACCTGTCTTGAGGTTCCCGGATTTTTGCCTTCCTTGTTTCATTCATGCTGATGCGTGTGATGTCGGACTTGGTGCTGCCCTCATGCAAAGGGAGAGGGCAGAGAGGTTGTGGTAGCATATGCGAGCCATGCTCTGCACAAATCTGAAAAGCCATATTGTACTTAAGAAAAGGAATGTTTGGCCATCATCTGGGCACTCAAACACTTCAGACTATATGTTGAGGGTCTTCATGTGACCATTGTCTTGGACCACAGCAGTCTAAAATGGCTAATGTCTTGTCAAAACCTCACAGGCAGGCTGGCTAGTAGGTCCCTCCGGTTACAAGATTTAGATTTTAACATTGTCCATAAGCCACATTGTGAGTAATAAAGTTCCCGATGCTATGTCTTTAAACCCCATGCCTTTTGGTGATGTACCCATGGACATTCTCCCTGAGTATGCTGTTGTTTGGGGCCTTGACCTGCGTGCCTTGCCTGCAACTTAATGACCCGGTTACGCATGATTGAGGGGCAAGAGAAGAGTGACACGGGAGAGCTGTCACAGTATACAATGCAAGATGAAGTGTCTTGTAGCCATCATCTTCTGAAACAGGAATTTGTTGGAATACTACCATTATCACCCAAACACTGGACATTTGGGAACAACAACAACTGTGGCAAGACTAAAACAGATTTTTCTGGCTGAAAATGTCGTCAGAGGCCAAAAAGTATGTAACCTCTTGTACTGTTTGTCAGTTCACAAAACCTAGCCAAAGGAAACCTGCTGGGTTTAAGATACCGATTTGCCCCCAAAGACCCTGGGTCTACAAGACTTTGTGGGGCCTTTACCTCGCACATCCCGCGGAAACTCTTATATCCCTTTTTTTTGGACTATTTTTCAAAGTGGGTGAAAGTCAGAGCAGTTAGAGAAGCAACTGCACAAGTAGTGGCTAGCAAGCTGCTCAGTGAGGTCTTTGCACGACATGGTGATTTCAGACAGAGGTTCCCCTTTTGTTACTTTTCAAAAATGTACTCTCTGCGTTGGGGTCTGAACAAAGACTCACGACTTCGTACCACCCTCAAACGATTGCAACAGAGAGGGTGAATCGCACCTTGAAGACTGCCATTCATGCCTACATCGGCAACAAACATACCCCTTGGGACCGATATCTTCTGCAAATTTGTTTTGCCCTGAGAACCGCCCCACACGAGAATATGGGCCAAAGCCCTTCCATGTTGTTGTACGGACGGGAATTGGATACACCACTCGATCTCATCACCCTGCCAAACTGTGATGGACTTAGTGAAACAGGTATTCCTTACCCAGAAAGCCTGACGTCATCGATTCAGGATGCACACGATCATGCAAGGGCTGTCCTGGAAAGTAGCCATGTTAAAAGAAAAGCATTTATTATGATCGTAAACTTCGTTCTGTCTCTCACTGTTTGAATGAGCTGGTTAGAGTAAGGATGCATCCCGTGTCCCTGCTTGCCAAGATGCCGAAGCCTACCCTCTTCCTATAATCTCTACTCCGGCCCATTCAGTCATCGCTGCCATAGAGAAATGGACAGTTAAAGGGTTAGTTCACCCAAAAATTTAAATTCATCATACTCACCCTCATTTAATTCTAAACCTATAAAACTTTCGTTCATCTTCAGAACACAAATGAAGAATTTTTAATGAAAATTAAGAGATTACTGTCCCTCCACTGACAGTCCACGCTACTACCACCTTGACGCTTCAAAAAGGTCATAAAGAGATTGTAAAACTAATCCATATGAATTGAGCAGTTTAGTCCAAATTTTCTGAAGAGACACGATCGCTTTATATGATGAACAGATTTTATTTAGACTTTTATTCACATAAACATTCATCAATGCACACATCAGTTGGTAAAGGGAAGCTCAAGCACGCTTGCTTGACATTCGGGTTACGCATCACGTTTGAGCTTCCGCAAGAAACAATGAGGTTTGTTCTCGCACGTCAGGCAAGTTCATTTGAGTTTCTGTTTCTGTTCGCTGATGAATGTTTATAGGTGAGTAAAAGCCTAAATTCAATATGTTCATTATACTTTGATACTGATACTGTTCATTATATATCAAGCAATTGTGTCCCTTCAGAAAATTTGGACTAAATCCTTCTAGTGTTCTTTCCCTGGTTTAATTTTGCATCGCTTTCGGTTGTTACACTGAAATAGTTTGTTCAGCATGCAAAACTAGACTGTGCAAATTGAGCGATTATTATGTTGGGAAGCCAACAAATTATTATGCTTATTATTTTTTATTCCTGCTTCTCCTGAGACAAAATTTTTGACTGCTACTCCTAGCTTTAATGCTACAACCAAACTCAAACAAAATTTTCGGATTGGATCGGACTTCTGGTTTTCGTATAAATTATGACAAAACTCCAAAAAATCATATAGACTTTGGCTGAGAAATGATGGCTGTAATTCCACTGCTGTCCATTAGATGGCGTCTCAGGATAAGAGATCTTTGAAGTTAACTGGATTAAAAACGAATTGTTTTTAGCAAAAATATTTTTCCGTTCAGGTTCCAGAGCGAAATAACATAGGAATAGCGCTCACTTCATAATGAGATTATTTTGCTAATAATCTTTGAAAATAACAATAAAAATCAATCACTGTTGATTTTTTTCAGAGACAGATGCAGTTGTAACACAAACATATTATTTGTATAGCTATTTACAAATTTTAAATGGTCTACAGAGCCGTCAACACAGGTCCAGGAGTGTGGCTGGCTTGCCTTCAGTAGCGGATGCTGCCTTTAGATTCAGAAAATGATTCTAAATTTATTTTAGAGCTCCTAGGATTCAATCCACTTTATTTTCCTCATTCATTTGAAATAAAATTACATTAGGGCTTACATATTAATAAATAGTGTGTGTATACTACACAATTATTTTATTATTGAATTATTGATTAAATGAAAAGCTAAGCATCATGTTTGGGATTGTATTTTTATTCGTCATGTGCAACATATTCAGACAATTAGAACTGCTTTATTAATTAAGAAATGGAAGTAACTGTAAATATTATTTGTGTATTTTACATTTCATATTTTTAGTACAGCCAGGGCCATACGCATGGTTTCATTATTACCGAGGTCACAAAATAGAGTATGCTCGGGTGTTTCGGGTCCCTGAGAAAGCTTTGATTCATTGGTCTACAAATGTGCATTTAATATGTTTATTATTCTTTGTTAACACTAGTTGGGTCAAAATCACCATAAAGTGCCTTTGAGACTTCAAAATTTCCCTAAAAAAAATCTGAGATTTTCCATTTAACTTTATATGTGTTGTATTAAGGAGACATTAGGCTGTTAGAAATGCATATTGGTCAAGCTCCAGCACTTTTTATAAATTAACTGCAAGCTGACAATATAAGAGCAAACGATAAAATATGTCCACCCTGTCATGGACAAATTCATAGTAGAATAAATACATTTTCACTGCATAGTGATTATAAAATGTAGATCTGAGGAAAGATAATGTGTCCCTTTCCCAACAAAACATTTTAGTTAATGGTAAAAGTATTTTTATAATAATGAAGTTACTGCTTAAATATGTATTGCCCAATAAAATATGCGATAGTTGCACATTCTATTCTAAATAAAATCTAACAATAAAGATATTTAGTCAAAATTTAAAACAATACTAACTGGCCCTCATTTGTTTATTAAGAAATCACACACAAGGTTTTGTTAACTTGTTAAAATAATTTGTTTATTTTCATCCTAAAAGTTGAACATGACAGGGTGGACAACAAAATGACAGGGTGGAACTTGGCATGACAGGGTGGACAAGTGAAATAGAACATGTGACAGGGTGGACATTTTTTGGCTAAAGTTAGTATTTAATGAGCACATGGTGTACAGCAGTTAGCAAAGTGATTCACTGTTGAAGCTGACTGTGCACTGTTTCAAATATATATTTAGAATTTCTGAAAAGTTTTTATATTAATTAATATTTCACAATGACAGGGTGGACATGTTAAGCTTGACAACAGGCAACTACAAACACAATATGATGAAAATTAGGAAATATAAGTGTAGATACTTATTGTGTGTGTTGCAGATGTTTTAACCTCCACTGAAGAAAGACCAAATGGGGGAGGGGATGTCACTGAGTACATCAGTTGGTTTCTTAAAGGGATACTTCACCTCTGGGAAGATGAATGTGTATTTAAAATAGGTCATTTAAGTAGAAGAAATGTGAAGAAATTTTTGAATTTGGCTTTCTAGACTGAGAAAAGCCAGAAAATTTATTTTTGGCTTATGTGGATGAAAGACAACAATTCCCAGAATGCACTTGCTTCGCTGCCTTAGGAGGCCACGCCTACCGGTAAGAGTGCGCAGTTGTAAACAACAAAGCTAGCCTACGTGATGAGTTTGCGAGGGATTTAGAGATCGTCCAAAATGTCCGGGATTCGGCTTTTGCGTTCTACAGTCGTCATTCATCATGTTTACTGTGGCGAGCAGGACGAGGCTGACGGCCGCGGGAGAACAGCGCGAGGCCGGTGGCGTCATTACTGAGACGCGCCGGGTCTCGCATCTCTCACGGAGGAGCGGGAATTTTTCTTAGCAATGGTAAAACGCACATCAACCGATCACTTGTTTAGCGTTCATGTAAACACTACATTCAAATTCACCAATCGGAATGAATTCAGTTAGATTGAAAGGTGTGCATGTAAACAATGAATGGCGACCGCAGAAAGCAAAAGCTGAATCCCGGACATTTTGAACGATCTCGCCCGCCGGACAAGTCCGGGAAAAGGAGGATGGTTACTTACTCAGCTTTCTCCTACTATTCAGCTTTCTCCACAGAACAAGAGCCTGCTAGCTTAGCTTCCAAAGAAAGACGGCTGACACTGTGTACATTCTGAGTGAGATCCCACCCTGTATGGGCGGGCTGAAAACATGCGGAACAACGCCTTCTACTGCCTGTAGTCTTTAGCCTCTGGCCAGAAAATCCTCAGATGACGCAAAATGACGATTTTTGCGTCATCGGAGGATTTTTTCCAGACAAAAAATACATAAATCTCTTGTCTCAGGGGGATATGAGGGTGGAAAGCATGGTAATTCGAAAATACTACAGGTTTTCTACTAATACAAAGCTTAATGCTAAATCCTGAAGTAACCCTTTAAATGGGCGTTTACCCCATAATGACTGGACAGCAATTTCAGGGACACATGCAAACTGCTTAATATTATTATGAAAATAAAATATAAATAATCAAAATGACTTATTTTATTAAGTAACTTGCTGAGGACAATAAGTAGCCTACATTAAAAAAGTATTTTAATTTTATGTCATTTAACCACTTTTTACACTCACTGAAGTTAGCTGAGCAGCGTGGGGGACATGCCAAAATCACATACTGTACATCCAATCAAAGAAAATGGTATAAAATCAGAAAAACACATTTCAAGAGACGTATAATTGTACTTTTATGTGTGTAAGTGTTTGGCCATTTATAATAAAACCTCAAAATTTCATTATTTTGCATTATGTTCATGATGACTGAGCGATTCTGATGAGGACACCAAAGGCACTTTATAGTGATATTGACCCAGTTAATAAAAATGCAGCTTTTCATTGTTAGTTCATGTCGGCGCATGCAGGTCCATTAAATGGCCTTTTATTAACAGTTTTTATTAACTTTTGATTTTAATAATGCATTAGTAAATGTTGAAATTAACATCAACAAAGATTAACAAATGCTTAAGAAGTATTGTTGTACTTAAAAAGTGTAAACAAATGTTTAAAAATAAATAACCTATTACGACCGATTTAAACAAATGAGACAGAGGACAACTAGCCTATGTACAAGAAATATCATTAACACTTTACAATAAGGTTTCATTAGTTAACATTAGTATACACTTTAGTTAACATGACCTAAGAATGAACAATACTTCTACAGCATTTATTAATGTTAGTTAATGTTAATTTAAACATTAATGCACTGTGAAGTAACACGAACAATGAACAAAATATTTTTATTACCTAACATTAAGAAAGATTAATAAATACTGTAACAAATGTATTGCTCACTGTTAGTTCATGTTAGGTAATACATTATCAAATGTTAACTAATGAGGCCTTATTCTGTAAAGTGTAAAAAAAAAAATCAATGTGGTGAAAAAAACCTGCATGTTGGTCTGAGCCCAGCTCTTTTACCTTTAGTTTTTCTGCCAAAGTTCTCTTCTCAAACGGACATTGGAGTATAGATTTTACAGCTAGGTTTGATGACTGCGTTCACCTTTGTCATGTAGCCTAATTAAAATTGCGCCTACAGACCAGTCCTGATTTTATCAGTGGCTCGTTATGGGCGATGGAATAAGCGCCCTTGTCTGTTTAGATTTGAGGACGCTGATTGGCTCTATTTTATGTCATATCTTTGAATACGGCTCTCTCCCAAATGGCACACTTCATATGCACTTTCGGTCTTGTGGACTTACAATGGCCGTTAAAGGAGAACTCCGGTCAATTTTAACATTGAGCTCATTTTTTTGTACATTTGGAGTGCTGTCAATACAGAGAACAACGACAAAAATCGGTGTTGCCTACACCGAGTTATTCTATTTTTAAAATTTGCACCCTGTTGACTTCAATGGGGTAAGTACTAAACCTGCTTTTAGCCTCTTAACATCCTTGATGTGTCATTACAAGTGCACAGAAAATGTGAGTGATTCCTTCTGAGTGAATCTGACTGCAGTAGATGTGAAAGATATGTATAAAAATGATGTTATTTAAGCCAGCGCAAATACCTGTGTTTACATCCTGTTTTTCGGTTGAAGTCCAAAGTAGTCGATTGCCGAGTTCACGTGCATAGGTTTAGTTACCTATGATCACGCGCGTGAACTCGGCAATCGATTACTTTGGACTTCAACCGAAAAACAGGATGTAAACACAGGTATTTGCGCTGGCTTAAATAACATAATTTTTATACATATCTTTCACATCTACTGCAGTCAGATTCACTCAGAAGGAATCACTCACATTTTCTGTGCACTTGTAATGACACATCAAGGATGTTAAGAGGCTAAAAGCAGGTTTAGTACTTGCCCCATTGAAGTCAACAGGGTGCAAATTTTAAAAATAGAATAACTCGGTGTAGGCAACACCGATTTTTGTCGTTGTTCTCTGTATTGACAGCACTCAAAATGTACAAAAAAATGAGCTCAATGTAAAAATTGACCGGAGTTCTCCTTTAAGTCCATGAGACCACAGGGTGTCCCATTTGTCATTTTAGGTTTCAGAAGGGTGCTCGCGAGCGCCCCCTTGCGGTCGATATGCGCACTTTTGCCGAGCCCGCACTGATGCGGATCAACACAGCCAGGCACGCACTCAATGGAATTGCGAATTAGGCTACTCTACTAGTTACAAAAAGGCACGTGTGTATGTTACCCGCCCTCTCTGAGCCTCTGAAGGAATTTGATCACAGCATTTCCTCATTAATCTGGACTGGAAACGTCGCCTTGAATGGTATCGTTGAGCTTCTAGAAAACTAGACAGTGGTCACGCATAGCCTATCTCATGAATAAGTGAATATTGGGGGACGATGAAGCGTACAGGTGAGAGTTTTTTTCTTCTTTTTTATATGGATAATTCATACTAAGTCACAACTACAACCATTTTAATTGTAACCAGATGTTTACTTTTAAGAGATTTTTAATAGGCCTACAAATTGTATAATTTGAAAGTCAAACTGTGCAAAACATATCTGTCACCACTGGAAAGTTTATTTTATATACTTGGTTGAACTGACTTTTTAAAGGCAAAAGCAAAGAGACACTGACTAGTTGTCACACGGATAAGATGTACACTGTAACAAATGAGTTTTCTCATTTGGTCAAGTGGTTTGTTTTTTATATGTTTTAAGAAGCGAGTTCAAGCACCTACCTTTAGAAATATTCACTGGATCAAAGATTCTGACAGCCATTTACGGTCTAGCATTTATTTTTAATGGGTCTTTTGTTTGTACATTTAATAGAATATGCTAGGCTATATAAATCTTGCTGAATTCCATTACAGCTAGGGACTTTCCATGCCCCTTCCCAAAACTAAATATAGGCTACTTAAAAAGTAAAGATCAAGTATATTTTTAAGTATACTTACTAATATCAATGTACTATAAGTATACTTGCAAGTGTGCTGTTTCACTTGGGACTAAATTGGCCCACTTTTTAGTGTATAAAAGTATACTTTTAAGTAGGCTATAAAATTTCACACGTCTAGTATAATTATTTCATTAATACAGTGTATACTGTATAGGTGGGCCATGTTGTAACATGACAGATTAAAATGTTATCTGATCTAATCAAAATATACAAGTCAACCAAAAATATTTTCTCAATAAAATACAATTATTAACTTTTTCATATAAAATAATGGCATTTTTAATATTTAAAAATAGTCATTTTTGAGTTTGACATCAAACACACCACAAAACACAGATATCCAGCATAGAATTCATAAAAGTATAGAATAGAATAGCAGTTCTAATAGGGGCTCATTGTAACACAGTATGATAACGTGCCTCACCTGCACAACTAAACCCGGCTAGTTTCTTCTTGCTGGTTAGATCAGCATTAAAGAACAATCTCAACTGTTAAATAACAGATATAAAATTAATATAATTTCAGATTTGTCTAGTTTTAAATAAATGCAAAAAAAAAAAAAAACAGTGATGAAAAATTGACTTAAGAAATGTACTTTTGCTAGGGTTAAATAAATGTTCAATGATATTTTCCATAGATTCTTTTTAAATTTTGGAGGAATTCTTTTCTCTATATAGTGTTGATACGACAACTAGTAAATACACAAAGTTTCATCATGCGTGTGGAACTAGCCCTGTGCTAGGTTGTGTCCCGCTCACCCCTACACAATTGTGTAGTTTTTCATTGTACTGTGAATACTACAAGTGAACTTATAGTTTACTATTCTAATTTACTATTCTAATACTTGTAGCACATTTTTTAGTTTATGAAAGTACACTTTGACGTATACTCTCAGTATATTACTACTTTAGTTTTATACTTCAAGTATACTTGTAAGTTTTCTTTAAATAAACATAACCATACTTAAAGTGCAAAAATAATAAATAAATAGTTGACAATAAGTATACTATGTTCTTTGGTATTAATTCATTTTTTATAGGCTACTTGAAATTTACCTTTAACTGTACTTTAACTTTCCATTTTAAAAACATTTTATTCTAGCTTCATGCATAATTTTTTTTATCAACACTTGAATGTGGGTAAGTTTCATAAGAAAAGCAACATTTTAAACCAAAAGCTGAGAAAATTGCATTTTTTTCAAAGACTATGTCTGAAGGGTATTCCAGAAAGCAGGTTATGTGACATCGGGTGTGTTTAAGGGTAAGTAAGCGGATAACCTGAACTTTCGGTTCCAAAAACAAAGGTAACTTTCAGGGTATGTAAGTAGCCATAGAACATGGCTACTCTCTGAACATGAGCTTCTCTGGAGGGTTAGTTTATTCCAGAGGTTCAGCGCATGCGTGCCGCACCTATTGATGAGGCTCCAGTGGGCGTGACTTGATTGTGCACAATATTACATACTGTATATACTTATATCGATATAAAAAGCACGATTAAAACAAGGTAATGTTAATTTTATTATCATATATATAGCTATTGCCTATAATTCTCATCTCACACATCGTTGATCTGCATTCAGATGTTTTTTTATTTTTGCAACAGGACGTATACATGCTATAATAAAAGACACATATTATATGATATGATATATTGGTAACACTTTATTTTACAGTATCGTTGTTACATATGTTACATGTACTTACCATAGTAATAACAGTAAATTATGCATAATTACATGCAATTAACCCTCAACCAAAACCTAATCCTACCCTAACCCTATAGTAAGTACATGCTGTAAATTAGTATTACTCAGTACTTAAATATATAATTACATTGGAACAATGACACCTTAAAATAAAGTGTAACCGATATATCTTACCTTTCATGCCATGTGGAAGATAAATGACTGAACAAAAAAATAAACTTATACAGCCATGTTATCTTTACAACCACAGGCTGTATTTAGTTTAATCAGTCTTTCTTTTTATTATATAATTAGCATCAAACAAACAATATAGTTCTTATTCACAGTGATTAAAGATTATTAAACGAAAAGATTTAAAAATTATTGCACAGCCACCAAATACATGGCAATATGCACTCTCAGCATTTAACAAAAGAAGAAGAAAGAAGCAGTACGGCGTGCTTTTTCTTGGTGTCCGTTTCCATGGTGACTCGTTGATTCGTCGCTCTGTTAAGAATGTCTGGTGTGTTAACCGTTAACATACTCTGAGTTGGATGAACTTACTCCAGGATGTGTTTTTGAAACCAGCATATCTCAAGTAAGCAAGGTTTGGTTTAATCAACCGAGAGTTGTTTGACGGTAAGATAATCTTGCTTTCTGGAATGCACCCCTGGATCGGATTGAAAACAATGATCAAAACACAGATGGAGAAGATCGAGTCCATCAACACCCCTAAAGCGTCACTGCCATTTCCTCTACATGGGTTCGACTTTTTATTCTGTAACATTAGGCAGCTTTGATTTATATGCTGTTTAATGTTTGATGATTGCGTTAATTTACGTTTGTGTAAGCAATCTTCTATCACTTTTTCTGCTTCTTCTTCACCTGTGTTTTGATCCGGAGATTCTGTACTAGAAGATGTGTAATAGCGCCCCCTACCGTATACTGAAAACATGGATGGTGGGGAAAGAGTAAAGTGGATTTGAAGCAAATTCCTATGTACACTACCAGTGGACTAGCCTACGCAAAAATTCACATAGCCTACTCAGAATTAGGAACATCTGTTTTCTTCATAAATGAATATTTTCAAACAATGTAGGTTTGAAAACTAAGTGAAAAAGAAAAAGTAATTAATAGGCTACTCAATCGAAAGTGTAAACACTTTTAAGGTGGTGTCATTTTCAGTTTCTACATTGATCTGTACGTTGGAGGAATGTACAGTGAATACTTAAGTATACGTTTAAGTATATCCAGATCAAAAGACTGAGTACAATTACATACCAAATATGTATACTAAAGTGCAATTTTAAGTTTGTTTCTGAGAAGGACATACAAAGTAGACAAAGTATACTTTCTTGTTTTTAGTTTAAAAGAAATGTACTAATAGCATACTTGAATAAACTTCTTTTTCGTAAGGGATAGCCTACAGTACATTCCTCCAATGTAGTGATCAATGTAGAAACTGAAAATTACACCACCTTAAAAGTTGTTAAAAAAGAGTTTTTTACCTTTCAAGTCCTTATCCTTTCTGTTTTGGGTTCTGACAGACCCTATGGATGGTTAAAAAAATACATCGACAATGATTGACACAACTTTAACTTTAAGTTGAATTTAACAACTTAAAGAATTTTTATATAATATTACTAATAAAAGTTCTAAAAATGTTACATTACGTTTCAGGCATTAGAAAAAATGGATTTTCTATTGTTGCCTGCTGTACCAGATTTGTAGTTTGTTTTTGCTGTTCTTGTCATGATTAACAAAAACAAAAATGAAGGGGAAAAGGGGTGGTAGTCAGCTTGATCTGTAATTGAAGAGCGTTGGGGATGAAGAGAGTTGGGGATGAATAGGGAAAAGATGAAGTGGAAGGGGGAAAGTGATGATAGTGAGGTTGATCTGGGTGTCTGGTGTTGGCGGCCAGGAGACTCAGAGTGGGGGCATCATCTCAGTTAAAGCAACACTAAGTAGGATTTTTTACCTTCAAATAATGTTTCCAAAATCGTTTCAGTGGTTCATCAAGTCGTGACAGGGTGAAAGGCACTATGCCACCGCTTTGCGCTCATTTATCTGGTTTATCCACGATATGTAAGATTGCCAGATCAGGTCGCATTTCTGTAGTTCTAATGAGACATAAGAAAACTACAAATTTGACTTGCTTTACAGCAAGTGTTACGCGTGCGCTTGCGACAGTAGGATGCGGTAGGCTAAATTATTTACGACAGCGGTAATGGACAATTCCGCTTCCAACCTGTAGGGCAACCGCAGAGGAATAGTTCCTTGGTGTTGCTTTAAATGTAGGCCGAGTGATTACGACCCCCGATACAACCTGGAAGGGAAGAGTAGAGGGCATGATATGGATGGTTGAATGGTTGAGAGAGGGATGGGAAGGGAGGGTTCGAGAGAACGAGACAAACAGCACTGTAAGGGGCGGCCCAATATAAAAAGGTTTTGAGAAGTCAGGTGACTGGTAGAGGCGTGGTCCCACTCCCGAACCTCAGTTAATTCAGTTAAAATGATAAGCAAAAAATCATTTCATGTCATTTTTATATCATCTTGTAAAACAAGTAATTAAAACATATACAAAATAATTTTTGAAATATTTGATATATTTTAGATTTTATGAGTTGTGACTCCCAGTTCACGTTGCCTGATTAGGGTATAAAAGAAGGACCAAGTCATTAATCTGTTAACTGTTACTGGCCCACTTGCCACTGTTTAAAACAATTATGTCCTATACTTTATCTGATCTAATCTTGACAAATTATATATCATTCGAAAGCTTACGAGCTGAAGATTCAGCCAGTGAAAACTGTTTTGAAATCGGACCGGAAATGTGTTACCATAAAAATTGTACTTTAACCCCTTAAAGGGTAACTCACCAAAATGCAACCTAGGGTATTTTTGTTAATCTACTCGAGGCAAAACTTTCGTTTAAAAGCATAATTAGAATCGAATCGACACTTTTAAGTTTGACCGTATTTTCGTTTTAGTTTTAATGCCTTGTGAATGGGAGTGAATGGGGCACTTTTATGATAGCATAAAATTGCGATTTATAAAACACTAAGAAGGTTCGACACAACATGAAACTTTGCTCAAAGTATCACCAGGGGCTCTACACATGAACTCGAGCATTGAGAACATTGTTTGTGTACAAAGAGTTTACTAAAAAGAAAGATTTTGAACAACTCATTGTGTTTCCGTCCGCCGGCATTTTGTCAGTCAAAAATAGTCGATAGCCCCAAAGAAGACAAGAAAAAACTATGTAACTCGTGGTTCATGTTGCCTGTTTTAGGGCTAGTCAACTCCATGAAAAAGTGTCTCAGGGACAAAATGTGGTTTAATGGTCAACTGTATTTCAACCAGAGTGTTCTTTCCTTGTTTTTCTGTCTCCATGTGCTTTTTTTTCTCAGTGGGTGATCAGAAACCACCGTTGGCTCCAAAACCAAAGGTTCTCCCAGCACCAGTGCAAACAGAACATCCACCTGCTTCCAAGTTGTGTGTTTACCAACATAACTCACCAGCTGTTAAAAGTAAAGTTAAGCCTGAAGTAGCACCAAAACCACGCCTTTTCAAACCTCCCTCTCCTTTCAATTCAAAACATCTCACATCCAATGAGGTCCATCAACCTATTTTACAAGAAAAGTCTGACATCACAAAGAATGTTGGCATTCTAAATTTCAGAAATGGAATGCACACTGGGAACAACAAGCCAAAGTGGGATTACATAATTCCAATCTGTGTATGCAATGACAGAAATTGTGCTGATTGCTCACCGAAGGAAAACAACCAAAATGATAATCAACATGGGAACAGTCCTGATCCGTGTAAAGCAGGAAATACAGAAAGTCCTAGAAAGAGTTCATCCAAACCTCTGCTGAGAACACCGGAGGAAGAAAAGCATTTGTTGACACCTATTCTGTCAAACTGCATCTCTGGACTCCACTCATTCAATAACAATAATCTCCATCCAATTGAAAAATCTCAGAAAACATCCCAGATCCAGAACAAGGAGCCTTTGAAGGCGAATCAGAGTGGTTCTGAGATGCAAACGACCAATAAACACCAAAAAAACATTGTCTCTAGTGTTAATTCATCTGTTGATAGTGGCCAAACACCAGAGCCTCTAAAATGTAGTGTGCATTATAGTCCGCCCCCTACTAAGCCTCTTAAGAAAGCACCACCAGTAGCCATACAGGTGAAAAATAAAATGGAACAACCCAATGTTATCCATCAGGAGTCAGCAGGCCTTACCAAATTTACTGTCTTACCTGTTGATGTAAACAATCCAGATCCATTATGGAGAGAAAGTCCTAACAAGATGAACATCAATGCTGTAAGACATTCTAGAGAGAACAAAGGTCCTCAGGCCATAAGGAGCTTTAAATGTACCCAGTGTAACAGCCAGGGCACCCCAGTACCTGTCCCACGCCAGAAAATCCCTCAGCTGCAACAAAATAAAACCCAGCAATTTGGTGTACATGGGACTGAAAATAAGGAACAAAATCTGTATGTATCTCCTGAGGTATCAAGCAATACCCATCTGAAGAAGTCATCCCAGAAACCTCAACCTGATGTCCGAAGGCACAATAACATTAGGTCTACAGAACTTTCAGTAGATAGACTTCCTAAAAAGACTCTGGCATTCAAAGGTCCACTGAGAAATGATGGTCACATTAATGCAATAAATACTGAAGGAAATCCCCCTCTTGCATTTGAAGGACAAATTGCCAATCAGAACCAAGCAAGTGATGAGCCAAAAAAGAAGACCGGCTTTACTCTCAAGCCTAAATCAAAGTCCTTATCCTCAGCAGATATACGTAAACCTGATGGCCTCAATAAGACCTCCTTTCTAAGGATCATGGACCTTGACCGTGTCAAAAAGGTTCCCAAGTTATCTGTCAAGAGTGGGGAGGCCCTTGATCTCACTCCAGTTATGAATGAGCAGTCAGTGGATACACAGGAAAGCCAATGTGAAATCTGCTCTCATACACTGGTGTCACTGCACAATGGTCACCTTGATGTGAATATACCTCAAGTTGAGCAGAGTGTAGATGAAGATCTTCCAAAACATCTCGAGAATTCTGGTGAATCTGAACATGCATATGAAGATATCCCAGAATATGAAAACCTGCCTCCTTTTAGCACTACAATGGCACAGGATGCTGATAAATACCACAATCAGTCAGCAATGAATGAGGATGATGGTATTTATGAAATTCCAGATGTGTTCCCTCAACACTGTGCAGACACCAAAAAGCAGCAGTTTCTTAAAAGGTAAAGTTTTAGCTGAAACAGATGAATAATTTATGAGAAAGTTGAATAGTTGAGATGAGGAAATTTCATTCCTGATTTTGAATTGAAATAGCAAAATGAAGTACTGAATTTGATTTTCAAAATATAGAATTGCAATTAAAATTTCTATTTATTTGCTGAAAATAACTCATATTTAACTAGGAAAGCAACATTTTTGGCGAAGGCTTTGATGTTTTAGAAAAAAGTAAAAATCCTTGACGTTTATGGGCCTTATGGAGGGACAGACATTTATACTTTGATTATACCGTCACATTTACAAATGTATAAATTTAATTAAAAATCTATAATAATAAATCCCCTAGTCTTGGTTAAAAATATACATTTGTCCTAAAAGGTATTTGGACACTTAAGCAAATCTTAAAAATGTATGGATGTAATTTCTTTATATAATTAATTTAGATTTAATCAACAATATCAAAAACAAACAGATTTCGCTGGAAATGAGCCTGGACTATTTTTACTTGCAGTCTAATATGATTTAGGGCTGTTTTCTTGATTACACTTCAATAATTAGACACTTCCTGGCTAACAGCAAAAACAAAACTTTATGTAAATACAAAGTGAAGAAGTTTAGTTTGATTCATGTGACACCTGTTTGACATGGAATTTAAAGAATGGGTGCAGCATTCTAAACAGGTGTTGCTGAATCATTTTACCTTTGACTGACACCTAGTTCATACTACAGATTATGAGACGTTACTATTGACTCTTCTGCTTCTGTATTGTAGCTATTATGGCGGGAATAACTGAAATTTTGTGTTTTTGGGATGTGACACCTCTTTAAAATCTGGGAGGCTTTTTGATTTCTTTTCAGAAATGTGTTGGAAGAAGTGCAAGAATTGGAGGATATGCATTCTGAAGAAGATGAATGCAGCTCAGAAGAGGAGGATAACACCATCAATAGAGAAAAACAGGTACTGTATTCACATTTATGGGATATTAAGAAATATTTAAGGGTGTTTTCACAATTGGTCCTTTTCAGGGTTCTGAGCACGGTTTGGGCCCATATGTGAACACTGTAAATGATCTCAGGCCCTTTTAAAGCAAACCGAACCAAGACCATCTCAGGAGGTGGCCAGAGTATGGTTCGCTCTCAGCTAATGATATTCACTAAAAACATACATAGCCTACATTGTGAAATCCATTTGTGAATTCCAATTTATTTTGGTCATCAGATACCTCTGTACATTCATCATGTCGGCTTCTGCTGGCAGATCTCTCCAAATTATTTATTCATGACATGCACTTGTCTGTGATTTTAACCGCTTCCAAACTCTGTGAGAGAGACACAACTGTGTGAACGCCTTGTTTGTATTTTTGTGTTAAGCCCGCAAGATATTTAATTATATTATTAAACCTCTGCATGGAATGCTTAACATAGTGTATGTTCAATAGTAAATAATTGCTAGTTCTCATAATGCCTGATTTCACCAGTAGATTTAAAAAAAAGCAACAGTATGAACACAGAGAGGTCCCCATTATTACTATTACTTGGATCTGACCTTTTAAAGGGGACTCAAGTGTGAAAGCACCCTAAATGTTATGAAATCATCTAACACTTTATAAGATATAACACTTCATTGTTCCTAAAAGATAAATGTTATATATTTATAGAAATATTACAGAACAGCATATGCAAAGATAGAAAAGAAGGTCAACTGCAATTTATAAATACGTTCTATACATAGTTTGCATAATTATTAAATATTCAATTTAGTAATATTTACATTTTTTTCTAGACTGAGGAGAAGAAGACCAATAAAACTAAACACATTGTAAATGAGATCTTGTCTTCTGAGAAAATGTAAGTCTGTTTTATCCAGTCAAACCTTTTGTGAAATTTCTGGTTACCACATGTGTCAAGTTTTGTGATATGTGGATGTTACTTTCTGGAAAAGAGTTTTATCAAATTCTCCTTTTGTGTTCCAGAGAATAAAGAAAGTCACAATTTGGATCTTAATGTTTGCATAAATTAGTCCTCTTTTAATAAATGTATTTTTTATGTTTCTCTTTATTATACTTTTTCTCTTATTATACTTTTTCACAGATTTGTGCAAGTACTAAAGCTCCTCCATGTAGTAAGTGTCTCCTATAACTTGTTGAGCTGATTTAGGTGCAGTCACGTTAGGTTTACATTACACATTACATAAAAGCCCTGATTTTTCACTCATTTCATGAAATGTGAGTTAATCAGTCACATGGGTTCTTTTCTAAATCTGCTTTTTTTTGCTTCATCTGCTTCTTATACTTTATTATTACTTGCAGTCAGTGTTAGGAATCTGTTACTTTTACTGCATTTATCAGTGTTTTGTTGGAATCTTTTTAATCAAATGGCAATTCAGTAGCTTCAATGTGGGGAATATGGCAGTGAAGTTCAGTGGTAGTAAATAGCCTATATCATGGTGTTTTTACTGTGTTAAGAAACAAAGACTTTGGCCATTATCAGTGCTTTTGTTGTTACCAATGGTAAAATGTCATTATAGTGACTCCTAAAATAATGATTTACTTTTCTATTGTTTAATCTCACTTCCCTAAACCTTGCAGGATTTTCGTGAAGCGGTACTGAAGGCCTCCTGTCAGGCGGGAAAAGCCGTAATCGATGAGCGAGTCGTGAACCAGATCTTGTGTTCTTTGCCTCAGCTGTACGAGCTAAATTGCAATCTGTTGAACGAGCTGGAAGAACGGGTTGCTTACTGGTAATATATCTGCACCAACATCAACAGATACCAGAAAGCAGCAATCTTGCATACCTTCTTATTTATATTTAAACAATGGGAAGTCAGCCTTACAGTAGCTGTACAGTGCATTTGTAGGTTTGCCGTGATTTCATGGAAATTGTCACTGTAGAAACCATTGAAAACCACATCATGTTTGTTACAGCTAGGCTAGTGAAAGAAATCAGATAAATGGGTCAATGGCATATAACAGTGGCATATAAAAGAAAATGTTCTTAAAAATGGGTAGGATGTCCCGTTGAGCCACCTCTCTGACCAGGGCCCTTGGAATCATCCTAACCTTCTCACGTTACAGTGCCCCTGCTCGTCATAGAAAATGTGTTTTCATGTCTTTGTATTTATGAATTGCAGTTTTAATGTAGTGACAAATATGACACATCATTTACCTATATACTCATTGGGTCTAATTCCTTAAAGCATTCCACCCACAAAAGGTCTGGAAACTATATACGACTCGTAATTTTCAGTCATTGAAAAAAATGACATTCTACATTTTTGGTAACATTTTAGTTTAGGGTCCAATTCTCACTATTAACTAGTTGCTTATTAGCATGCATATTACTAGGATATTGGCTGTTTATTAGTACTTATAAAGCACATATTAATGCCCTACTCTGCATTACCATTTACTCATATACTACATCCCTCAATCATACCTCATACCTAAACTTAACAACTACCTAACTAACTACTATTACTATTAATATACAGTAATTAGGAGTTTATTGAGGCAAAAGTCGTAGTTAGTGAGAATTAAACTAAACTAAATTGTGACCAAATTATTGATAAAAACTAAAGGGTTTATTTAAAAATGAATATTTAAAAATGAATTGGCCTGCTCTGTCCTTTTGGGTCAACATTCTTTTGAGTCTTTTGAATTAAATACGTTGATCTTGTTCACAAAACTGGTCTGAATGATTCAAAAAGGGCAATCTTCAAAATATCTTTTGAGTTCCATGGATGATCGAAAGTTACATGGGTTTAGACAACATGTGTAAACGATGCCAGATTGTATTTTTATGTGAACTAGTCTATTTATAGAAGTTTCCTTGTTCAAACAGGAACAAGCATTGTGGTGTAGCAGATATATTTGTGAAGAAAGGACCTTATCTCAAAATGTACTCCAATTATATTTGTGAGTTTGACAAGAATGTGGCACTTCTAGAAGAGCATTGCCGGAAAAACCCAGCATTTGCCAAAGTCGTCCAAGAGTTTGAGGTAATAGAACCACTCCAACCTGTTTTTGATTCATACCTAAATGCCTTTGTAGTGATGTGAATAGTCTCTTGGGTGTTTTTTTCTTTCTTTTTTTTTTTTTATTTATTTATTTTTTTTACATTCTTAAAAACTACCCTAGTGAAAAATAAATATACTAAAATGTATTTAAAAAACATTTATTTTATGCTAAGTATACATCAAATGCAGTTACATATTTATTTACTTATGTAATATAAATACCCTGCAATTGGAATACTAAATTGGTATACTTAAAGTCTGCTAAATTAGAACAACTCATTTTGTACATAATGCACTTCAATTATCCGTAAATAATGCTGAGGTCCAACAACTAAAGATATACTTAAGTATATTTGATTGTGCTAAATTGGAACTACTGCAAGTATACTAACTATACTTTAGGTACACTTTAAATATTTTGCATTTAAATTATATAGTGATCATACTATCCTTAATAATAGTGATATTAAACACATTTTAGGCTAATATTGAAGAACTCCAAATAAAGTTTAATTATAATATTTATATCAGTAAAGTCTCAAGCAATATGTCAGTAAATATATAAATGGGTTTGTAGAATACTTAGTATGAAATAAATGTAGGCCTATTTTAAATACATTTTGGCATAGGTTTTTTTCACTGGGGCAGTCTCTGACATGTTTTCTCACTGTCACGCACCTAACTCGGAAGCTCTTAAGAAAACCCAAAGTTACCAAAACTCATAATTACGAGTTGTGCTGATGTTCAATGTGCATTTTAATGCGTAAATACATTCTTTCTGACATGACTTGTAAACACCATAAATGCTGTAGACTTATCCATCTGGCATGGCCGCTCTATAACTTTAACCTAGACAAATGTTCGTTATTAGGTGCAACTAAAATGCATTTAGTGCAAAATTACTTGCTCCAATTTAACAGACTTTAAGTATACCTATTTATAGTGGGCCACAAATACATTTAGTTATTCTACAAAAGTATTCTACAAAAGTATTCTACAAACTTGCCAGCAGCCATATCACCCTGTAGCCCAAGACTGGTTGCCCACTGAAGCTAAGCAGGGCTGAGCCTGGTTAATACCTGGATGGGAGACCTCCTGAGAAAACCAGGTTGCTGCTGGAAGAGGTGTTAGTGAGGCCAGCAGGGGGTGCTCACCCTGTGGTCTGTGTGGGTCCTAATGCCCCAGTATAGTGACGGGGAAACTATACTGCCAAAAGAGCACCGTCCTTCGGATGAGACGTTAAACCGAGGTCCTGACTCTCTGTGGTCATTAAAAATCCCAGGATGTCTTTCGAAAGAGTAGGGGTGTAACCCCGGCATCCTGGCCAAATTTGCCCAGTGGCCTCTGTCCATCATGGCCTCCTAATCCTCCCCATATACTGATTGGCTTCATCACTGTCTCCTCTCCACCAGTAAGCTGGTGTGTGGTGGGCGTTCTGGCGCAATATGGCTGCCGTCGCATCATCCAGGTGGATGCTGCACATTGGTGGTGGTTGAGGAGATTCCCCCCTTCTATGTAAAGCGCTTTGAGTGTCGAGAAAAGCGCTATATAAATGTAATGAATTATTATTATTATTATTATTATTATAAAGTACATATGAATAAATTGTGCTTAAGTATACTATTTTTTCACTAGGGTACTAACAAAAATTTATCTTCTGTCTTTGTTTCTCTGTCTTACTTCTCAATGATTCAGAGCAATCCGTGCTGCGCTAACCTTGCAGTGAAACATTACATGCTTAAACCTATCCAGAGGATTCCCCAATATCAACTCCTCCTAACTGGTGAGAATTTTTACACTTTGGTTATTGTGGGTGGTTTCCAGGGTGTTGCTGTGTGGTTGCTAAGGTTTTCTGAGTAGTTTTTTCAGCACATTGTGGTGCAGTTGCCAGTGTGTTGGCTGTTACCATGCTGTCACTAAAGTGTTTTTAGTGTGTTTTTTAGCACTTTGCAATGTGTGTTTGACTGAACTGACACTTTTGGACGAGATCTGAACTGAGCTGGACGATGACATCACTGTTTTTCGCAAAGCTGCTTTATAAGTGAATTTCACAATTGATGAACTTAAATGCAGAACATGGGCCCGTCACCTGTCACGCACCCCTGCACCCAAACGCTGTTTTAACAGCGACCCACAAAAAGCACAAATCGAGCAAAATTTCTCCCTTAAATTCATGTCAGTTCGAGCCCCCGACTCTGGGCGTTCCAGATATGATAATGCCTCTGGCTCTTCGGGCTCTAGCTTGGCAGGCTATCCCCGGAGTTTCAGAATGGGTGATGAACATCATAAAGCGCGGTTACTCGCTTCAGTTCGCCTGCAGACCGCCGCGTTTTTCGCACGATTATCCAAACCTCGGTAAGGAGCACACTGAGTCATGTCCTCCGCACCGAAGTGTTGAGTCTGCTGGCCAAAGGGGCCATCGAGAAGATCCCCTCTTCTCAAAGCGAGTCAGGGTTTTACAGCCGTTACTTTCTCGTTCCGAAGAAAGACGGCGGCTTGAGACCCATTTTAGATCTCAGACGTCTGAACAAGGCTCTCATGTCACGGCCGTTCAGAATGCTCACTACCAGACATATCCTGGCGCAAATTCGCCCAGGCGACTGGTTCTTCTCAGTAGATCTAAAAGACGCTTACTTTCACATTCAAGTGAACCCCCACCACAGGCCATTCTTGAGATTCGCCTTCGAGGGGCAGACATACCAGTACACAGTTCTACCATTTGGACTGGCACTGGCACCTCGTACATTCACGAAGTGCATGGATGCAGCTCTCTCCCCCCTGAGACAGCGGGGCATGCGCATCCTGAACTACCTCGACGACTGGCTCATACTGACTCAGTCAGAGGCGGAGTCACATACTCACAAAGCCTGGCTCCTCAGCCATCTGGAATGCCTAGGGCTCAGGGTGAATTTTTCCAAGAGTATTCTGTTGCCCAGCCAACGTATCATGTTCCTGGGAACAGTTCTCGACTCCGTACTTATGAGAGCATGGCCCACATCGGCCCGTGCTCTATCGATTCAGCAGCTCGCTGCATCGTTCATAGAGGGCTCTCATGTACCCCTCAGAACGTTTCAGAGGATCCTTGGCCTGATGGCCTCTGCATCATCAGTACTCCAACTAGGCCTACTGCACATGCGTCCTCTTCAGCTGTGGCTAGCACCTCAGGTGCCACCCCACGCCTGGCACTCAGGCCGCTTGAATATCAAGGTGGACCAGCGCTGTATTCGAGCCCTGGCCCCTTGGAAAAACGCCAGCTGGTACCAGCAGGGCGTAAGCATGGGGGTGGTCTTAGAGAGTAGGGTTGTTTCGACAGATGCTTCCAACTCGGGTTGGGGAGCCCTGTACGAAGGCAGGCCTGCCTCCGGCCTCTGGTCGAGCTCGGAGAAACGCCTACACATCAACTGCCTCGAAATGAGAGCAGTTTTTCTAGCCCTGAAAGCCTTCCTCCCATACCTGGCTGGACACCACGTTTTGGTCCGGACGGACAATATGTCGGTGGTCTCTTACATAAATCGCCAGGGCGGCCTCAGGTCCCACAACCTGTTTGCCATAGCCACACAGCTTCTGTTATGGGCTCACACCAACCTGCGCTCGCTCAGGGCAGCTCACGTGCCGGGCACGTTGAACACAGGAGCAGACATGCTCTCTCGGGGCCGGGTTCCCCCAGAGGAATGGTCTCTCCACCCTCAGACGGTTCTCCTGCTTTGGGAGGTCTTCGGGAAAGCAGAAGTAGATCTTTTCGCCTCAGAAGACAACTGTCACTGCCCAATCTTCTTTTCAAAGAACAGAGATGCGTTGGCCCACGACTGGCCCAACCGTCCTCTCTATGCGTTTCCTCCAGTCTCGATGCTCCCTCAGGTCATCGAACGGATAAGGAACACAAAAACGCAGTTCTCTTAGTAGCTCCTCTCTGGGGAACCCAGATTTGGTTCCCAGAGTTGATGCAACTGTCTGTAACAGACCCGTGGCCGATTCCAGTGAGGTGCGACCTCCTGGCTCAGGCCAACAGGACCATCTGGCATCCCCATCCCGACTTGTGGGCCCTACATGTATGGCCACTCAACGGGTACCCCAGGATCTCCCAGAGGGTGTCCTGAATACTATTAAGGAGGCTAGAGCTCTGTCTACCAGACGCCTCTACCACCTTAAATGGTCAGTGTTCTCCAGCTGGTGTTTAGCTCGGAACCTCGACCCACACACTTGTGAAGTACCAAGAGTGCTTTCTTTTCTCCAGGAGATGTTGGATGCGGGTCGCTCCCCCTCCACTCTCAAGGTGTACGTGGCAGCCATTGCTGCTTATCACGTATTGGAAGCCGGAGCCTCCTTAGGTAAAAGCGACCTTATAGTTCGTTTCCTTAAGGGCGCCAGAAGGCTTAACCCGCCTCGGCCACCGTCTGTACCGGCCTTGGACCTTTCTCTGGTTCTAGGGGCTCTTAGAGGACCCCCCTTTGAACCACTTCAGTCAGCTGATCTTAAGTCCCTCTCCCTGAAAACCGCCCTGCTTCTGGCACTGGCGTCAGTGAAGAGAGTAGGGGACTTGCAGGCGCTTTCTACCAGCGCCTCCTGTCTGGAGTTTGGTCCCAATGACTCCAAGGTCATTCTTAGGCCAAGACATGGATATGTTCCTAAGGTGCTCTCAACTCCGTTCAGAGCCCAGGTTATTTCTCTGTCAGCTCTTCCCACCTCTGAAGAGGACAGTGAGGCTCTCACGCTTTGCCCCGTCAGAGCTCTGAGAGTTTATCTGGAGCGTTCGGCCTTTTTCAGACAGTCTGAACAGCTCTTTGTTTGTTTCGGGGGCCGAACCAAGGGCCTTCCGGTCACGAAGCTCACGCTGTCTAGATGGATAGTGGACGCCATTGCTCTGGCTTACACCTCACTGGGCCTCTCTTGTCCCATAGGTGTTAGAGCTCACTCCACGAGAGGTGTCGCCTCCTCGTGGGCTTGGTCGAGCGGTGTTCCTATCGAGGACATTTGTGCGGCGGCCGGCTGGTCCGTTCCGTCCACATTTGTGAGATTTTACAACTTAGATGTCCCTGCTCTGCAGGCACGAGTTCTTTCTATCTAGACCCTGGCTCTGTGGACCCAGACTAGTTTTTTGACTTAGACACATGGTTGTCACCTTGAGTTGTGGGTTTACGTAAGACTGGCCCTTGGTCCAGATCTTATTATTTGGATAATCTCTGGGCCCGATGTTCCGGTCTCGTTATCCTGGCTATTCTGTAACTTCCCGGGACTTCTGGTGAGTCAGAGCGGCCACTAGGGATGTTGCGGTGACGGATTTTTTCCACCGGTTAATCGACGTGTAAAAAAAACGGTAATCCCGGTGTCACCGGGGTTGCGTGTCGGGGATTTCGGGTGGCCGAAAATGCGGACGTGCACACGTCTCAATTTACTTTCACTTTAATTAGCGGCAATTCAGTAGCATTTGTTTGAATTAATCATGGGTTAATTTATTTTATTCTTAATAAAAATACACAAAACAATAAGACACTCGCTTGTATTACACACATCTTTATTGCAAAATGAATAATAACACACCATGTAAAAACTAAACAAAAGCACTTATGAAACACCTTTAAAGTGCATTTATTAACAAAACGAACCACTGCACACATCATGCAAGTATCAAACAAGAAATTATATAAAAAAATCACTATTCGTTAAATAAAGTGCCTGCCTTTTTCAGCAAAAAAACAAACAAAACAAAACACCGCACAAGCATCGAATATGAAACGAACGAACATCAAAAACTTTGTTAAATAAGGTAGCCTACCCGAATAATCACTGGACACTTAAGTGCAAAAAAAAAAAAACTAATATAAAAATTAAACGTTTGCATTTCTCTTTGAAACCAGATCTTCCGCCATCCTTTGCCAGTTAGCTCGCCTCACTCTCCTCAAATGATAAATGAAATCGGACACCTGCTGCTTTACTGCGGCGCTCGTTCCGCTTACGCTAAATTACGAAGGCACGTAGTCACTAACTGAATTAAGTGCTTTATTACTATAGGCTAAAACTTCAACACGATGGGGACGGTGCCGGTGGTCAAGTGCTATGACCGGTAGGTGGGTTAAACACCGTGTATCACCGGTAACACCGACTATCGCAACAAGCCTAGCGGCCACAAGATTAATAGCACGGCGTTTTTAATAGTGTTCCCACAGCGTTTGCAACGCAGTACGAGAGAACGTTCTCGTAAGGGAACGTACTTGGTTACTTACGTAACCTCGGTTCCCTTAGAGATAAGGGAACGAGTACTGCGTTGCCTTGCCGTGCTATTTCTCTTATGTCAGGTGTTTTTCGCTTCAGTCGATTAGACCTGTCAAATGGCGGATTTTCCCTGTATTTATACTCTGCTGTCACGTGCAGTTTCGCGCGCTTGACACTGACAGCGCGGCAAGCGCCCTGATTGGTTCGCGCGCCTCTGCTGATCCGCCATTGGTTCATGCAGTTGCCTCAGGACAGCCTATCAGCATGCTCGCGCGAGCCTGATGCTCTTGCCTGTGCTGCAGCAATGCGTTTTAAAATAAAGGCTTCAATATTCTCGAGAAAAGGAGTTTTCCTACAGCGTTTGCAACGCAGTACTCGTTCCCTTATCTCTAAGGGAACCGAGGTTACGTAAGTAACCAAGTACGTTTTGGTACACGTAAGAGGTTAAGAGGTAAGAGGTTTTAGCTCATTGCAGTTGCTAACACTGATTTGTATAACAACTGAATTGCTCATTGCGTTCTAAACTGCCATTAGGCGGTGAAGCCACCGGAAGTGTTCGAGCGGCCATCTTACAATTCCCTACCGACAGAGGGCATCATTGATTTACAGCCAAAACATTGATCTAAAATCACCCAATTTGCAGCGTCTCAGTCTCACAGGATTAGTTTTACTATATATGTATGTAAATTAATTGTTACTTCAGATGTCTGTAATGTTTATGGTCTTTTCGGAAAGTATAAGTCATATATTGAAATTGTTAATGTGGGTGTGTCTACTGCACACTTCCGACAAAGGTAACCGACCTAACAAAAAATATATTACTTTATATATGTAATTATGGAGGAAATATTAAACATGAACATACATATCTGTGTTTAGTTGCAGGAATTGATTAGAAAAGCCTATACAATACACATTAATACAAGCCACTGTTACTATATTGCACTATATTGTATTCATTCAAAGTTTACCATGCATCATCTTGGAAATAAAGCAGCCTGCGTTATTTGTCTGAATAAGTTATGATGATGTGTTTTTTATTTCCTGATTGAGCAACATATTTCAGACTTGTAAGGCCCGCCCAATCAGTCCAACGACAGCTTCCGATCAGCGGGTGAAAGTTTACTGCGTGTCACTGTCTTTTCAGTATGAAAAAGTTATTTAATTCCATTTAAGTCAAGTCAAGTCAAGTATGTTTGTATAGCGCTTTTCACAATACAGATTGTATCAAAGCAGCTTCACAGTATTAAATTAAAATAATACAACAAGGTTTGTTTCTAGTGGAATTTATTGATTGATAAAATAAAATAAAATATCCCCAAAATATCCCCAACTGAGCAAGCCAAAGGCAACAGTGGCAAGGAACCGAAAAACTTCATCAAGTTTAAACTTTTATCTGGGAACGTTTATTGAAGGAGTAGTTCACTTTAAAATGAAAATTGCCCCATGATTTACTCACCCTGAAGCCATATTAGGTGTATATGACTTTCTTCTTTCAGACAAATACAATAGGAGTTATATTAATAAACATCCTGATGCTTCCGAGCTTTATAATGGCAGTGGATTGCAATCCAATCAGTTTGAAGCTAAAAAATGTGAATCCATCCATCATAAAGAACTCCACACGGCTCCGGGGGGTTAATAAAAGCCTTCTAAAGCAAAGCGATGGGTTTGTGTAAGAAAAATATTCATATTTGACATGTTACAAAGTAAAATTCTAGCTTCCGGCCAAAGCTAGAACAAGTACATGTTAGTAAACATAGTACAAGTTACTAGGGTTTTCGGTGGTAGCCAGGGTGTTCCATGGGGTTTTAGTCAAGTCACGTCAAGTCACCTTTATTTATATAGTGCTTTTTACAACAAAGATTGCATCAAAGCAGCTTCACAGTGATAACATGAAAATAATACAACAAAGTTTGTTTCTAGAAGAAAATTATGTCATCGTCCACCCTAAGTAAGGCAGATCAATAATATTGTTGAATATCAAATGTCCCCAACTAAGCAAGCCAAAAGCCAAGGCAACATTGGCAAGGAACCAAAACTCCATCAGTGACAGAATGGAGAAAAAAACCTTGGGGGAAAACAGGCTTAGTCGGGGGCCAGTTCTCCTCTGGCCAACGAGCGAACAGTGGATGATTATGATCCAGGCAGCATTACAGGTCAGAAGTCAGATTGGTTGTGTCGATGAGGCCTTCACAGGGCTGATGAGGCTGGCACTTCAGGGATGCGTCATTGGATGGGTCCAGGTTCAGGTCCACCATCTGATCTGGATACAGCAGGGATCCAGCTGACTTCAGTAAACAGGGTTGACTGGTTGACACTTCAGGACTGCGTTGTCATCGTGTCCAGGCGCAGGTCCTTCATCAGATCTGGATACGGCCTGGATCCGGTGGACTGCAGATAAACAGGGAGACTAATATTAGTGTAGACGCCATCATTCTTATGATATAACAAGTACATCAAGAGTACTTTATGGGGAGTGTTCCCGGTTCCGGCTGACCTAAACTATGCAGCCTAACATTGAATTATAGAAGTCTATAATGTGTTATGTGTATGCTAGGTCAAAGAGATGTGTTTTTAGTCTAAATTTGAACTGACAGAGTGTGTCTGCTTCCCGGACAATGTTAGGAAGATTGTTTCAAAGTTTTGGTGCTAAATAGGAAAAGGATCTACCGCCTGCAGTCGATTTTGATATTCTAGGGATTATCAACTGGCCGGAATTTTGAGATTGCAATAGACGTGAAGGACTATAATGCGTTATGAGCTTGCTCAAGTACTGCGGAGCTAAACCATTTAGTGCTTTGTAAGTGATCGGCAATTTTTTAAATGTGTACGATGTTTAATAGGGAGCCAATGCAGTGTTGACAGAACTGGGCTAATATGGTCATACTTCCTGGTTCTGGTAAGAACTCTTGCTACTGCATTTTGGACCAGCTGTAGTTTGTTTATTAAGTGTTTATTAATCTAGCCTTGTTGTCATGAACGCATGGACTAATTGTTCTGCATTTGTCAATGAGAGCATATGACGTAATAAAGATATATTTTTAAGATGAAAGAATGCGGTTTTACAGATACTAGACACGTGACTTTCAAATGAAAGATTGGTATCAAAGAGCACACCCAAGTTCCTAACCGACGACGAAGACTTGACATAGCAGCCATCAAGTGTTAGACATTATTAGATTATTACGTGAGGAATTTTTTTTCCGATAATTAGAATCTCTGTTTTTTCAGAATTAAGTAGTAGGAAATTACTAGTCATCAGCTATGCATTCCGTTAATTTTGTGAATTGGTAAGTTTCGTCAGGGTCTGAAGAAATATAGAGCTGCGTATCATCAGCATAACAGTGAAAACTAATGCCATGCTTCCTAAGGGTAGCATGTACAGAGTGAACAGCAACGGTCCTAGTACTGAGCCTTGTGGTACACCATACTGAACTTGTGATCGATAAGACATCTCTTAATTTACTGCTACAAATTGATAACGGTCAGATAAGTATGATTTAAACCATGCTAATGCAATTCCACTAATGCCAACATAATTTTCAAGTCTATTTAAAAGAATGTTTTGGTCGATAGTGTCAAATGCAGAACTAAGATCGAGTAACACTAATAGAGAGATACAACCACGATCGGATGATAAGAGCAAATAATTTGTGACTCTAATGAGAGCAGTCTCAGTACTATGGTACGGTCTAAATCCTGACTGAAAATCCTTGCAGATATAATTTCTTTCTAAAATGGAACATAGTTGTGAAGATACTGCCTTTTCTAGTATCTTTGACAGAAAAGGTAGATTCGAGATCGGCCTATAATTTACTAATTCGATAGAATCAAGTTGTGTTCTTTTAACAAGCGGTTTAATCATAGACAGCTTAAAAGTTTTTGGTACGTATCCTAAAGACAAAGATGAATTAATGATATTAAGAAGAGGATCTATGACCTCTGGAATCATCTCTTTCAGTAGCTTAGTCGGTATAGGGTCTAACATACATGTTGTCGATTTAGATGATTTAACGAGTTTAGCAAATTCTTCCTCTTCTATAGCAATGAATTAATTGATTTTTTCCTTAGGGAGACTACAATGCACTCCCTGATGCAATACTGTAGTAGATGGTTGCATAGTTATAATTTTCTCCCTGATATTATCAATCTTATAAGTAAAGAAGTTCATAAAGTCATTACTGCTGTGCTGCTTGGAAACTTCTGGGCTTGAAGCTTTATTTTTCGTTAGTTTAGCCACTGTTTCAAATAAATACCTAGGGTTTTGTTTATTTTCTTCTAAAAGGGTTGAAAAATAAGCAGATCTAGCAACTTTTAAGGCCTCTCTGTATGCAGTCAAGCTCTCTTTCTGTGAAATGCAAAATACCTCTAGTTTAGTTTTCTTCCAGTTGCGCTCCATTTTTCTGGCTGCTCTCTTAAGGGCCCGAGTGTGCTCGTGGTACCATGGCGTTGGACTATTTTTTTTTAATCTTCTTTAAGCGCAACGGAGCAACTGTGTCTAAAGTGCTGGAAAAGAGAGAGCTGAAAGTTTCTGTCACAATATCGAGTTCTTCTAAGCTATCTGGGATGCTGAGATGATGAAACTGATCAGGAAGATTATTAATAAAGCAATCTTTAGTGGCAGAAGTGATAGGTCTGACATATTTATAACACGGGCTTTGCAGCCTTGGCTAAATGTTTACACAAGACTAGATAATGATCTGAGATGTCATCGCTCTGCTGCAGAATTTCAACGGCATCAACATTTATTCCGTGTGATAATATTAGATCTAGAGTATGATTACGACAATGAGTAGGTCCTGACACGTGTTGTCTAACTCCAGTAGAGTTAAGAATGTCATTAAATGCCAATCCCAATGCATCTTTTTCGTTATCTACATATATATTAAAATCACCAACAATAAGGACTTTATCTGCAGTACTTACTCTGATAGTCAGCAAATTCTTTGATAAAGTCTGTATGGTGCCCTGGTGGCCTGTATACAGTAGCCAGCACAAATCTCAAACGTGATTTATCATTTACACTTACAGGTGCTGGTCATAAAATTAGAATATCATCAAAAAGGTGATTTATTTCAAGAATTCAACTTAACAGGTGAAACTAATATATTATATAGACTCATTACATGCAAAGTGAGATATTTCAAGCCTTTATTTGTTATAATTTTGATGATTATGGCTTACAACTTATGAAACCCACGAAATCAAAATTATTACATGAAATCACACAGTAATTACACAGTAATACCATGGTCATTGAACCAGGTTTTGGTTCTTTTGGCAGTGTGGGCAGGTGCAAATCCTGCTGGAAAATGAAGTCATCATCTCCATAAAGTTTGTCTGCTGAAAGAAGCATGAAGTGCTTCCTGTAAAGTTGAATTCTTGAATTCACCTCTTAAGTTGAATAGTTGAATTCACCTGTTAAATTGAATTCTTGAAATAAATAAACTTTTTGACGATATTCTAATTTTATGACCAGCACCTGTATATTGCTACATTAAGCACCAACACTTCAAAAGAATTATATTGGAAACTAGACTTCTTAGTAATTCTGAAAATATTACTATAAATTACAGCAACACCTCCCCCTTTGCCTTTCAGATGAGATTCATGTTTATAACAGTAATCTTGGAGGGTGGACTCATTTAAAGTAATGTAATTTTTTGGTTTTATTCAGGTTTCTGTCAAACACAGCACATCTAGGTTATAGTCTGTAATCATATCATTAACAATAAGTGCTTTTGAAGTAAGGGATCGAATATTCATCAACCCAAGCTTTATCATTTGCTCATTTGTATTATCTGTTTTTTATTTGTTGAACATCAATTGAATTTTTACCCTTAGATGGGTTTGGAAATGATTTGTTTGTCCTAATTCGGGGAACAGACACAGTCTCTATATGATGATATCTAGGTGAAAGAGGCTCTATGTGATGTGATTTATCTGACTTAAGTGACATGAGACAGCTAGCAGACGGTCGGTTTAGCCAGTCTATCTGCTTCCTGACCTGAGCCCCAATTCATGTTTGAGCTCTAAGACTATTTAGCACATTGCTATGCAGTTTTTGAAGTCCTCTGAGTGTTTTTTAGCACAACGCAGTTGCCTGGATGTTGCTTATTAAAAATATACAGCATAACCAGTGTAGCGGGTAGATTCCTAAAAAACCTTTTATTAATTGATTCTTAACACATGAGGTACCAGTTTAAATGATTCTGAAACACTGTCCTGAGTAATTTACATTATTAGCGGAGAGAGAATATCTTTCATATGCAAGCAAAATGGACACTGACCAAAATGAATAAGAGTTTTATCAAATCGGATTCAAATTAAAATGTAAATCAGAATTGAACCTTTGTGAGTTGTATGGCTGGGTATCAGGGCCATGCGCAGACATTTTGAGGGACAGTGGCCCAAACCAAAAAAAGAGGGCACTATAAAGAGGTTGACTCTGAGGCAGTATCATCTTAATATAGAGAATAAATAACAAACCTTTTACAATCATATTGTAAATACAATTACGCTTTAGTGCTTAATCAATATATATGTTGTTATAATTACCAATTCAATAATGTAAAGTCTATCTTTCTTATCACACTCTAGCATATTCCTTTACTGTCAGCCAGTTTAAAGGGTTAGTTCACCCAAAAATTAAAATTCTGTCAGTAATTACTCACCCTCATGTTGTTCCAACCATGTAAGTCTTTCGTTCATCTTCGGAACACAAATTAAGATATTTTTGATGAAATCTGACAGAATTCTGACTCTTCCATAGGCTTCCAGTGTGACCGAAACTCACCGACCCAGAAAAGTTATTAAAAACATCGTTAAAATAGTCCAAGTGACTCCAGTGGCTCAATCTTAAGTATATCAAGCGACGAGAATACTTTTTGTGCGCAAAAACAAACAAAAATACCGACTTTATTCCACTATTCAATTCCTTCTCTCTGGGCCTCGTAGTGTTTTTGCGTAGCGCGTCTGTGTTGCACGTCATCACGTAGGCTCACAATTGGCCGAAGCAGGTCATGTGTGTGATGCGTGATGACGTGCAACACAGACGCGCAGCGCAAAAACACTACGAGGCCCAGAGAGAAGGAATTGATTAGTGGAATAAAGTCGGTATTTTTGTTTGTTTTTGCGCACAAAAAGTATTCTCGTCGCTTGATATACTTAATATTGAGCCACTGGAGTCACTTGGACTATTTTAACGATGTTTTTAATAACTATTCTGGGTCGGTGAGTTTCGGTCACACTGGAAGCCTATGGAAGAGTCAGAATTCTGTCAGATTTCATCAAAAATATCTTAATTTGTGTTCCGAAGATGAACGAAAGACTTACATGGTTGGAACAACATGAGGGTGAGTAATTACTGACAGAATTTTCATTTTTGGGTGAACTAACCCTTTAACAGTTTTACCTGTAACTGTCTGATTTGGCAGATGCGCAGTGGGCTCTCCCTCACTCTCTGAGCTGCCACATCTTAAATGGAAGTATTAGACATTTAATTTAATATTATACAGAATAAATCTAGATTATCTAGGGTACAACGGGTCTAAAGTCACACTGGGGTAAAAGGTGCATTTGACTTTATGCTCTTTTAAACCATTAGATGGCACAAAATTCAGTTAAGCACTTTTCTTAGCACCACTTTTGATGATGAACGTGAAAATTTGGCTGATCCTTGACTTGATCTCGGCAAATTTGATTCTGCACTAATTTGATCTAAGATTTGATGTTTTTTTTTCAACGATTTATGTAGCAAATGAGAATTTAAGTATATTTTGAGACAAAGGTCTCAAGAATATTTTCTTTTTAAAATAGTTTTGTTTCTGTATTTTTAAAATGAACATTTTGATGACAGTATATTTATTGAACAAAAATGAATTATTTAATTTATCAAAATAAACCAAAAAATAGTACAAACTTTGCTAAAGTGATTGTTTTGAACAAGTGTCAACTTAGACATTTAGGGCCCTATCTTGCACCCAGCGCAATTGACTTTGTACACCGACGCATGTATCATTCCTATTTTGCACCCGTGCAAAGCGGGCTTTTCCCTCAAAAGAAGCACGTCGCTAAACTAGGGAATGAACTTGCGCTCCCTGGGCGGTTCAGCGCAAAAAAGGAGGCGTGTTCCGGCGCAAACGTTCCTTCATGCTATTTTGCAGGTTTAGAAAACAATTGCGCAACTAACCAGGAAAAAATAGTTTAAACCTGTTAAGCTGCAACCCCACTTTTGAAAAATCCCCAGAAATGACATACCCAAACTGAAACAGATACAGTTCATGAACCCTTTGTACTAAAAGCACAAGTATGATCTCATTTGAAAGCTGACACCTGGCAGTTTATTGTAAATGTACAATTAATTATTGTCATAATGAAAAAAATTGTTATAAATAGCTTTAAAGTTTTGTAAAGTTATTAGAAATTTATTTTTATGAAACATCTTAATGAAAATAAAATTGAAGTTGACACTGTAGCAATCTAGAAATGCACTGCAGCTAAAGCCACATGTCTGACCATATTATATTTAAAATATGAAGATGATAAGTCTAAAACTCTGTATTTAGTTAAATTTTTTTCAAGATAGAAGCACCTAGAGCTAGCTAGCATGTTAGCTTAGCACAAAATCAATACATGACAATTTATGAGATTAAAACCATGTTTGTGCTCCAAACTTACTTTAAAACGCAAGTGAAGTGTTTTAAATAATCTTCTGTGATCTAATTTGACATCAGATAAAAAAATCAGACAGAAAATGTACTATTTGATCATATATTCTGCACAATGATGGTCTATATAGATTAGCATTACATTATAAATATAATCTATTATTATGAAAATACCTGGCATGGCTTGAAAAACACAGGTAACTCAAATATCATTGCAATCATGTTTATTGTCTTCAAAACATCTTTATCTGCATGTTATACAGCGCGATCTCTGTAGCTTTGTGTGTGTCAGTGACATCCTGGAATGTCACATGATTATGGCTCTTCTTCATGTTCCATATATGGGTTATTCTTGTGCATATAGCGCCCTCAGGCTATTGGTATGAATAGGCCTTTATCACAACACAATAGAACGCCGGAAGTAGCCGCGAAGCAGTGTACAGCGTCTTCCGGTTATTGCATTCACCATGGCTTCATGTTAATTATCACTGGACTACTTCACTCTCGCATCTCCCAAAAGTTTCTTTTTTTTTTTTGTTTTCTTGATTCCATTTGAATGGTTTAATTAAATTGTTATAACCATTTGTTTAAAATGTAATGATTTAAGCAAAAATTTCTTCAAAGGTTAACCAAACTTTTATTTTGACGGGTTGCCGTGTAGACCTTCTCTCTGTGTTTTATGATGATAGTTTCTCTCAAATGAAGCTAAAAAATCCTGCTGAAGTGACTCTCAGAGCGGCTGTGTTGATGAAGTGCATTAATGTTAATAAGAAAGGCTGAAAAAAATCGCGAGCGTCATGCGTGCCTCAGTGTGTGTGTGTGTGTGTGTGTGTGTGTGTGTGGTAAATGAAACGCGTCGGTGCCATTCATTCACAGAGACACGCAGAACAGAGCACGATTCCTATTTAAACAGACACTGGTCTATATCGCGATTTTATTTAAGTTTACTGACCTACTTTTCATCTTAATGTGTAACTAAGTAACCACCGGAAGTGCGAGTACACTGCTTGGCGATTTCGAACGTTCCGAAACCAGGAAATGAGATAAAGGCCTATTGAAAACACAGTAAATGAGAGTGCCAAACGCTCATAAAGATTACATCGACGCATTTGGGTATAAATTCAATAAATATTATTCCTGTCAATAGAAATCTGATGTAAACCTATGAGAATCTATCAATATTTCTCCAAATCTGCACATTTTTTTTATGAATGAAAGCGGCTGACGCGCATAATTCATATTAAAGGTATCGACTCATTTTTTCATTTCATAACTCCTGACAGAAATTAAGAAATAACTGTCGCTATAAGTTTCTCAGAATACAATAGTGGTCAAATACTGAAACTTGAGTCTTATATCTTTTTAATGATGTATAGTTTGTCAAGGTATAACATTAAATCTGATAGTAAATTTGAACTAAAAAAAAAAAACGCTTCAGTGCGCGGGCGCACTGGCAACGGTTAACAGGTTTAAAGGAGTATGTATGGCTTTTCTGACATAGTAAACTTTCAGGTTCGAAAACGCGAGGTGCACTGCACTTACCATCACACAGAACGAGCAGTGTGCTGCGTTTTTTTATGTTGCTAGGCAACCACTGAAACAGCTGTCCTGTCAGTCAAGTAAACGTCAAATCTGCCTTTTATTACTTTTATTTACTTTCTGTTAACATTGTGATAGTTACGGTTCGTGGAGTCGTTAAGCTCTTGGTAACCCGCGAGAGCACCACAAGTTTATCCTCCATCATCGCACTCTCCGGGCGTTCAATCAACTGTAGCGTTCATCACTACAACGGAAGGCCCGCCTCTCCATTCACTCGATTGGACAGTGGAAAAAAACACGATGACGTCGGGCGCTTTTTCCGCTCGGAGTTGCTTTTTTTTCAACTTCAAAAACGCGAGGCGCAGCAGGCGGTAAAACGCGAGGCGCAGAAGGCGCATAAACAGCGCGCAGAACGCTCGCTGCCATAGGAAACCAATTGAAAACAGGCGCCTCTCACTGCAAAAAACGCGTCAGGTGTGATCGGGGCCTAAAGTCAGTGGCGCGTTGCGCATGTTATTCATATGCTATTTTAAGGGCGCATGCTTGGCCATAATCAATGTAGCGTGCGTGTGCACAACGCGCATCCACTTTGATCCTCTCATCTACACAAGCAGCAGTTTTCATTTTTGCAAATCATACATTATTATGATAGATAGATAGATAGATAGATAGACAGACAGACAGACAGACAGACAGACAGACAGATAGATAGATAGATAGATAGATAGATAGATAGATAGATAGATAGACAGACAGACAGACAGACAGACAGACAGACAGATAGACAATTTATCATAAAAGCATACATCTAGCTTACACATTTACACAAATTATCATACGCCTTTTTAACCGAAGTTAATTTGGGTGGGTTTCTCCATCCCCAATGTCACTTCTCTGTGTTTTACGGCCCTGATGAGAACGTCAGTCTCCTCGGCTGTGAACCGCTCCTGGCGCGCGCCTGGCAAATCTGCCGTTATGATAGGAATCCGCTTTAGAAAAAGCGCGCCTGCTCTTAAAGGGAATGTGAGATGACGCTCTGATTGGTTTATTTCACGTTACGCCCAAACCACACCTATGAATAATGAAGCTACTTCAGACCAACCCATTTTAGATTTGCGCCTGGCGCAAGAGTCATTTATCCCGCCGGGAAAATAGCAACAGCGCCAAGACCCGCCCACAAAGTTACTTGCGCTTTGCGCTTTGACACTTGCGTTTCAGATCGTTAAAATAGGGCCCTTAGTCGGGGAGCCAAAGTCTCAAAAGCTCAATAAAATGGGTTGAACCTGACATGGTCTGCCATACTTTTTATTTGTGTTTTTTCTGTTAACTTTGGCCCTAAGAACCAATAATTGGAGGGTCTGCTCTGCCGGAAATATCGCGAAAATTTTGTTTGGCCATTTTAGTGTATGCACCCTTTATTTTTTATCAGAAAAATGTGAAAAATTATTTTTTTCCTCAAGTCCTCAGTGGGTTTGATAGGCTGTCAATAAATGCATTCCAGATACAATAACTCCTAAAACACATTTCTACATGATTTTGCATCAATTAAATGCAAAAAAAAAAAATAGCCGTTTTCTCACTTTTTTTCAATATATTCATCTTTACTTCATTGGCAATCAACTATTCCCCCAAGTTATGACATCAGTCAATATGTCATTCTTTTCACCAAACAGTATACTTATTCCACAGAAAAAATCATAAAAATCCAACCAAAATCAATGGATCTGTGATGATTTCACTAATAGTTGATCAGCAGGCTCAGAACCGCAATAGAATTGTAGGCTACTCTCAAAATTCCAAAAGACATGTAGTCCATGAGCCAGGGGGGTTGATCGGTATCATCGGGGGGAAAAATGCTATCATTGTTTTTTGGTAAGGTATACACCCCTAGTATTAGAAAAATCATGATAGCAGTGCAGGGGTGGTAGCGAAATCACTTTTTTCAGCTCATGAAGTTACTAACCCCCTAAGATAAATTCCGTTTTTGAAATCAGGGCCCGTATTCATAAAGATTCTAAGAATCCTCTCAGAAAACTCTTAATTTAGCTTAAAAACTTTTACGTAGGAGTCTTAGCTTAAGAGCAATTCGGGACTGATCTGAGAGCAACTCTGAGTAAGGAAAAGACAAAAACTTTTATCTTAGTAAAAAAGGCGGGGTTGACCCCGTTGCTATGTATGACACAATCTTTTGAAGACTGTGATTGGTTGGTTGTCCAAGAAGGGGAAAAAAGTGATTTTAAGTATAGGGTCTATTCTAAGCCTTCACTTTGAAATTACATGCGTAATTTTTCCTATTTGACCGTTCTCACACACACACATTATATATATAAATCCTTATTTTATTAACCATGCTGTTGATTTCCTATAAGGTATTTGCTTGGCTTAGAATGATAAAAATTGTTCCACTCTTTCTAATTACAATGATTGTTGGCATGTCTATTTATATGGTGGTTTGAATGTTGGTTTTAATGCATCAAACATGGAATTTTCCCAGTTGCCAAATATCGTAATGTAGTGATTACTTTCATTTCGGGCGCTATGGCATTTCTGCGCTGTGTCGGAGATATTAGCGTGTCTCTAAAAAGATCTGTCACAAACATGATCCCTGCATGATCTAATTTAAAGCGTCTTATTAACTCACTGTCATCCATTGTCTGCAACACATTTCTTCTCCTTCTTCGTCTTTCTGCCATTTTCTCCTCTGCTAAAGAAACTCTTAAGCCTCTTAAAAGTCCTCGTCCGTGCTCCTAACAATTTTGACCTTAAGACCTCTTTTAAGGGTTAAGATGCTTTCTGAATTACTTTTTTCTTTACTAGGATTTTTTCTTTAAATTTAAGAGTAAACGCCCACATTTCTAAGAATTTTCTTAGAATTTTGTCACTAGGAGCTACTCTTTGCATTAAGATTCTTTATGAATACGGGCCCTGGTGTATATCTGGTTTAGGCTCATGCTAGGGATATTGTCAATATTCTATAATATGGTGCTTGGTATCGTTGGAAAGGGGACCTTTTAGGCTTTCATTTAAGCCCAGTACTGAGTCTGTCTGACAAACACAGAGGTCACATGACTTCTTTAAACCAGAAATAACACACATTTTTTCACAATTTCCACCTAAACTGTATGATTTATTTTATCCCTGTGGCATGAAAGAACACCACGGACACAAAACTCAACAACTTCAATACTCAAGGCACTCTGATGACTCAGAAAATGTATAATATACCCATACTATTTATTTGTGAGAGCCTTAAATTAGACTTGTTCAGCCAGCACAAGTCTTCAAAATAGAGCCAATAGAATGGACACATAGAATACCCTATTAGTCCGGGGCCAAATGGCCTTTTTATTCATGTACAGTTGTAATAAAAAGTAATTGTTTCAATAGTGTTGTCAACATAACACTTGTAATAGGTTTAACAAAATGTTTCTATCATGTATTTTGATTTTCACCCACTTTCAGTTAGAATGTCAGAAAGTAGCTCATGCACAGAATGTTGATGGATTTTGACAGGTTGACAAGGTTTTGTCAGTTTTGTGAAAAGATTGTTGGTTCAGTTGACTGGTTATAACAACACTACCAACTATGCCATCTTCAATCAACTTCCATTGAGTTCCAGGGGTATTAAATGTAAGTACAAAATACTTTTTCTCTTGTGCTTGTGAATTGGTGGGGAATAGTAGCAGAAGAGTAGCAGTAGCTAATGTAAGCTTGGTGTTTTTCACACTTAGTATACTTCTTTTAAACTTAAAATAAAAAAGTATACTTTCAGTCTACATTTTATGTACTTCTCAGAAATATACTTAAAATTACACTTCAGTGTACTTGATTTATACTGACAGAAAAGTCCAGGGCCCATATTCATAAAGATTCTAAGAATCCTCTCAGAAAACTCTTAATTTAGCTTAAAAACTTTTACATAGGAGTCTTAGCTTAAGAGCGATTCGAGGCCGATCTGAGAGCAACTCTGAGCAAGGAAAAGACAAAAACTTTCATCTTAGTGAGGAGGCGGGGCTGACCCCGTTGCTATGTATGACACAATCTTTTGAAGACTGTGATTGGCTGGTTGTCCAAGAAGGAAAAAAAGAGTGATTTTAAGTATAGGGTCTATTCTAAGCCTTCACTTTGAAATTAAATGCCACTGTGTACATTACACACTGCTGCATTGTTGCATTTTCCCAGTTGCCAAATATCGTAATGTATGGTAGTGATTACTTTAATTTCTGGCGCTATGGCATTTCTGCGCTGTGTCGGAGATGTTAGCGCGTCTCTCAGATCCGTCACAAACATGATCCCTGCACTATCTAATCTATAGCGTCTTATTAACTCACTGTCATCCATTGTCTGCAACACATTTCTTCTCCTTCGTCTTTCTGCCATGTTCTCCTCTGCTAAAGAAACTCTTCAGCCTCGTCCTCGTCCGTACTCCTAACAATTTTGACCTTAAGACCTCTTTTAAGGGTTAAGATGCTTTCTGAATTACTTTTTTCTTTACTGGGATTAAGAGTAAACGCCCACATTTCTAAGAATTTTCTTAGAATTTTGTCACTATATAATTGTAGCATTAAGATTCTTTATGAATACGGGCCCAGGTATATTTGGCCTGTACTTGAACTCAATCTTTTGATCCAGATATACTTAAAAGAATAATTAAGAATTCAAAGTATACTTGTCTTGTAGTTGTGTTAACTCTTTTGATTGAGTAGTCAATTAAATATACTTTTTTTACATAGTTTTTTTCATATACAGTCTTATGAAACTTACATTGTTTGAAAATATTGATTAGAATATTGATATAAAACAGATATGTTTCTAATTCTGCATATCTGAATTTTTGTGTAGGCTAGTCCACTGGTAGTGTATAGCAATTTACTCAAATTCTACTTTTTTGTTTAAAATGTTGCCTTTCTTTATGAAACTTACTGACATTCAAGTGTTGATTAAAAAAGGATGCATGAAGCTAATCAAATGTTTTTAAAATTAAAGTACAGTTAAAGGTATTTTTCAAGTGCAAAAATAATAATGTTATATGTTAAGTGCAAAGAATAATGTTATGTTCACTTAAAGAAAACTTACAAGTATACTTGCAGTATAAACTACAAAACTAGTAGTTTACTGAGAGTACATATCAGTACTTTCATAAACTAAAAAATGTACTACTTGTATTAAAATTGTAAACTACTAGTATACTTAGAAGTTCACTTGTAGTACAGATGCATTACAAATAAGAAACCTAGTTGTGTACTCTTACAAATACTAAAAATACTAAAAGTGGGCCAATTTAGTCCCAAGCAGTATTGAAATAGTACACAATTTTACTACAAGTACACATTGATATTAGTATACTACATAAAGTATACTTAAAAAAATACTTGAAAATTACTTAAGTATACTTCATAAAATGAACATGAAGACATGCACTTTTATGACGAAGAGATGCACTTTTATGATGAAGAGATGCACTTTTATGATGGATAGATGTACTTTTATAATGGATAGATGCTCTTTTATGATGAATAGATGGACTTTTATGATGGACAGATGCACTTTTATGATGGATAGATGCATTTTTATAATGGATAGATGCACTTTTATGATGGATAGATGGATTTTTATGATGGATAGATGCACTTTTATAATGGATAGATGCACTTTTATGATGGAGAGATGAACTTTTATGATGGATAGATGGACTTTTATGATGGACAGATGCACTTTTATGATGGACAGATGGACTTTTATGATGGATAGATGCCCTTTTATAATGGATAGATGCACTTTTATAATGGATAGACAATAATAGATTTTTACAGCGATTGATTCCTGCCGGTTCCATAATGAGACTGGCACGGCCAGAGACATTTTGGGCGCTGCGGCATATTAAATATATTATAAATAGTTTTTCCGCGTGAGAAATACAATGTGTGGCGAGAGGGCGTAACAAAAGTTGAAATGAGTGACTGTCACGTGACACTTGAAAGCCCTGACTGCACTGTAGCAGTTACTGTTACACCGTTTAACCTGCAAGCTAGCTAGCCTGCTAGATAGCTAGCCTGCTAAAAACACCAAGCTTACATTAGCTACTGCTACTATTCCCCACCAATTCACAAGCACAAGAGAAAAAGTTTTTTGTACTTACATTTAATACCCCTGGAACTCAATGGAAGTTGATTGAAGATGGCATAGTTGGTAGTGTTGTTATAACCAGTCAACTGAACCAACAATCTTTTCACAAAACTGACAAAACCTTGTCAACCTGTCAAAATCCATCAACATTCTGTGCATGAGCTACTTTCTGACATTCTAACTGAAAGTGGGTGAATATCAAAATACATGATAGAAACATTTTGTTAAACCAATTACAAGTGTTATGTTGACAACACTATTGAAACAATTACTTTTTATTACAACTGTACATGAATAAATAGGCCATTTGGCCCCGGACTAATAGGGTATTATGTGTCCATTCTTATGGCCCCTATTTGAAGACTTGTGCTGGCTGAACAAGTCTAATTTAAGGCTCTCACAAATAAATAGTATGGGTATATTATACATTTTCTGAGTCATCAGAGTGCCTTGAGTATTGAAGTTGTTGAGTTTTGTGTCCGTGGTGTTCTTTCATAGCCTGGCTAACGTCAGACCAAGTCTCATTTGAGACTTGGTCTGGGAACCACGTGTTCATTTTCTCGTATTTGAGGCGTGGTTTACGAATGCCCTGAGCCGTTTATTGGGCGCTATGAATGTCTATCAAATGCGCCTGTATGTAGCTCATAGCCAATCGCTTCAATTATACCAGATGGCGTATGTAGAGTGACAGAAATTCAACGAGGAAAAAGACGATGGGTCAAAGATTTATTTGTACACGATGGCGTTTAGCGAATATTACCGTTTGTGCAAGATAAACATGAGGGTAGAAGGTAACGTCGAGTGTGATGCCATGTTGGATCCATAGATATAAACAAACTGCTTCGGTGTCGTCATCGTCTTGCTGCTCCCTCCCCGTTCTGTGATTGGTTCCCTTTTTCAGGGGAAAATTTGGTCCATGGTGTCCAGACTGCCTAGCAGCGTGAATAAAATCGCGCTGCGAGCAAGGCAGTATGGGGAAACCCAGGCTAGTTCTTTCAAGCCACAGGGATAAAATAAATCATACAGTTTAGGAGGAAATTGTGAAAAAATGTGTGTTATTTCTGGTTTAAAGAAGTCATGTGACCTCTGTGTTTGTCAGACAGACTCAGTACAGGGCTTAAATGAAAGCCTAAAAGGTCCCCTTTCCAACGATACCAAGCACCATATTATAGAATATTGACAATATCCCTAGCATGAGCCTAAACCAGATATACACCAGATTTCAAAAACGGAATTTATCTTAGGGGGTTAGTAACTTCATGAGCTGAAAAAAGTGATTTCGCTACCACCCTGCACTGCTATCGTGATTTTTCTAATACTAGGGGTGTATACCTTACCAAAAAACAATGATAGCATTTTTCCCCCGATGATACCGATCAACCCCCCTGGCTCATGGACTACATGTCTTTTGGAATTTTGAGAGTAGCCTACAATTCTATTGCAGTTCTGAGCCTGCTGATCAACTATTAGTGAAATCATCACAGATCCATTGATTTTGGTTGGATTTTTATGATTTTTTCTGTGGAATAAGTATACTGTTTGGTGAAAAGAATGACATATTGACTGATGTCATAACTTGGGGGAATAGTTGATTGCCAATGAAGTAAAGATGAATATATTGAAAAAAAGTGAGAAAACGCCTAATTTTTTTGCATTAAATTGATGCAAAATCATGTAGAAATGTGTTTTAGGAGTTATTTTTTCAGTGGATGTTGTCAGCACATGTATTCTGTGTATCTGGAATGCATTAATTGACAGCCTACCAAACCCACTGAGGATTTGAGGAAAAAAATAATTTTTCACATTTTTCTGATAAAAAATAAAGGGTGCATACACTAAAATGGCCACATTTTTTTTTCGCGATATTTCCGGCAGAGCAGACCCTCCAATTATTGGTTCTTAGGGCCAAAGTTAACAGAAAAAACACAAATAAAAAGTATGGCAGACCATGTCAGGTTCAACCCATTTTTGAGACTTTGGCTCCCTGACTAATTGTTAAAAGCATATTAATTTAGTATTTGTATTAATACTGTGTGTCTTTTGTCCCGTACTGGTTTTACCCAGTGTGTACCACCTTGCCACCTCATACATTTATTGACTTAGGGTGTGCCTTTAACCCCCTTGTACCCTACTATGCTAAGATACAACTCATTTATATCATTTATAGTATATTATCTTTTTAATTATGACCATATTATTAATATGGTCTTAATAAAATATTAGAAATATGATGTATGTTATAGATACATGTATCAACTAAGACAATCGATTATAATGGGAAGTATACTTTACAGGAGTTAAAGTGTGAAAAACTGTCTGCTAAATATTCTGTATGATGATTTACCCGCTGGCTTTCTGGAACTTTGAATCCATGTTTACAATGTAGAATGGGCTTTAGCCTCCCTTTGCTTTTTCTCACTCTGTCTTCTTTTTGTGAAGGCATTGCTTATTGTCTATAAAGTGTGTTGATAACAGAAATATTATTTATTTATTTGTGTTTTATTTATTTATTAGTGTCATTTATATTAGATCAGATCAGGTACAATAATTTTAGTAGACAAGAATTCTAATTATCTTCCAAGAACGTGGATATTTTTTTCACAAGTTGTTAGCACTATTAGAAGACCAGGGGCCGTATTCACAAAGAATTTTAAGGCTAAAAGTAGCTCCTAACTGGCGAATTTAGGAGCAACTCCTAAAAATAATGGGCGTGTCACTCCTAACTTTAGGACTCCTTATTTTTTTGACTAAGAGTAATTCACGAAGCATTTTAGCCCTAAAAGTAGCACCTAAGCCTGGGACAGCTTAAAAGAAGTCGAGAGGACTCCTAACTCACTAAGAGCTATTCACAAACCGCTTTTTGTGGCATTTCACGTTGCGATGTTTTGAAATGCGTATGCGGCGGCTACAGGAGCTTCCAATCGCGAGGGAAAAATTCTGCATTGTAGGCATAACTAGGGATGCAATAACGCCACCAACAACAACCAAAACTAGGCTACTCATTGCATGTAAACTAATTGTAACATTTCATTGTGAATCAAATTAAAATGTTCTTCTCTTTGCAAACGTAGGCAGAGGCATAGTGACAGATTAATTCAATAATGTTGCAAAGATATTGCATCAATCCATATGTTTCATTAGGCTACTAGGCTATTTGTTTTGCCTTACTCTTTATTCATTTAGGCTATTTATTCAGTTATTCATCATCTTCCGTCCTTCGCACTAGGCTACTTGTGTAGCGCACGCATTCTCAGACCTGTCACCTGTCACTCATCATCGTAGGGGAGGTGTTTGGAATCATTCCCGCGTTACAATCATCAGCCAATCAAGGTGGTCACTTCAGTCAAGCTCGTGCATGACTAATGACGTCATCCATAGCAACGAAGACTCACTCTTAGTTTAGGAGTTGTCATTTTTCTTTACTAAGAGTAGGTCTGAAAGGCGTTATGAATAACTTTTAAGAGAAAACTCCTAGCTAAAATATTTTAGTGCGATTTAGGAGTACTCCTAGTGGTAAGATAAAATGCTTTGTGAATACGGCCCCAGGACATTACCGACAGAAATACAAAAACAAAATAACAAATGACTAATTTTGTGGATCAACCGCTGTCTGTAATGTGGATTGTATAGGGCATAGGGGCAGTGGTAGGCCGGGAGCCAGGTCCACTCCTCAGGATGTTTTTTACCTTTTTTTCATTATTATTTCCTATTATCTTATACCTTGGGCCATCACAAGTTGATAATGAGCACCCCCAACTCGGCCCCGTTTGGTCTCAGGGGCCAAAAAAACACCCTTTTTGGGAAAAGCTTTTGGCGGAATGATGTAATTGTGAATATAAAGGTACTGCAGCTACATAAATGGCCATATAACCCTAAAATGTTTCATGGTGTATCCTGACACATAGGGGAAACTAGCAGAAAAAGATTCTGGGCATTGCTGCCTTTTTTCTGTCAAATATCACCCTCAACATACCCCGAAAGACTAAAAAATGGCTGTCCGCCTGACAAATTGTCATCAAAAGTGATAATTTTCAAGCATTTTATTATATATATATCACTGCCTCAAATGTACATGAAAAACTTCCCAAGTTTATAAGCTTCAATTTAAGTCCAAGATGACCTTTCTATCTAGAGGATTATAGCTGGTATAACCAAAGTTCTCCACTGTACCTAAAATCAGAGAAAACCTAACTCTCAAGCATTACCATTCCATATTGGATTAAGCATATTTTTTAAATATGAACAATGTCTTAAACAAGAGTTGAGACTTGACTTATGAGCTATACTATATGAAATGAATTGCATGAAAAGTGAGCAATGTTATGCCCCTAGGTCAGGGCTATTCAATTAGCTTCATTCGAGGGCCGGATTATTAAATCGAAATGTTGAGGAGGGCCGGTGGGTTTAGCTTATTTATTGAAACATTATTTATTACTTATTGAAACATAACAGTATCAATAAATAAGCTAAAGTAAACCTAAAAAAGTATTGTATTTACTTGGAAATGTGGTACCCAACAGTATGCAGATTTATGAGTATTTAATAAATAACTTATTTACAGCTATGTACAAAAATATGAATTATACAAGATCATAGCTATTGGTAAGAATTATTTTATTTATAATTATTATAGGCTTAAATGAAAATATTCTAACAGTGAGACTTGATAACCACAGGTAAAACCATACATGGTTACTCACTCACTACCACTGTATAACAAAATGCCTAAACACAGGTAAAAACTATACACAAAATGAATTGTATATTCCTCTACCAACCTAATTAATCTACTGCAATATATGCCTAAACGACTATAAGTTAGTATTCAGTAAAAATATTCCACATTTCTGCCCAAACCATAGTAAATTACTACAGTAAATGTAAAGGTGGTGATTAGGGGATTTAAAGTCTTCTAACTTCGTTCATGGCACAATGTTTTTGCTGTTTACCTCATCAGGTGTGTTGGGAATGTTGAGGCTGTTTCATCTGATTTAAAACTAGTTAAATCATCGAGTGATTTGTGGTTTGTAACAGAGGTGTGTCGAATTGAACCACTTCTCACTGGATGTCGCAATGCTGTTTAATAATAGTGTCCAGGGGCCTCATTTATAAAACTTTGCGTAGGATTTGCGTCAGAAGTGGCGTACGGATGAAACATAGGACGTGCGTACGCACAGAAATATTCGGATTTATAAAACCGTGCGCACGCACATCCTACGCAGTTTTCCCTTAATAAATCACAACCAATTCTAAATGTAGCGCAGCTTTTGCGGCTTCATGTCACGCCCATAGTTGCCCATAAATAGTCCGTGAAATGCCCACAAGTTAATATTCATTGTAACGGGGTATGTTGTTACGGGAAGAAGGAGGCGGGAACCGGCGAACATTTAAAGATTTTAATAAATAAATAATCAAATACAAAAATGAAAATAAAAGCCAGCAGCCCCTCACGGACGACTGCTGGCAACACAAACAGACACAAAAACATCAACTAAAACACAGGCCTGTCCTCTCTCGCTCTTCACTGTCGTCGCTCCTCCTTTATGCTTCCGCTCCTCCGTGAGAGATGCGAGACCGGTGCGTCGCGCACGTGTCGCTCATTATCAATCGCGCCACCGGCCTCGCGCCGTCCTCCCACGGCCCTCGACCTCGTCGTGCTCGCCACATACCCCCATCGCCCCTCGCAGGCCGGGGGGCACCCACGAGACTGCGCTTACTCCCCCTCCCCCCTCCCCGGGGGGACCGATCACGGCGGCTGCGGTACCTGGGCTGGAGGTATGGATAGACGAGGTGAGGGAAAAGGAGACGGAAGCACGAGGAGCGACAGAGACGAGAGAGGGGAGAGAGGAAAAAAAAAAAAAAAATTCTTGATCCGGTTCCCGGACACACTGCCGCTCGGTCCTCAACCAGCTGAGAGTCACTCGCGGTGCCATGCGATGGTACTGGACATCCGTTGGGGGACGGCTCGACGCTCCTCCGCCTCCTGGCGGACGGCGATGGCTCCTCCGGTCGAGGGCAGCCGGCAGCGAGCCTCCCGTTCCCTGCTCCGCCCCCATCATGGCCGACGGCAACAGGCTCCGGCCCACGGCGAACGGGAGCGACTCCTCCGCTCCCTCTCGGACGGCAGCCACCCCTCCTCGACCCAGGAGCACGGCAGCGAGCTCTCCGTCCCACCTGATCTTCTTTCGATCCAGCACCAACGCCTCGGGCAGCAATCGGCGGCCGACGCTCCCTCGTGCTGCCCGACCTCCTCAGCACCGCGATTCCTCCCAGCAGCGAGGGCTCTCCGACAGCGTGTCCCTCCCTCTTCCCGGGTTTCGGCACCAATGTAACGGGGTTTGTTGGTACGGGAAGAAGGAGGCGGGAACCGGCGAACATTCAACATATTTTAATAAATAAATACACAAATACAAAAATGAAAGTAAAAGCCAGCAGCCCCTCACGGACGACTGCTGGCAACACAAACCAAAAACAAAACATGAACTAAAACACAGGCCTGTCCTCTCTCGCTCTTCACTGTCGTCGCTCCTCCTTTATGCTTCCGCTCCTCCGTGAGAGATGCGAGACCGGTGCGTCGCGCACGTGTCGCTCATTATCAATCGCGCCACCGGCCTCGCGCCGTCCTCCCACGGCCCTCGACCTCGTCGTGCTCGCCACATTCATCAATTGCGAAATTATGGCAAACACAGAGGAAAACCAAGAAACGTAACTTCACTCACGCGCAAGCGTGAAGCGTATGATCAGCCATTGTGCATCATTACGCATTGTGATGGCATCATGGCATTTTATTACCATCCATTTGATTGCATCTGACAAGCTACAGATGTGTTATGAGGATGAATTGCATAACATGCTAATATTATTGCAGAACATATTTACATCTTTTTGCAAATATGTGTTAATTTGCATTTCTGTTGTAATCTTGGTTTGATTTTGTTTGTTTTACACTGCAGATCGATCAAACGTGTTTGTGTAGGCTGTTAATTGTAAAACTTGCTTTGTGAAGTCTTCATGTTATTTATGAGAGGCAGTATTACCATTTCTTTTACACAACGGTCTACAGTTTCACACACTTTCATATGTTTCTACCATCTGCCGATGGTGTCGCCATTTCTCATTTCACCCGTTTTTGTGCTTACGCCTGGGTCAGAGTTTGCGTGAAGGACCGCACATTTTCCCGCCAAGTTTGCTTTTTATAAATACCAATTATTGCGTAGAGAGCGGTGTACGCCTTCTTTTGTGCGTACGCAACGTTTATAAATGAGGCCCCAGAACCGGGAGTAAACGCAACTCCTTTAAGCTTGCGTTCCATTATCCACTGGGCGGTGCTGCGTAGTTCAAAGTAAACTAAACTGCGAGTTGAACTGAAACTAAACTGAAAACAGTGCTATTTGTTCTATATTTGTTGTTACTGACCGAGAAACAGCTTCAGATGATTCAGTGACAGAGCGGTCCGAACGAATCTGAATCGTTTCAGACCATAATGCAAGCGCATTTAGCCAATTCATGGAAAGGAAATAATTGAACCAAAGATCGAACAAAAGATTTGCACCATTCACAAATGATTGGTATCGAAGGTACCGACAGAAATACGGGACACACATAATAACTGCTGAAATATTCGGACTGAAAACGTTTCTCAGGTTAGTCGGAGCGTTAATGGTATGCACAGTGCGTATAGACGTACAGCTGCACGCGCCACTACGGCCACTCGCATATCTAACCAAATATAGCCACACCGCCAGGAAAAGAGGCGGAGGGAGGTTGGGAGTGCCTTTGGGACAGATAGAGATGATTGGTGGGCCGTATGTGGCCCACAGGCTGCCAATTGAATAGCCCTGCCCTAGGTGGACTGGGGTCAGGGTGCAACATAGGGTTCACACAAAATGAATTAGCCAAATGTGAGATTTATTAAAGTCCACAAAGTCCTCACAACACAAGGAATAAAGATGACCCTAGTGTGCTGTTTATCAAAAAGCCAACCTTCAATAGAGTAAACGTTAGTAACCTTCTGTACAGGTAAACATTGTTTACAGCCAAATGGCGAAACGTCTCAGTTACATATGGTAACCCTCATTCCCTGAGGGAGGGAACGGAGACGTACGTCGTGACCGACTGATAGGAATCTCGCTAGAGAGGCCAATCTACTTCGAGTAAAACTAAAATGAGCCAATACACATTGGCATGCAGTCATTTGCATCAACTGTTAAGCCTCGCAGCGCAGGTATATAATGAGCAGCAGGTGCGAGGTGAGCTCCTTTTTTGCTGAGGAGCCAAGCCTGGTAAGCTGGGCAGCAGCAGATGTGATGATGGGATGTACGTCTCCGTTCCCTCCCTCAGGGAACGAGGGTTACCATATGTAACCAAGACGTTCCCTTATCGGTCGGTCACTCTCAAAGTATGTCTTGACCGACTGATAGGAATCCCTACCAAAGCGCCACAGCTGCTGCACCCCATCCAGCGCCCGGTGTAAGCCTGTACCCCTTCTTGCCTGGACGGACGATAGGAAAGGGCTTACACAGAGCGTATCCACCACTGTTGTTCCATGATAACCCATACAGTGAGATTATTGGATAACACTGGGAAAGCGTGCCCATTCTATGGAAGGGGAACGCTGTGGAAGCCACTTTCTTCAAGGGAGTTATGTGGAAAAATACATATGGACTAGCCCGAAGGTTGTACTGCATATGAATATTGGGTAACTTAGCCGAAGGGAAAGACACGGGGCTTCGATTAGGAGCAGCCGTGGAAGTATACACATATGGAACCCAGCCTAACACCTGATATCTGAAGGGAGTGGTAGGAACCTTGGGCACATAGCCAGGCCGGGGTCTCAGTACAACATGGTTGTCACCTGGCCCGAACTCTAGGCACGATTCGTCGACCGAAAATGCTTGCAGGCCCCCTACCCTCTTGATAGAGGCCATTGCAATCAGCAGCAAAATCTTCAAAGAGAGAAGCTTTAAGTCTGCTGACTTCAAAGGCTCAAAGGGAGCATCCTGAAGAGCTTGAAGCACCAGGGAAAGGTCCCAAGAGGGTATGGAGGGGGGACGAGGAAGGTTTAACCTTCTCGGCCCCCTAAGGAACCTGACGACCAGTTCGTGCTTTCCATAGATGGCACATAGATGGCACCTGATTTGCCATCTATGTGGTCGTGATAAGCTGAAATAGCAGCAGCATGTACTTTGAGGGTGGATAGAGACAGCCTTCGCTCCAACCCTTGCTGCAAGAAGGAAAGCACGGACCCTATTGAACATCTTCGGGGGTCCTCTCGGCGAGAAGAAAACCACTTGACGAACAGGTTCCACTTCAAGGCACACGTCTCGTGGACGGCGCCCGTGCAGAAGTGATGGTGTTAAGTACCTCTGGGGGTAAGTCACCTAGAACCAGAGATGGAGTTTCCAGAGGTCCGGACGCGGGTGCCATAGTGTGCCCTGTCTCTTAGTCAGAAGATCCTTCCTCAGAGGAATGGGAGGGACTGTCATGAAGAGCATGATTTCTGGGAACCAGGTCCGGGTGGGCCAATAGGGGGCCACCAGAAGGACCTGCTCCTCGTCCTCCCTGACTTTGCACAGGGTCCTATCTTTGAAGGTGTTCAAGCAGTTCAGCACCGACTGAGCGCGTTTGCTCTGTGAGGCGTGCTGTCTGTGCGACCGAATCCAACTCCATACCGAGAAAAAAGATCCTCTGCATGGGGGCGAGTTTGCTCTTCTCCCAGTTGGCCGGAAGACGCAACTGGCTGAGGTGCCTGAGCACGAGGTCCCTGTGTTCGCATAACTGATCTCGAGAGTATGCTAATATGAGTCCGTCGTCGAAATAGTTCAGGATGTGCACGCCCTGTTCTCTCATGGGAACAAGGGTCCCCTCCGTGACTTTTGTGAAGACATGGGGAGACAGTGACAGCCCGAAGGGCAGGACCTTGTACAGATATGCTCGACCCTCGAACGCAAAGCGCAGAAATGGCCTGTGTCGAGGAAGAATCAAGACATGAAAGTACGCGTCCTTCAGGTCGATCGCTGCAAACCAATCTTGGGGACGGGTGCATTCGAAAATGCGTTTCTGCATGAGCATTTTGAACCCACCACATTTCTTTTTTTTTTATACTTTATTTGTATTCTTTTTCCTTTTGAAAATACATAAAACAACAACAACGAAACAAAAACAAAACAGCCATAACAACATACAATCACATCAAAACAAAACAGAACAATCGTTTGGTCACTCATACATTCTTACATAAAACAAAATAGATGAAAGTATATATGTCAGATGATACATAGGTCAATAAGCATGTCATGAAGTCGTAAACACAATCCATTTTTCCCAATACTGCAAATACTTATCCATCTGTAGGTTTAAAGCGAAAGTCATCCTCTCCATATTCTGGACACTGGTCATAATGTCCAGCCATTCAGCCTTTGTTGGGGGTTCAATTTGTAGCCACTTTCGTGTTACAGCTTTCTTGCTGGCTGCTAATAATATCTTTATAAGGTACTTGTCTTTCCTCATCAAATGAGCTGCTAAGTTGCCCAGGTAAATTGTAGAAAATGAGCAGTCAATTCCATCACCGAAAATAAAATGTATTACTTGTATTACCTACTGCCAATATGACTGAATGGCTGGGCAGCTCCAGAATACATGCAAATGGTCTGCCAGCTGTTCCTCACATTTCCTCCAACATAGACCACTTCCCTTCTCGCAAGTAGGGTTGGGAACCGAGAGCCGGTTCTTATCCAGAACCGGTAGTGTTTTTGAAAAAATACCGGAACCGTGCGAAATTCCTAAGTTTCGGTTCCGAAAACGGTTCTGGTGCGCTGTGTGGGCGAAGTACTCAGTGCTGTGAACTTATCCTTTAATAGCGACGTCTCACCTCATATTAAAATAGTAATGAATGCACTGAAAAGCCCTCGCGCTACTCAAATACGTTTTGCGTCAGATATCAACGCAGAGAGAGAGAGAGAGAGAGAGTAGAGCTGCATGATTAATCTTTAAAAGATCTTTAAAACACCCACGCGATCTTATTCCTAAATTACAAAAACCTCACCCTTGAACATTCAAATCTGTTTGAAACAGCTTTACAATCACACAGTAACTTAGGCTATTGATATTTCTGTTACAAATATTCAAATGATTACAGAAGTACTGAGATAAAAGTTTATAATTCGAGTATAAACTGATGTCTACGGTAGCAACCAAAATAGAGTAAATCACCTTTTGAAAGTCGCTGCCTTCAAATAACGAGTGTATCGATTACATCTTCAAAACATTCATAAAGACGCAGTCCGTAACTTTTTTGTGTTCAGAATTTACAAAATGTATATAATGAGCGAGTGGATCATGAATGCCTTTTTTTCAAACCGTGTTTTTGTCTTATCCAGAATTACTACGTTAAGCCTGTAATAAGCGTTTATACTCGGACTATACTTTAGACTGGCGGATCGCAGCCGCTGCGGAGTAGTACCTGTGTGACTCGTCATAGACATAAATAGAGAGAAGAAGCTCCGGCAACAGTGTTCTTCCGCAAGACGCATGCAGTTCTGTTTATTAACTGCTAGATGAGCGCTGATTTATCCAGTAATGAAACAAGTCTTTATGAATCAATCATTCAAAACGATTTTAAAAATAATCTGTTCTACTGTACACACATCTTACATTCAAGTATATTCTACCCCTTCTGAGAGGGTATTCTCCACTGCTGGAGATACAATAAGCCAGGGGTGCCCAATCCTGCCGATCGACTGTCCTGCACAGTTCATCTCCAACCCTAATCAAACACACCTGCCTTTAATTTTCAAGTGATCCTGAAGACCTTAATTGGTTGCTTCAGGTGTGTTTGATTAGGGTTGGAGATGAACTGTGCAGGACAGTCGATCGGCTGGAGCAGGATTGGGCACCCCTGCAATAAGCTATAGGAGAGGTCCCAAATTATTAGACAATGCAGACATTTTTATTTTCCTTCAGAAAAACTAATATTTTTTTTGCAAAAATTGCTTAACAATATGTTGAATTTGTTCAGTCTGTTAAACTCATTTGACAAGTATAAGAAATAAACACAAAAAGGATTGTGGATTTTTCCCTTACTACTATTTTTTATTAGTTGTTTTAATATTTTTTTATTGAATGGGAACCGGAACCGGAACCGAAATCATTGGCGGAACCGGAATCGGAACCGGAACCGGAAAATTTCTTTCGATTCCCAACCCTACTCGCAAGACTGAATAGATTTTAACTTGGGTGTAACAAAGTATCTAATAAGATTCCGCCAACAGAATTCTCTCCACATACCCGAGCTGGTAGAAGTCGCCTGTACAGAACAAATATTCAGCCAATCTTCCTCTGAAATAACTAGACCAGATTCTTTTTCCCATTTTAATCTAACCTTATTTGTTGATTGTTTCTTTATGGATTGAATGGCTAGATATAGTTTTGAGATAAGTTTCCTATTATCTTTATTTTTATACATGTCGATAAATAGATCAATTAAATTAGTGTCATGCTTCTCCATGTATCGTGTCTCTTTATTAAAATAAGTCCTAGTTTGTAAGTACCTAAAGAAATCAAGTTTTCCCAAACCAAATTTATCAGAAATCTCCTGAAAGCTATCTAATTCTCCCTTTGATGAAATTGAACTAAAAGAGGTGATGCCAAGTCTATACCAGAGCTGAAACCTCCCATCAGCCCTTGCTGGTTTAAAGTCGGGGTCGAAAGCAATCCATCTTAATAGTCTAGATTGTCTTTCAAGTAACGGAGATTTGCATTCTTTAAACCAGATTCTAAAAGGAACCTTAGTCCATTGATTTAAACTTTTAGAATACTGTTCATACAGAGGTTTGCTACCCAGCACCGATTGCAATGGTACAATCAACTGCGAAATCTCCAAATCCTTCCACTTTGCTGTATACTCTGGGTTACAGCAGCATGCTAAAGGTCTATCTTGAAATAATCTGATAAACATGGCAGTGATCTACTCCCTTTCTCTTTCGGTAGCTGCAGTGTTTTAAATTGAATTCTTGGCCTCCTACCCGCCCATACGAATCTTGAAGTCCACTTATCCCACTCATTCAATTGTTTTAAAGGGACTTCAACTAATAAGGATTGGAAGAGGTATAAGAGTCGGGGGAGCATGTTCATTTTTACTGCATCTATTCTGTTATGCATCTCTAGGGGCAGTTGGGACCACCTATCTATATCTGATTTAATGTTCTTACTTTTAGGACCATAATTTCTATCAAACAATTTAGAAATATCCTTTGTTATTATAATCCCCAGGTACTTAATACTTGGTGAATTCCACTTAAATTTAAATCTACTCAGTATGTCATTCTGAAGGGTGTAATTATAACTTAAGATTTGTGTTTTTTGAACATTTAATTTATATCCCGAGTAAGTACCGAATTTTTTTAAGATGGACATCAACCTAGGGATACTAACCTCTGGTGCAGTAACAAACAACAAAACATCGTCTGCGTACAGACAAATCTTGTGTTCGAAACCTCGAACAGTAATACCTTTTATCTCCTGTTCGTCTCTAACTGATTGTGCTATGGGCTCAATAAATAAAGCGAAAAGGACGGGGCTGAGAGGGCATCCCTGGCGGCAGCCTCTTTCCAGGTTAATACTTTGAGTGAGATGCCCGTTGATCCTTATTCTAGCCTTTGGTGATGAATACAACATTTTTTATGCATCTAATAAACTCATCTTTAAAACCCAATCTTCTCATTGCCAAATACAGGTACTCCCAGCGAACCGAATCAAATGCCTTCTCGGCGTCTAAGCTAACTACTACTGCTCTGATGTTTTCTTTAGTGACATGATCAATTACATGCAGCACCCGCCTAATATTATCTTGTGTCTGTCTGTCACGTACAAATCCTGTCTGGTCTGAATCCACTAATTCTGGTATTATATCTTCCAGTCTTTTAGCTAATATCGATGCATATAATTTATAATCCACATTTAATACAGAAATTGGCCTAAATGCACTACACTCCTTTTTGTCTTTACTCTCTTTAGGAATAACTGAAATTATTGCCTCACTCCATGTTCTTGGTGGTTCACCTCCTTTAAGTGTATAGTTAAAGCAATCAAAAAGTATAGGGACTAACTGATCTTTTAAAGCCTTATACCACTCGGTTGGAAAGCCATCCGTTCCCGGCGCTTTATTAACTTTTAATCTTGAAATTGCTTTCCCTATTTCTTCCTTTGTGATCTCTGCCATTAGGGCTTTATTTTGTACTTCACCTATGGAAGGTAAGTCAAGTGATTCTAAAAATAAATGTATTTCCTGTGAGCTGGTTGTATTTGGTTCCTTGTATAGATTTTTATAGTAATTTTCAAAAATATTGTGAATATCTTCTTGCTTATGACAAACTTTTTCGGGTTTGGGATCCCTAATTTCATATATTGTATTATCAGCCTGTTGCTTCCTTAACCTCCATGCCAACAGCTTCAAAGCCTTAGGGCCATTTTCATAATATCTCTGTCTAATGAATTTAGCTTTTTTCTCTAATTCTTCCTCATATAATTTGTTTATTTCCTTTTTAACATTGTTTATTTGATTTAATATATATGGTTTCTTCTTCTCAACATGTTCTCTCTCTAAGAGGTTCAGATTTTCTTGTAGTTCAAGCAGCCTTCTACTTCTTTCCTTTTTTCTATACGATGTGAGAGCTATGAGTTTTCCCCTGATCACTGATTTTAAGGCGTCCCACAGGACACTTGGTGAAACTTCCCCGTTATCGTTATCCATATAATCCCCCAGTTCTTTTTGGACGTATTCCTTACATGTACTATCATTCAAAATGCTTGTATTAAGTCACCACAACATATCCTTCTTTTTATTATCTAAATGCAGGGTCAAGTAGACAGCTGAATGGTCAGAGATATCTCTGACTCCTATCTTGCAATCTATAATTCTGTGCCTGTCTGATTTACAAATAAAAAAATAATCAATTCTTGAGTAAACATCTTGACTTGCAGAGTAGAATGTGAATTGTTTGTCTGTTGGTTGGAGATCCCTCCACACATCAATCAGTCCCATCTCCATCAAAAGTTTTTTCGTTATACTAGCTCTAGAAGATAACCTCTTTAGTGCATTAGAGGAATCGAGTTTAGGCTGTATTTGGGTGTTCCAGTCTCCTCCACATATTAAAACCCCAGAGGATTCAGAAGCAATTAACTGAAAATTTTATTTAATACAGGAATTGTCCTGCTCAGGGGCTATATATACGTTAACTAGTGTAACTTCTTTCTGATCTAGAAATCCCTTAACTAAAACATACTCTTATATCTTAAGATATATGGGGCCCTCTTTATCAGTAAATTCAGAAACCACTTGAAAATTTACACTATTAGAAATTAGTATTGCTACCCCTCTTCTTTTCCCTTTCTTATAGGATGAGTAAAATACATTCTTAAACCCTAGTTTTTTTAATTTTTCGTGTTCTGCACTGTTGAAATGAGTCTCCTGCCAAAATATGATATGTAACTTTTCCTTTTTCATCTTTGCAATAGCCTTGCTTCTCTTAATTGGATTGTGTAAACCATTTACGTTAAGGGTAATCACCCTATATTCCTGACATTGCATTTAAACCACAGCAAGACACTGTTTGTAAACCACATTAATGGTGACCAAACCTGAACTATATTAGAACTATATAACAAAATCAGAACATCACAAAAACAAAAAATAGACCAACAAATCAAAAAACATAGGTAGACCCCCATTGTGAAGTAATAAACACTTCGTGATGTGGGGGGAATAGTCCAGCAGCTAACCACCAGGGTCCCCCTTCAGTGCAACCTATAGTATACTCAGGGATGTTCTGTGCACTTAGAAAAGTCAAAAACAAATGTATTACCCGTACTTGTCGGCCAGCTATATTCTCATTAAAGGCTAAGGGTGATTCTGATCAGTTAAATTGGCTATTTGAACTCCAACAGAGCTGAAGAATCAGCAATAGATTCAATAGGGAAAATATAATGAATAAAGAATAACAGATAGAAAAAAGGCAGCAATGCCCAGAATCTTTTTCTGCTAGTTTCCCCTATGTGTCAGGATACACCATGCAAAATTTTAGGGTTATATGGCCATTTATGTAGCTGCAGTACCTTTATATTCACAATTACATCATTCCGCCAAAAGCTTTTCCCAAAAAGGGTGTTTTTTGGCCCCTGAGACCAAACGGGGCCGAGTTGGGGGTGCTCATTATCAACTTGTGATGGCCCAAGGTATAAGATAATAGGAAATAATAGTGAAAAAAAGGTAGCAAAAACATCCTGAGGAGTGGACCTGGCTCCCGGCCTATGGCTCTAGCCCCCCTGCGCACGGCCCTGCTGGGTATAAATGCATAAATGATTGGTATAAATGATTTCCTGAGGAAGATCAAGAGTAACAGTAATGCTTGACTTAGCAAATGCCATAAACAAGGACATTTCCAGATGGCCAGTTGTAACATCCAAATATCTAAACACAAGGAGCTTTCAGAACATTTTTGTGTGGTATGTCGGGTATGTTGGCGTTAATGCTTTTATTTTACTACAGCAAACACATAATCAGATTTACAAAGCAGAAATCTGATTTGTGCGCCACAGGCCACATGTTTTGTGTTGTGTAAGCAGTAGAGGCTTAATGATACAATAATTTAAAAAATGTAATTATTAATCCAATTCACTGATTACATAAGTAACTAAGGATTATTGTAGATTATTAGAATTACATTACAGTCAACTTCTATTGGTTTGAAACTAAAGGCAGCATCATGGAGGCAGCATTTGCAACACGTGATTATGTTTGCTGAGTAAAAGTTTGGATTAAGTTTCTTGAAAAATGAGCTAGTGAAATGGCAACTTCTTATTGTTTATTATATATATATATATATATATATATATATACATATATATATGTATGCATTTCAAATATTTTTAATTACTCTCATATTTTTAAATATTAAATTTTTCCTCAGATTATTTGAACAATCTAGATGAAGAATCTCCAGACTACAGAGATGCAGAAGGTGAAAATAAAAGCTCTCGAAATCTTCCATTATTAGGCACACCTTTAAATCATCTAAATACATACAGTACAACTAAAACCTGATCTGAATCTTCTATTATATGGAAAAAAATGATATCTTTATAAATCTTTACAGCTGCCCTAGTGATAGTAAAGGAGGTGGCTAATCATGCCAATGAATTCGTAAGACAAGAGGTAATTCAGAATACATATTTTACTTTCTAAAAGAACTATAACTTTTCTTGGTAAATCTTGAGAGAAGCAAATTTTTGTTTTCAAACAGGATAACTCCCAGAGGCTCTATGAGGTTCAGTGCCGCTTAATTGGAAATCATGTGATTGTCCAACCAGGAAGGGTAGGTTAACAGCAACAGTTCACTCTTGTTGAACTATTTGCAACAGTAAATGCTTTTGAAATATACTGTATCAATCTATGTTTCTTTAGGTTTTGTTAAAGGAAGGGATCTTGATGAAGCTCTCCAGGAAAGTGATGCAGCCTCGAATGTTCTTCTTAGTAAGTGACAGTTGTCACAATTCTCATTCAATTTTATTAAAAATGACATGAAACAATATTCACAATGCAACTGTATATAAGACATGTTTCCAAGTGAAACACTCTATTCAGTGTGCAGGGCTTTATTTTACCATAGGACTTAATTTGTTCATAGATGTTAGGGTATGATAGTATTAGTGAACAATACAATATATAGAATACAGAAAAGAAAATTGAATCAAAGGCAGACCTTGTAGTGTTTTTTAATGTTGATTTTATGTGAACTTTTGCACAGGTACTTTTATCTATAACATAAAAAAACCCCTTTGTTACTTTTTCTTGCTCTATAAAAATGTATTTCTATTGTATTTGAACAGACAAATGATAGTCTTCTTTATACCACGCCAGTAGCATCAGGCAATTTCAAACTGAACAACGTACTGTCATTGGCTGGGATGAAGGTGAGATCTTTATTCTAAATTTATCATATTAAAATGAAATATAGTTTTATTTCAAATTAAATAATTCAAAAATTGTCATCAATAATTTTAGTAAAAAGTGCAATATTTATATAAATTTCAGTCTTTTTTTCTGTTATTATCTGTATTTTCCTCAGGTTAGTAAACCTAGTCAAGAGGGGTATCAAAATGAGCTGAACATTGAGAGTGTTGAACGATCTTTCATTTTATCTGCCAGGTGAGAATCTTTAAAGGGGTCATATAATGCCATTTTTGTACAAGCTAATATGATTCTTTAGGGTCTAAATTAAAAGTTTGTAATATACTTTAATTAAAAATTCTCATTAGTATTGTAAGAAAACACTAATTTTACCTGGTCAAAAACAGCTCTGTTTTCAGCACGCCGTTTCAGTGCATGTGTCTTTAAATGATAATGAGCTTTGCTCACCCCGCCCCTCTGTTCTGTGCGTACACCGTTTCTAACACAATAACCACGTGTTGTTCATTATAAACGTGGGATTATGAATTATATTGAGAAGGTCGTACATAGAAAACATGCCGTAATGTACCCTGAGTGTAAACCTTAGATGCATTCATTGTGAAGCCTGCAGCAAGGTTTGCAAATTTCGCATAGATTATTATAAATACTAATATAAAGGTTAATAAAACATTACACTCACATTTTCTGGAGGTTCAGCAGGAACACGTTGGTACCGATCCGTTTTTTTCTCGTTTGTAAAGCTGTCTGGTGTGAAATGATTCGCGCAAACATGAAAGCATGGACGATCGTGGGGAATCCCCGTGAGGGAATCCCCGCGTCAATCCTTTGGGCATATCGCTTCAAAAACAAAACTCTTCAACGGCTCGGATTTAGCCGGAACATCCAAATTACTGCTGTGTTCCTTATTTCATCTAAGAACAGAACACCACAATCGCTTAGACGCCATTCTGCTCCAGCATATCCACAATGGCGGACTACTATGACGGCTGTCACAGCTCACTCAGGGCGGGTCTTGTGTTGCAACACGGCTGTCAATCACAATAGCGGGAGGGGCGTACGATCTTATGACGTCACAATATCGAACGGCTTGATTTCAGAGAGGGTCAAACATATAAGGAGATTAAAACAAAACCACTGGATGGATTTTTATCAGGATAGGATGGTTGTGTACAGGCACTGCCAACAGACATTTCAGTGCAATCAACTTGTAAAAGTGCATGTACCATTATATGACCCCTTTAAAAAGTTTTAAATCATGTGGGTCGATGATGTGACGCTCATTTTTTGTGCTATCCATTCATTTACTCTTAAAGTTCACAAAAAAAAAAAAAAAATCTAATTCTGTCATTATTTATTCACCCTTATGTTGTACCACATCTACATGTACACTAAAGAAATTTTAAAGAATGTTCTTTTGTCAGTGACAACATTGTATGGACAAGGGAATGTCATTTTTCAAAATATCCTCTGTTCCACATAAGCAAGAAAGTTATACAGGTTTATACTACGCTATGCCTGAATTTGACTTGCTGACGAACGTTCTAAGGTGTGCAGTTATTTTTAGGGAAGCGCACGGCTTAAGTTGTTCCAAGCCTTGACCGTATTACAGTTCCATATCACTTTGCGTAGTTAACTGTAATAACGGAAAAAAGGATACAATACCGACATAGCACACAGACATAACAGTGACTAAATGACAAACAATTTAGAATTTTTGAAAGTGAATTTTAATATTTATGGGGAACATGATAAGTTTTACTACTGAGCAACAGCAGTACTGGAAAGTCCAGATGAAAAAATAAATAAAAGGAAGTGGACATCGAAGGCAGCCGGCAACAACAAAAGACATAAAATAATCAGTGAAGAACAGCTGGACAGACTCAAAGGCGAAAAACAACAGCTTGGGCTGTCAATGGTTTTAACGACTGGCTTAAGGCCAAAAAAGTAGATTGATAGGGGACAGACGCTTTAAATGCCCAGCGAGCTTTCTATGCCACCGTCCGAAACCAGTCCGACACAGAGTATTCAGTGTCAAGCTGTCTTTCCCTAAGAGTTGGACTGAACCGCCATATATCCAAATACAATCATTGGGCAATCGGAATTCAAGTCATCCAACAACGTTTTCAGGGGTCGTCCACAAAAGGTTGGAAGGTCGTAAAGAGAAATTAGTCCTACACACAAGGACAAAAACCTGACAGATGTCTTGAAATAAATCATCTGAACAATGTTTTGAGGTGTGGTAACTGTAGTATAAGCAGAATAATTGACTCCGGGCCGTTAAATTATTAGAAAAATAATGCACACCCAAGGTATAATCTGCTTCACGTCGTGGCCGCATTACCACATCGGGTGTGCCTTATTTTTCTTATGATTCTTATGACCCGTCGTCAATTATTCCTTACTTGGTATGACAAAAGCATAAATAAATTATGATCAAATTTGAATATTTTTTGCTCAATTTTTGAGCCTTATTTATTTCATGCCCCATAACAAATTCATACAATTGAATGTGTATGTTTGTGATTTACAAACTCTCATGGTTTTATCCGCAAAGCTCTGCTGCATGTCGAGATGAGTGGCTACAGGCTATTTCTACTGGAATCAACGATTATACCAAGAAAGAGACCACCTTCACCTCAGTTAGAAACCCTGAGATGGTAAACTGACTCATAAACTTTATATAATCTTCATGTGTGCAATTTTTTTGTAAACTAAATCAATGAAATTTTCCAGGCAACCCAAGACGTTGTAGACATTAAGGCCCAGCTGGGAACCAGACGCCCAATATGGATCCCAGATCACAGAGTCACTATGTGTATGATCTGCACTTCTGAGTTCACCCTCGCCTGGAGACGCCACCATTGCAGAGCCTGTGGGAAGGTGAGAAGATTTTTCTCCATTTAGACCCCATTTACATCTGATATTAAATTCCATTCTTGGTAATCTGATCACAAGCAGCAAAACCAGTGTGGCATTGCATGTCCACTGTGTGATCCAATCACTCTGTTAGGGGGTAACAGTTTAGGACCCAAGGACCAGATGTTTGAAAGAAGACCTGGAGTCAGAATTATAATAAATTGAAGAAAAGTTTTACTGAAGATAGTTTGCAGTTTCATCAGCAGAAGTCAGCTTCAAGACTCACACAGGAGTTCGTAGGCCGCCCCGCTTACAGTTACAAAGATCACAGCAGTTATACCCTATACACCACACACACACACACACACACACACACACACACACACACACACACACACACACACACACACACACACACACACACACACACACACACACACACACACACACACACACACACACACACACACACACACACACACACACAACTCTTAAACAAAAAACTATAAACAGGAGAGTCGTCTCAAAGCAGTAGGTTTAGTGTTGATTAATTTCCATTGAAAAAAATATTAGTTATTAATTTAGTAAATTTTTCTTAGCAGCATGGAGAAAACAGTTCTCATACAGTACAGAGCTCTTACGGCATTATCCTGAACATTGTATTCATTTCATATGTCATTGAAAGGAAGAGAGAGGTTCTAAACGTCACATCTTTTGATTTTCCTGGCAAAAACATCCCAAATTCTTTACATAAAAATGGAATTTTTGAAAACCTAGGATGGCAGGGAAGGTCTTGTTTTTTTTAAAGTTTTGTTAAAGCTTTGTCGATTAATACATGAAAATGATATACATATAGCCCCTTTTATAATTCATATTAAAAAATTATATTATTTAAAAAATACTTTTTACTTTTTTATTTGAAGAAATATTTAAGGAAAGTGTTCTTATATGTGATTGTAAGGAAAATGTTATTATTGTTTTTTACTTGTGTAATGTTTTCTTTCAGTCTTTCTGTTGCGTAGTAATTGTTCAGTGATGCTTATGTGTGCATGCATTCTTTTCTCTTGGCATGTAGGTTGTGTGTCAGGCCTGTTCGACTAATGAACAGCCACTGAAATATATGAAGAATCGCCTTGCGCGAGTTTGCGATCTCTGCTTTTCTGCATTGCAGCAGAGCCATTCAGGTTCATCATGCAAACACACTCATACAGAAACACTGTCTGCTTTGATGTATTTTTATTTATTTGTATTGATTTCTATAAAATAAGAGCCTGTGTGACATTTTACTCATATTAGGTGACGAAGAACCCAGTAATTCGCCTACTAAGTCCCCTGGTTCCTTTCCATTCAGAAAGCAGAAGAAAATACCAGCAGCCCTAAAAGAGGTGATGATCCAAAGAACTGCAACTGTCTTTTAAATGCCAATCAAAACTGACTTAATATAATAAAGACAGTTTCACAGTGTATTGAGCCATAGACAATTGTCTTGTACCGCCTTTAGCATAGTTTAGCAAATTATCTTAAAGACATGTAATATGTGATGTGTGATATTTAAATCTATAATTTTGTGAAAATAATGCTAGTATTTGATTTATCAACCATGCTTGAGGGATTTAATTCAAACATGATATGTTTACAAGCATTTTTGGCAGGTGAAAATATGCTCTCTGGATAAAAAAAAAAAAAAAAGTGAAATCTGAAAACCCTGTTGAAACGAAGGGTGTTTGCAGCAAGGTAGGCAGAAAAAAAAAATTGGATGAGAAAATAATACAAAGTAATAAATGAACAAACTTTGGCAAATCCAGAGATTAGTTTTTTTTTTTTCTGGCCTGACTAATTAAAAACACCTGTGCAAACTGTAAAACTGACTACTATAAATCTGACTAGTATGAGTTACATTTATGAGTTAATTTCATACACTACCGGTCAAACGTTTGGATTTTTTTTTTTTTTTTTTTTTGATGAGAAATGGATACTTTTATTCAGCAGCAGTAGCGTAGCCAGGAATCACACTAGCCGCGTTTCCACTGTCGGGCCAGGGCCGGGCCGTGCTAGTGCGTGCCAGGGCCAGTCGCGTTTCCACTGTCACTTCCGGGGCTTGATCGGGGCTTACTCGGGGCCAACGGCCAGGATTTCTGGCCCGTCGAATACCTTGGGCCAAAGCGGGCCAGCTCGGACTAGAGGAGTGGTTACCAACAGAGGAGGAGTTTACCGTTGGGAGACGGCAGCGCCGGATGATTCTGTCAGCATTAAAGACTTAAAAATAAAATAATTTAAATCGCATTCATGTTTGAATGCCTTCTGTTTGTGATGCAAAAGACTATGCGCGCTAGCCGTTACCATAGTAAACATAGTAAACGCTTGAAGATACGCACAGTAAAAAAAACAACAGCGAACGCTTGAAGAAATCAGACCAATATTAAAGGCTATCACAGTCATGTTTTTATTTTATCTGTCATAGCCTACGTCTCGTCTCTTTAAACCGGACTATCAAAAAATAAAGTAACTTTTTTTTTTCGGGAGCTTCCTCTGTTTCTCTGACTGAAAATATCTGTATGGGATTGCTAAAGCTCCTCAGGTCATATGGCGTAGGCCTATATTTGTAGAAATTATCATTTTTTCTAAATGTGATGTAAATATGTCCTGTAACTAAGTTACCAGATAGGCTAAAGAAACAGACGCGACTGAAAAAGTAAGTGTGTCCTCTTTCTTTTGTGAAATAGACCTAACGGTAATTTATTTCTGAGTGACTAATGTGCAATTTTTACATAAATTAATTCATTATGATCAATGTATCACTTTTTATTGTAAACCTGTGATAAAACATCGATGCTTGGGTTTTAAATATTCAAGTAGCTGCTAAACAAACAAACAAAAAAAAGCTAGCAAATGGCCGCTTTTATCGTGTTTGTTTTCAACGCTGTTTCCAGTGATTTCTGATTAGTTTTCCGATAAAACTTCCATTTGTTGGTGAAATGATGGGTTAGTGTGACGTTGTCCCAGAGAGGCGTGTTACGGGCGTGTTTTACTGAAGCGCTGTGGAGCTTCTGGCCCGACAGTGGAAACGCATGCCCGGTGCTATTGGCCCGAGGCCATTAGCCCGGCACGGCCCGTTTAAAGCCCTGGCCCGGCCCTGGCCCGACAGTGGAAACGCGGCTAATGTGGGTGGGCCCAGAGAAAATCAGGTGGGCACAGCCTAAAATGCATCTGTTATCAAAATAGGCCAACACAACTACACCTGCTTGAATACACCACAGTTTAATCAGAGCACAAGCATGTATGTCATCATAAGCAGTGTTAATAAAGAACATAACGATAAGAACAGCATTTCCACTGCGCGCGGCCAGGCCACACCACACACACACGCGCATCTGACAGATGCGAAACAACATCATCAAATCAGCAGGACAGTAGTGGACAGTGTGTAAAAACCAAAAACAATGCTTGGTGATAGTCTGGCTCAGCGGCCACATAAACCACGTTATATAAACAACATTGACTAGGCAACTACATAAACGTAGATTTGCTTACTTTTGATGACTAGCTTATAACAGGAGACGACGGGGCTGGGGGTCGCACACAGTTTTAAATTCGAACACATTATTCTCTGAGTGTAGTGTACACTACACACACCGGCGGTGTCTGTCCGCTGCGCCCAGCAACGGCTCAGGACCTTGTTCAAAATCCTGCCGCGCCACAGAGCGCTATTTACATAGTTTTATATTAAATTTACATTTATTTGTCTCAAATCGTAGTTAATGAATCTGACTTCACCCTGGGCTGCAATATACGTTTAGTTTTATATTCATGCACAGAAATCAGCTGCTTGAATGAAAATTGCTGACATTATCGGATTTTCAGGTGAGAGTTGTCCTAGACGCGGCGCTGCGCGTCCAGTGTGCGACCCCCTTAAGAGTTGAACACTGCAATGATTTCGTTATTGTCCAACAATGCAGTCAATTCTCCTGAACATCTGCATTATCTTCCTCCTGTGGTGGCCGTGGTCTTTTTGACACAAACTTGTTGCTCTGTTTTCATTTTAGTTTAACATAACGTTACTTAGCTAAACTTCAGTGTCCCTCTGTGAAATGTGCTCGTCGTTGTGAAGGGGGGATGGGCTGTTCGCAATCATCTGAGTCTGACTCCGAAATGCGCTACGCGGGCATTTCGTCATCACCATGACAACCAAACAAGAATCAAGAAACATTAAGATTTATTTTTATAGGTCAAAATTGTTATAATCGCAACATAATTTCCTAGGCTACCTTGTGAGGCCACTGAGTGACTAGATGGGCCTGACTGACAGGTCCGTAGCTACGCGAGTGTTCAGCAGGATGCATTAAATTAATCAAAAGTGACAGTAAATGCATTTATAATGCTACAAACGATTTTCAAATAAATGCTTTTGAATCATAAAAAAATGAAGGTTTCCACAAACATATTAACCAGCACAACTGTTTGATAATAATAATGATTTTATTATTAAAAAAATACTTTTTTCAAAAAAATTCTTCTATTTAAAAAATACTCCTTTCAAAAACGTTTAAAAATCTTAGAAATCTCAAACTTCTGAACAGTAGTGTCAGTAAATTGAATCCATTTATTAATTTTAGGTTTCAGCTAACACAGATGGGTCCTCGATGAGCGGCTACTTGGACCTCTCCAACAGGAAAGCTAACAGGAAACCGTGGAAACGGTTCTGGTTTGTCATCATGAACAAAGTTCTGTACACATATGCTGCCAGTGAGGTAAGATTATATAAATTCAGAAATTTTAATATAATGAAAAACTCAGCATAAATGAGTACATGACCTCTGAGCATAAAAATATATTTTGATAACACTTTACACTGCTAACATGGACTAAGAATTAAAAATATACTTCTACAGCATTTATTAATCAATGTTAATTTCAACATTTACTTATACATTAATAAAATCAAAATTTTTATTTGTTAACTTTAGTTAATGCACTGTGAACAAACATGAAAAAACAATGAACAGTTGTATTTTTATAAACTATTGTTATATGTTAAGAAAGATGTAGAAATACTGTAGCAAATGTATTACCCATTGTTATTAATGTTAGTTAATGCATTAACTGATTTTAACAAATAGAACCATATTGTAGTGTTACCGATATTTTTATTAATATATTTACTATTACAGTTCCTTTAAAGGTAAAATATATATTAAACGTACTAGGCTATACTTAATAAAACAGAGAAAAATGTCATCAATATCTGTAAAATAAGTAAAATGGCCAAATGCTCTGGGCCTTCTTGGCATTGAGTGTGCAAGTTCATGACAAATTTTCACATCTAATGTTTAACTCCTGGAGTATGTACTCCTCCCCCTTGCTATGCCATTTATTTTGGGTGCTGTTAGATCCAAAATGATGTATTTGGACTTATGAGACCAAAATGTGGATTACCAGAAGTCTATATTTTGTTTATATGGGTTTTGGAATAGACTAAATGAGCTTCTTGTGCTTTGGATACAGTAGGTTATGGAAGCCACGTTATATATTGTGAATCCCAACAATCTTTTGTTCATCAGAAATATATATATATTTTTTTCCCATTGTGATGGATGATTTAGGGAGTTTAGGGAGACTTTTGTGTTCCTCATGTTTATGCTTCTGTGAAACAGGGAGTCGTCGTTGGATAATTTCATGCTCCTAGTCAGTGTGCTAAAAATTGTAAATCTTATATTTGGCAATATACTTCTATTTAGATATTTAACGTGTATTAGAGAAAAACGTTTATTTGATAATGTGGTTTCCCTCCACTTTCATTTGTTTTACTTCAATGAAATGTTATATTCGTGTGCTTAAAAAAAAAAAAAAAGATCAAAGGATAAACAATGCAGATTTATTTTCACATCATTCTTTGATCATATTTACCATGGGTGCCAATAATTCTGACCATGACTCTATATGTTTAATTTGGAGATCTCCATTTATGAAATAAATTAGACAGTTTGCTGCAAGTTAAAAAATTGTAAACATGACAAGTCAACCAGAAACCTTGAGATAAAGGATTAGATGGTGTGAGATAAAACTATTTTGATGAAAGACTAGGCTACTAAGACAAATGCTTGGAATTTGGCATGGCATGCACGGGTGAATTGAGCATAATAATACCAAGAAGGTGTAATAAGAAAATAAATCTGAAAAATCAGAGTCTGAAACGGACTGAAATGATAAATGCTACTCCTATGTTTTGGAATGATAGTATCTATCTACTGTCAAGTGACTTGGTGGGTCAAGTTTCTAAGCACACAAATAGTAATTGATGTGTAAATCTGGCCAAGCATGTGTTAATGTGGGGTTTCTGTCATCAAACTTCCAGCAAACGAGTGAGCAGTTTTTTCAGCTTAGATTCAATTAACTTTTTTCTCATCAAAAGATTAAGGAAAATTAAGTTGTTCCTTATTTTTTACAGTACACAGCATGTCCACCAATATAAACTGCTTTTTTAGTTTTCTCTTTTACATAATATTGTGAAGTGAATGTTTTGTAGTTATTCAGTGCTTTTGCATGATGTAGTAAAAATTGTGTTATGCTGCTATATTTTCGCTTTATGACCACACTTTATTGTATTTTTAATCAGCTAATGAATCCACTGTTACCAGTTCATTGTGCTTGATAAATGTATTTTATACACTGTGTTAAATATTTTCAGTTTGATTTTTTTGTTATTTATTTAGCCTTTATATATTATTTTAATTGTTGTATCCATACAGGATGTTGCAGCTTTGGAAAGTCTACCCCTTCTCGGATTCTCTCTCCGAACAGAGAAACCAGAATCTTCATTGCATTTTAAACTTTATCACAAAGACATGCTCTACTACATTTTCAGAGCAAGTGACAGACAGATCTTCGAAAGGTAATATATATATATATATATATATATATATATATATATATATATATATATATATATATATATATATATAATTGTAAAATATGAAGCTACACATGTAGTAATAATTGCATAATAATATTACATTTAAATATAATCATATTATATAATTTTTTCTCTCTCTCAGATGGATTGAAGCATTCCAGGAAGCCACAGTTCTATAAGCTTCTCTTCCTTAACAACCTTGACAACTATCAGACCAGATCTTCATACAAAAGACAATATTAAAGTTACCTCATGACTAACTTGTTTAAATTTGTGGCTCACCACTTTTGTATGTCCAATTGTTACAATGAAATTTGTGAAGTGAGTGTTTTTAGTTATTAAATTCATAATATATCTGATCATGCTTTTGCATAATATAGTAAAATCCTTTTATTAAGCAGTCATTATGTATCATTTATGGCAAAGCCATTGTACAACCAGTTAGGTGCACTCAATAAATGTATTTTTATAGTTTTTTCTTTCATTTCAGTATTTTGTCATTTTAGAATATGTTGTTTTAGAACTTCTTTATACTTACAAATATTTTATATTGTATTCCAATTAGTCTAATATAATTATACATGTATTCCATTCAACTATTTATTGCCACTCATCAGGGTCAGGTGAACGTATTTATAGTATTACAAGCCTTATGTGTCACTCGAAGAGAATAACCTGAGGTAATACTATAGTAATGCCTCCAGAAGGACAGGTAGGGGGGTGAGACTGATCGTAACTGGGTCAGGGGTCAAACTGCCTACGTCACAAGCTCCTAAGATGGCGTTTTGATGACGACGGGAGAAGTAAGGACCCCTGCCCTTGTTTAAAAGGTATTTGAAAATAAATATATATTTGTTTTCGCATATATATGATGTAAACAAACGCGTTGTGTTGAACTTACGAACTATTATTGATTATTAAAACACAAACGGCATTAAATGCATAGCGCGATCCGCTTACCTAGCCCACAGCTGCCTTGCAAGGTATCATTTCCTGTTTTTTTTTTTTTTTACTTTAAACGAGCTTAAAAATTGTTCAGTGTTTGTCCCATTGTTAACATCTATTACTATGATCCATACTATTCAAGCGTGGCAGAGATTATAAAATAATTAATTTGTCATATACGCACATAAGCACGTCTGTAAAGGATTGGTATCCGCAGTTCCGCATTTATTAAGAGAAACAGATACGTGTATTTTTTACCTAGGACCCACCGTGTGCTTTAACGAGCTCGGGCGTGTTATTCACGGACGTGCTGTTTTCGACGAGTAGGCTATATGTTGATGGGTTTTTTTTAAATAATATTTTGAAATGAAACCAAAACTCGATTTAAAACGCGTAGTTTCGCAATTTTAATCAGACCAGCCCCACTTAATTAGCACATGCGCGTTTGGGCTCGTTATCTGTAACCCGTAGTGTTTAAATGTTAGATTCTTGTTTGTGGATCAATACAACACCATACCTGGCTCAAAAACGGGCAATGACTCTTAATATACTTTAATTATGACCATGATGACTATTATGCCAATGTCCCTTTGAAAATGAACAAAGCCTCTGCTAAAATGCTGTAGTTTGTGCAGTGTTTTTGTACTGTAAAAGTCATAATAATTGTATATCTTCAAATAGTGTAAGATTTATACATTTCTTTTTTGTTTTTCATTGTTAACCTTTTTGTGGACTGTAAAGTTACACTGTTTAATTTTATAGCTTGAGTGACTGTTATGGCAAAAACTGCGTATCATGGGTGTTTTTGGTAAGAGACATTAATGTATTTCTTTTCTCTATCTTAATGCCTTCAAAACACTTCATGACCACAACTGAGTGACAACAGTACAAATCACATTTGTTTTTTGTTTTTCAGTAGATAAATTGTTGGAAAACTCCCATGAAGCATTGTAATAGATCATAGTTGGTCACACTATTTTGCAGTCAACCTTTGTTTAAAATTAGTTACTTACATCAATAATTTTCTATTGAACCATTATTTTTGTTTCATTTATGCCATCCCCAATGATTCATGGGAGTAGTTTGTATCATGAAAGACTTTAAAATTAGCGTGAAATGGAAATGATGATTTTTTCTAAATGCATCTTACAATTTTTGATCTGTCACTACTTCCGTTTAGGGTTGGCTCGATACCACAATTTTGGCTTCAGTACGATAGCTTTTACATTTAACCATTTAGCAGACGATTTTATCCAAAGCGACTTATTAGCAGGATTTAATACCTCTGTATCGATACTACGTTTATACCATAGGTGACTAGCAGCCTCAAAAGATTGCATTTGAACAGTAGAGAAACCGTAGAGTTGCTTGTTCAAATATATAAACAGCACTTCTCAGTGCTCCATACTTGTAAAACTGAAGTGATACACTTAAAATTGTATTTTTTTCAATTGAATTATAAAAAAAAGTGCAATTTCCTATAAAAAGAAATGACACAGAACAAGTGGCACATCTATTAGTTTGCATTTACGATCCAAGACGTAATGCACAGATGTATTTTGACAAACAGCATCATTCAGGATGTTGTTGTTTTTTGGTCTCGTCCATCGCTATGATTATCACTATCAATCATCGCAGTTATGAAACTCAATCCACCATCTAAATAAGGTTGTCAATCCAGAAACTTTGAAATGAGCAGTTAGAAGCATGACACAAAAAGTGAGCAAAGAACACTCCCGTGATAATCACTGAAGCTCAGCGCTCCACCTTACTGACTTGGAAAAAAACGTACTCGGTTACTAACGTAACCTCGGTTCTCTCTAGAAGAGGGAACGAGTACTGCGTTCGTAGAACGCTGCGGGAAAAGTCTCTTTTCACGAAATACTGAAGCAAAATTATCCTTAATTTTCATATTTGTAAAACGCATTGCAGCAGTGCACAGCCATGGCGAGACGGCTCGCTCACTCATTGGCTGTTCTGCGGCAACTGCATGAGCCTATCGAGCGAGGGCTGATGCAATATCAGACCAATGAGAGCGCTTCGCGCGCTCCTCGTCACATCCCGCCGAAACGGGTGTGGCCATCCCCTATAAAAGGAGCTCGAGTAGGCTGATTCAACTGGTTTTCATCGCCGAAGCGAACCAGAGCGAACCGCGCGCACGGCAGGGAACGCAGTACTCGTTCCCTCTTCTAGAGAGAACCGAGGTTACGTTAGTAACCGAGTACGTTCTCTTACGAGAGTTCTCTCGTACTGCGTTCGTAGAACGCTGCGGGAACCACTTGTAAGACGCCGTGCGTGCTGGGATGAGAAAACACCGACCACTGGAAGCTAGTCCAGGTATACAGTGCATAATCACCCGGTAGACTTCGGAGAGTCTGGAGGGGGGGGGGGGACAACCACCCTCAGATAGCTGCGTCCTAAGACGCGATATAACATCACATAGGCAGGGGGAGGCCTGGCTAATGTGGGAAATGTGGGTCTTACGCAAATTTTTGCCCAGATATATGCGCCCTTAGGCGCGAAACAGCGCCACATAGGCAGGGGAAAAACCTGGCTGATGTGGGAGATGTGGGTCTTACGTAATTTCGCCCAATGGATGCGCCCTTAAGCGCGATACAACGTCACATAGGCAGGGAGAGCCTGGCTAATGTGGGAAATGTGGGACTTACACACTTTCGCCCAAATAGGTGCGTTCTAGACGCGATATAACATCACATAGGCAGGAGGGAGCCTGGCTAATGTGGGAAAACATGGGTCTTACACAATTCTGCCCAGAGAACTTCGGCGGCGCTGTGCGTCTGCGATATCAGTGCCGTGTTTAGACAGCTGACTCGAATACGCCGAAAACACTTGGCTTGCAAGTGCGGTGAAGTATTCGGTGGCGTTGTGCGCCTGCGAAATCAGTGTCGTGGTAGACAGCTGATACGGCTAAACCGAAAACAACCTGGCCTGCAAGGCGGGAACTTCTAGGTTGTAGAACCTTATGAATGTAGACGGCGAGGCCCAGCCCGCCGCCGTACATATTTCCTGTAAGGAAATCCCGCTAGACCAGGCCCACGATGAGGCAACGCCTCTCGTGGAATGCGCTCTAATGCCCAACGGGCACTGAAGGCCCTTGGTAGTATAAGCCATTGTTATGGCGTCAACCACCCATCTGGACAGGCTCTGTTTCGAAACAGCCGTTCCCTTGGAACGTCCACTGAACGAGACAAAGAGCTGCTCCGTCTGTCTGAAGGCAGCGGAGCGGGACACATAAGCTCTTAACGCCCTAACGGGGCAAAGACAGCTCGAGTCCCCTTCCTCGTTTGACCCCGGCAGGGCAGACAGGGAAATAACCTGAGCCCTAAACGGAGTGTTGAGGGATTTCGGCACGTAGCCGTGCTTAGGTTTGAGTATGACTTTGGAGTCATTGGGCCCAAACTCCAAGCACGTTGGACTCACAGAGAGCGCGTGCAGATCGCCTATGCGCTTCACCGAAGCGAGGGCCATCAAAAACACCGTTTTGAAAGACAGATGTTTGAGGCTAACAGATTGGATAGGCTCAAAGGGGGGGCCTTTCATGGCTGCCAAGACCGTAGAAAGGTCCCACACCGGGACTGAGGGAGGTCTGGGGGGATTCAGCCTCCTAGCTCCCCTGAGGAAGCGGATGACTAAATCGTTCCTACCCAGTGACTGGCCTGGCGTTGCTGTCGAGCACGCTGCGATAGCCGCCACATAGACTTTGAGCGTGGAAGGGGATCTGCCCTTATCCAACAGCTCTTGTAGGAAGGAGAGAACCTCCGTCACCTCACAATCGAGGGGTGACAGGCCCCGAGCTGTACACCAGCTGGAGAAAACCGACCACTTCGAGGCATAAAGCCGCCTGGTGGAAGGCGCTCTAGCCTGAGTGATGGTGTTCAGCACTCCATCCGTGAGGCTAACGGGTAACCGTTGAACGTCCACGCATGAAGGGACCACAGCTCTGGGTGTGGGTGCCAAATCGAGCCCCTGGCCTGCGAGAGGAGATCTCTCCTCAATGGCACTGGCCATGGAGCGGAGTCTGCTAACTGCATCAGGACTGGAAACCAGGCTTGGTTGTCCCAGAACGGTGCTATAAGCAGTACTGGGCATTTCACTTCCCTGACTCGCTCCAGCACCTGAGGTAGGAGGGAGACTGGGGGAAACGCGTATAGCGGGCAGTGCGGCCACTTGTGGGACAGCGCGCTGTCGTTCTTTGAAAAGAACACGGGGCAATGAGCGTTTTCTGGGGACGCGAATAGGTCCACCTCCGCTCTGCCGAATCTCTGCCACAACAGCCGGACTGTTTGTGGGTGTAGAGACCATTCGCCCGTGGGAACATTGTTCCTGGACAGCCTGTCTGGACCCAGGTTGAGTGTCCCGGGCACATGCACCGCTCTCAGCGAGCTCAGGTTGCGCTGAGCCCATATTAGGAGGCGCTCGGCCAGCCTGTAAAGGGAACTGGAACCGAGGCCGCCTTGGCGATTTATGTAGGACACCACGGCCGTGTTGTCCGAGCGGACTACGACGTGTTGGTCCTTGATGTGGGGACAAAAGCGCGTCAGCGCGTTGTGAACTGCTAGCATTTCCAGGCAGTTGATATGATGGAGCTTTTCTCGTTCTGACCAGAGGCCAAAGAACGGCCTGCCCTCGAGCAGCGCTCCCCATCCCGAGGTGGATGCGTCCGTAGACACCACTTTCACTCTCGAGGAAGTCCCCAGGCTTACACCTGAACGGTACCAATCGCCCGCCGCCCATGGTCTCAGGGCTGCTGCGCAGTCTTGATCGACTTTGAGGCGCAATCGGCTGAGTGCCCACGCTCCGCGTGGCACTCGCGCTTTCAACCAGAACTGCAGAGGGCGCATGCGAAGCAGGCCCAGCTGGAGAACTGATGATGCTGAGGCCATGAGGCCCAGCATCCTCTGAAAACGTTTGAGCGGGATAATCGCACCGCAGCGGAAGGACCTCGCTGCGTGCTGTATGCGCAGCGCGCGCTGTTGCGACAGCCGCGCCGTCATAGAACGAGAGTCCAGAACGATGCCCAGAAACGAAATAGTTTGGCTGGGGTTCAAGGAGCTCTTCGTCCAATTGATCGTGATACCAAGATTCTCGAGGTGATCGAGTAACATGGTTCTGTGCTCCACGAGCTGAGATCGTGATTGAGCTATGATCAGCCAGTCGTCCAAATAGTTCAGCACTCGCATGCCCCTGAGTCTGAGGGGGGCGAGCGCTGCGTCCATGCACTTCGTAAATGTACGGGGTGCCAGGGACAAGCCGAATGGCAGGACTGTATACTGGTATGCCCGACCCTCGAAGGCGAATCTCAAGAATCGCCTGTGGCGTGACGCTATCTGTATTTGGAAATACGCGTCCTTTAGATCTATCGACATAAACCAGTCTTCTCGGCGAATGTGCGCGAGGATTTTGCTGGTTGTGAGCATTTTGAAACTGCGTTTCACTAAAGCTCTGTTTAGTCGTCTTAGATCTAGTATGGGTCTGATACCACCGTCCTTTTTGGGGACTAGGAAGTATCTGCTGTATAGCCCCCCTTCGCTTTGAGCTTGGGATACATGTTGTATCGCCCCTTTGCTCAACAGTTTTGATATTTCGGCGCGAAGCAGGTGTGCTACTTCTGAATTCACCGTAGTTTCGACGCGCGCTGTGAAGCGTGGAGGGCGCCGACAAAACTGTAGCGAGAAGCCTCTCTTTATAATGTCTAGCACCCAGTCCGAAACCCCTGGAAGCGCGGCCCATGCGTCTGCATGGCCGGCTAGGGGTTGGATGCGAAGCGCGCTCTGTTCGCTGTGCGACGGCGGCGCTTCGGGGCGCGCTAGCATAGGCGTTACGCCTGTGACATTTGAGGCGGGGAGCGCGCATAATACAGCGGGCAACACGCTCATCCTCGACCCCGCTACAGTGTTTATCTGAACGAGGGAGGTCTGAGAAGGTCTCATGGGACTCATGCAGCCTACAAGTGAACGTGGGCGGGGACCGGGCACGTTTACTGCTTTGGCCGCGCTGTCTGCTTGAACAGAGCGGGTGCTCACAGGTCCCGTTTTTACAGGGAGCCTGTGGCTTGCCAGACATAGCGTTTGTGGGCACTGGGAAGTGGGCACTTTGACTATGTTTGTGGCGCGACCGAACTGCGTCGATCTTATGAGTACGGGCCCTGTGTGCAGGGCTGTGCTTGTGTGTAGGGATGGGCACAGGGAAGTGGGCATCAACACTACATTTATAGCACCATCGGCCTTGGCCGGGACACCAGAAAATACACTCTTTTCGGGATTTATCTGGGTAGCCGTAAAAACGGCTTTTGTGTGCAGGCAAGCGGGCAGCTGTGCGGGCTTGTGCTCTGCTGAGAACGCTGAAGCAGTCGCAATTCCTGGGACTGAGACAGCGGTGCGCTTTGGTGAGGGCCCGGTCGCAACGGGGCTTACACACCTGCGCTTTCCTAGGCGTGCTAGGACTTCTTTGGGGCTTCCGGCTTCAACACAACCCTTGGTCGCGGCCCGCGGTGAGTGGGGCGGCGGCTGGTAGAGCGAGAGCGAGGGCGTGAGCTGCGCTGCTGTCGCTGAGAGGGGGCGGCCGGAGGCTGAGGCTGTGAGCTCCGAGGGGCCTGTTTCTCACGGCCCTCTGCGGAACTGGAGCGCTTCGGCAGGAAGTGCTTGAATGCCTGTGACGCTTTCTGGGCTTCGGAAAATCTCTCCACGAACTCGGAGAGAGAAGATCCAAAGAGGCCAGCGGAGGATAGCGGGGCGTCGAGGAACGCGTTGCGCTCTGCATCAGCCATCTCCGTGAGCGTCAGCCACAAATGCCTCTCGGCTACGGTAGCGGAAGCCATACAGCGTCCCATGGCTTGTGCTGCAGCCTTGGTAGCGCGGAGGGAAAGATCCGACGCGCTTCTCAGGTCCGTGATGCAGATAGCTTCAGGTCCTATCTCGTCCAGTTTGCGGAGGAGATCGCCTTGGAACACCTGAAGCGTGGCCATGGTGTGCAGGGCCGATGCCGCCTGCCCAGCGGCGGAGAAGATCCGCGCGAGCAGCGACGACGTCATGCGGCAGGCTTTCGACGGCAGCACTGGCTTAGTCCGCCGTCCAGCAGAGGGCGGGCAAAGGTGGGCTGCTATCGCCTGTTCCACCGGCGGCAGAGTGAGGTAGCCTCGATCCTGAGCATTATCCAGGGAGGAAAATGCTGGGGATACAGACGAACGTGTTCGTGCAGAAAAGGGAGCGTTCCAGGCCTTCGCCACTTCTTCATGAAGCTCAGGAAGAAACGGAGCGGGCTTAGACACAGGAGAAGAACGCTCACCAGGGAGGAAGCTACCATCAAGCCGGGTGCGCGAGGGGAGTTCCGGTGCAGACCACTCGAGGCCGAGGCTCGCCGCGGCCAACGCGAGTACTCGCATGAGCTCCCTCTCGATGCTAGCTCTAGCCGACGGCTTTCGGGCAGGAGGCGTGAGATCCGCAGAGCTCGCCCAGTCCTCACTGCCTGAAGCTAGCAGAGAGCAGGAATCCTTATCGACCGACTCGGCTTCAGAAACAACTTCCTCAGATGAAGCGGCGGCAGACTGCGGGCGCTGAGCATCGGGAAGTGCTCCGGGGGAAGCCGGCGAAGCTGGCGGGCGAGCCGGCGAGCTTTGTCGGGAAGAGGTGGGTTCCGGGGCCCGCTGCGAGCGGCGCTTCTTGCGGCGCGGCACCGCGGCGGGGGGCGCAGGCTCGGAGAAATGTGCCAGGCGAGTCCGCAGAGTCACCATCGGCAAAAGCTCGCAGTGAGGGCAGCCGCCGTCAGCGAGCGCGAGCGCTGCGTGATCTTCGCCCAGGCAGGAGACGCAAATAACGTGGCGGTCTCCCTCGGTGAGCGGGGCTCGGCACGAGCCACAGGATGGCATCTTGATAAAGACGCGGCTCTTTTAGGGGTGAGTGTTCGGGGAACACTGCACACACACACACAGAACAGAGCAGGTAAAGGATATGAAGCGCCGGAAAGCGCAGCAGGTACGGCAGTAGAGGCGGCGAAGGCCAGCGGCTTCAAGGGCTCGTCCCGCTGAAAAGCTTGCCTCGACGACGCTTGCTTCTCCGTGATCCAGCGATGCGTGAGCTTCGCTGAAGAGATGAAAATCAGTTGAATCAGCCTACTCGAGCTCCTTTTATAGGGGATGGCCACACCCGTTTCGGCGGGATGTGACGAGGAGCGCGCGAAGCGCTCTCATTGGTCTGATATTGCATCAGCCCTCGCTCGATAGGCTCATGCAGTTGCCGCAGAACAGCCAATGAGTGAGCGAGCCGTCTCGCCATGGCTGTGCACTGCTGCAATGCGTTTTACAAATATGAAAATTAAGGATAATTTTGCTTCAGTATTTCGTGAAAAGAGACTTTTCCCGCAGCGTTCTACGAACGCAGTACGAGAGAACTCTCGTAAGAGAACTCCCGTTATGATCAATGAATATCTTATTTACATAGTGTTGTTCTTTTTATAATGAAAGGATTCACGAACGTGCTTTGGCTTAACTGTATGAGCTTGCTCTAAACAAACTCCACTGTTTTCAGTGGTGTTGAGTGGATTCAGAGCAAATTAAACCCATCTTATAGGCCATTATGTTCACTTGCTCAACAGATATGTCTGTGATGGGCTACAATGTGCAACGCTGCGAAAACACACTGTAAATCGTAACATTTAACCGTGCTTACACAAATTCACATATCTGGTACAGAAATGAGCGAAATCATTATTGTACCATTTGAAATATAATATATACCGGTATTTTTCCATTTTCCAACCCAACTTCCATTACATTGCGAAAGACACATTCTTGATCCTGTCCAGTTGCTAATCCTTTTTTTTTTTTTTTTGTTTGTTTTTTGCTTTAAATCAAAGATTGTTTTTAAGCCCCGATGTATCTCAAAGCTCAAAAAGGCGTTTTTTTTTTTTTTATGTGAAAAACACTAGGACCAAGGGCACTGAAAAAGTGGGTGGACACCTTGAGCTCAGCTGACTTGCAGAGTCACAATATTTGTACACTGTGATTATTTATAACATAGACAATTACTTGACGACAAAAAATTCTGCATTATGCTGGCCGGACAAGTAACTTGGCGATGTCAATTTGTAAAGAAATGCCTGCGCACATATATATATATATATATATATATATATATATATATATATATATATATATATATATATATATATATATAAAATGGTGACGGTGTGCACATGCATGTCATGTGTTTAGTCTATAGGTATGCGCATTTAAATATATATATATATATATATATATATATATATATATATATATATATATATATATATATATATATATATATATATATATATATATATATATTCAAATGCGCATACCTATAGACTAAACACATGACATGCATGTGCACACCGTCACCATTTTCACAGATTCACGTGTTTGAAGTTTACACAGATAACTTTTTCAAAATGTTTCAAAACTTGGAACCAGTTTCAAGGTTTGCGTTCTCGAGCCACCAAACACTGTTGTAGTGCAAATGAACGGCCAGACTGCATTAAAAGTTTTCTGTTTTCTGCTAGAACGGTGTCGTGTTAAGTACGTATCGTGTTAACCCCTAAGTTAATAACTAATGATCTTTGCAACGGAAGTGAATCAATCAAAGACTTACTTAAAAACTTAAAAACTTTAGCTGGACAATAACTTTATTTTAGAGCTGCTGTAAAGCCTAAACAATCTCTGTTACTTTAATTTCCTGTTATCTCTGTAAAGCTGCTTTGAAACAATCTATATTGTTAAAAGCGCTATATAAATTAATATGACTTATTGACTGACTTTATTTATAACTGCATAGTATGGTGGAGTGAAGTTGCATTCTAAAAATAAGTAATCGATGCAATTTATCTTCCGCCTGTCGTCCCCTAGTTTTTTTTTTTTTTTTTTTAAGTTAATGGTGCACTATGCAGGATTTTCAGTTAGTGTTTGTAAACATAACTGTGAAACTTGGGGTCCATTCTTCGTACGTGGATTACTCAATTAGCTGGGTTTCATTGTTGCCGATTTGACATGATCCAGAATTGTCGGTCCCAGCTACTGCTACTTTCTTCCAAGAGTACCCTAACGAGCCATATTGTAATATATATTTATATTGTAAATATAAATTTACAAATAATATTATAATGTTGTGTAGTCTATCATAATAAAGACACAACAGGTTGCTGATCATGGTTTCGAGAATCGATATATCTGCCCTTTCCTATGAACACTAGAACGTGCAGTAATCTCAGACAACTTAATCTAGATATTTTATCTGCAAGTCTGCAAATTCGTTTGAAGAACCAAATTAGCCAGAGATCAGTCATCTTGATTAATCAAGTCAAGTCACCTTCATTTATATAGTGCTTTTAACGATATGGATTGTTTAAAAGCCGCTTTACAGTGATAATAGGAAATTTCCGTAACAGATTGTTTAGGCTTTACAACAGCTTTAGGATAAAGTTAATGTCCAGCTAAAGTTAGTTTTGACTGATTGATTCACTTCTGTTGCGAAGATTATTAGTTATTAGCTTAGGGGCCGCTAACACAACACCGTTCTAACAGGAAAACCCTTAATACTCTGCGGCCGCCCATCCGCACAAAACAGTGCCTGGTGTCTCGAGAACGCACTCCCTGAAATAGGTTCGAAGGTGCAAACGATTATCCGTTATCTCTGCGCAAACTTCAAAAACGCAAACCCGCGAAAACGCAGACGTCTCGCACATGCGCATTACGTGTTAAATACAAAGGTATGCGCGTTTGAATATATATGTGCGCAGGCGTGTAGTCTTTCTTTACATATCAACCCTCAATAAACTACTTGTCTGGCCTTAAAAATTTATAGTACACATTTTTTTTTTGAATATCTGGCATCTGTCAAATCATCTCAAATATATTAATCAAGGTACAAAGAATGGACCCCTGACTGCTCCACATGGGCGGAAGCCCTATGGGATGAATTTGGTCCCAAAATGATTAACACATGCATGCACAATTATCCATGAACTTGATAAATGTTGCAGATATGTTTTACTATCCACAACCAAATGTCTTTCAACTTAAACTTAGCTTGTGTGTGCAAAATTCAGAATGAAATAAATGTGTAGCAATTTGTACAAATAGAGACATTTTTGTGAATACAAATGTTTTCTTTTTTATTAGTGTATTATAATTTGCACATACAACAAAGATGTGCATTTGTGGATCAGGTGATTCATGATCCACACACAGCTGTCTGAGAAAAGCTGCTACCACTAGATGGCAGTAGCCTGCTAAAACGGACAACGGCACCGCAATCAAGCGTTCTTCCCCATGTAAAGCCCAATTTATACTTCTGCGTCGAACTTGCACCGTAGCTACGTCGTAGGCTGTGTGTAGCGCGCATACCCTTCGGCGTACCCTGACGTGCACCTCTCCAAAAATGTAACAACGCGTAAACTCTACGCGGACGCAAGCGCTGTGATTGGTCTGCTAGGACCGCTCCCTCGGGTTTCACATGCTCCCTCTGCGCGCGTCAACCAAGCGTGCCGCACAAGCCCTGAAAAGTGAAGCCAAAATGTCTCGATCGCCCCCCAGTGACTGGTCCTAGTATAGGTCATAAGCCCCGCCTCCCCGTGTTATTCAACGGGACGTAAGATCAACTAAACAATTAAATTACACTTCAAATATCTTTTTTCCAAAGGTGGTTTCTTTCATTTGCTGTTGTTTTTATCTCGCTGATGTAAGTTCAAGTGTCTGTTTCAAGAATAAGTTGTTTTTTAGTTAATTACGTGATTCGGTGGTGTAACCTCATGATTGACAGCTGTGATTGACAGGTTCTCTGAGCGAAGTAGTCACTGAAGCACCAACGGACATTTTTTTCGGGATCTTCGGAGGACTGAGGAGATTGTAATTACTTTGTTTTAACAAGCCTCTTGTCGTACTGCAATCAATTTTTTAAAAAGTGTGCAGAATCCACTCTCCCTGCGTGCGTTCTGCGAGAGTGAGGACGGAGCGCTGATTTTGCGGCTTTACTTCCTGCTCACGACTGCGCAGGTCTGGTCCCGAGATCGCTACTGCGCAGACTCAAGTTCCAATATGTCAGCGCCATATCGGGACTCTGGCGGCTTCAGTTCTTATCAATGGAAGAGAGCGAAGGGGCGTCGTCCATCTTTTTTTACAGTCTATGGCGTCAACGCAGACAACGACGCAGAAGTATAAATGAAAACCAACGCGTTGCCTACAGCGTAGAGGCTCTGGCGTAGGTCCGATGCAGAAGTATAAATAAGGCTTAAGACGCTTAATGTGGTTTAAGAAAGTGATATTGAAGCACCAAATGTAGTACACATTTATTAATAAAACTTAGCTTGTACAGACTTGCAGAAAAATATGAACTCAAAACACACAAAGTTTTACATCGAATGTTTCCTTGCTATAATGAAAACGCTTTACGTAATGAATTAAGACAAAAGACTAACATTAAAAGACCAAACTCGGCAAGACTACCTTATTAATAAAGCATACTTTGTACAGGCAAGCAGATTAAATCAGATTAATATTTCTCTCCCATAGAAAACCATTATAAAATCGTTCATATTCTAGGCTTATTTTTATCTGACTGCACATAGTATGCTCTATTAAGCTATACATAGTATACAAACTTTGGAATTTGAAAATGTCTGTTTATGTTAAAAGTCGATATTTGCTGGACATTCGTTTTCCCTTGCCACTGTTCTATAGAGTCGGCAGTCTTACAAAATTATCAATAGCAGGATTAGTTATATTCATATAACAATATGCAACCATTGTATATCAAAATTAAATATTCATTCAAAATGACCTACGTACGTTATAGCTGCATATTTATACATGACAATGCTTTGACGCAATAACGCACGTCTGCCAATTAAACTGCTTTAAAACATAAGTCATTAAAATGACTTTTAACTTTTAAAAACAAACATTTTCAAATTCCTAAGCTTATAGTAGGTTCCTATTGGAAAGACTGACTTACTACAGGTGAAATGTTTACAGTACTTGCCTTCATGTATGTACAGAATGATTATTTGCAGCAAAATTACTGTAATTACTGCAAAATAATGTTCAAATGGTTGTAGTACAATCCTAGTGCCCAGACTGACTTACTACAGGTGAAATTGTGCCAATACAATGGTCATTAGGAACGTACTACAACCTTTGAACGTGAAAAAAAAAAAAATACTTTTGGTGGGTTATAGTAATTAAAAATATATATTTTGTACTGTAAAAGCGAAGTATTGGCTGAAGTTCACATACAGTGTCAATACACATGTCAGTCTGCCCAGCAGGCATATACTAAAACCTTGTAAATATTGATCATTTGAATGAATGATTGGACGTTTTATATTTTTGGACTGTGAGTGGAATTTAGAATATGCGGTGAATAATAAACCTAAAACTTGCTTTACTGCGCTCCCGGTTGCTTTTCCCTACAAATGCAAAGTTAAACGCAACTGGAAAATATCACGTTAAGTGTTTTCTTTAACAGGCTCTACGGGATAAAAATATGTAGTTTTACTCCCTATATAGCCTATATAGTCTTACTCCCATAGACCCTATTATAAAGAAAACGCTTAAAGGTTGTATCAGCGATTTCAGGCCCAAACATAAATGATCACATTCATCTAATCTTTCCTAACGATCCGCTAGCTGCCCGCCCCATAAGCATGCCGTCAAAAAACGCGTCTCTGTAGGCAGCCTAGGCTCTGAGATCTGCACACAAAAACAGTTGGTTTCACCAACACTTAAAACCAAAATAAATAGTGTTCCAACCAATCACCCACAGGGGGTGGGTGTTGTGAGGCCTATGACGGCTGCACGCGAAAACCTCACAACACCCACCCCTGTCGGTGATTGGTTGAAACACTATTTATTTTGGTTTTAAGTGTTGGTGAAACCAACTGTTTTTGTGTGCAGATCTCAGAGCCTAGGCTGCCTACAGAGACGCGTTTTTTTGATGGCATGCTTATGGGCGGGCAGCTAGCAGATCGTTAGGAAAGATTAGATGAATGTGATCATTTATGTTTGGGCCTGAAATCGCTGATACAACCTTTAACGTGCCTTATTGCAGTAAGATGGGGATATACTAAAACTCACTAGCCTGTACACCTTATTGAGCATGCAACTATAAAGCATGTTGAGTGTTTTTATAATGGTTTTCTACGGGAGAGAAATGACTAACCTCACGTGTTATGTTCATAATCTGATTTAATCTGCTTGCCTGTACAATGAATGCTTTATTAATAAGGTAGGCCTGTAGTCTTGCCGAGTTTGGTCTTTTAAAGGTCCCATGACATGCTACTTTTTGTAGGCTTTAATATAGGCCTTAGTGGTCCCTAGTACTGTATCTGAAATCTCTTTTCAAAAATTCAGCCTCGGTGCAGAATTATAGCCACTACAAGCCAGTCCCAGAATGAGCTTCCTTCCAACATGCCGTTTCTGTGTCTGTAGCTTTAAATACTAATGAGGAGGAGAAAGGCGGCGCAAGGTGGAGGGTGGGTGTGGCCTTGACCATCTTGCGCAACGGTACCGGTCCGTGCATGTTTACGTTGGATATAGCAATGGCACGAAGACACGTAGTCGTTCAAGCATTTCAGTTTGACCCAGAATCTGATCCGGATGGAGAAGCAACAACTCAGCGGTTCCAGCAGGACGTTTCCGAATGGTTAGTTTAAAATATTATGTCTGGATACGGTACTTTATTCGGATGGTTTACAGTTATTATGTAGCTAACGCTAATCTACTGTTGCCTTTTCATGAGAGATCTGTAACATCTGTAATTTATCTTATTACAATTACATCAGGAAACATCACCAACAGGAAAACAGTTATCCAAATAACAAAGAAGTGTACAACACTCGCGTTACAGTGTGTGTATTCACACACATAAACTGCATAGCTGCATAGCTAATGTGACAGCCACATTCTACGTGTAACAGTCTAGGCAACCATAAACAGTAAAGCAACACACTTATATATCATTAGTTGACTTACTTGTTTGAGGTGTGTAGCTGAGCCAAAGAGAGTGATCCAGACTTTAGTTTCAGACGTTCAGCAAGCCCAGCTCTGTATTAACCCTTGGGTGTTCATTTGTAACGTTACATCCAATTATTGAGCAATTGTTATGCTTCGCTCGCTCAAAAGCCATGATATCTCTCGTGGACAAACTAAAATCGCGCGCGCGCGTTCCTACTTCCTATCGCATTTTCTCATGGGCGGAAAATATTCTCTGGGCGGGCAAAGCAGAGACAGGGGAGGTAACATTCCTCCTTATAACGTCACAAGGAGGAGATTCAAGATCAGCGCGATTGAGCCTCTATTTTCTCAAAGGCAGAGAGAGATGGCAAAAGCTCGATTTACACCGATTGAAATTTCTAGAAACTTGGGGACCATATACAGGCTAGGGGAAGTCATATTAATGTTAAAAAACCTCAGAAAGTGAAAATTTCATGTCATGGGACCTTTAATGTTAGCCTTTTGTCTTAATCCATTACGTTAAGCAATTTCTTTATAACGAGGAAACATTCGATGTGAAACTTTGCGTGTTTTGAGTTCATATTTTTCTGCTAGTCTGTACAAGGTAAGCTAAGTTTTATTAATAAGTTGTGTACTAAATTTGGTGCTTCAATATCACTTTCTTAAGCCACATTAAGCATTTGATTGCAGTGCAGTTGTCTGTTTTAGCAGGCTACTGCCATCTAGTGGTAGTAGGTTTTCTCAGACAGTGTGTGTGGATCGTGAAAGGCTTAACCGGCGGAATAAAAGTCTCAAAATCCAAATCAATCAAATAGGATCAACTCAGAAAGAGTCAATGAATGCATGCATGTCACCTGATCCACAAATGCACATCTTTCTAGTTACACGCACAAATTTTGATACATTTAATTCTGAATTTTGCACACGCAAGTTGAAAGGCATTTGGTTGCGGATGGTAGAACTGCAACATTTATCAAGTTCATGGATAATTGTGCATGCATGTGTTAGTCATTTTGAGACTAAATTTATGCCATACAAGCCCTCTCCCCTGATATATCAGTTGCACACCCAGCTCAACCGACTCAAGAGATTACCTGCAGGAAAGATGAGCGATGAGCTTTTCTACACATTTTATTTTTGTCATGCATAAATAATTTGTAAATGAAAGAATAGTTATGCTAATATTTAGATGACTGGCTGTAATTTGTGAGCGAGTTTTAGCCATCTTCTCTTTAGCCATCTTGCTTTTTTTTTTATTTGATTTTATTGTCATAATGCCTAATAATCTGACTCAAGTTACAGAACAGGTAATAACAACATTAGCTGATTGTTTTTGAGCTTCCCGAGCTTCAGACACCAGCGTTAAAGTCCCGCCCACACCTGCACAGTGTTTTGTGATTGGCTGGGGCTACACACCCACTGGCCAAAGATTGTCCTCCAGAAACGTCATGAGCACAGGAATTCAAGAAGAGATTAAGAAATTTCAGGCACAGGACAATTTTTCTGCTGAAACAAACACCACCACACACTTCTAGTGGACCATAAGTAATGATTGAGAGCCTGAGGCATTATTTTTGTGCGAGTCTATACTTTATTTTTCCTGAAAATCCTTCATAGAGCACCTTTTAAGGCAAAGCAGATGTTATTGATTATCCGTGAGGGTCTGTGTCACACCAAAATAACATTTCGTCATCCTTTCTTACAGTGACACCAATGCAAAACATCAAGGGTAGGCGATGGAGCTCCCCAACTACGCCAGTCAACTGCTTCTCCAGCTCAATCAACAACGCTCAAAGGGCTTCCTGTGCGATGTCATCATCATGGTTGAGAATACACTCTTCCGAGCTCACAAAAGTGTCCTCGCCGCCACCAGCCACTACTTCAAGTCCCTTGTCCTTCATGATAACCTCATCCACCTTGACCCTGATATGGTGGATCCAGCTGTTTTCCAGCAAATTCTGGATTTCATTTACACCGGAAAATTGTCAGATGAGACGTTTGAGGCTCTGGATTTGAGCTCTCTGCTCACCACAGCTAACTTTCTCCAGCTCAATGACCTCGCAAGCCTGTGCTCCACTAAGATTAACCAAAATGGATCCCTCAATAGCGTAGCATGTGGGAGCTCCAAATCTTTATTTCGCCTGTATGAAGACCAGTCATCAGACACTGAAACGTACACGTGTATGACTCCTCCCAAAAAAAGGCATAATGCTGAAAGTAAATGTAGGAAAAAGCAGGACTTGGGGTTGGATTTGACTAAGAAGAATGTGAAGTCTGAGACGAATGATACGTTTTTTCTTACTAGAACCATCTCCAGCAATATGCAGCTAGGAATAAATGGGAAGTGTGTTCCAAAGAAAGAAAAGTGGATAATTCCTTTGGATGGAGCTCAGGAAAGAAAAAGGGAGGGATCCCGAAGAAAATCCAAGGTCAGTGGTTACATTCCTCTTAGCAGGGTTGGAAGTCAACTAAGCCAGAATCAGACTTTCACTTTACAGTTGTCTGTAAAGAAAGAGAAAGGAATTGGAGGGAAAACAGATGAAACTGATGGCCAAAAACCAAACAATGGCAGCACCAATTTTGTATATCAAAAGGAGACCTTTCTCAAAGAAGCTGAAGGGGACAACCCTTACGTTTGTATACCATGTGAAAAGGGTTTCCCCTCCTCCGAGAGTCTCAAGTCCCATGTGGAAAGTCATTTGGATGGAGACCTGGATGTGAAGGTTGAGGACGAGGAGGAAGAGGAACGTGATGGAGACGCTGGAATCACCAGAGTCTCGCAAGAAGCTGCTGAAAGCCTGGAGCAAAGTCCGCGAAAGTCCCTTAAAGATGTTGACACCTTGCGTCCATTCCCTTGCAACATTTGCGGCAAGATGTTCACACAGCGCGGCACTATGACCCGCCACATGCGCAGCCACCTCGGTCTAAAGCCGTTTGCGTGTGAGGAGTGTGGTATGCGCTTCACCAGGCAGTACCGTCTCACTGAGCACATGCGTGTCCATTCAGGGGAGAAACCGTATGAGTGCCAGGTCTGTGGTGGGAAGTTTACGCAACAAAGAAACCTCATTAGTCACATGCGGATGCATACCTCAGCATCTTAGAACAGGTCAAAGAGCCCTAAACTTGGATAATGCAGATACCAACAGTTCTCATTAGTGCTTTGGTTTAGGTTCTTTTAACTAGGGCTCAGTTCTCCCACAAGTTCTCCAGAACACTACAAAGATTCATCTAGATATTCTTTACAGTTTTAGCTTTATCCACAAATCTTCTGGAATTCTAAAAAGAGTCCTCTATCTCAAAAAGGAAACCTCCGTAGTCCAATCTAGGGTACGATTTTGGCGACGTTTACTTTTTGATCTAATTTAGGGTTCAGTTTCAGCCACAAATTCTTAAATTCTACAAATATTCTTCTAGCTCAAAAATGATACCTCTGAAGATCTAGAGTAGGGCTATGTTCACACGGTCAGTCCAAATCCGATTATTTGTGCATTCGATTGGAATCTGATCTATATTATTGACTGACCACACTGTGTATCGTAACTGTTCGTACCTGATTTGTGTGTCCCGTGGTGCTCTTTCTTTTTCTGGAATATCTGCATGTTTCTATTGCAATGACGTTGTGTTAGTAGGCATACGCCAAAAACAGCAGCATCGTGGAGGGTTTTGCAATACAGACGTCTTATTTACAACTTGATAATGTGTAACCACCGCGCTGGACTACTACAACTGAGGCAGCAGCAGAAACGTCTGACATGTTTACGTTTTACGTGGCCTTAGAAAGTGACATAAACGAAGAAATGCAATTTAAATAGGATTTCAAACCACATATGAATGTAGCTTTTTTTCCCGTTCACATCTGCTTTATGATCAGAAAAATATGATCAGATTCAATCCGATATGCACAAAAATCTGATTTGGACTGACAGTCTGATGAGGCTTAGGAGTAGCCAACCTGGAGGGCCTTTCAACCCAATCTATTGATAATCTGGTTCAGGTGTGTTCGATTAGGGATGGAGCTAAACTCCTCCAGAGCCGGATTTGAGAGAGCCCGATCTAGAGCAGGGTTGCAAAACTGTGGCCCTCCAGGAGTTTGAGTTCGGCACCCCTGATCAAGAGCGTTCTTTGTAGATTTGGCCAAAACGGAACCCTATAGACCTTATGCACCAGAGAAACAAGGGCGCCGCCATCTTTGGAAAATTGTCTTTTAACTTCCGTTTTGCGGTCGCTCTGTATATTTATATGGCATTTCTGTCCAGGAGTAATTAGCTTTTTAAGTGGATTTACTTAATGTAAAGTTAACGAAAGTTATCATGAGGACTGTAATGTTTAAAGCAGATGACTTAACAAATGTAAATCGACCGGGAAGATTTTAAAACGAGCCGTTCATTAATAAACACGCAAAACGCTGTGAAAATACAGACCGGAAGTCAAAAGACAATGAGCGCAGCGCTGAAAAGGGGCGGAGCTACATAAGGTCTATATTCTCTCAAAAGGAAACCTCTGTTGCCTATTCTGGGGATCAGGTTTGGCCACAAATCCTCTACAACCCTATATGAAGATTCATTTAGTTTACCTTTTGAGCTAATCTAGTATTCAGTACGGATCTCGAGTCCTTTAGGATTCTATAAAAGAATCCTTTAACTCTTCTCTACACTGATTTCCTTTTTGAGCTAATCTAGGGTTCGTTTTCATCCACAAATTCTAGAATACTCTTGCTGCAAATGAACATCTAGAGGATTATTTGGAGCATTTTATTTTTCTACTCTCAAAAAGAAAACCATTGTTGTCTAATCTTGGGTTCTGTAAGGGTTCTCTACAGTTCACTTTTTTTTTTTTAGATAATCTACAGTCCAATTTTGCTCACAAATCCTCTAGAATGCTACATAGAATTATCTTGATTTTCGTTGAAGAATGGCGATGCCATTTCCTGATCAGTATAAAAATGCCAACTTCAGCCAATACCTGCTGTTATACCTCTTTCTATGAATTTCTATAAATTTTCTTCTTGTGCATGAATTGTTTATTGTTATTGTTAGTGTGTAGCTAAACAAATATCAAGTTTATCCACTTAGTGATGTAGTTTGATCTATTAAAACGAAAATTACCTCAAATTGCTAGTGATTCTCTCCGAACTGAAACAACCGAATGTTCCTGGTGATACCAGTTATTTTACAACAGTGACTCGCTATACCTCTTGAATGTAATTAGGAATCGTGATATAGTTTAGGCTTCAGAAACTGACCGCTATAATAAAGCTATCTGGTTGTTTACTTGAATACACAAACTTGCTACCTCAGATTTAACCAAACCCTCTGATTAGCCTGTATGAGATTAAGACTACATGTTGGATAAGAAAACCTACATGCTGTCTTCCATAACACAGTCACTGTCTAGTTTATTTAATGAGCTTAAACTGACATCTGATCCAGAACAGGGGAAAACACACTGTTTTAATGTACACTTTTCAGGGGGTCAGGTAATACTTCACTGTAGGGTTGCTATCTGAGCTTGTGAAGTCACATTGCTTGAGCAATTAGGGTGTTTTGATGTACAGTTCCAAAGAAATATTGAATGTTGAAATGCTGAAGAAATACTGTAAAACTATATAACCAAATCTATATTCTTGCTAAATATTTAAGTCTAATTTATGCTTTTCAATTCAGGTTTATATTATAAATCTTTTTCTTCTTTTTTTTTTTTCAGGGGTTTTCCTTTGGGATTTATTATTATTGTTTTTATTATTATCATTATTATTATTATCATTATTATTATTATTATTTTCCAATGCTTCAACCAATGGCTTAATGTATACAGCATGTTGTCCATATTTTCTTGTGGCATGTGCATTGTTCTTATGATTTTAAAAATGTTAGGTTTAGCAGATTGCATTCTTGCATTTAGTGTTGAAATGAGACCAAAAGCTTAAAATCAAAACCTACTGTAAATATCTTTGGGTATCTTAATGTAAATGACATGTTATTGTTATCAGTTGATGCATTACTGAAACTTTTACTTGTTCAGATATGAAATGATTTTTTTCCAGATTAATATCTTGTTTGTTATAAACCTTGTTTCTTTTAAACTACCTCTGGTTGGGTTGTATCATACTGGAGGGCTTTTTAAACAATACCTAAATCCGAGGTTGTTTTGTAGTTAGTTGCCTGTTCTGGTAATATCAACAAGGGTACTTTAAATAATAGATCAACTAGTCAAATTATTTAATTTGCTGAATTGCCATTACAGGCACTCTTTGTTCAGTTGTGCTTGTTTTTTTTTTTTTTTCTCTCTCTCTCTCTTTGCTTTATATGATTATTTGACATTGTCTGTAAATCAATATAATTCTAGAATATTCAGGAACTTTTTATTACATAATGGGGCTTGAAACTGAACTTAAACTGTGACAAGACTTTCATTTGCATCCTCTGCAAACCTCAGGGAACATTTTAGGACACATCCCAATGAACTTTTTGAACCATAAAGCACCATTAACCAATGTTTTTTTGCAGCCCTTTTGATTTAGACATGTTTCTATATTCACTATAACTGACACAATATGCCTTCATAAGGTTTGGCAGCTCTTTACATTAGCAGTACAGGTTTGTGTGTATTGTTTTGATGTGGTTTTCAAATGATTTTGAAATGTCAAGTACTTTGTTCAAAAATAATGATACTAAAGTATTTGCAACTTGTTTATGAAAACCAAAGCACATTTTCACTCTTTGAAGAATTTAAAGTCCTGGTGTAAGTAACATTGTTCTCAGTTATGACATGAAATAAAATTAAATGCTGATTAAATAACTTCACTTTTGCTTTTTATTGATGTGGGTTTGTAAAAAAAAAAAAAAAAAAAAAAAGCTTCTAATAAAATCATATGTATAATCTGCCATTGTTTGCAAATATTATAGCATCTTTGAAAACTATTTGCCACCAATAAATAAGGTTTAGCTATGCTGGGGAATAATTGGGAATAACATCAATAAACATTTAATCAGTAAAAACCAATAAATATTTTCAATGCCAAGAAAGTAAATATCTCTAAATAAAATATGTAAAAGTAATTTCTAAAAAATATATTTTAATCTGATATCCATGACTAAATAGATTTTACTGATAACTTGCATTTCTCAATTTCACACTTAAATATAATAAAATAGAGTAAAGGTTATGTGTATTTTGTGTGCTGTTTTTTTTTTTTGCCCCGTACTCCCACATCCCAGGTTGGCATAGGAATATAAGTGAGATGGGGTGGTGGTGGGATGCTGGAAAAGTCTGCTGTATATGTATATACAGTATACCTCCTGATCCTGAATTGAGTTGACTAACAGAATGAGCTCCTCCCATGTTAATTATCTGATCATGCTCCTCCTGAATGTTGTTAATAAAACATCATGTTGAATCAAAAAATAGTCCAGCACACTGAAAATTTAGAATATTAATCATTGCATACTGCAAAATGTATAGCATTTATATAGCATAAAAAATTGTAGACACTACTGCACAAAATGCCTTTCGAACAGAGCCAAAAGCTCTCAGTAACAGTGTTTTCATATCTTGTCCAGTGGGTGGCAGCAAGACTCCACATATGGAAGTGATCACCATTATTCATCAAGCTTTTGGAGTGGGAAGTTTGGGAAAACTATTGTTTCAGTGCTGCTTTGTTGAGCTGACAGCCTCATTGCAGCCTTCATCCACCAGTAGAGACCTACCTGTTACAGATCTGCATGCTCACACAAGCAAGTTGAGTCCTCTTGTCCTAAACCTTCACTGAACTTAAGATAAGGCCCAGTGTTTTCACATGTAAATGTCTGCAGTGTATTGTTAGCACAGAGTGCCTCAGAAGATTTCGTACGCCGTGCAGGGTGTTATCTGATGGCGTGCAGGCCTGCAGTGTAGGACAAGCAGACAGGGTTCAGAGAAGAGAATAGAACAGCTGGCAGCATCCCACGTGCGGCTCCCAAAAGAGAGAGCAGACACTGAGCAGGGTGGGAACTTGCATACTAAGAAATCTACAAACAGAGAAATCCCCTTTGTGGCATTATCAGAGAGCGGACAGCTTGTGCTGTGCACACACAGACAAGTACACAGTGAAAGAAACATTCAGACCAGTTGAATAAGAAGTCTTTGCTCACTTTGGTCTTATCTCACTTTTGCATATTGTTTGCATAATTAAAGTTTCAGTGACCCACATCGTTTTGGTTTCTTGTTTTAACCATTCAGACTTAAATTTAAAGGGTTAAATGCGTGTTTTTGTTGTTGTTGTTGTGGACATTGTGTGTGTATGTAACCTAACAGTAATCAGGTGAGTTGATGTGAAAATGTAAACTGGGACAAAGGAATCCACCATGAAGATATCCATGATAAGAAAAACTAACTTTATTATTGAACATGGATGCAAAGAATCATTAAAGAAGCTTTATTTTTAAGAGAAACATTCAAGACTTCCTATTAAAATATACAAGGACTTTTTTGTTTCAACAAACAGGAACTAACTGAAATTGAAATACAATTTATTTTTGTCTTCAGGTTGAATCAAACTTAAATGTTTGAGTAGACTAAAAATGGGCCAGAAATAAGCAAAATAAATGTCACTTCTAACGCTGTAAAAAAGTGAATGTGTTGTAGCCTACTATCATTAAAGGGATAGTTCACTTTGAAAATAAATTTTGGTATGTTTTAGCTTACTTCAAGGGCATCCAAGATGTGTCTTTTTTTCCGCAGTAGTTTCAATTTTGATATTTTTAGGTCAAACCGTTCTTGTCTGTCAGTCATATAATGCAGGTCTACGGTCACTGTCTCAAAGAGCATGCACAAAGTCCAAATTAAAACAATTCCCCATCGTCCAAATTAAACAATTCCCCATCGTAAGTACACATTGATGGCCTAAGACACGAAACGAGCGGTTTGTGTGAGAAAACGAACAGTATTTATATCGTTGTTAGCTCTTGAACACAGCCGCGTCCAAATGATCTGAGGGCGCGGGCGGGTATAGATATATACACTAGACGTCGCCTTAGCTACTGCAGTTCATTGGAACGAAACCGTAGCCAAGCGACATCTAGTGTATCTATACCCTCCCGCTGGCGGGTATAGATATATACATAGATGTCGCCTTCGCTACATTGGAACGAATCCGTAGCCAAGGCGACATCTATGTATATATCTATCCGCGCCCTCAGATCATTTGGACGCAGCTGTGTTCAAGAGCTAACAACGATATAATACTGTTTGTTTTCTCACACAAACCGCTCGTTTCGTGTCTTAGGCCATCAATGTGTAGGCTACTTACGATGGGGAATTGTTTAATTTGGACGATGGGGAATTGTTTTAATTTGGACTTTGTGCATGCTCTTTGAGACAGTGACCGTAGACCTGCATTATATGACTGACAGACAAGAACGGTTTGACCTAAAAATATCAAAATTGAAACTACTGCGGAAAAAAAAACACCTACATCTTGGATGCCCTTGAGGTAAGCTAAAACATACCAAAATTTTATTTCAAAGTGAACTATCCCTTTAAGCACAAAGCAGGTTGTGTCTCCTGAATATCCAGGACTCGGTATGTTTTAACAACGAATGTCAATGTACAACAAAAGAGCTAGGCTATATCGAATGTCACTTTTGTCCTGTGCATTCCAGGTTGCAAGGTGGAAACTGGCTGAAAAAGACAAAAATTTGCTGTAATTGGCACTCACACAATAGAGGGTAGTGTAAGGGTCAATGGGGCTTATTGTAAAGTAGCTACACAACGAAAGCGGCAAAGCGCATTAAACCAGAAGACAGAATGCAGAGTGGTTGTTGGCAGTAAAATCAGAACGTGTGTGAATTCAAATGACCAGTGTTACACTTTATCAAGGCCCTGTTCTTGTCTCCTCGACGTCCTCGTGATATATGACTTTCTGTATCAGTAATAAATGCAATGTGCTGTGTGTGCACTCGCCGAATGCTCTTGTGTAGCCCATGTTCTCGCAGACGCATTTATCAAAAACAGCGCTTTATCAGCACACTGCTTATGTTCTCTTATAAATATTCCTGCGGCCGAAGTGTAGCTAGGTCATAAAACACAGGCACAAAAGAATATTGAGAATAAAAGGCAGAAAGTGTAGCGCTGAGAGGCTGATGTGATTTGAGTTGGGCTTTTGTTCCCGGCTCTAGCCCCGGACACCCTCCCCTCAGTGGGACAACGGCGTGGAATGAAGGCCTATTCAGCGGAGGGAGTGGTGTTAGGCGAACACCCCCCACATCTTCATACCCTCGTCCCATCCTGGTCACCAGCAACTCTCTATGTTTGTGCCTGTCAAAGGGGCCGGAGGGTTCCACCCCTGAACTCAGCCATCACTCCACACGCTTGTGTCTACACTGCAAGTGATTGACGGGACGGGCACAACTAGAACACTCCCATTATAATCAACAAAGCTGTGTACAAAAAAAGAAAGTTTGGAAAGGACTGCTTTAGTATCTGCAACAAATATTTCACAAATAAACAAGTTTTATTAATAATAGTACACATTTAGCCTATTTTAGAATCGTTTATATATAAATGTATATATTTATATTTTACATCTTTTATTACTGATAAAAGAAAATATAAATAATATATTTATATAATTTTCTTTTTTATTCAACATACTGCAATTTAAATATCCAATAAATAACAAATTATTAATTTAAACAAAGATTTGTTTCTGTTAACTTTTTAAATTGTGTAAAGTAGCCTAATTTTACTTACAATACAATGGTGGAATGGTAAGGTGTAAGTGCAGCAGTTTAAAAGCAAAAATGGGCAGCTTGTATGGTAAAGAGCATTCACTGACTGTACAGCCTACTCTATAATATTTGATAGGCCTCTCTAAATTGTGATTAGATCAAACCTTTTTGCTGTGAACCTTTTGCCTTTTTTATTTTATTTTTATAAAGTAAAGTTAAGAATAACTTTTATACTAGTAATATTTCATGAACTTGTCTGAAGCTACTTATGTTTACTTGTGTCACATGCATGTTCTGTTTTGATTCAGTTTTCATTGAGTTCTGTTTCTGTTTGCAGTTAGTTTGGTAATTAGTTCATATCTCCTCTGTTCCCTGCCTGTGTGTTTCCTGTGTTTCTGATTGATTAGAGCCCACCTTGTTAATTATTTTGTTAGCTTGCCCGTATTTAAGCTCTCCGTTTCTGTCTGTTCCTGTTCTTGCATTGCTGTTGTTTTACGTTGATGTGTATGTGGTTGTCATTTCTCCCAGTTATTCTCCTGTTTGTTAGATTAAAGTCAGTTTGAGTATGTCCTGCATGCACTTCTTCGCAGCCACCTACTCTGTGACAACTTGATTATCCATACATTTTTTTTTTTTTTAGAAACACTGTGTTAAAATGTATCAAATGGGATAGATCAGGCTTTTGAGGAACATTTATTTGTACTCAAAAAATATAATGTAAATGCAAAACATTGATGATTATGTAAGTATAAATATGCAATTTTTGTCTGTTATACTGTTATAAAGATCTCATTGATTTACATTACAAGAATTCCATAGTGCTTTTTGGCCATAGCAACTGCACCAAATTGCATATTTGTGCTCAGTTTGGGCCTCCAAATAAAATCGATGAGCTCCATATTATCCTATATAATACTAAAAGAGCATACAAGCCTGATGCGTCAGATAAAAAAAAACACATATGCAATCTTTAAAAAAAAAGAAAGTTGTCTATGTAAAAAAACAAACAAAAAAACACTTTAAATAAATGTGTTTTTTGATTGTAAAGTTGTCTAAATATGGGTGGGACTACTTTTCTTTCTGGATGCACTTCTGGTTATGCATTTTTCATATAATACCTATGGTTGTATTTTTTTGTGTGTAAACAGATTCTCTCTCGTATGTATATTCGACATATATCATGTCAAAGTTATGTGTGCTCATATAAAGTGTTGTGCAGAATGCGGCTCTGGCTAACAGAAGAGGCTGTGTTATGGCTTCCTCTTATTCTACGGTTATTAATGACCTTCTCTATCACCACTAGACCCTAAGCCATCTTGGGGTCTCTTCACTCCTGTGTGTGTTTTTCTGTTTGTCTGTTCAAGTGTGTATGCATAGTTATCTTTGTGAGGACCAGTTTAAGTTTTATAATTTAAATGCTGACTGCTTAATTTAAAATCTACTGCTGAATCATGGCTCTTGACTTTGTTCTTTTCTCAAACTTTGTTCGCTTTTCCCCAAAAACTAGATATATACTCGTCCTTGTTCAATAAATCAACTATTCTGCCATCTTTTTCCCACAGGTATGGGGATGAATACCCACTCAGATGAAAAAAGAGGAGAGAAAGGGGAACCAGGGTGGATATTTTTAGCCTAGACCTTGTTTCTGATTTGTGACCACCAAAAGCAGACTCGTTTAGCAAAGCAGACATGAATAACCATTGTAAAAAAAAAAAAAAAACTATAATGTGCATCTGTGGTATATTGGGTTACTACTGTGTGATTGTGGCATTATGATCAAGAGGATGTAGGTTCAAATCCTGCATGTGACATACCCTTATCCTATCCCCCACTTTTTTGTCTTTTGACTTAACTATATTGTAGAAGGTTCATTAAGTTTGGTAGATTTTGGACTGTGCAGGTTTGTTGAAAAGAAATGTGTCAACCGTTACATTAAATTTTATCAATGCAATGTGTAACAGAGTGGACGATTTAAGCGAATGAAGCCCATTACAAGGGGGAAAAACATGCATAGTGGACAGTATCTCCGCCTGTCGTGGAAGACCTGGGTTCGATTCCCCGACGGGGAACCAAGTGTGACCACCCTGTATATTTGGGTCACAAAAATATTGTTCACATAAAGTGTTTATATACATATATTATTTTGTATTTATATATGTCTATTTCAGTTTATATATAGTTTATGTATGTTTTATTTAAACTACTTTAATTATAATGAGTTTGCACTGGACAATTGCATTTTCTGAATTCGGAGTGGCAGTTGGGAGTTGAGAGTTGCCATGACGATTGTGGCATCTTCAAACAACACAGAGAGGACCACTGAAATAACACAGTTTTCGTCTCTCTCACTCTCATTTATTACTAAAGGTTAGTAAAAATGATAAGATTTCAGAAAAAGAACTTATTCATTTTAGTTCAATTGGATGTTCGTTTTATTAATGATTTTGGTTTAGTTCTATTATAGAAAATCAATCATCTACTTTGTGATTGCTGCGAGAGAGTCTGGAATATTGTATTTGTTATTATTATTATATTTTTTGTTTTCTTTGTGTGTATATTTGTTTACTTATTTATTGAGGGTTAAGAAAATTACATTTGTCTCATGGCATGGAAAACTATGATTAAATAAATAAAAAACAACACAGAGAGGACCACTGAAATAACACAGTTTTAAAGGGAGTAGCTACTACACAAGCAGAAGATTAACATTTAGGAAGAATTTTAATAGATGAAACATTGTGTTAAAATGTATCAAATGGGATAGATCAGGCTTTTGAGGAACATTTATTTGTACTCAATCATAATTGTTTTGCATTTACATTATATTTTTTATGTAAGTAGCCTATAAATATGCATTTTTTGTCTGTTATACTGTTATAAAGATCTCATTGATTTACATTACAAGAATTCCATAGTACTTTTTAGCAACTGCACCAAATTGCATATTTTTGCTCAGTTTGGGCCTCCAAATAAATTCGACGAGCTCCATATGATCCTATATAATACTATATAATAAGAGCATAAAACCTGATGCATCAGATACAAAAAACACATATGCATTCTTTAAAAAAAAAATTAAGTCTATTAAAAATAATAATAATAATAATCAAACATTTTCATGTCCAATATAAATTGACAGAGCAGGATCGACACGTTATATTTTAACACCGTTATATAAGTCGTTTGAAAATGAGGAAAAGATAGAAATGTTTATAACCGATTCTTTAAAACTGATGTAACTTATGCGATTTAAAGGAACACTCCACCCATTTGCATTAAGCTTTGCAATGTTAGAAACCCAGTCATACTATTGAATGGTCGTGCAACATTTTCTCATTTTCCCCTGAGACGAGAGAAATCTGTATTTACCTCTTTACACTTCCTCTTACAATGACGCAAAAATCGTCATTTTGCGTCATTGTAGGAGGAAGTGTAAGAGGGGGGGATTTCTGTTAAGACTACAAGCACTAGTTCCCACCCTTTCAAACCCGCCCATAGGGGTTTGGACCTAATGCGCTAACAGACCTATCACAGATCAGTGCCCGTGCATTTGATTTCACCATTCATTGTTTACATGCACACCTTTTGTTTCAATCTAACTGAATTCATTCCGATTGGTGAATTTGAATGTAGTGTTTACATGAACGCTAAACAAGTGATCGGTTGATGTGTGTTTTACCCTTGCTAAGAAAATACCCACTCCTCCGTGAGAGATAGCCCACGAGACCGGTGCATCTCACAGGCGCTCATCAGTAATCACGCCATTGGCTTTTGCGTTCTACAGTCGCCATTCATCACGTTTACTGTGGCGAGCAGGACGAGGCTAGGGCCACGGGAGAACGTCGCAAGGCGGGTGGCGTGATCGGTTGATGTGCGTTTTACCCTTGCTAAGAAAATACCCGCTCCTCCGTGAGAGATACAAGACCAGTGCGTCTCACAGGTGTCGGTCATCAGTAATCACGCCACCGGCCTCGCCTCGTTCTTCCGCGGTCCTAGTCTCGTCCTGTGCGCGACTGTAGAACGCAAAAGCCGAATCCCGGACATTTTGTGCGATCTCAAAAACCCAGGCAGACTCACGGAGACTAATGTTAGTACTAGCTTAGCTTTGTTGTTTACAACTGCTCTCAAATAGAAATTTCACATTTCTCCTACATAAATGACCCAATTTAAATACACATTCATCTTTCCAGAGGTGGAGTTTCCCTTTAAGGAAGTAGCACCAATCTGAAAAGCATTAGGCCTAGCTGATATAAAAAATCGGATGACTAGTAATTTCCTAATTCTGGAAAACACATTAGACCAAAAAACTACTGAATACTGTATAATACCTGATAGTTGGGGGCCTTAAGCACATTTTCGCGCAAATTCATCTAAAAGCGCCAAATTTGGCACAGATGTAGCTCAGGTCATACCGAAATGATTTAGCTAGGGCGCCGGAGGCAGCGACCCTCGGGGCCAAGATGGCGGCCAAATCCAATATGGCCGCCGCCCGAAAAGGGTTCCGGCTTTAACTTTTGAACCACATGAGTTACAAATACAAACTTGATATGTTTTTCAGCTTAATTGATCATGAGAAACACATAGGAATGTTTATATTTATGACCCAGTATATCTGGACCCCTCGATCCTCCAATTCCAATATGGCCGCTGTCCAAAAAAGCAGTTTGGGCTGTAGTATGGGGCCTTACACACCATTATTCTCACAAATTCATCTACAAGCACCAAATTTGGCACAGATGTAGCTGAGGGGATACTGAATTGATTTAGCCAGGGCGCCCGAGCCAATGGTCCCTGAGACCAAGATGGCGGCCAAATCCAATATGGCCGCCGCCTGAAAGGGTTTCGGCTATAGCTTTTGAGCCAGATGAGATACAAATACAAACTTGATGTCTATTTTACCTTCTTTGACCAAGGGAAACCCATAGGAATACTTACATTTATGATTGGGTATATCAGGACCCCCCAAATTCCCTAAATTCAATATGGCCGCTGTCAGAAAAACGATTTTGGCTACAAATTTTTAACCAAATGCGCTACAAATGAGGATGTGGTGTCTATTTTATGGTTATTGACCACAGGAAGTCCATTGGCATATTTATATTTATGCTTGTGTAAGTCTGGAACCTGTATTCTTTTCAAAACTGTGGTTGAAAATCCTTTTTTTTACCACAACTTTGAAGGTTATTCTCAATGTTGATTCATTTCCTTATAAAAGTGAAATGGTTTTCAGTGTACCACAGGTGAATACATTTCAAAGTGTAATCATATAAGAAAGAATAAGACACAATTATAAATTGCAAGGCAATATTTATATTATGTTAAATTGTTAAAATAATAATATAGTCAATTTTTCCAAAACTCTTAAAGGTTTGCTTAGCATAACAAAAAAACAGCAATAACATAAAAAACAACAGTGAATTCTCATGGTCTCTCACATGAATTATCATTATCACTCACAATCACCGGATCTCTCATTGTCTTCACCATCATTGTTTGTACAAGCACCCTCACTTGCACATATAGAAGTGCAACGAACTCTGGCTTTACAGCACTTACAGTGCCCTCTACATGCTGTCTTGCAGCCACAGTGGAGGAGAATGGTGCAGGCTTTACTGGCGTCTCCGAGATTAGTCCAGTAAGGTTCCCAAGTCTTGCTCGTAGAGTCCCGAAACCATCCCCATGCATTAAACTCTGGGATATCTTGCTGGATAGCGGTTGCCTGATTCCAGTAGAAGCTGGCCTGCAGCAGTGCTCTTTTGATGTGCTAAATCAATGCAGCTTGGGTGGGTGGCAGGTTCTCGAGAGACTTGGTACCATTCGAGAAAAGGTGATGTCTAGCTTCATCTACATGGCTGGAACCACAGCTCTTGCTGTACATGATGGGCTCATGTGACAGATTCATAGCTCATGGTCCAAATGGTCCGGCCAACTACTGAAAAAACATTCCATGACTACGTTAACACCAATATTGCTGGGTTTGTGAGGTCACACATGAGCTATGAATCTGTCACGTGATTGGATATTGTGTTTGATACATATCCAGAGGAGAACCTCAAAACACAAACTCACCAACGCAGAGGAACCGGATCAAGAACTAAAGTAGATGGGAGAACTCCAATTCCAAAACGTAACTGGATATATCTATTATATATATACTGGATATATTGTTATATATCTAACTATTTGGATATATCAGTGAAGAGATAACCAAGCATGGCATGTCAGGTAAACTCCTCCTTTCCACCAAGAAAGATGCTGTACTCTCCAACAGACCAGGGTATGACATGTCTGCCCTTCAGCCTTGTAATCATCCAGAAGCAGATGCAAGAATAATCCTGCATCTTGCACATGCTGGGGCCAATGGCCATAAAAAGGCATTTGTCTGGACTGTCGACAGCGATGTTGTCATCCTTGCCATCCGCTTCTTCAACACACTCGGCCTCACAGAGCTCTGGATCGGCTTTGCAGGTGGAAAAAACTATATGGACATTCCTGCTCATGAAATCAGCAAGGATCTTGGTCCCCAGAAGTCACTAGCCTTACCACTCTTCCACGCTTTAACAGGCTGTGACACAACCTCAGCCTTCCTGTGCCATGGGAAAAAGAGTGCATGGGCAGCTTGGGAGGCAACACCAGATCTCACAGAATCTATGGTTACCCTCACCTTAGAGCCTGAACAGATCAACAATGACGTCCATGTCCAAAGACTGGAGCGTATGGTCGTCATCATGTACAGCAAGAGCTGTGGTTCCAGCCGTGTAGATGAAGCTAGACATCACCTTTTCTTGAATGGTACCAAGTCTCTCGAGAACCTGCCACCCACCCAAGCTGCATTGATTCAGCACATCAAAAGAGCACTGCTGCAGGCCAGCTTCTACTGGAATCAGGCAACCGCTGTCCAGCAAGATATCCCAGAGTTCAATGCATGGGGATGCATTCTCCCTATGGAGGATCCCACTACCACTATACAGATAAGGCGTTGTCGGGAAAATTCGTTTCGCGTTCCTACCCCAAAGCAACAAAATAAAATGAAATTCTTTATCAAAATTTATAAGGAAAGACAAGTACTTTGTTTAGGCTTGGCTTGTAGGGAATTCCAAACCTGCGTATATTCTAATGCACATAACTATAGAACCCATTCTAAATGCGCATATGAACGCCATCAGCGTTTCTCACAGGTTCGCGTTTAAAGTCTGTGTAGAGGGAATGGTGTCGTCTTAGCGGCCCCTAATTTAATAACAAATGATCGTTGCGACGGAAGCAAATCAATAAAAAATAACTTTAGATGGAAAATAACTTAACTCTGCTATAAATCCAAAACAATCTCTGTTACCTTAAATTATACGCTTATCTCTGTGAAGCTGCTTTGAACAAATCTACATTGTTAAAAGCGCTATATAAATGAAGATGACTTGACTTGACTTGACTTGACTGGGGATGGTATCGGGACTCTACGAGCAAGACTTGGGAACCTTACTGGACTAATCTCGGAGACGCCAGTAAAGCCTGCACCATTCTCCTCCACTGTGGCTGCAAGACAGCATGTAGAGGGCACTGTAAGTGCTGTAAAGCTGGAGTTCGTTGCACTTCTATATGTGCATGTGAGGGTGCTTGTACAAACAATGATGGTGAAGACAATAAGAGATCCGGTGATTGTGAGTGATAATGATAATTCATGTGAGAGACCATGAGAATTCACTGTTGTTTTTTATGTTATTGCTGTTTTTTTGTTATGCTAAGCAAACCTTTAAGAGTTTTGGAAAAATTGACTATATTATTATTTTAACAATTTGATATAATATAAATATTGCCTTGCAATAATAATTGTGTCTTATTCTTTCTTATATGATTACACTTTGAAATGTATTCACCTGTGGTAAACTGAAAACCATTTCACTTTTATAAGGAAATGAATCAACATTGAGAATAACCTTCAAAGTTGTGGTAAAAAAAAAGGATTTTCAACCACAGTCTTGAAAAAATACAGGTTCCAGACTTACACAAGCATAAATATAAATATGCCAATGGACTTCCTGTGGTCAATAAACATAAAATAGACACCACATCCTCATTTGTAGCGCATTTGGTTCAAAATTTGTAGCCAAAACCATTTTTCGGACAGCGGCCATATTGAATTTAGGGAATTTGGGGGGTCCTGATATACCCAACCATAAATGTAAGTATTCCTATGGGTTTCCCATGGTCAAAGAAGGTAAAGTAGACATCAAGTTTGTATTTGTATCTCATCTGGCTCAAAAGCTATAGCCGAAACCCTTTCAGGCGGCGGCCATATTGGATTTGGCCGCCATCTTGGTCTCAGGGACCATTGGCTCGGGCGCCCTGGCTAAATCATTTCAGTATCCCCTCAGCTACATCTGTGCCAAATTTGGTGCTTGTAGATGAATTTGCGCGAACAATGGTGTGTAAGGCCCCATACTACAGCCCAAACTGCTTTTTTGGACAGCGGCCATATTGGAATTGGAGGATTAAGGGGTCCAGATATACTGGGTCATAAAAATAAACATTCCTATGTGTTTCTCATGATCAATTAAGCTGAAAAATATATCAAGTTTGTATTTGTAACTCATGTGGTTCAAAAGTTAAAGCCGGAACCCTTTTCGGGCGGCGGCCATATTGGATTTGGCCGCCATCTTGGCCCCGAGGGTCACTGGCTCCGGCGCCCTAGCTAAATCATTTCGGTATGACCTGAGCTACATCTGTGCCAAATTTGGCGCTTTTAGATGAATTTGCGCGAAATTACCTATTTATGTGCTTAAGGCCCCTAACTATGATGGATGTTCTGTCAAGTCTGGGTGTGCTCTGTGATACCAATCTTTCATTTGAAAGCCACGTTTCTAGCATCTGTAAAACAGCATTCTTCCACAATAAAACATCTAAATTACGACATATGCTTTCAATAACAAATGCGAAACAGTTAATGACCTCAAGGTTAGATTATTGTAGTGCTATTATGGGTGGTTGCCCTGCATGCATAATAAACAAACTACTGCTGGGCCAAAACGCAGCAGCTTGAGTTCTTACCAGAACCAGGAAGTATGACCATATTAGCCCGGTTCTGTCAACAGTGCATTGGCTCCCTATTAAACATCGTTTACATTTTTAAATATTGCGGATTACTTACAAAGAACTAAATGGTTAAGCTCCCCAGTAAGAGTGAGCTCTTAACGCATTATAGTCCTTCTCGTCTATTGCGATCTCAAAATTCTGGCCAGTTGATAAAACCTAGAATATCAAAATCGACCGCTGGCGGTAGATCCTTTTCCTATTTAGCACCAAAACTCTGGAACAGACTTCCTAACATTGTCCGGGAAGCAGACACACTCTGTCAGTTTAAATCTAGACTAAAAACACATCTCTTTAACCTAGCATACACATAGCACATTATCAATTTCTATAATTCAAATTATGTAAAATGATTATTAGATTGCATAAACTAGGTCAGCCGGAACCGGGAACACTTCACATAACATCTGATGTGTTTGTTACAGCATAAGAAGAATGGCTTCTACGCTATAATAGTCTCACTGTTTATCCCGAGGTTTATGGTACTCAGCCGTATCCGGGCCGTATCTTGACCTGCGCCTGGACACGACCACAACTCAGCCCTGAAGTGTCAGCACAGCAGCGACCATGTCAACTAGACATTGTGAAGGCCTCATCAACCTGACAAAAGTTTTTTTTTTCATGACAAACTTTTTTCCTCTGTACAGATAAAAACGTTATCAAAATGATTCCTGTTTACACGCATCATTAATTAATCATATAGGTACTAATCACTCATTATGATTTTGTGTTAACTGTGGTACATCTAAATGAAGCATGACAGTTGATTAACATTTTATATATACTTGTATATATATTAAGTGTTGTTTCATGGGGACAAATTGTAGGAATCCACCAAACTGTAGGAATGACCCAGAAGGCAAAAGGGCAATTAAAAATATGAAGTATCTCCATTTTCAGTGTCCCAGTTTCCATGTTTTAAAAGGTATACAAATGTTTAGAGAATTAACGAGTCATAACCAGACATGCTTTCTCTTTAGGAATTACTTGATCAGTCAACATCTTTTGTGAGATCTAAAGTTCCAAAAAACCTTTGTTTCTTTGCCCATATACTTTGTCACTCTGCATTTGGTTGTCTTCCTCTAACTGTACTTCAAGTAAAGGTTACTATAGTGATCTACGCAGCTATTTCCTACAGACAAAAGCAGAACAATGCACCACTTAAGAGAGATGTTTTGCTTAAGCTTTGACCTGCTTTCTACCCCAAAGAGGAAGAGACGGTGCTTGCAGACACAAGGCCAAACACAATGGAGTCGTAAAATATCACAGGGTAATGCACATGCACCCACACACACCAAAACAAAGTGGCAACCCCCAGGCAAATAAGCATCTGTAAATATTGTTGCTCAGGGTGGCAGCATGCTGAACTTCTGACCCCTTGGATAACTCCAGATGTCAGTCATTCAAGGCAATTTGGTCATTATTTGCATGTTACTGATGCATTACAACCCCATTTGTGTACTGTCCCTGCTAGATTAGAATTAGTGCATCTGAAATCACAGTACATGGGTCAAACTGCCTGGATGATGGTGGATTTTCAACCTTTGTGAGCCAATATTGCTAACATTTCCTCATGGAAAAGGAGTAGCTTGCAATTGTTCTCTTTCAACTTTTTCAGTTAAAGGAACTTGGCAAGGAATGCAAGGCCACAAGCTGCAATAACAGTTATTCTATGAATAAACCTAGCATCATTTAACTAGATGCTAACAGTAGACAGAACGCAAACCAAAGTAATACGTGATAACGGGGCCTTTTATATCCAGACACTATAATATAAAATACTGAGCATTTGCTCTCTAAACATTGAAAATTACATTTCCATCACTAATAAAGTACGTACAGTAGTGGCCAAAAGACAACAATAGGAAATTGGCAACCAATTCAAAATTTCAAAAGTAGGCAAATGCAGGGAGTTCTCTCTATACTTAAAACACCAATCTGACGTCTTGGAATCCATAATCATGAGTTGAATCAAGTGTATTTGATTAGGCAGACATCTAAACTGTGCAGTGCTTGAGGGACTCCAGGACCAGGGTTGGGAACTACTGGTCTAGAGGGAACGCAAGCATCTACAGTGGCTTATAATAGACCAAAATATCTGCACCAAGCCTATTTTGATGCGACCTTGATGCGATTTCCACAACCTTTTGAGGCTTAGAAAACATTATGAAATGGTACATTTGTCTTTCTGAATGATGATGTGCTTGATGATGCTGTATTGAAGTGCCCATCGTTGCATCACAATGCTCCTATCGCTTTGATATGTTCATGACCGGTTTTTGTTTTGAAAGTTTAAATGGAACAAATTTTGTCTGGCACTTCTGTAACCGAAGCTGAATTTCTTTTCCCATGTAACTTGTCAGCCATGGTTACATTGTCCAACTAGTCTTGTGTAGTTCCAACTAGACTGAAGGTCTGGACTCTATCGCAGCTTTCATTGGCCGAGGACTAAGAGGACATTTGACTGCCATGTAACGCAACCAATCACAGTTCGTTTTGTTCTGCGTCATGTTTAGGGGCTTGAAAATATAACGTCAATGTCCCTTCAATAACAGACCAGTGTGTACAACTCTTGGACGTATTTTAATTAGTGTATGCCGTATACTTTACATACTTCACATAATTTTGAAAATCCAGCATTTAGTTGATCCTGATAAGCACTCATTGTAACCGTTGTAAACACAGCAGCTTTCTTGTCACACACGTCTCCCGGACATCCTGTAGAATTCAACCAATCAGATGATGACATCAGACAGCGGTCCATGGGCGTGACTTCTGAGGCTGAGACTACACACGGTGTTGATGGTGCTTGCCTGGGAAGCTTAATGTTTGCACTTTTGGGGGAGATAAACCAATGAAATGCATACTAGTCATATATGCATAGTAGTCAATGAACAATAAACTGGTTAATATATTTTAACGATAATGTATTTACCCTCTGAATTCTGCATGTCAAATCAGGTTTCTAAAAATTCACGAGAAAAATACAGAATTGTGAGATGTAAACTCACAATTCAGAAAAAAAATTCTAAGTGCCCTATTTTAAGGATCCTAGCTCATGGTCTAAAGCGCAAGGCGCAAGTTCACTTAGGGTATGTCCAAGGTTCAAGTGTGCAAGCAGACCACCTACGGGACAAAGTGTAGGCACGTTGTGGACCCGCCTATATGCACACATTACTAACACACTCTTTAAATAACAAAAAAATATTGCGCCATTGACTTTAGACCAGTTTTTTTTTTGGTCAATTGGCAGTCTATTTCAGTTGCCTCAAAATAGCAATGCACCAACAATGCACCTGAACAGACCTCGTTTTCAGACCAGCACGCCTATGGGCGTACAGTTGGGGGCAAATGCATTTGCTATTTAAACAACGTGGTGCAGGACGTGAAAATGATAACTGCGTCAGGCTGAAACTATCAAAAAACACTTGCGCATTGCGCCGGGTGTATGATAGGGCGCTAAATGTGAAATATAAACTCGTGAGGAAAAAGTAAGAATTGTGACATAATATTTTTTTATTATTTTAATATTTTATTCCATGGCGGAAATATGCTTCCATGGTTCAGGTACCTGAATAAAGAATCTCAATTATATTGCTACAGCCTTTGGACTCTATCGCCCCCTTTAGAACTGGTGTTTGTTACCGTCATAGTAACATACAAAACATACATTAAAGGAAATATTTCTGCCAAAAAAAAATATTTTTGTTGACCAATTATTCGTGTAAACTTATTTCACCCAAAAGCTACTTTACTGGCCTGTATGCAAATGAGGATGTAGCCACAGAGATACTGAGACAATAGAGCTGATGATAAAAAACTTTATTTTCAGCATCTGCTATGACATCTGATAGGGTGCTTCAACACATCAAATGCTCTCAGACAAGACTGAGAGATTTACTGAGAGGATATTTATTCCCAGACAAAACAAATGCTACTTGTGACTCTCTAAACCAGGGACCCAGGAGGTGGAGGGGGTTTACATAGCAGAGCTCGGCTCATCCCCTTAATTTGCAGGACCAAGAAAGTTTGTGAAAGGGGGGAAATCTACATGCTGGGGGCTTAGGACAGCGGCCACTCAGTGGATCAGTTTAGTCATCACAGCAGGACTGGGGATTTGCGATAGATCCAAGTCTTTCACTCATCGATACCAAACAGCATCCATTTACTTTATGGAATTCAAGAAGGGAGATTTCTCCCAACAACCATCTGAAACCATCTTAAATCAACAGAACCACCTTCGAGGCCTTTTTGTTTGCGCATCGGTGCATTAATCTGTGCCTCCAAAGTCTCTCCCCTCAAATGCTAGTAGACCACCACTCCTCTCCCTCTCCGCCCAAGGCAGGAGTGCCAAGCCGAGCCGCTTTCTCATGTTAATTACACACTTTGTCCCAGGGTGGATTATCCTGCCGTGGCTTTTGTTCCAGCCCCTAGCAGAGCCCCGCGAGGTCGACCTCGGCCTCTGCCACAGATACAAAGATCCCTTGCGTATGCAGCACAGTGCTGAGCACGTCCCTCCACACACAAATTAGTCAGGTACAATTCAGCACTCACTGCGAAGAGGCCCCTCGCTCATTAAAAATGACTGCACATACTCCCCGACCGCCAGCGTGAGACGCAATCAAATGGGGGCCCATTTTCAAGAGCTTGTTATGGCAACGCACGTAACAGATCTGTTCGTTGATGTGTTACTGCATCACATGTGTTGCATTATGAAAGCTGCTTGATTACTCCACTTTAAAAAAATCTCTTTAATGTCTAAAATTTCTTGTGTTGATTTCTCATGATTCTCCAATTTGTCTCCTGAGAAAAAAGACTTTCACTGAATTTCAGATAACATCTCAACAGCCAATCAGAATCCATAACTGAGACGACATAACTGCAGTGTGTATACAGTCAACAGATAATAAACAGTAAGTTATTGTCCTTTGGTGTGGGTGCTAATAACGTCATCATTATAGTTATCTTATAATTAATGTTCTTTGTGTCAATGGACCTTTAGTGTCTATTTTATATGCAGGAGTTTTAGGAGAAACATCCAAAAGTTAGTACATGAACATATCTGAGACATCCATTAATTCTTTTGAGCAACATTAATTCTCCTGAGAAAAATCCCAAAGAAGATTTTTTTTTCTCATAGGGTTCTCATAGACTGCATTGAGAGAAAATCGATACTTTGCTACTGCTGTTTTTCAGATTTTTCTATGGAAAAAAGTGTCCAATACTGTAATCTCAAACATTTCCTTTTGCCAGATCTCTCAACAATGTCTCAAACTGTGCTCAGATTTGTACTCAAGATACAAAAGCCACAAAAAATAGATCTCAATAAGAATGCCAACATTTCACATCAAATCAATCACATTTGTTTTTGTTTTTATTTTATCGAGAAACATCTTAGACCAAGTTGATACTTAAATGAAAATCTAAGACCTTCATTAAGGAACTGTTAATTACAGGAATTATTGTTCATTAGTTTCATTTACAAGTAAACAACTGTATAAAATGTATAATGAGCATATCTTCGTGATTTATTAACACTTGCTTTAGGAAAAATGCATCCTATGTTTTTACTTTACTTAAAGCCATCAATGATGCATTTATAGCAGTTAGTAGCTGTATTATCACTCATAAAAAGTATTTATAAGAACACAACACAGCTATTAATAACAATATATTTACTTATTTGACAGAAGTCTAAATGACAAAAAAGTAATTGTAACATAATATAATAACATTATAGGTTGAATCTTTATAAATATATTCATACGACTGACTAACTAATGCTTAGGTTTATCAGTGTATTATGGATTATGGAGCATGCACATTGAAAAAGCAAATGCATGACTTAATTGCATGAAGTAATTCTAAAAATAATATAAATGTAGCTATAACTTATCTTGTAATGCAGTATAGGTCTTAAATGGATCTTTATAAATATATTTATAAAATAGTAATACTTATAGTATAAATGGAGCTATAATTCATTATAAGCATGGTCTTCATAGAAAGTATAACCAAATTTCTCTCTGTAATATCACATACCAACAAATAAGAACAATGCAAATATTTTTATCCCAGCAGTTTCTCATAAATAGTCATGCAAGTGAGCAAATGGACAGTTTTGCTGAAGTCTTTTACATCTCAGATTTTTCTACTGAGATAAAAAACGAATCATCTCAATAATAATAATAATAATCTTACATATTTCATCTAGAGATTTCGAAGAGATCTCAACAATGTTTCAAACTGTGCTCAGATTCAAGATATCATTTTGCTGGAACAATTGTCCCATTGGTCTCTATTGTTGGTTCTCCCATAGCATTTTAGGAGAAATGACTGATACAAAGTAGATACTTCAATGAAACAAGAATAAGACATCCAGAAAGTAATATGAGCTATCAAAGATCTACCTCTGAGCAAGATTCCTTATGGATGTCTCATCTGAGCTCTCACAGAATGAGATACACTTCTTATACTCGTCATAGCACTTTTGTATTTGCGGACTCTTTTTTCCTGTGTTTGGCGTCAGGGCAGATCCAGTCTTCTCCTCTCAACCCTATGGTGCTAGAGAACTGGACAAGCTCTCACAGGTTTGTTAATTAGAGACACGTTGAGTCCTCAGGTGGTAGACAAAGAACCAAGTTCTGCACAGTCGCCTTAACCTTATTTGAACTGATGCAGGCTGAGAATGAAGGGACTACAAAGGTCATCTGCACTGTAATAGTGTTCAATCACAACAATTTTAAGCACTGATTGGAAGTTTTGTTTTATGTGAACCCATTTTTTTTTATTTTTGCCAATTACAGTATATTACATTGTTTGTAAAATAATTAAGGCATGAATTTATGTAAAATTATGACAAAAGGATAGACCATTTTTGTTTTATCTGGGGTTTTTTTTTACAATAAAATTCTTATCATCAGTGATTGTAGATCTTCTCCTGGACTGAAGCACAGGCTCTACTCTTCAGCACAAAAAAAAAAAAATTATTTTACAGTAAACTACTGGCAACAGTGTTGCCAGTATATACCCGTTTTATAACTTACAGTTTATTACTGTTAAAATACATTTTGTGGGTGTGTCTTTTTATCTTACACTGTTAACCCTTTCAGCCCCACAGGAAAATCCACACTACAAAGAGTAAAAGTAACATTGACACAGTGTTGCAGTGAGATAATTAAGGGAATATGTAAGTGATTGTTGAGCATTAGTGACGAACACCTGCTGTTAACAAGCAGATTCACTGAAGGAAAGAGGAACACACAAACACAAAATAGACAAACACAAGAAATACAACTGACTTCAGGCCATTACACATTATTACACTTATTATTAACCAGTATGACTTTATTTCTGTCATACATCAACAAAAGTTGTTATTGAGATGTTTAATTGAGAAAATGTTTGGTTTAAAGTTACCATTACAGAGATCAGTGTTTGCTTTAGTTGGGTTCTGGACTCTTGACTATTTTATTTTAGTGTTTCTCTTGCAGCTTAAACTGTATTTTTGCAGGTCACACTTGTGCATACACACATGGTTTGATAATGATTGCAGTTCAATCACTAACCTCATTCAGAGTTTAACCTTGTATCAAAAATATTACATTACCACCACTGTGAAACTACAGCAATGAATTACAATGATGATTTTTTTTAATACATAATGCACAACCAAAGTAACAGAGCTACACTGTATTGTAGAAACACAGAGATATAATAGCATGTGAATACGTGAATCTCAACAATGGTGGCAATTTTTTTAATTTTTTTTTATTCATGCAGCAGTGCATGCTGGGAGTTTTATACTATCCTGGAACCCAGCATGCATTGTGACATGAAACTTTTGACTGTCACCATTGTTGAGATTCATGTGCTGATTGTTGATTTCTGTGTGTGTCTGAGTTTAGATGGAGTTCAAAATGTTTTAATGCACTTTATGATTTCAATATCTTTCAGAATAATTGGTTACAGAAATATAGCTGTTATTCATGTTGTAGATTAACAGATGTACGATAAATATTAAATATCCATAAACTCAAAGCTCATATACAAGCTATGATCAGAGAATCAGACATGTCCAGGATGATTGTGGCATCATCTCAACAGCCCAAAACACCTGATCATCTTTCTCTTGGCTTTTTCTTGCCATAATAAATGTGTTTAATAAACACACAGTTAAAGCAGCCAGATAAAATCTAATGTTATATTTATATTATATTATATTATATTTCATTAAAATATCAACAACTAAATATCTGTTAATTCTCAACAAGAACTTTTGTACATGTATGAAATAATGAAATAATGTTAAACTGGTTTGTAAACTGGTTTCACACTCGGTGGCTGGAAGTCAGTTCTCGTTACATCATAAGAAGAATGGCATCTATGTTAATGTTAGTCTTTCTGTTTATCCCGAAGTTTACTGTAGTCAGCCGTATCCGGGCCGTGTCCAGATCAGATGGTGGACCTGCACCTAGACACGACCACAACGCATCCCTGAAGTGTCAGCAGAGATTGATGCTATTTTCTTCTAGAAACAAACTTTGCATTATTGTATTATTTTACTGTGATCACTGTAAACCTGCTTTTCTGTATTGTAAAAAGCACTATATGTGACTTGACTTGATTGTGATGTTATTCACTACTGTTGGCAATACTGGATTTTGGCAACTGTAAGGGATTGTCTTAGGAAATTGGCATGTTAACTTAAAGGTATGCATTTGTAATAAAATTATATAAAAAAATTCAGACTATAGATTTTCATTCAATTTGTTGGGACAAACTAAGACACCAATAAAATGTTTTTCTTTTTATTTCATAATTTTTTATACTGGTTGAAACTCTCCTGATAGCAATCAATGATATAAGTGGTGTAAATATTACAAAATTGTGTGTGTGTGTGTATATATATATATATATATATAGTACCAGTCAAAAGTTTGGAAACATTACTATTTTTTATGTTTTTGAAAGAAGTCTCTTATGCTCATCAAGCCTGTAGTTAAAAAAAAAAAAAAAAAAAAAAAAACAGTGATATTATGAAATATTATTACAATTTAAAATGATGGTTCTCTTTTTTAATATACTTTAAAATGGAATTTATTTTTGTGATGCAAAGCTGAATTTTCATCAGCAAGTACTCCAGTCTTTGGTGTCTTATGATCCTTCAGAAATCATTCTAATATGCTGATTTATGATCAATGTTGGAAACAGTTGTGCTGCTTAATATTTTTTTTATAACCTGAGATACTTTTTTCAGGATTATTTGATGAATAAAAAGTTTAAAAGAACTGTATTTATTTAGAATATAAATCTTTTGTAACAATATACACTACCGTTCAAAAGTTTGGGAACAATAACTATTTTTTTTTAAGAAATTAGTACTTTAATTTAACAAGGATGCGTTAAATTGATAAAAGGTGATGGTAACGATTTATATTGTTAGAAATGTTTTTATTTTGAATAAATGCTGTTTTTATGAATAAATGCTGTTAACGGTTTACTCATCAATGAATCCTGAAAAAAGTTTTACAAAAAAATATCCACAAAGGCCAAAGGAACGAAATCAAGGATGCCAGAGTTCTTTTGACTGGCTTTTAAATACCATCTTAAATATTTTTAAATAAATAAATAAACCCATCCAAACAACATTTAAACAAACAAATAAATATATACATTCATAAAACTCTGTCATCTGCCATGAGTTGTGTTCCATTGTGACCATTGACTTGTGTTCAGCAGAAGAAAGAAATTCATACATGTTTGGAACAACTTGAGGATGAGTAAATTATTACAGAATACATTTGAGCTACCCTTTTAAGTACACCTTTATATGTAATTTAAAAATTGCTTCTACTGTATTTAAAATGTGGTAAAAGTTACTGCTGAATGTACTGACATGCATTTATGGTTAAAGGTACCGTATGTAGGATTGTGGACAAAACTGGTACTGCAATCACTTTAAAAATACTGTAGAGCCGTGTATCCCCTCCCCCTCCCCACTGACTCGAGGTTGCCAGATAAGCTGCAGGATGAAACGTAGGCTGCTTCAATGAGCTTCCAATGGCAAGTGATGACGAGACGTACACAGTAAGTTTTTTTTTCTGTCAATTGTGTTTATGCTTTATGAGAGATATTTTGATGAGTAATTACTTATTTTAAAAAATTACTAATTGTTGAGGTGCTGGGGCCATAATAGCTGAAGAGATAAGCGTTTTTGATTTGATATTTAATTTGATTTGATTTCTTTATTTTGAACATATAAATACAATTACAATTCAAAAAAAATCTGAGAAAAAAAAAGGATAATAGTAAAAGAAAACAAAAAAACATATAGACTTAAACAACAAAATAATACTTCCTTAATTTTCAATACGAAAAAAAAAACCTTGATTTACAAGTGCTAAAGTTTTTGTCATATTATAGGCTAAAAACAGAATAAACATTTGCCACAGAAATTATAACACGGGACAAATTCAATATCACCAATGGCTATCACAGGGTTGTTTTCAGTCCCATCAGAAAATATTGTTAGAGTAACTAAATTACATTAGCAATGGTCATACAGGTCAACTTGCAGCATGTGTAACTTAGTCCACGATATACATGAAGAACGAATGACGAATATTTTTTTCTGAGGTAAAGTTAGGCTTGTCTCAATTACGTTTCAAATTGCCATAATGGTCGTGCTAATGTTTTCATCAGCGTCTCAGCATAATGACAGAGAAACGGGCTCCTATAATGCATTGCAAATGCATACGTCCATATGAGCTAACGTTACGTTGCTTGAACACGCATAACTTTGTTCGACTGTCATGAATATATGAAATGTCCATTGACATCCAGTACAAGTTAGCCAAGCATAGATGAATCTTACCTGTCTAGGAGAAAATTAGCAACGTTGGCGTCTGTGTTCAAATTCTTCTCCGTTTTCAGCCGTCTCCATCTTTCAAAAGCATCTCCTATACAAATTCTGGTTTTATTTCGGACTTTGTCACAACGAATTTCTGAATTATAACGAGGTCTTTTTGATTTAGTAACGTTAGACATTTTTATCCGACTAGAGTTAGGGTAGGTTAGGTTAGAGCAAAGCTGGCAACCCGGATCCCGAAACACTACTGACTTCGTGATTGGTAGATAGGTGGAGGGAGGCGCTCAGGCCAAAACACAAAATGACAACATCAACATCAGTTGAGGGCTGCAAGTCCACTTTTTAAATGACAATATCCTAGCCATACTACTGTTGTCAGTGATATAAGTATTTGAAATGAACATGATTTCTTAATGTCTAGTGACACATCAGGGCAATTTTATGATTAATTGAAATAGATTTCTTACATACAGCTCCTTTAACTAAAATACACTTTAATGTCATTCCTTTTAAAACCTGTCATGTATTATCTAATGATGAAGTTTTAGTACATTTAAAATATATTAATTAATATCAAATAACATTCGTTAAAATTAATATTAAGTACTTTAAATGTGAATTGGCATGTTAAAACACGTGTATTAAAATAAGTGTACTTCTTCAAAGCATGACAAAAGTGCACTTTTACAAGGGTCTGAGAAACCACATACTGTAGCAATATAACCCCACTCAAAACACTAGCTAAGTGTTAGCTAAGTGCTAGCATTTTGGTGTTTAGTTTTTCAGAAAATATACAAATTTAGATTTACCATCTCAATGCCTATAACACAAAATACTGTGATTCACTGTGATTCAATGACAACCTTTTAAGAACAAGCTTAAGTGATTTTGCGTGGTTGGAGGTCTAAGAACTTCTCAGACATAATGTTTTGTATGTTAGATTAAATTAAACCAGGAACAAAAGCTTAAGGTTTGCAGGAATGGTCCTTCTCGGTCTTACACCCCCAGAGCAGCGGGGTGATAGATGAGCCAAGAGCCCACCTCATAATTTCATTAGTAAATTAGAGCAATGACATAATCCGGTCACCCCGAGACCCCTTTAAGGCAGACTTTACAGGTCACTATTTTTCCTTCAAGCTAACTGAAAACATGTTTGGAGTAAATGAAGCAAGAACAAGAAGAGTAATTTGATTGCGTGGTGGCTCCATATGGCACCCTGGGTGTTTGTTCTTTTAATGGCCAGCTTCATATGGATGGTGTGGCACCGCTGGCCCATCGGAACACAACAAACGTTGTTCAAATGCCAAACATCCTCCCCCACTCCTATAAAAACATACATGACGAATCTGGTTTGGGAATAAAAGATGGAGAGGACAATGGAGGGTGGAAAACTGGAGGATTGGCGTGGGGTGAAAGAGGGGGTGTCAAGCAATCCACAAAAAAAACTCAATGGAATAACATTGGGGCACTATGGGACACACAAAAACACAGCCACCTCTTTTCTGCTCTGCACGACTTAAAGGGCAAGATAAGGGAATTCTGCATTACAGAGACAGGCGGCAATTCAGCGCTGTTGGGTTTTCAGCTTGCTGGCATTATGCATATGTCTTTGAAAGTTTAGGCTGATAATGCAGCACTTTGTTTGACAAGTCTTACTCTTTCTGGGGTACACTCTCTTTTTTGTGCCATGTATTGTGATGCAAGGCATTAGCTGAGCTTGCCTGTGTAAAGACATAGAGGTCAAGGTCTAACTTTCACAGCCTCTGAGATCTTACACATAAACAAGCATTATTTATAACAAGCAAGAAACATTTATAAAAGACACAATACAGATGGACTTGCATAAGAAAATGTTGGCTTAAAGATATACAATAAGATTTGTCAGTAATTTTCTATATGACAGAGGTTGCAGTTGTCAAAATATACATATACATTTTGTCTTTTACAATATACAAAAACAGCTGAAAACAGTAAAAAACAAAAAAACAAAAACATATTGCCAATATAGATATAAAGTAAAATACAAGTACAAATACAAGTTTAGGCTTGAGATCCTTTCCCGATCCTGTTCCCCTCTCTCCTCCTCCAATTGCTTCCTGTCTCCTCCATGCTGTTCAATCCAATAAAGCCCCCAATAGTAATAATAATATTAATTTTAAGCTTTAAACAAAATGTATATTTTTATAATTAATATTTTTTTATTTTTATTTTTTATTTTTTTGCCATATGGGTTTTTTTAAGAGGTGTGCCCAGCAATGCCCTAGCAACCATCCGGACCACTGTAACAACTTCATATCAATACCCTGGTAACTCCCCAAAACACTTGGCATCATGGCAGTGAGTTTGTACTAGTACCGCTGATTTTTTTTTCTATAGAAAATGTAAAATTATATTTTGCAATATGTTTTTCCTTTGACTACACAGTTCTTATAGATTCAGCATGCAGGATCATTTTAGATGTCAAACCAAAAATGTTTTTGTTTTTTTCATATTATTGTGACATGTTGCTAACATGCGGCCTTAGGGAGCTTGCTGCCTCATTTTAGAGCAAATGAGCTTTCAGTTGCCATTTATGTGCCATAAACATAGTTCCTTCCATCATATTGTACTTGAAATTACTTCAACCCTAGGCTAGATTAGTCAAAGACTCTGAAACGTAAACTGATCTGATCTAAAGATATATCATTAGCTCCATATATCCCACCTGAACCCCTTCAGCTAAGTTTCTTTTTCATACCCTGGATATTCGCCAACTACAGTTTCATCGGTTTCTTTTCAAAGAGTATAACATAAATCATAAAAGACTCATTGCTTGGATGTTTAAGGGCAAAAAGATTAATCAGACTGTGTTTTGCAAGGCTGAGTGCATGTGTGTGTGTGTGTGTGTGTGTGTGTGTGTGTGTGTGTGTGTGTGTGTGTGTGTGTGTGTTGGAAAATTCCAGAGTGAGGTGAGCTCAAGGTAGCTTTGAGGGGTGATAGTTGAGAAAATAAGACATTTAACTCTTTGTTTGTAGGCTATGCTTCTGTTTATGAGACAAGTTTATTGTTTTATCCTACTTCATGTCTAATTCCAGTTAGCATCCTTTACTGTGGGAATGTTTGTAAAGTAGGAGACAAGACTGTTAGACTGGAGCACAGTTTGAATTAACCATTAATGTTTTTTTTTCCCCAGAAAACATAAAATTATGGAAAATGTATCACTCGAACTCTATGTGTGGGAATCTCCATGGTGTATCGACCAACACACTTCAATGAATCTGTTCTTGATGGATGGCTTGTACATCCTTGCTTAGCTTTTAGCTAAATATTAAAGGGCTAATTTAACTTTAGATTTTTAGCATTTACTTCAGGAAAGAGCAGATATTTTCACATAATCAGTTCCACAAAACTCCCAAGTGGCTTTTTAAATGTTGATTATCCAGAATGACTTATGAGCAGCAACCTTTTTATTTTGGGTATGTCATTTATGCCCCATTTGCCAAAATGGGGGGGGTGACAAGTACTGTAAGGGGTTAACTATTCTAAAAAGGGTGTTTTTGCATATTAACTCACACAAACTATCAAATGATTAGCCAAATACACATCAAACTACACATGGATGTTGTGAACAATGTAAAACTACTCTTCTGTGTCTTTTGCTTGTTCAGTGTGCAGTGGAGTGTAGGCCTACAGGAGTTTGTCATAGCACTGAAAACATGTATTTGCACAAATACACTATGTATGTAGTATGTATGCTACATTTACAGTATGTGAATGAATTTGACAGTTATTGAACTGAACTGAATCAACACTGAACTCAGGTCAGGAAGCAGACAGACTGGCTTAACCGACCATTTGCTAGCTGTCTCACGTCACCAAGGTCAGATAAATCCCATCACATAGAGACTCTTTCACCTAGCTATTATCATATAGAGACTGTGTCTGTTCCCCGAATTTGGAAAACCAAAAAAATGTTTCAACCCATAGGCCACCATAAAGATTTTATCAAAGAATTTGCTGACTTTCTATCAGAGTTAGTATTGGCTGCAGATAAAGTTCTAATTGTTGGTTATTTTAATATACATGAAGATCAATGAAAAAAAATGCATTGGGTTTGGCATTTAAAGACATTCTGAACTCTATTGGAGTTAGACAACACGTGTCAGGACCTACTCATTGTCGTAATCATACTCTAGATCTAATATTATCACATGGAATAGATGTTGATGCCGTTGAAATTCTGCAGCAGAGCGATGACATCTCAGATCATTATCTAGTCTCGTGTAAATTACATTTAGCCAAGGCTGCAAAGCCGACTCCGTGTTACAAATATGTTAGACCTATCACTTCTGCCACTAAAGATTGCTTTATTAATAATCTTCCTAATCAGTTTCATCATCTCAGCGTCCCAGATAGCTTATAAGAACTCGATATTGCAACAGAAACTTTTAACTCTCTATTTTTCAGCACTTTAGTCACAGTTGATCCATTGCGTTTAAAGAAGATTAAAGAAAATAGTCCAACACCGTGGTACAACGAGCACACTCGGGCCCTTAAGAGAGCAGACAGAAAATGGAGCGCAACTGGAACAAAACAAAACTAGAGGTATTTCGCATTTCATGGAAAGAGAGTTTGATTGCATACAGAGAGGCCTTAAAAGCTGCTAGATCTGCTTATTTTTCAACCCTATTAGAAGAAAATAAACAAAACCCTAGGTATTTATTTGAAACAGTGGCTAAACTAATGATAAAGAAAGCTTCAAGCCCTCAATGCTGTCATTGACAAATGCGGAACAATTAGTTCATGCGTTCATGACCTCAAGGCTAGATTATTGTAATGCTCTACTGGGTGGTTGCCCTGCACGCTTAATAAACAAACTACAGCTGGTCCAAAACGCAGCAGCTCGAGTTCTTACCAGAACCAGGAAGTATGACCATATTAGCCCAGTTCTGTCAACACTGCATTGGCTCTCTATTAAACATCGTATAAATTTTAAAATATTGCTGACTACTTACAAAGCACTAAATGGTTTAGCTCTGCAGTACTTGAGCAAGCACTTAATGCATTATAGTCCTTCACGTCTATTGTGATCTCAAAATTCCAGCCAGTTGATAACACCTAGAATATCAAAATCAACTGCTGGCGGTAGATCCTTCTCATATTTAGCACCAAAACTTTGGATCAGTCTTCCTATCATTGTCCAGGATGCAGACGCAGAAAAACAAGTTAAAAAACAGTTAATGCTCAAAACACTTTTGACTTCTATATTAGCCAGACACAGACATCAGGAATCAGTGTATGAATCTAAACAATGGTGACAATCAAAAGATTAATGCTGCAATGCATGATGGGTACCAGCATAGTAAAAAAAATTGTCCATGACTCCCAGCATGCATTTTGGCATGAATAAATTATGCAGCTGAATTGTCTGGTTATTTTCTTTAATTTTTACTTTTTGTTTTTATTTTTTGCTGTTGGTTTTGTGTTGACTTTTAGTGCGTGTTTTGTGATGTTCAGAGTTGATATAAACTTTTTTGTTGATTGTCACCATTGTTGAGATACATTGGCTGAATCTTGATATCTGTGTGTGTCTAATTAAACCAAAATTCAAAATATTTTGGTGAATGAAGAATTTAAAGATTTTTCATAACTGATTGTACAGCACTGCTTGATATTTTGATGTAGTTTCACAGTGTAATATAAAATTAAGTGTTAAATCAACACTTTTTTGATAAGATTGAACATGGGATGAAATCAGTGATGCAAACATTATGTGATGACATTATAATCAAAACATAGCTAACAACACCTGATCTTACTTTTGTTGGCTTTGCTTCTGCCACAACAAATATGTCTTAAAAACAAAGTTACTGCAGCCAAAGAAAACTAGATTGGGAAGTCAAGGGTCAAGAGCCTAACTAAAGCAAACACTGTTTCTCCATAATGCAATCTCCATAATGGTAACATCAAATTAAACAAAACAACATCTAAACCTCTGTTAATTCTCAATAGGAATTTCTGTAGACGTATGAAACTGTAAAAAAACAGCAATTTACTGGCAACCACAGCTGCCAGTAGATTACTGTGAAATCTAGGAAAACCAGTAATATACTGTAAACATAACAGTCAAATTTACTAAACAAAATAAGTTAATTTCACTGAAATATTAGTGAAAGTCGATAGAATAAAGTTATGCAAACTCATTAACTGATAAGGAGAGTAAATATTAAACTGAAGTGTTTTACGTGTTTTTGCACAAGATGGGAGAGATCTCTTAGTTTAATTCATTAGTTTTGTGGGTCACCATTGTGCGGGAGAGTAGAGCCTGTGCTTCAGCAGAGAAACACTAATGTTCTGCGCCTAGACACGACCACAACACTTCCCTGAATGCCAGCAGAGATTGGGTCAACTAGACTCTCCCCTGTGAAGGCTTCATCGACACAACAGCCATCGGTACTGATCCTCAACAAACCCGTCTCCATACCGGCGTGATTTCGATCTTCAACCAGATGGAACTGGATAATCTTCTGAATGTTCTGATGCAATCTGACTTCTGACCTGTAATGCTGCCTGAATCATAATTACACTGTTCGTTTGTTGGCCAGAGGAGAACTGGCCCCCGACGGCGCCTGGGTTCTCCCAAGGTTTTTTTCTCAAATCTGTCACTGATGGAGTTTTGGTTTCTCGCCACTGTCGCCTTTGGCTTTTGGCTTGCTTAGTTGGGGTCATTTAATATTCAACAATATTATTGATCTGCCTGCATTGACACCATTATATGAGAACTGAACTGAGCTGGACAAAGACATCACTGTTTTCTCCAGAGCGGCTATATATATAAATAAACTAAATTAATAACTTTTTTACAACAAAAATTAACCATCACTGAACTTACTTAAGATGGACTATGACGCTATTTTCTTCTAGATTTGTTGTACAGCTGAAAAACAAACTTTGTTGAATAATTTTTCTGTTATCAAGCTGCTTTGAAACAATCTATATTGTAAAAAGCGCTATTTAAATAAAGGTGACTTGATTTGTCATGAGTAAATATTTTCACTGAGTAGGCATCAAGTACCACTTTTAGTGTGTAAACAATTTTTTTTTTAAAACTGTAAAATATTAATACTAATAGCACACTTGAATAAAGTTCTTTTTTGTAAGGGTTGGTAAGATACAAAATTAGCCAAAAGTTCTAATTCTAATTCTAAATTCTAAAAGTCTTAATTAAAGTGTCATTGATTCCCAGTTTTATCAATTCCATGAAACAAATCTAAGGTTTCTAAGCACAATTTGACTTCCTAATACAAAGTTGGCAGGGGCATAACCTTAGATTTGTTTCATGGAATTGATAAAACTGGGAATCAATGAAGTGTTGAATTACACTTTGCAGTGACATTAATGAGACTTTTAGAACGGTTCAACTTTAGGCAAATTTTGTGCAAGCTGTTTGTAAAGCAAAGTTTACTGAATATAGCAATGTGATTTTAAGCTAATTGCACTATATTCTTCAGTAAAGGGGGCTGTCAACCAAACTGCATCTAATACTTAAAGAAGTGATTTAATTACTCGATTAAATATTGAGACAGTTTTGTTGATGATCTAAAACAATGCCAAATATTGTTTTTCTTAGATTTATAGGTAACTATACATTGTAGATTGTCTTCAAGCTAGCAAACAGAAGGTTTCTATAGGTTCACTTTACATTTTTCCGCAATTGTGTCCTCAAAAGTATAGCTAGCCCAGAAACACACACACATCCTCAGGCCGACCTCTGACATTTTTTTTTGCTTTCAAGTGAACTTCTTCATTTGGAGTGTGAGACAATGCGGCCTGCTTCTTTTGTGTGTGTGATATCCCACAGAGCCACAATATGGCCAGTCAGGGATCAATGGGGCCAAACAATTGATTTAACCAAAAGGGCTTTGCAGGGAGGGCCCTCAGGGGCCGTGGCTTGCTGGGTACCATCTAGACTGCACGCTCTCTCAATCTCTTGGCAGAGGAGCATGAGACGGGCAGGGGATAGGGGCCATCAGACATGGGCGGATGGGATGAATGCCTGTCTACATACTGAACTTGATTTCTGGAGTTCAGATAATGCACCTATACACACACATCTCTAGGCCATATGTAGTGAACAGATGGGTGAGTGGGAAATACTTTAAAACTTGTGGCTGCTTATAGCATATGACAATAGCCCAGAATAAGCTCTTTAATCTTTGGAGACTTTGCACCATTTTCAGTTTTGTCTTAGATGTTTCAAATAGTTCATTGGGACAAATATAAAATGAACAAAACAATTGTTGACATACAGCAATGCAGTACAGTAACAAAGTACAGAAATATAAAAATGAATGAGAAAATGTGAATTCATATTGGTGGCAGATTGTGGCACAGCTTTTAGACATTACTGAGATCTTTCCGGCATTCTAGAGAAGATACGAATGAGATTACTGGCAGTAGGCCAGTACTGGAACATACAAATGTCATGAAATTGCTACATGAAAACACAGAGTCCTTTGCATTTTCATGGAAGCATCTAGCTAAATTAATTAGCCTAATTAATCATTTTTTATCTTTAAAGATTCATACATATTGAAACTGCTTCAGACTTGTGTTCCTCTTAATTTTTCTTCCTAAAACGTTGAAAGTGAACTGTCGTAAAGTTCTTGCATTTCCCTATAAGTGAGTGTGGAAACGGGCTAACGGAATGTTAATATTCCATAAGCGTCTATAAGGACACACCAGGAGGTGATTCCTTTATGTGTCTGGACCATCTGTTGAGTCCAGAACCAACACAGCAATTCCTCACACAATGAAACAAGCCTGTGTTATGCACACACATGCTCAACTATCTCTATACCTACATGCAAGAGCAAGAGCAAAAATACAAATAAATAAAAGGTTTTTACTTTAAACAGCTAGATATGAATACATCTCTGGTCATTAATAGTAATAGAAGAGTAGAGTAGAGTTAAGCTCTTTCATAGCTTAAATGTCTTATTTGAGGTCTTATTGAGTGGATTCATTTATAAATTGAATCCATTTTAACATGATTGTCACTATGAAAACAGCAATGTGTACGTTGGCATAGATTATTTACAATAATTGTCAAAATTGCAGGATGTTACTGAACATTAATTGTCTTAGATGTCAACCAATTTGATCAATTTACTAACTGCTCTGACATTAATCTAATAAACCTGTTTTTGTATATTACAAATATTGTTGGCTTTTTGTCAAATTTGCTAAATGCATAAATGTAAAGGTAAAAATGGTATGACCTGAAATGAACTCATCTGCTTCTTGTAAGAACTAACTTTTCAAATATTTTTTTTGTGTGTGTGTGTGTTTGTCAGAACACAAAACTTTTCTCTTTACCTAAATCTCGTGTAGTATTTGTAATGGCTTTGTTGTTGTTTTTTTCTCTCTTGAGCTTGACATTTAAAGGTCAAGGGAGCATTTGTTACAAGCTGCCATCCGTGCAGTCTGTCTCCCATAATCGACATTTAATGGAGGCAAACTTTAGATCCGTTCTTCCCAGGCACAGCTCAGGGCCAGAGGGGGAGTGGAGAGAGGTCAGTTGTCTTTTCTGCCAAGCCCATCTGTCCAACATTCCACATCAGGACCATCATGCATCCACCCACAGTGAAGGGGAGGAGCAACAATCAGCCCCGCCCCCTGCTGACTTCGTGACCTTCCCTGGCTTTGACTGTGCTCCAATGCCCATTGCCAACAAAACGCTTGCTGACATGCACAGTGTGTTCCTCTTGTGACAAGATGCAAAACAAATTGTTCTGTGTATACTGAAGAAGTTCAGGGATACACTTGATGGATGTCCTGTTATCCTGCATTAAACAAAGAAGACTAAAGCCCTGATCACACAAAGAACAATAATTATAACTATATTACTGCCCAAACTGACAAAACATTATGTTCTGTTTATTATAAGTGTGCAATGCAGTTTTCTGATTCTGATTGTCAATGTTTTTTTATTTATTTTTATCATTCATTAGTTGAAAAAAATGATATCTGAATATCTAAATATCTTTATAGTTGTGGTGTGGACTTCACTATTATCATGAAATTGGAATGATTAATAAAACGTTATACTGTAGTTATCATTATAGTTATTGTCCTTGGTGTGAATGATTTTCTTTAGGAATGAAAATCATAAGGAACTGAATGATTCTGGTTAGATTCTATTCAAAAATTTTCCTAACTATATTATATTATATCATATAAACAATTTTGTTTACATTTCAAACCCCCTCTCTCATGTGTAACATTGAAAATTCTGATTCATTCTAGTGAATCTCTTTGTCCTTAACAATTCTCACATATAGCACTGGATCAATCAGTTAATCCTGAATCGTCCTCAACTTCATGCGTTGGGTTGGAAAATTCAAATAATTCTTATAACTCTCATTTTGTGCTGGAAAGTTTGATACATTTTAGTGATTCAGTTCATCCTAAACGGTCTTCTCTATGTTTAGGATGTAGCATCAGAAAATTCAATTTATGCATCAGTTCATAATATACAGGTTTCTGTCTCTCATATAGCATTGGGTCAACTAGACTCTCCCCTGTGAAGACCTCATCGACACAACAGCCATCGGCACTGATCCTCAACAAACTCGTCTCCATACCGGCGTGACTCCGATCTTCAACCAGTTTGAACTGGATAATATTCTGAATGTTCTGATCCAGTCTGACTTCTAACCTGTAATGCTGCCTGGATCATAATCATACACTGTTCACTCGTTGGCCAGAGGAGAACTGGCCCCCGACTGAGCCTGGGTTCTCCCAGGTTTTTTTTCTCCATTCTGTCACTGATGGATATTTGGTTCCTTGTCACTGTCGCCTTTGGCTTTTGGCTTGCTTAGTTAGGGACACTTAATATTCAACAATATTATTGATCTGCCTGCATTGACATTTTCAATAAGAGACAGACTGATTGATTGCTGAAGCACATCCACTCTTGAAATTAAAACCACTCTGTTTAGCATGTGCAGAATGAGGCCTGTTCATTGTCTTGCTTCCCAGAAAAGATGTCATCTTGATGCCATTAAATGTCTCTTTACAAGTCAAGTAAAGTCACCTCTATTTATATAGCGCATTTCACAATACAGATTATTTCAAAGCAACTTTACAGTGATAACAGGAATATAATGCAACAAAGTTTGTTTCTGCTGTACAGCAAATCTAGAAAAAAAAAATTGTCCAGCTTAAGTAAGTTCAGTGATAGTTCAGTTTGTTGTAAAAAAGTAATTAGTTAATTTAGTACATTATACTGCAATATACCGTGAATTAACAGCGCTCAAAGTCGACAATCAGCAGCTGTGTTCCAAATCACACCCTATACCCTCATTCACTATTCCCTACATTAGTTCACTGATATTGTCCACTTGACTGAGTGAATAAAAACAAGTGAGTTAATTCAGAGACTGATGAACACCTGAACAAGCAGAATCACTGAAGGAAAGAGGAATTAACAAGTTTGTTTGCCCATAAAATCTTTAAGGTCTTAGGTTAAACTTATTTGGCTTGCTGTCCACTGATGAGGGGCTCGATGAAGCAGCTTCAACTCGAGCTCTGATATATCCCCCACAGTGGCTAAATGTAGGATATGATTATGAAAGGCAAAGTACCTAAGATGAAGGTGGAGTTTGGGGAGGTGGAGGGATGCTGGAACAGCTGATGTTAGAGAGAGGTAAGCGGCTGCTATATACTCAGGCTGTTGATTGAAAGATTATAATTGGCTCACTCCTCCCTAACTAACTTCATCAAGAAGATCAGAAAAAAGATGAAATCAACTGAAGATAAAAGAAGACATTAAATGTCTGAAGATCTCAGCAGAGGAGGATTAAACAACTCCACAAACAGCTTCACTTATTACTAACAATTGACTTTATTTCTATCATATTTCTTATTAAAAAGTGACAGAATGATGTTACCATGATGGCGATCAGTGTTTGCTTTAGTGAGATAGGTCTGACTGCAAAACCGCTGAATTGCAGAACCATAGCAGTGTGAGGACGACAGCGCCAGCCTAACAGTCAGGTGCCAGAATCGCATACCATACATATCCATCACCTTACCTAAACCTACCCATCTCCACCCCTTAGATGCTTTTACCCCGCCCACTTCCGGCATCAGACTGTTAGGCTGGCGCTGTCATCCTCACACTGCTATGACGTATGGTTCTGCGGTTCTGCGGTTGGTTAATATTGGCTTTAGTTGGGCTTCTGATCCTTGACTTTTGAACATTAGTTTTTCTTTGGCTGCTGCAACTGTGTCTTTAAAATGCATTTTCTATGACAAAAAAGCTAAAAGAAAATGGGATCAAATGATAAAGGCTGTTTGTAAACAGTCACAATCATCATATAGTGGCCAAATTGACTGATTTCATTTACTGTATTTTTATGGGTAATGTTTTATATATTTGATTATGGTATCACTGTGATTCTACAGAATGACATCTATTTGTGTTTTAACAACCAGAAAACATGAACGATTTTGAAAACAGTTTGAGTTTGAAACTCCGTATCAACCAGACACACACAGACATTGAGAATCGGCATATGAATCTCTACAATGGTGACAATCAAAAGTTTCATGCTGCAATGCATGATGGGTACCAGCATAGTACAAAAGATTGTCCGTGACTCCCAGCATGCATTGCGGCATTAATAAATTATTATTGAATTCACCCATGTCATTTTTGTGATCAAAGATGAGTTTTAAGGGATACATGTATTGACTACAGGGGGACTTTAAGATAAATGGTGCTAAACTGTACCAGATTATGGTTCTTCGACTTGTAAAAATAGCAGAACCCCCTTTTGGTACTAAATCGAACCAATTTATTTGGTTCCATAAAAAACATGCTTTGAAAGTGCTAAATAGAAACTTAATGTTGTTTAAAATAACCTTTTTATTTTATTTTCATCATTTGTGTGAACAGGAATTAAGACTGATGGTGTTTTACTGCCACTAATATTAATTTCATCTGCATTGAACCTGTATATTCATCTGTATATTGATATATACATTTTTGCAAACATGTTGATTGAGGAACGTTTTTTTCAGTCAACTTTCTTCACATAGTGGCATTCATAATTATGTGTGTATTTTGGTGTAAAGTGTAAAATGGCAGTTTCTCTCTGCAGATGATGAAGTTAGAAATACACAATGACACAAATGTCACATTGTATCTCTTCCATATGTTTAAAGGTCCCGTTCTTCGTGATCCCATGTTTCAAACTTTAGTTAGTGTGTAATGTTGTTGTTAGAGTATAAATAATATCTGTAAAATTATAAAGCTCAAAGTTCAATGCCAAGCGAGATATTTTATTTAACAGAAGTTGACTACATCGAACGGCCCGTTTGGACTACATCCCTCTACTTCCTTCTTTAATGACGTCACTAGAACAGTTTTTTGACTAACCTCTGCCCACAGGAATGCTCCCTCAACTCTACCGAAATTCGTTTATGTACTTGCGCACTTCAAATAACTTACTGTGTTTACTAAGCTCTTACGGTGATTTTCCGAAGTAAAACTGACGCTTCATCTTTTGTGTGATGTACAATAAACTTTATAAAACTCATGAGTTAACACAGTCTCACCCCAAAACGTCACATACTGACGTGTCTTGACCAAACGGCAACATACGACGAATAGGGTACCCCTAAAACGTCCATATGTGACTATTCGGGTTATGGGTAGGTTTAGGTATGCGTTAGGGTACCGCTAGGAGGCGCTGCTGGTGCGCTTATGTCTTCGTCTCAAATGGACGTTTTAGGGGTACCCTATTCGTCGTATGTTGCCGTTTGGTCAAGACACGTCAGTACATGACGTTTTGGGGTGAGACCGGGCTGCATGAGTATATGTTTGATCACCATTCAGACAGCAGACTTGTAGGCTATTAATAAATAATGGATACATACAAGCAGATGACAAATACGTTATAATAACCGTAATTAAACTACTAAACTATACCTGTTCCATCTCTGCACTCTGACTCTGTAGGCATTATTGTCCGACTCGAAATGAACACCGTTACTGAGAGTTTCTGATATTATCATCATTCCGTGAGATGAAATTGTCCTGAGAGACTGAGTGTGGGCTCGTGAAGCTCCGCCCCCTGGGTCGTCCAGCAGCAGCTTATTTTGCATTTAAAGGGGACACACTAAAACAGCGCGTTTTTCTGAGCCCCAAAAAATGACAATTTAAACATGCTGTCAAAAATGATCTGTTGGGTATTTTGAGCTGAAACTTCACATACACACTCTGGGGACATCAGAGACTTATTTTACATCTTGTGAAAAGGGGCATAATATGGGACCTTTAAGTAAAAGCAATTAGACTGTTAATGGAGGCCAAATGGGAATGGACAGTAATGAATCCTTCACACTATTAAGGAAATAGTGATATAATGTCGTGGAATAGTTTTAATGTTTTTGTGACTGATGGAAACCCAAACTTGAAGATGAGAGTGAACTCAATGCATGCAGTCTTTATTAGAAAACACAGATGATCAACAACAGCATGGAAGGGGTAAGTGATGTGAGCTGATGGTAAATATAAATAGTCTAGAGAGAATGAACACAACCTAAGGAGGATCTCAGAGGAACTGGTGTGCAGGAAATCTTATTATTAAAACAAGGCCTGAAAATGTCTTATTTTCTTATTATTTACAGTAAAAGGAGGTTTTTAACCTTGTTCATGTTGATCCACCACAGCAGGTCAAAAAAAGGGAGGCCTAATGGTGAGTGTTAGGGTTCTGTCACTTCGATCTAGATTATTCTTGGTTTTGTGACAGAGCATTGACACTAATATATTGTCTTGCACATAGTTTTGAGTGTGTTCGAGCCGTGCGCTCTTCTGTCCATGTGAGTTGTTTTGTGTGAGGAGCGTAGTGTCTGCGAGTTCATGTCTCATTTTGTGTGCGCACATGGCTTGTGATTGTGTTCACTGGCCACATGCTTGTGTTTTAGTCACATTTGGTGAGCACATGGCTTGTCATGTATGTTTGCTCATGCCATGTCTTTTATCTAACCCCGCCCATCTTGTTACCTGATTATTGGTTCATTTGCCTCACCTGTCCTCCCTCATTACCTGCTTTGTTTGCTCCCTATTTATTTGCAGTCCTGTGCCAGATTTTAGTTGTATGTGCTTCAGGATTACTTGAAAGTTTCAGGCAGGTGAGTTTGATTGAGGCTGGGGCTAAAATCTGCAGGAAAGTGGATCTCGAAGGCCAGAGTTGAGAACCCCTGGGTTATAGAGTCAGACTGATAACCCGAAAGTTGCGGGGTAAATTTTCGTTTCTGGTAGGAAATGACTGAGGAAATGCCATTGAGTGAGGCATCTCACCTCCAATCACTCTCTGTGCGAGGAGAGAAAAATAAATAAATAAATGGCTGCCCACTGCTCCGGGTGTGTGTGTGTTCACTACTCACTTCACCTAATGTGTGTGCACTAACTTGGATGAATTAAAATGCCCAAAAATATTGCACATAACTGTTTTCAACATTGATGATAATAATAATAATAAATGTTTCTTGAGCAGCAAACCAGCATATTAGTAGGATTTCTGAAGGATCATGTGACACTGAAGACTGGAGTAATGATGCTGAAAATTCAGCTTTGTGTCACAAGAATAAATTAGTTTAAAATATATTCAAATAGAAAACAGTTATTTTAAAGTGTAATAATATTCACAATATTTTTTTTTATTATTATTCAAATAAATGCAGCCTTGGTGAGCAGAAGAGACCCCTTTTAAAAACATTTAAAATCTTACCTATCCCAAACTTTTCATATATACACATATAATTAAAAAAATAAGTAAAAAGAAAATACTAAATTACGCTGTCAAACAGCATTTTCATTATTAACTATAATACTATAACTACTATAAATTATAAATATTTCCCTTAAACTAAAGGAAAATATTTGTTTGATCATTTTTATTATAACTTTTTCTAATAGGGTTGATTAAACTTGGCATATACATAGACAAACTTGTTGCCTTTGGCTTGCTCAGTTGGGGATATTTTGGGAATATTTAATTTAATTTTATCAATCAATAAATTTCACTAGAAACAAACCATGTTGTATTATTTTAATTTAATTCTGTGAAGCTGCTTTGATGCAATCTGTATTGTGAAAAGCACTATACAAATATACTTGACTTGACTTGACAAACAGACACCCTTTCATGTGTCATTTTATGTCAGAAAAAGAAAAACATAGTATATATTCACCCTTAATGCTTTAAAAGATAACGAGACACCAAAATGTGCCATATTCATGGAAACTGCATCAACATTTTAATAACATCTACTATTGGTTGGACACTGATTTCCCCTATAATTTTCCCTAAACTCATGACAAACATACTGTAAACAAAGTCATTAAAAGCAGCACAGTCAACTCGAGAAATCATTCAAAGGGTAAAATAAAATACAGCTCATGACAGAAATGTGCCTGGAGCTGATTTTTACAAAAGGTCATCCTGTGTATCCCTTTTTTTTCTGGTGTTGAGGTATTTGCCTCCAGTAATTCATTCATATAATAGACACCTATTAAAAAACATTCTTTTTAATGGGCAGTGCAATTTTAAACACTCACACACATTTACAGCACTGTCTCCACCCAACTGGCTGTCTGCCAGAGGATGGCCAGAGGCCTGAATGTTATGAGCAGTGGTGCACAATAATAGCCCCGACAACTCTTTCACAACACCATTCTCACGAGTATTCTCCATTTTCTCCATGTCCATCTTCTCCCTAAGTGTTCTGGATGCAGTTTGTGAAGAGTTTAGAAAAAAATTGATTTTCAGTGTTAAAAAAGTAAATTGTTACCAAACAGAACAATGATGAGAATGACTGTTTCCAAACGTTTCTAGTTAAAATGTTAGTACTTTTTTTTTTTTGTGTGTGTGTGTGTGTGTGTGTGTGTGTGTGTGTGTGCTATTTTTATTCTTTTTTTTTTTTTTTTTTTTTTTTTTTTATATATGCCTATTAATTTATTAAGTTTTGGTTTTAGTTTTATTTATTTTAGTACTTCAAGCTAACCTAAATGGAAATGAGAAATGTTGTCCTGAATGATAGCGGTTTAAATTTCTTGTTTTTATTTTAATTAATGTAAAATAAATTTTAATGTTTTCTTCTTTCCACCTTTCACAAAGTTAATGAAAATACATTTCTACCTTCAGTTTGTCTGAACTATCAAAGTTTGTGTTATTCATTTCCTCATTTCTAGGGTGGATTTGGATTTGAATCCAACTCATTGTTTTTCTCACACTGAAAACTCATTGAGAAATTTGTTAGTTATCATGGTTCCTCAGAGTTCAGATGAGAAAACTTCAGTCAAGACACAATATAAAATCTGTTTCTTGAGATGGATTGCACTTCATGGGTTCATGGGTTCAACCTGTAGAAACTGCTTTGAAAAATGTAACAAAAGCATGTTGTCTTCATTATGATCATTATGATAATTGGTATCAGATCGAATCTACAGTCTGAATTAGTATAAACAATTTTATTCACTTACAATGTATGTTTATGAATGAGAAACTTGCACCTCCTGACCACAACATAAATCAGCTGAATCACATTTCTTACAGAAGTATTAATGCATACGCAAAGGAGAAAGTCATCTGTCAGCAGTAATTTCTCTTTGACATGCTCTCACTGATTGATAACTACAGTTGAGTAGATGCCTCGGGGAGTCATAACTAAAGGTAGCGCATTTGATCTTTACTCTATCAAGGAATTTGGCAAATCTCAAGAGTAACGAAGATCACCGTTTAACCCCAGATCTGTGCGTGCCCCATTATGATTATTTGGATTCACATATAAGTTATCAGTATATCTGATTAAGGTCATGGATTTCTGCAAGATTCTTTTAAAACCTCTAAATAACGTGGCTATTTTCTAAAATTGCACTTGTCAATCAGTTACTTCTTGACTTTGTCTCTTTAATGGAAAAAGACATCTTAAGGGAATAGCTCACCAAAAAATTACAAATCTGTCATTTACTCACCCTCATGTCATTTCAAAGTGCTAATGACACATTCCTCTGTTATAACTTTTTTTTTTTTTTTTTTTTTTTTATGTTATATTGCAGAACGTCCTGGCTGTCAAGCTACAAAAATTATCCATAACACAGGCTTGATGGAAATGTTCTTGAAAACTCCAATTACTATACATATACAATTCACTGAAGTCACAAGCTAAAATGAGGAGTATTTAAAGGAGTATGTATGGCTTTTCTGACATAGTAAACTTTCTCAGTAGTTCACCGGGTACATCATTGCATTTGCAAGTCGTGAGTCATGATAAAAGAGCTCAAAGACTTAGAAGCCAAAATGGCATGGTTGCATCAAATCTAACAGTTTTGTTGTGCCATTCATATTTCTACATTACAAACCCTGTGTTAGTGCTGCATGAGATCCAGCAGTATTATAACAATCGGTTAGAAGATTTTAACAAAAATGAGCAGAAAAAACTATCTATGATGACACACACAGATATCAACAATCAGCACATGAATCTCAACAATGGTGACAATAAAAAGTACCTTGCTGCAATGCATGTTGGGTACCAGCATAGTACAAAACTCCCAGCATGCATTGCAGCATGAATTTATTATGCAGCTGAATTGACCCTTTGCTAAGCCCCGCCCTCCTTAGTTACTGTTGCTACGCCTGTCAAGCTTTTGCGCCTGGCACGTCTATTACAGTACGTATGCACCGGTTTCAGACATTCCTAAGGAGATAATTAGTCATTTTTGGCGAACAGGTGAAAATATGAGAGAGCAAGACTGCAGTATGCATTCGAGGGCTATATCCACGGCATAATATGCAAACGATTAGAGAATAATTTTATCAAAATTTAAGCTAAAACCTAACGTTAGGTCCCAGCGCAAGCAGTAGCCGCCTCGTACGCTGATCATTCAAATACATGGATTTCTCGGCGACGTCATCACTGCTTGCGCACGCAACCAAGAGGCAAAAGACTCGCGCTCTTCGTACCGGAGTAAAGGGTTCGGCTAGTAGCATAGTGGTGGTGTTGTTGCTAAGTCAAAATGCCAAGGAGTTGTAGCCAGTGCTGGGTGCCTGATGTTCAACATTCCTATGGGGAAGCATGGTTTTGCCAAAAAAATGCCTTAAAATCATAAGGCTTGGCTTTAATGCCTTGCCTTTGACTAGGGAGCACATCCAACACGCAAAAATCCGGTGCAGCATCAAAGTATTTGACGAGCTGCACATGACCATATTAGCACGTAGTATGCATCAAGGGATTTGTATGCTCTAATCATTTATCTTGTATACTTGGTGTCTGAATAAGATAATTATATCAGGCCATACAATTGCTGGCCACTTCTTGTCATCTACAATCCAAAGATCGTCATGTATTGCATAGATCCGGCAAGATCTCACCACTGCTGAGAGTTTTTTTAATATAAGTTAAAGTTTTTTTAATATAAGTTAGGCTAATCACCACGATCGGACTAAGGGTTCCCACATAATCCATCATCAAATCTTTGATTTACAGTAAAGTAACGTTATATGTGTCATGAAATGTTGCAGGTCGTAACGTAAACAATGCTAACTTATATAAAAGCAAAGCTCTATAGATGCTGCACTCCTAACATTGGCTATTACATTACTACATTGCTATAGTCTAACATTAACATGATAATTCATGCATCACAGTATGTCCGGATTTTAATTCGTAAACAGTTGGACGTTTTACATAATGTTATATTAATATAATATAAACACAAACAAACAGATCCAACTCTGAAATTGCAGTTTATTATTGAGTCAGCAAGAAATTACAAACAATGCGAAATCTGGTATTGTTTGTATACAAGAAACCCGTGTATAAGTGACTAACTTACTGTTATGAACTGATTAAGTTTGCATACCAACCTTTTCCTTGGAGACCTCCGGCAAGCCCCCTGATGTTCTCTCCTTTTACTAACTAGGCCTACCTTTTACTTTTACTAGACACCGGGAGAGTCGCGATCGGATTGGGGTAACGTTACTTGTCTGGCCGTCGATTAAAAAAATGCTGAAATATGTTTTTAAGTAACGTTAAATTATGTCTGTGAGCCACCGTCTTGTTTTTAATCACACTGCTTGATCCACGAGCTGGACAATAACTTTATTCTAGAGCTGCTATAAAGCCAAAACACTTTACTTTTAATTTCCTATTATCAATGTAAAGCTGCTTTGGAACAATCTACATTGTTAAAAGCGCTATATAAATGAAGATGACGCCCGGCATTTCTCCCCTTGGGTTTTAGGTTTCGGGAAGGGAACAAAATCCACCACCTTGTCCAAACTTTTAGGATACCGGGTATCAGATTTGCACAATCCATATGCACAACGCTTCAGTATGTTTCCCTCTCGCTCGAAAGCTTGCCAGACCTCCCGCACCCTAGTTACGGTTGCTAAGCCACGATTGGCCTGTGGCGGTTTTCGGGCGTGGCTTAGCGAAGGGTCAATTGTCCTATTATTTTGTTTAGTTTTAAATATTTGCTTTTATTTTTTTATGTTTTTATTGTGATATTTAGTAGCTTTTCTCTGATGTTCAGAGTTTATCTGAATATTTTGTTGATTTTGTCACCATTGCTGAGATCCATGTGCTGATTGTTGATGTGTGTGTCAGCAGTTAGTTATCAGTAAAGCTAGTCATGCTATTTGTGGAGTTGTTTAATGTTCCTTTGCTGAGATCTTGAGAGATTTCATGTTTTCTTTTATCTTCAGTTGATTTCATCTAAGGCTGTGGCTGGAAGTCAGTTGTAGTTCTTGTGTTTCTGCTCGTCTCTTTTTCTGTTATCTTCTTTCCTTCAGTAATTCTGCTTGTTAACAGGCTGAGATGACTCCATATATAATATACACAGATTTAGTAAGGTCCAGTTCTGGTTTAATTCTTTGCTCTTGGCTGACATGTGGCATTGCTATGGCCTGCTTGCGCCACAGATCTGGCACACATGAGTGAGCCGCCCAAGGGCCGTCATTCCACGCTGCTTGTGGCCAGATCATCATTCCACTTGTGCCAGATGTGGGCCGGATCTGGGCCATCACAATGTTGCTATGTGGGTTTGTACGTTAGTATGGACTCACTAACTTTAATTGTAACTAAATGAGAGTATGACAACCAGAAGATAAACTTTTTAGTCTTCATTGGGATTGGGGATGAATCCTTAGAGAACCAGTTACTGCACCCACATCATTGGATTAATACACCATGTGAACCAGCTGCATATAACAGATGAACAATCTTGCTCTAACGTTAGTCTAAAATTAAAATTAAAATTAAAATTAAAAATAAAAAAGTCTAAAAATTTATTCCATTGCCCATCCTCTCAGGATACCTGGAATCAGTGTTACAAGCACCCCAGGCAGATCGTATTACATAAACACCATCAAACCGATGAGAGCTTTGGATCTTCTAATGTTTCTCTATGGCGCTGAAACCTAAAGATGACAGAGTTTCCCGTGCAACTGATCTTGTTGGTGTGTTGGTTTTTACTGTCACTAGTGTTTATTTAAGCTGGAAACAGAAGTGAATAGTATGTATAAGTATTATATTATGTATATGTATAATGGAGTTTTGCAAAAATATAGGTAAAGACATGTTTTTCCATTGAGCCTATGTTATTTCCCATTTTTCTTCCCATTATATTCATTAATACATACCTATGTCTCTGTCCTGACCTCCAGGTCGCTTGTCATTCACTGTCCTGTCACTTTGGACAGCAATGAGCTACTGTATCTGCTCTCTTATCAAACAGACATCGGCATTCACTGTCAATGCCTTTAGATAGGGGTGTCAGTAGGAAACACTGTTTTGAACAAACCCCTAAACATATTAAACTTTGGCATTTAACTCATCCAGCACCATTTGAATGATACAGAATTATGGTTTTAACAATAAAACTGGTGGGAAAACTGAGTATCTTAGAGATTCAAGCATAATAACCACCAAGGAACCCTGCAAAACAGCCTAGATTTGTGACTGTAGTGATCATGTTTTAATTTATGTTGTACTTGTGTATTCTAGTGAATAAAAGCTGTCAACTTGTGAAAAGAAACCTGGAATGTGACTGTTGAGTCTATATATAACTGTAGCTCTAGGCCTGAACTAGAACAACAACAACACACACACACACACATGGACATGCAATGAAGTGCTGCATAGTTTGGAGTGTGTAGTAATAAATACAAGATGCCAGAGTTTCTGTCAGTGTTAAACAGCCATCAGCCCTCAGCTTTGTTTGAGAAATAAGCATTGACTTCATGATGGAATCGGATGGAGATACAGGTATGAATGGAGATTCAGACATTCAGTTTGTTAATATGTGATTGATAGGGTGTTCTGGAAGGACAAAATAAAAACCAAACCCCTTAAAAAAAAACCTTCTCAACAATGGGTGCGTCAGCCCCTGCCTTAGTGCAGAGACCTGCCGCCCGAAATGCTTAAGCCCCTTGCCACCCGGGCTCAGGCTTGGGGAGCCATTGTGTGTGTCAAGCTAGGTTCTGAACACAATCGAACAAGGTTACTCGCTTCAATTCGTTCGCAGACCTCCCTGATTCAAGGGTGTGGTCCAGACTTCAGTATGGGGCAGCGATACGCATCTCTTCCGGTCTGAAGTAGAGAGCTTACCGGCGAAGGGGGGCGTAGCTCACCAGCTCACTGCGAGTCTGGCTTTTTCCATCCTCGATCTGCAACATCTGAACCACAGATTGATGAAATGGCCGTTCAAGATGTCAACATTAAAACAAATCCTCTTGCAGGTTTGTCCAGGGGATTGGGTTTTGTCAGTGGATCTGGAAGATGCTTACTTACATATCCAGAAAGCCCCTCATCACAGACCATTCTTAAGATTCTTGTTTGAAGGGGTGGCTTACTAGCATACTGTCCTTCCATTTTATGAAGTGCGTGGATGCAGCCCTCTACCCTCTGAGACAGAAAGGAGTGCCATCCTGAATTACCTCGATGACTGGCTCATTTCGGCCTGTCATTTGGCAGGAATGACTTCGTGATACGGTTCTTGAAGGAGCCAGAAGGCTGAATCCGCCTCGTCCCTGTACTATTTCGACTTGGGACTTGTCCACCTTCTTCAGGGCTCTCTGAGGCCCGCCCTTTGAGCCGCGGCCCTCTTTCGCTTAAGACTGCCCTTACGCTGGCTTTAGCATCAGTCAAGCGACTGGGAGCTTTGCAGGTGCTCTCGGTGATCACGTCCTGCCTTGAGATTGGGCCAAACGACTGCAAAGTCGTCCTCAAACCGAGACATGGCTCTGTGCTTAAGTGGCTCTTTACTCCGTTCAGAGCACAGGTCATTACCCTCTCCGATCTTCCTGTTTCTGGCAAGAGCACAGGTTGCACTTAGTCTGCCCGGTTCTGACTCTGAGAGTATATGTCCAGCGCTCTGGCCAGATCCGTCAATCAGAGTAGTATTTTGTGTGCTTCAGAGGCCGTACTAAAGAGAACCCTGTCACAAAGCAAAGGTTATCACACTGGATAGTGGATGCAATTGCGTTAGCTTATGCTTCTGTGGGCCTTCAGTGCCCCATTGGAGTGAGAGCCCACTCCACCAGGGCATGGCCTTCTCCTGGGTCTGGTCCAGTGGAGTATCTATTGAGAATATCTGTGTGTCGGCAGGCCGCCCACTTCGCCAGATTTTATAACTTGGATGTCCCTGATATCCAAGCACGGGTCCTGTCTGTCTAAACAAGTCCTCGACCTCGTTGTACATCCTCGTGGCCTGAGCCTTGTGTTTTCAGGCGGATGTTCTCGCCCCAATATTAATATTAATTAGCCATTAGCCATTTAGCCATTTAGCCATTTCACCATTTCACCATTTCACCATGGGGTGGCAGTGGCCCAGTGGTTCATGTAGGTTGTCTACAATCCGGAAGGTTGGTGGTTCAATCCCTGGTTTCACCTGACCAAGTGTCTGTGAGCAAGACACCTAACCCCAGCTTCTCCTGATGAGCTGGATGGTGCCTTGCATGGCTGACACCGCTGTTGGTGTATGAATGGGTGAATATGAGGCAATATGTAAAGCACTTTGGTGGCCATGGGTCTGTTGAAAAGTGCAGTCCATTTACCTTTTACCATTTAATATTAGCCTTGCTGCCTTTCAGAGCCCTTAACCTCGAGTGTCTTAGGCCGAAGCTCGTTGGACGGTCTTTCTTTCTATGTTTGTAGCACTTTCTGTTTGATTGCGTCTCCATAACGTCAGCTAAAGAGTGGCGCAATGAGAGTGAACCTTATCAAAAGAATGATATGGCTAAAGTTTCTGTTTGGTTACTAGCGTAACCTCGGTTCCCTGAGATAACGGGAATGAGCATTGAGTAACTGGCCCAGCTACCGTACTGCACTTGAGCCGGCACCTGAGATTCTGAGAAAATAGCATTCTAAGCCTGCTTATGTAGACGGGTAGCCCGTTTTGGCGGGCTGAAGTGCTATAGGTTTGTGCCGTTACACATATGGATTAGTTTTACAATCTGGATGCAATCCCTGTACTAGGGATCCCTGATGCGCTGTTTGAATGTGCTTTAAGTGGTAGTTGCGTAGGCTGTCTGTGGAGGGACATTTGTGTTCCGAGGATGAATGAAATGTCTTGAATGAACAAATGAGGGTGAGTAAATTATAGCATAATTTTCAGAATTTTGGCAAACTAACACTTTAAGTGTGTTAAGACTTTGAAGTGTACTCTCTTTAAATGTACACCTAATTCACCTTACATTTTGTTAATATTATTGTCACAGTTATGGTCCTGTTATCATTGTTTTGGTTCTATCTTCACCTTTCCTGTCATTTACCCAGTTTTTTTCCAATTTGTTTAATTTGTCATTTCGTTCACCTGTTCTGTTAATCATCTTGTTAGTTCCCTGTGTATTTATACTCTGTGTTCTCCCTCATTCTCGGTCCGTTCTCATTTGTGTTATGTTGTGGTTTTGATATTCCCCTATATTCTCCTGAGCTCTGTCATTTAAGGTACAATACAAGTTCACATTTAGTATAATTAAACACATTTCTTTTTCACAAGGGGACCCTTTCTCATCAAAATTACTTTGATGCAAGTGTATATATTATCATATAATTATTTATTATATATTATCAAGATACTTAATTACTGTCCCACAATAGCTGTTTAAATTGACCAAAATGTTTCACAAAATTGATGTTCCGTTGTGTATAACTTACAGCAGTGTGATGACGTGACAGACAGTGGTATTTACCATGGTTTGGGGGCCGAGTACAGTTGTAGCCTGGAAGGGGAGGAGGGGAGGAGGTTATGTGAACAGTTTGAGCCTGAAGCACTGGTTTTATTTCCAACAAACTTGACTCCAGGATGGGTCATGCCCTTATGCTTCTCTGAAAACCGCTAACCATAGAAGTCCTGCATATATGGGCTGTCAGTCATGAAAGTCGGTGAACCCATGATTACATTAGCACACTCTTGAATTTCCTTGTGAAAAAGACGTACACCATACTTAAAAAAAAAGTACTCATAATGGGAATAACATATACATATTATATAACATACTTTTAAGATTTACAACTATACATTCAATAAAGTTAAGCACACTTATTTTGCACAAGGGTTCTATAATGGCCTTGGTTTATATAATATTTAATTTAAGGGTTTATGAGTGTACAGTATATACTTTTTACTTTTGGGTCAATGAAATTACATTAATTTCTTGTCTGGATACATTCAAATGCAAGACATACCAAATGCAAGACTAACCCTAACCCTAACCCTAACTTGATTTGTAATAATACACATCTATGATGAATATGTGTTTAATTTCTGATATGTTTTGGGTGACATAGAAAAACATGTCAAGGTGGTATAAGTGGAATAATATCATAATGCAGAAAAAAGCTTCTTCTTTGGTAGTTTGGCATAATATTTTATTATTATTTAGAATATGTTACTTATAATTCATGAATAATTCATAATAATTCATGAAATCAGAAATTAATTATATGTGTAAAATGTGTGTGTGTGTGTGTGTTACCTTGATTTTTTTTTATCCCTTTCAACCATTTTTCCTGCTCTCCAGGCCTTGCTAACCATTTCACCATGGTAAGGCAGTAAAGCAGGTACTTTTGCTTGACCAAGCCGTCAGAATACATCATGTAGCATTGTGGCACTGAATGCCACACAGAATTAAAGAACTGTTCTTTATAGTCACACTTAAACACAGCTCTAGGCAAACTAGCACACAAACAACTAAAGAGTATAATCTATGCTCTATACTTTGCTTGTTATTTCTTATTTATTTTATGTAATAATATTTTTCTACATTATAATAACAAGATCAATAATATTTTTAATCTGAACTTTGTACTGCTCTCCTACAAGATTCCTCCCTCCCGTGAGACACCACAGAAAGGAATTTAGGCAAAACAGAGTTACCTGCAGTCACGAAAGTAAGACCCCAAGGACCTTTCTCCACCCATAAACCCCATAATGCTTTGCATGAGACATGAGCCAACCTGCCCGCCACATCCACATCCAGGCTCCAGTGAAGAGAATGACACTAACTACTTAAGCATGCAAATATCTCTCTCTCTCTCTCTCTCTCTCTCTCTCTCTCTCTCTCTCTCTCTCTCTCTCTCTCTCTCTCTCTCTCTCTCTCTCTCGCTCTCTCTCTCGCTCTCTCTCTCTCTCTATACTATCTATCTATCTATCTATCTATCTATCTATCTATCTATCTATCTATCTATCTATCTATCTATCTATGATGCAGTTCTTTGGACTGCACTCATGACAAAGAAATGTGCATTAATTACACTGTAATAAAGGCACTTTAAAATAAAGTGTAACCATATATTTTTTCAAAAACAGTACTCACAGACGTTTTAATATTAATGAAATAAAAGGCCATGTAAGTCTACTTAAAGAGAGTACACTTTGATTCTTAGCACTTTTAAAAACTGCACTTTGTACATGACAAATTAAAAGTTTTACTTGAAATTACTTTTTAAATCATTGTTTTTATAATCTTTTGTCATGCTTTAAATAAGTTTAAATAATGCTTTAAATAAACCATTTTGATGTGTCGACTAGCATTGCCCAGTATTGCCTTTGTTTTGGTTTTGGTTTCATATTGGACTTCCAGTCACCTGTTTCCTGTGTTCCTTTGTTCCTGCCAGTCATTAGTTGCCATGGACTAAACGATCACACATGTTAGTCTTTGGGCCCTATCATACAAATGATACTCAAATGATGAAATCATATAATGATTTGACGATCTGCAAATCCGGCGTTGAAATGGGCCTTGTTTATAAAACGATCATCGTCGAAATGCAGGGAACAAACAAGAACACTTGCACAACTCCATTGATGCTCTGGAAAAACAAACTCCATCCACTGGTCCCTTAACGCTGGGTTCTTTGTGAATCTGTGCAGGGTTGTCTTGCACTGGCAACCAAAAACCCACTTCTTTTGTGACATTGTCTTCCCTAAAGCCGAGCACAGCGCTTTGATGGGCGTACTGCTTTCGCTCTCTCGCTCTGGTCTACGGTTGCGCGCGCGCCCTTCCGGGAGAAGTGCCCTTAGGACCCGTACAAGGAAATTCCGCCCCATCTGACGTCACACAGGCCCATACTCGAAAAAAACTTTCCGAAACTTGTGACAAACCGGAAGTATTTTTGCCACAGAAATACTCCATCAAACGTACAACTTTCTTTTTTAAACTTTGTCCATGTTTAGCATGGGAATCCAACTCTTTAACAGTGTAAAAAACTCAGTATGCATGAAATAGCATTTCACCCCCCCTTTAAAATTGTTGTGACCGATGTGAAGGGGGAGGAGAATTTATACATGCGTCACGTTTAGTCAATAAAGCTGTTCCGCAAAGGATACACCCATGTATCCTCGCTCGTAACTCCTCAGGAAGTCTCCTCACTCCTCGATCCTTGCCTCCTCACGGTGCAATTAGAGAATTGAGATGTCCTTCAAGATGGCTGAGCTCGATCGGTTTCCGGGTCATATATGGAGGACGGAGGAACGAGGAACAAGGAGGGATATTGAGAAGCAATGCAGCTCCAGGCGCAACGCAAGCGTTTTTTGCTAGTTTCAGCCCGACGCAGTTATCATTTTCACGTCCTGCGCCATGTTGTTTTAAAAGCAAATGCATTTGCGCCCATTTGTGCACCCATGGGCGTGCTGGTCTGAAAACAAGGTGTGTTCAGGTGCACTGTTGGAGCATTGCTATTTTGAGGCAACTGAAATAGACTGTCCCCACTGTTCCAAATGAAACCTGGTCTAAAGTCAATGGCACAATATTTTTTTTTGTTATTTAAAGAGCACGTAAGTAATGTGCGCCTATAGGCGGGTCCACAACATGCGTAAACTGTTTATTACACACACAGGGACGAGCAGCAGCACACAAACATGCCAAATATTAAAAATAAAAGGATTACAATGTAAAATATTATTATTGTTGTGGTGATGTAATCAGCCATCATAGGGTTAATTCCAAAATATGGTGTTCCGCGAGTATAAAAAGAGATGCGACAGACATCTAGGCAAGCGTGCTATTCCGAGTCCGGGAAGTGACGTCATTCTGGAGCGCTAGTTTAGGTTCAGGAGGTAAGGGCTTTTGGTGGCAAGTACATCTTGAATGTTTGGATCAGGAAGGGTAATCTGGGACTCACTTAACTTGCAGTGTGGCGGAGGAGAACGTGGAGTGAACGCTTATTGCGAGCCTTTTATTAGCACGCCTCGAGTGCATTGCGCGGCGTGAGTTAACTACCGCAGGTATGTGATGCATTTTTCTTATGCCTAAGCTAACGAGACGATCACCCCTAAACCTAATGTTATGTTTTAATAGTGGTACGAGGCGTGGAAGTGTTGCAGCAGGCTTTTGTGGAAGTATTGAAGACGCTGTCGGCTCGTGCTACTTTCTGTAGCAGCTAACCCTTATCTGTGTGTGACGCTGAATGACTTCGGATGGTGATTCACTCATAAATCGCTGTGTTCGCCCGCCCTTCCGTCTCTTGTTCGAACTGTGCAGTTTCTGTGTACTTGTATGTGAATGTTAACTCGACAGTGTGACGGTCTCCATCCGGTGGAGGACGACGTCTAAGCTGATCAAAATACGCGTCGAGCGTACAGTACAGCCTGCCAGGTTACATCTAAATTGGGGCTGTGACGGTGTTTCTCTACGGGTGGACTGAGGACGGGGGATAACCTTATAGTGACGAAGGTCTATGTGTGTCACCCTTACGGTATATTTGTACATTATTAGGAGCGTTTTTTTTCTTTTTTTCTTCGCATTTTCTGCTTTCTTTGTGTTGAATTGATTTTCTGTTTGTTGAATTGATTTTCTGTTTGTTGAATTGTTTTGTTTTTGTTTTTTTTGTTTGTGATTTTGGATATGTGTTTGTCCAGAAATAGGGGAATGACCCGTTATCGCCCGCTACCGTGCTGATTACTGTCCACGAGCATCAGCTGGTTGGCTGGTATCGCTATTGAGAGAGATAGGCCTTTATGGCCGGGTGTGATTATAGGTTTCATTCACAGAATTTTATGTGGAAAGTGTAGGCTATGTGTTTTTTTTGTGTTTTTTGTTTGTTATCTTATTGACTGTTCTTGTCTTCTCCCTTCAGAATCTGGGGTACCCGTGGGTCCTGAAGTCTTCTGGGTGTGGTGGTGGTGGTTTGACTGACAGTCTGCAGTGTTAACAACGGGTGGAGTGTTGTGAGAGAGCACGAGCGGTTGCTGTGTTGATCTGATAGTCAGGACAAATCCCCCAGGTTCTGAAGTGGTAGGCGTGTGTGTGTGCGTGTGTGTGTGTGTGATGTTTGACCTATATTACTGAAGATCGTGTTGTATTTTATTAAATGTTGCTTTTTGAATAAACTGTTTTGTACTATCATTGTTGTCTGTTATCTGACTCAGCCACTACGTATCTGCGTGCTTTGTGTACCTGAACAATCTGGGTTCCCGGACTATTTCCGGGTGGCGTAGTCGGACTTAACCTAAAATTGCGAACTGCCACATTTGGCGTATAGTCGGCAGGGTTTTGTGGCTGTTGTACAGATTCAGACACAGTGATTGTTTTTGTTTTTGTCTCTGTTGTGTGTTTTGTTTGAGTGGTGACAATACGGTGGACATTCGTCTGGTAAGTGCCCCCTATAGTATTAAGTTATGGAGGCTGAACTACAGGAAATGAGAGATCTTGTGATTCAGTTAAAGGCTGACAATGAGAGACTGCGACAGGAACGGCACCGTTGAGTTGCTTGATCCTGGCACAGCCCCTGGTAGTGCGTCACGACCGGTAACGCCCAGTTCCGTCGACTCAAATATTGGTACCGTTGAACGTTTCGTGTTCATTCCGCGGGAACGGCGTTGTCCAAAATTCAATGGTAGATCTGGTATAGGCATTGACGAATGGGTCGAAGAAGCAGAGGCATGTATGCGCAGGGCTCTCAAGTTTTACCAAAAGCTTGGAGTGAGATCACATGCGGTTAGGGGAGGAGCCCTGGTGGAGCCACGCCCCCCAATTTTACCCATTGTTCATAATTAACCAGCCCAAATTGAAATTATAACAATTGGTAAATCTGATAAATGACAGAGCAATTCATCACATCAAATATACTCTTTAATGTTATATTTCAAAATTACAAATAAGTTATACAAAAATTACAAAAATATAACAAATTGCTCCAAACAGTTTGAAAAAAAAAAAATCTTTTTGCATTTTGAATGTGTAACGGAAAGCAGATGATCAGGTCTGCCTTTGTGTTGATCAATCAAATCTAATCAACAAACAAAAGGTACTGATTAACCCCTCAAAACAAAACAACAGTGTTAGCAGATGCTCGGTCAGGTCCCCTGAGTTAATCTCATCAACTCAAGAAGATATTCACACTGAAAACGAAGGACAAAGTTCGCCACGCGGTTCCACGTGTGCACGACTCTGCATACACACACACAAAACACAGACTCCTTATCATGCCCGACCACTTGTGGTCAAAATTACCTTTTTAAAATGTTTAAAATGTATTTCTTGCTGTGCTTATGATACTTATACCCGAAATACGATATCTATAAGCTTTATTGATATGTAATCAGTTTAATATGCATGTAATCACGAGAAATCCTGTTTCTTTGTGTTGTTGACTAACAGAATTGTCATTCGCGGTATTGTTTTGTTCAGAAGAACACAACGGTGTTGAATATTTAGCACAGAATATTAGAGGATGCATTATTTGATTAATACCAGTTTTATAAATGTTTATGAACGAAGTTTATTCCGCCAGCATTAGTTAGAAGAGGCGTGTACCTTTCCAAATGAAAGGACATGACCACAATACGTCCTCCCAGGCGATTGGGTCACGCACGCAAGGGGGCGTGACTTGAGCTCCTTCAAAACACAGCGGGCTCTCTCACCTCTCTCTCTCTCACCTCGCTCTCATCCTTCCTCCTCTTCTACCGGCGCGACGCTTCCCCGAGGAACATCCCGGAAGGCCTCGGACAAACACATGTTCGAGTCGTAGCAGCCGTTCTTTTGCAACTAAGTTATATTTGCCTCTTCCTTCACGGAAGATGAAGACGAACTTTCTCAGTAACGTTACATTTCAGTGAGCCTTTTCAAGCTTCCCGCGACACCGGAAGACGCAGTCGAAACAGGACCTCGTCCGCGCTTTCAGCATCAACCAAACAGAGAACAGACGTGCAAGTATATTTATCTGATAAAAGCTGCTTTTCTGGGGTCCGTCGTTTAGGTTTCTGTATGTAACAATTACTAGCTTTTCCCTTCTCTCTATTTCTCTCTTTCTTTCTTTCATTTCATTTTATTCTTATCACGTATGTTATTATTGTTTAAATGTTTGTTTGTGTTTATTGTTTGCATTTTTACGTACGTTTCTATTCGTAGCTCATATAATCTTTAGTCACATTTATTAAAAACCATTTATACTTTTCACTGTCTCTGTGTTTGAAAACCCACCATTCTAAAGTCAATGAAACAAAAGATCCAGCTACAAGCTCGATATTAGACTACATTCAGTAGTTTTAATTAATAAACTCATAAAGTTTACTGTTCGTGGCCAGAACCTAAACTTTCTTGGAGTTTGTAAAGAGATAACCCTTCTTAACTGTGATAATCTCACCGTTACTCGCTGGACGAATAACGATTAGATCAGTTACAGAACCAGTTAATCTCTATAATTGATAAAATAAATGTATATGCGACTTATGAATTATGACCATGAGTCATAATTATTAATATTTCCAAAATTCCCTATATTATTGAGCTAATTCAAATTTACCCAAAGTCGTATTCGCTACAAATGTGTCTAGTCGAAATGGTATAATTATTTATTGTGTGGTGCATGGGACATTGTGAACAAATGACATATTAGAGTATTATTAAGGTGTGTGTGTGTGTGTGTGTGTGTGTGTGTGTGTGTGTGTGTGTACACAAGAGTACACACTCCAGCTTATGAAATGTGTTTTGTGTTTGAAAAATACAAATGCAATGGCAATGATTAATGTATGTTTTGACAGGATATAAAATATTACCCAGAGCACTCTGCTTTAATACACGTAGCCTTAATGTAACTAGAAAGACTATTAATACAGTATAATATATAATTTAAAATAAAATAAACAAATTTAAATGTATTTAAAATAAAATGAAGAAATACATCTTCATTTCTTCCCATACCCACTAACATTCCCTTAGTTTAAGAAAACGTAAGCTAGCCAAACTGAGCCAAAGCTTCTGGCCTGGTTGCAGAGTAGTTGTAGAGTTTTTGACTGCATCAATAATAATGTAAACGATGGGCTATATATTCAATGTTCTAGCCTAAAAATGTTAGACGAGCTTTCTTCCAACTTACCTTCTCCATCACGACGTGTGTTCACGCGATGTTGTTGGTTACCTAGTAACGAACGTACGGTGGCCGAGAATGTTCCGTCAACTTCCGTGTGTTCGCGCATCTGTGTGGCCTAGTAACGAACGCATTCTGGCCGAGACACGTGCTGGCGGAAGGAAACTTCACTTTGTGTGCCTGCGCCTCGTATACAACGTTATATATAAAGCTTGCAGGACAACTTGGTTGGCATTGCCTTTTCAGCGTGAGAAATACACGGTGTGGCGTGTGAGCGTGTGAACTGGTTGAATTGCGTGTGTCTCACGCCCAATGCGTGAGACTTGAGAGCCCTGTGTATGCGTATGCGGACTATGACTGTCGCTGAAAGAGCTTTCTTTTTGTTCGATCATCTCGAAGGAGAGGCTCGAGATGAAATTAAATATCGACCTAGTATGGATAAAGATGACCCAACAAAAAATATTTTAGCACTTCGCGAGTTATATGGTTGTGCAGTATCTTATGTTGCACTTCAAGAGGCTTTTTACTCGCGGCGACAATTGGAGGGAGACACGTTACAAGAATTCTCCCTGGTATTGTTGGGTCTGTTCGATAAACTTAAACAACAGTCACCGCATGCTATTTTGAATGCAGACGTCATAGTAAGGGACCAATTTATTGAATGTGTGCTAGATAATGCGTTACGCCGGGAATTAAAACAGCTAGTACGGCCGTCAGCCTGCTGCAACACTTTTGGAGGTGCGAGGGGAAGCCATTCGCTGGGAACGAGAGGGGATGCCAGGTGGTGCCAGGGGCCGGAGCCAATCTGCACCTTTGGTGCACGGGAATCAATGTGGGGTTCAAGGCGATATGGGGATAAACTCCGAACATGGGAGGCATCCATCAGAATTAGGTGAGTTACGGGAAATGCTGCATCAGCAACAAAAGCAAATTGATCAACTTACTCGGATTGTAGCCCATAGCCAAAGTCCCCAGTTTCGCGGTCGTTCGTCACGTTTTGCGTCCGTGATTTGCCGGCGGTGCCAGCAGCCCGGTCATTTTGCTCGAGTGTAATCAGCAACATCACTCTCCTGGCCCTCCAGCTCATCCTCATGTTGACTCGTTATCCGGCGATGCTAGGTCTGGCTTCTCCAATCAGTCGGAAAACTTGTCCCCACCGGGCTGCAGAGCCACAGTCCGGTTGGGGTTATGAATGGCTCCCGTGCGTTCTTTGATGGTGTCTCCACGTCTCGTTTAGTCTCCTCTTGCCCACACCTTGTTTTCACGATTGGGGGTGTCAGTGCCCTGCCTGATAGATACTGGTTCCATGGTATCGACCATTACAGAGAGCTGTTTTAGGTCATGGTTTGAACCGTGGGGCCAGGATCGGTTGCAGTCATGCCACTGGTTGCGGCTTAGAGCCGCCAATGGATTAGAAATTCCTTACATTGGGTACATAGAGCTAGATGTTGGACTGTGTGGTCGTACTGTACCCGGGTGTGGAATATTGGTGGTTCGTGACCCCCCAGGCGCTAATCCGAGTACTCCTGGTATTCTAGGAATGAATGTTCTTAGTCGTTGCTATAGCGAGCTCTTCGGACAACACGGAGCAGCCTTGTTTGATTTACCATTAGTAACGCGGGATGCGGAATTATCCGAGGCCTTCCAAGCCTGCCAGAGAGTGGATGGCGTTCTTACATGCGGAGGTAATACCAAAATCCGTGGGCGTCGAGTGTGTCGTGTCCCAGGTGGCACTCTGAAATTTGTAACTGCTACATGTTCGTCCGTGTTTAGTGGTAAGACGGTATTATTTGAGCCTCTTGAGACCGGGTTACCTGTGGGCTTATTAGCCTCTCCGTCTTTAGTGCGTGTGAGCGGTGGTACAGTCTTAGTGCCCGTGGTTAACACTGGTATACTCAATGCTGTTTTATATCCTACAACGATCCTAGGGAAGCTGCAGGAGGTGTATTTTGTGGATCCTCCTGTGGGGCTGACTGAGGTTTCGACAGCGGCTGCTAGGACAGCAACCTGTGATGGGATTGTTGTGTCGGGGGCAGAGTGTGTCGAAAAGGTAGAATTGCAAGGGTTGTCGGACGAGGAGCAGCATCAGGTTAGGGCTCTCCTTTGGGAGTTCCAGAGCGTGTTTTCCACTGGCGAGAGAGATTGGTTGCACTAACCTGTTGTCTCATGAAATCCCTCTATTAGATGAGACTCCAGTCCGACAACGCTATAGACGAATCCCTCCGTCCGAATATGAGCTGGTTAAGTCTCATATTAGTCAGCTTTTAGATGCTCAAGTGATCCAGGAGAGTTGCAGTCCATATGCTTTCCCGGTAGTATTGGTAAGGAAGAAGGACGGTAGCCTGCGCTTATGCGTAGACTACCGTCAACTCAATTCTAAGACTCGTAGAGACTCGTTCCCGTTGCCTCGAATTGAGGAAACATTGGATTCTTTAACAGGGGCCCGCTGGTTCACTACATTAGATCTGGCCAGCGGGTACAATCAAGTCCTTTTTGCTGAATCTGATCGTTATAAAACTGCCTTTTGCACGCCCTTTGGGCTATACGAATGGAATCGTATGCCTTTTGGCCTGTGCAACGCACCCGGTACCTTCCAGCGCTTGATGGAGCGGCTCTTTGGCGACCAGCGACACCAGTCTGTCTTATTGTATCTTGATGACATTATCGTGTACTCCTCATCCGTGCAACATCATCTGCAGAGGTTGAGGATGGTGCTGGGTCGCCTACGAGCCGCTGGCCTCAAAGTTAAGCTAGAAAAGTGTGCATTTTTCAGGGAAAAGGTGCAGTACTTGGGACACGTAATATCGTCCCAGGGGGTAGCTACAGAGCCAGGAAAGGTTGAAGCCGTAGCGCAGTGGCCCTGCCCGAAGACTGTATCAGAGCTGCGGACCTTTCTGGGTTTCGTTAGTTACTATAGGCGATTTGTAGAGGGGTTCGATCAGGTAGCAGCTCCGTTACATCGACTAGTGACCGAGGCAAATAAAGGGAAAGTGAGTAGTCGGAGGCAGGAATTGGCGCCGTGGTGGTCGGAACAGTGCGAGCAAGCATTTCAGACTTTGAAACAGAGATTGTTTAGAGATTGACGCCAGCTATGTAGGGTTGGGGGCAGTGCTATCCCAAGAGGTCGACGGCAAGGTGAGACCAATGGCGTACGCTAGCCGAAGTCTTCGGCCAGCGGAGCGTAATACTGCCACATATAGTTCCATGCGACTTGAGTTTCTGGCCTTAAAATGGGCTATGGCAGAAATTTTTTGTGAATACCTGTTGGGTCATCGATGTATTGTCCGTACCGACAATAATCCGTTGAGTCACCTGGCCACTGCAAAATTGGGTGCCACAGAACAGCGATGGGCAGCCGAGTTAGCGGCTTTCGATTTTGTAGTGCAGTATCGATCAGGTAGGTCTAACCAGAATGCGGACGCGCTATCGCGTTTACCTTCTGGGGAACAGCCCGCAGGGGACAATAGCCAGTCGGGTATGGTAGTTCCCGAGCTGCTGAGGCGTGTGGCGGTGTTAGATCCAATGGGACCCACCGCGGTGAGGGCGGTGCAGGCTATGCTAGGTCGATCCGGGACAGAATTGGTGGCTCTACAGGAGGAGGACCCTGTTATTGGCGTAGCCCTTAGGTATTGGCGTCAAGGGCGAGGCCCAGGTCCTCACGAGAGACGATCCTTACCTAATCTGGTGCTAATATTACTTCGGCAGTGGGACCGTCTAGAGGAACAGGAAGGTCTGGTATATCGAAGGGTCCGTCGTCCGGATGGTGGCAAAAAAGAGGTGCTTCAGCTGGTGCTGCCTGCTGTTACAATCTGAGGTACTGACCCAATTACATCAGGGCCATGGGCATCAAGGCATCGAACGCACCCTGGAGTTAGTGCGACAACGATGGTATTGGCCAGGGATGTCGGCCGATGTAGCCCAGTGGGTGCAGCAGTGCGAGCGGTGTCAACAGGCCAAGGGGGCTGCACCAGTTGCTCGGAGTTATATGGCACACTTATTGGCCTCTCGTCCGAATGAAATAGTGGCCCTTGACTTCACAGTCTTGGAACCCTCTCATTCTGGGCAAGAAAATGTGCTTGTGATGACGGACGTGTTTAGTAAGTTCACGGTGGCAATCCCTACTCGGGATCAACAGGCAGAGACCGTGGCTCGTGTCTTAGTGGGTGAGTGGTTCTATAAGTTCGGTGTTCCAGGCCGAATCCATTCGGATCAGGGCCGAAATTTCGAGTCCCGTCTTATCCAGCAGCTGTGTAATCTCTACCAGCTGGGCAAGTCTCGCACTACACCATACCATCCAGCCGGTAATGGCCAGTGCGAACGGTTCAACCGTACTCTGCACAATTTGTTGCGGACTTTGCCCACCAGGAGAAAGAGGGACTGGGCATCTTGTTTGCCCCAGGTGCTGTTTTGTTACAATACCACTCCCCACCAAGCCACTGGAGAAGCCCCTTACTATTTGATGTTTGGGCAGGAGCCTAGATTGCCGGTGGATTTCCTGCTGGGTCGGGTGCAGGAGCCAGTGGCTGGTAGGGTCCATCATTGGGTGGAAGAGCATCAGTCCCGGCTTCAAGTGGCTTTTGATGGTGCCCGTGAGCGGCTGCAAGCGGCAGCCCAACATCGTAAGGCCAAGCATGACCGGCAGGTAAGGGAACAGCCACTATCTAAGGGTCAACTAGTCTATCTGCGCGAGCATGGGTTCGTGGGACATCATAAGATCCAGGACCTTTGGAGCTCGACGGTAGTGCTGGGCGGTTTACCGGTTCAAACCGAATACCGGTGTTTATTTTTGTTACGATATGAATTTTTAATAAACCGCAATACCGGTGTATGTCGCTTTAATTGGAACGCGGCGTTGCGCGACACTGTCTCGCACCTCATTTACAACACAGAACACACGTCTGCGACAAGGTTTTATTCCGTCCTCCACACGCGTGCGTCAAAATAGACTAGGCGCCTATATTTAGCGAAGCGGCGCGGAGAGCTGCTTTTGGGAAGCTTCGATCTGAAACACAAGCATTGACTAGAATGGGCGCGATCAGCTCCGGTAGCCGTGTCGCAGCCGTGTGGGGGTGAGAGTGTTTTTTTTTTTCTCGCGGCGCGCGTGTTTTTATACTGTATGAACATATCTGAAGTGAACTGACGGTCTTTAGAAAAGTTTCTTTGTTATTACGATTGAATCTTTCTTTATCTTTCCTGATAAAGCAGCGTTGCTGGGGAAACCATTATTTCTGCCGCTCCTAAAGCGCGTCCTGCTGGCACCTCTTTGTAAACAGCCTTGCAAACCTGTATTATTAATATTAGTGTGGATTTTTTCATTCACTCATGGCAATAAAATAGGGCATTATAAGTTAATCTACTGCAGTATTTCCTCTCTCACTCAGTAGAAAATGTGGTTAACACCCATCATGCTTGAAAAAAAAAAAAAAAAAAAAAACACCGTCATTTACCGTGAAACCGGTTTAATTTAGAAAAAAACCGTGATGTGGATTTTTGGTCAAACCGCCCAGCACTACTCGACGGTATATCAGGTAGTCCAGACTCCACGAGACGGCGGGTCAGTGTACACCGTGGCACCTGTGCAGGACCTTGAGAAGGTTCGCCACGTTCATCGTGCGTCCTTGAAACCTCGTAATCAGAACAATCCAGCAGGTACTGAGTCCTTAGTAGGGCATGTCGAGCCATCGTCACCCCCAGAGATAGAGGACGAACTGGAGGACGGGGATTTAGCCCATGTGGTGGTAGAGGCCCTGCCGGTTACTCAAGGGGGTGTAGAGGTGGGTAGAGCTCTATTAGAGGCCAGGGTTAGTCTAGCTCCGGGGGCGGAGGAATCCACTAGTTGGCCTATAGTGGGAATACATGGAGATGGCGTTAGCCCTCGGCTACAGTTAGAACCCATAGCTTCGGGACCGCCCACTATGTTAGGGGGTGCCCCAAGAAGAACGGGCCGTGTTGGGGCAGGTCAGCACTCCAATCGGTACCACTTGCCGCGAGCAGTAGGAAGTGAAGTCCATCAGATTTCTGCCAGTTCTAGTTTGGGCCCGGCCTGGTTCAGACCGTGGGACCGGTAGTACTTTTCATCGTCGGGACTACGATGACCAATGGGGGGGTAGATTGTGGTGATGTAATCAGCCATCATAGGGTTAATTCTAAAATATGGTGTTCCGCGAGTATAAAAAGAGATGCGACAGACATCTAGGAAAGCGTGCTATTCCCAGTCCGGGAAGTGACGTCATTCTGGAGCGCTGGTTTAGGTTCAGGAGGTAAGGGCTTTTGGTGGCAAGTACATCTTGAATGTTTGGATCAGGAAGGGTAATCTGGGACTCACTTAACTTGCAGTGTGGCGGAGGAGAACGTGGAGTGAACGCTTATTGCGAGCATTTTATTAGCACGCCTCGAGTGCATTGCACGGCGTGAGTTAACTACCGCAGGTATGTGATGCATTTTTCTTATGCCTAAGCTAACGAGACGATCACCTCCTAAACCTAATGTTATGTTTTAATAGTGGTACGAGGCGTGGAAGTGTTGCAGCAGGCTTTTGTGGAAGCATTGAAGACGCTGTCGGCTCGTGCTACTACTTTCTGTAGCAGCTAACCCTTATCTGTGTGTGACGCTGAACGACTTCGGATGGATTGGATGGTGATTCACTCATAAGTCGCTGTGTTCGCCTGCCCTTCCGTCTCTTGTTCGAACTGTGCAGTTTCTGTGTACTTGTATGTGAATGTTAACTCGACAGTGTGACGGTCTCCATCCGGTGGAGGACGACGTCTAAGCTGATCAAAATACGCGTCGAGCGTACAGTACAGCCTGCCAGGTTACATCTAAATTGGGGCTGTGACAGTGTTTCGCTACGGGTGGACTGAGGACGGGGGATAACCTTATAGTGACGAAGGTCTATGTGTGTCACCCTTATATTTGTACATTATTACGAGCGTTTTTTTTTTTTTTTTTTTCGCATTTTCTGCTTTGTTTGTGTTGAATTGATTTTTGGTTTGTGTTGAATTGATTTTCTGTTTGTTGAATAGATTTTCTGTTTGTTGAATTTTTTTTTTTTTTTTTTTATTTTGGATATGTGTTTGTCCAGAAATAGGGCAATGACCCGTTATCGCCCACTACAGTGCTGATTACTGTCCACGAGCATCAGCTGGTTGGCTGGTATCGCTATTGAGAGAGATAGGCCTTTATGGCCGGGTGTGATTATAGGTTTCATTGACAGAATTTTATGTGGAAAGTGTATGTGTTTTTTTTTGTGTTTTTTGTTTGTTATCTTATTGACTGTTCTTGTCTTCTCCCTTCAGAATCTGGGGTACCCGTGGTTCCTGAAGTCTTCTGGGTGTGGTGGTGGTGGTTTGACTGACAGTCTGCAGTGTTCACAACGGGTGGAGTGTTGTGAGAGAGCACGATTGGTTGCTGTGTTGATCTGATAGTCAGGACAAATCCCCCAGGTTCTGAAGTGGTTGGCGTGTGTGTGTGCGTGTGTGTGTGTGTGATGTTTGACCTATATTACTGAAGATCGTGTTGTATTTTATTAAATGTTGCTTTTTGAATAAACTGTTTTGTACTATCATTGTTGTCTGTTATCTGACTCAGCCACTACGTATCTGCGTGCTTTGTGTACCTGAACAATCTGGGTTCCCGGACTATTTCCGGGTGGCGTAGTCGGACTTAACCTAAAATTGCGAACTGCCACACTGTGTACATAAAGATATGCCGGAATCCGGCTAGTCCCGTAGATGGTCTCACTTTAACCTCGCGCACAAGCAGATCCGCTTGCGCTCTGGAGAAGTGTTCGGTCTTTCTAATATCAAATTCTGTCATGTAAATAGCGAATCTGCCATGGCGCGAGTGCAACTGGCATTTAAAGGGAATGGGAGATGAGACTCTGATTGGTTTATTGCACGTAAAGCCCAAAACACACCCATTAAGAGAATAGAGACAACCCGTTTAGACCATTTTTCCTGTTGTTAAACTAGCAAAAGTGGAAGTGCACTTGCGCCATGCTACCATGTTTTTAGATCATTAAAATAGGGCCCTTTGAGTTAATCATCATTGTGGATTTAAGTTCCTCATTTCCTTTCGTTCGTTGTCTGGAATTGTTGTTTGTGCCTGCACTCTGTTACGTTGCCTTTGATTGTTTGGATTATTCTCCTCTTGTTGGAGTTAATTTTAAAATAAAGTTTCTTTTTAAGAAACTTTAGAAACGAGGACGCACCTTGCCGAGAGGGGGGCGAACTGTTACATGTATGCTCTGTCTTGTGTGTTTTTGGTTCAGTCCCTGTGACCTAGTTTTCCCCAGTCTGTCTAATTAGCAATGTCATTCACCTGTGCCCTGTTTATCACTTTTCTCATTAGTTCTAGTATATATACTCCCTGTGTCTTTCAGTCATTTGTCCGATCTTGTCAGTGTATCCGTGTTGTGCTATGTTCCTGCCTTCCTCTGTGTTTGTCTTATGGATTAAAGACTTGATTTGTGATTCATCTTCTTCGTCGTGTTTTTATATACAACCCATACATGACAGCTACTGCCATAGTTGGAAAAAAATACTATTGAAGTCAATGGGGTCCATCATCTGTCTGGATTATTAATTAGAAAAAATCTGCATTATAAATAGACGCAGAAGCTGAGGCTAAAATCGGTCACTTGTTCATACATTTACTATTGTCTACATGGTGAATGGCACATAGTGCACTATAGGGGATAGGGAATGATTCAGACAGTGTAATTATGCTTTTCATTGGGGCGACCCTTACGAAAAAGAAGTTTATTCAAGTGTGTTATTAGTATCCTTCTTTTAAACAAAAAATAAGTAAGTATACTTTCAGTCTATATTTTTTATGTACTTCTCAGAAATTTACTTGATGTACTTCTCACTTAAAATTGCACAAGTATACTTGATTTTTACTGACAGAAAGGTCTAAGTTTATTTGGACTACATGTACTCAATCTTTTGATCATCGAGTTATATCTAAAAGTATAATTAAGAATACTTGGCTTTTAGTTGTTTAATCTTTTGATTGAGTAGCCTATGAATACCTTTTTCAAATAGTTTTACATACAGTCTTATCAACTTACATTGTTTGAAAATATTGATTTATAGTATTTTGTGTAGGCTAGTCCACTGGTAGAGTACATATGAATTTGCTTCAAATCTACTTAACTCTTTAAAGGGGTCATATAATGGTACATGCACTTTTACAAGTTGATTGTACTGAAATGTGTGTTGGCAGTGCTTGTACACAACCATCATAAAATGGTAAAAATCCATCCAGTGTTTTTTTTTTATAATCTACTTATATGTTTTCCCCTCTCTCAAATCAAGCCGTTCGACCGTGTGGCGTCCCTCCCACGATTGTTGATTGACAGCAGCGTTTCAACACAGACCTGCCCTCGCTCGTGAGCGAGCTTTCAATCATAGTCCGCGCGTCATTGTTGATACGCTGGAGCACTGTCTATGAGCAGTTGTGGTATTCTGTTCTTGGGTGTAATAAGGAACACTGCAGTCATTTTGATGTTCCTAAATCCGAACCTCTGAAGACGCAGTGGCTGAGTTTTGTTTTCGAAGGGAATATTCCCCACGATCAACGTCAATGCTCTCATGTTTGCGCGAATCATTTCACCAGACTGCTTTATAAACGAGAACATTGAAAAAGGTATTAGCTCCTGTCTGAGAATGTGTTGTTTATGTGCCTAATGACTGTCATAGTCTCACAGACTGCTTATTTTTTAAACAGATCAGTAAAATTTTAGTGCTTCAGCCCTGACAGTTGTACCTAACACTGCATAGATAACGTTACGCATCACTGACAAGCCTACATTTACCGAAAAAAAGTTTTTCATGACCATTAGCTGTAACATCAATCTGTCAATGAACTAACGTATACATCAGTAAACACATAGCGTTTGTATCTCACTACTCTACCCTGCCAGTACACACAAAGATAGATCAAAGTAGGGCTGTAGTACTCGAGTCCGGTCTTGGACTCGAGTCCGGACTCGAGACCGCTTTTCTATGGTCTCGGACTTGTCTCGGACTCGCTGGTATTCGGACTCGGACTTGTCTCGGTCTCGGCCACTGGTCTTGCCAAATATGGCTTTTGGTCTCGACCGAGTCCAGGTTTCTTTATTATGTTCCCAGTAATCACACATACGTCGCCGCGATATTAAAACAATATATTATTGGAGGGAAAGTGAAACACTGGCCACCTAATAAGTATTTCGGCTCTTTTTCGTGAGCCGGCTCGTTTCACTCAGCTCACTGAAAGAGCCGGCTCTTTTGACTCACAAACGGCTCTTTAAAAAATAAATGTTTAAATAAACTCGCTGAAAGTCCACCGCTAGTGCAACGTGAATATTCACATTTTTAATTGTCCATAACACCCCGAAAACTAGCCTGCTTGCCTTGCACATCTAATTAATGGGCAAAGTTTTCCGACTTTTTTCTTACCTTTCTTTCTTTGCCTATTCTGGTAGGCGCAATGACTGGCTGTTTTAAAATATAGCTAATATCGAAACAAAATAACCCAGCTCATAACTTGCAGGTTTGCTTAGTGGCAAACTTTTTTCATTTGATTGCTTCAGCCGCCACCCGCCCGAAATTAATTAAAATATTATTTTTCGTCACGTCATCTGCCCGATCCGCGGTTTATCCGCATCTCTTGTGTGTGTGTGTGTGTGTGTGTGTGTGTGTGAGTTGTCTCGGTCTTCCCTCATGCAGTTTAATTGGTTGACATCGCGTGTATGATTGACAGGAACAGAATGTAAGGCTGATCAGACAGTCGAAACGAATGTGTTAGGCCTAGGCTATATAATTATTATTTTTTTGTTGTTCTTTGAATTAGTCAATTATTTTAAATAAAATTAAAATTATTCATTATTTCATTATTACATAATGATTTAATTTCTATAGGCTAGCCTATATTTTTTAGCAGACTTTTTTTTTCCTGTCCTGGACTCGGTCTTGACTCGGACTCGAACCTTTTTGGACTCGGTCTTGACTCGGACTCGAACCTCTTTGGATTCGGTCTTAACTTGGACTCGACTAGTCCTGGTCTTGGACTTGTCTTGGACTCGACAAAGGTGGTCTTGACTACAGCCCTAGATCAAAGTGACATTACGTTAAACAACCATTCAGAAACGTCCTGTTTTCCGACTCCGGTTCAAATTGATACGGTTGCACAGTGTCCTCAGAGACTCCCGCTGCCATTCTTCAAAATATACCCAACTGTTGTCAAGGCAACACTCGTGGCAAAACGCTCATTATCATTTAAAGACACATGCACTTAAATGGCTTGCTGAAAACAGAGCTGTTTTTGACCAGGTAAAATGAGTGTTTTCTTACAATACTAATGAGAATGTTTAATTAAAGTATATTACAAACTTTTAATTTAGACCCTAAAGTATCATATTAGCTTGTACAAAAATGGCATTATATGACCCCTTTAAGTAGTCAATTCAATCAATTCATTTTCACTGTTATACGGTAGGGGGTGCTATTACACATCTTCTCTCCGGATCAAAACACAGGTAAAGAAGAAGCAGAAACAAGTGATAGAAGATTGCTTACACAAATGTAAATGATCATCAAACATTAAACAGCATATAAGTTCAAAACTGTCTAATGTTACTGAATGAAATGTCGAACCAGGAAGAGGAAACGGCTGTGAATCTTTAGGGGTGTTGATGGACTCGATCTTCTCCATCTGTGTTTTGACCATCGTTCATAAACAAAAAAAGTGCTACACGTATTAAAATAGTAAACTAGTCAACATAGTTATGAACTAGTTGTGCACTTAACTACTGTTTACTTGCTGCACTTAGTTTACTACTGTTACACTTATAGTACAATTCAATGGCTCTGGCTAAGCTGTGATATAAACCAAAAGCTACTGGCTATTTTAAAATGGGGAGGAGCTGTTAGATATGTCCCTCCCTGTCTCTCTGTTTCACTGGAAATTACGTCAACACATTAAATAATGCTGCATGTTTTAGGGCATTTCAGTGGCTCTTTAACGTGTGCTAAAAACTACTTCTCTTTCACAAGGTTTACCACAGTTTTTGGACATGGTACCATGGTAGTACTATGGTATTTGTTAAATGGCCTTGGAGCATCCTGTCATAACATCATTCTGCACATATTACTTGTAATAGACAAGGTACCTATACAAAATGTTTCTTGTATCATATAAGACAGCTATTTGCTTCTCTTGTTGAAATCAGCCTTGAATGAATAAGGTCATTGTGTCTTTGTCGTATAACGCCAATGCCCCCCTAAACGCCCCCTAAACAAACTAAAAAGGGTCCAAATTTGCACTCTACAGTACGCAAGCACCGCCACCCTGAAGCCTCTCCCTCGGTGCAAAAGACTGATGTATTTATCCTGTTTGGGCATTGAAAAAAAGAGAAAACTTCTACTTGCAACCATTTACTGAAAAAGGGAATTAAAATCTTTGGTATAAAGACCCTATTAGTAGCAGGACTCATCATTTGCATAACAGTAGCCTTATCCTTCAGCTCATAAGAGAGAGACGCTTTCTCAAATCTCTGAGAAAAAAGGCCTCTTTGGAAGCGAGGAGAGCTAATAATCAGCTCTGTGCCTCTAAAAGCAGAGAAGGAAAATAAAAACAAGGTTTCTTCAGGAGGTTAGCGTGGCTGTCTGCATGAGAATAGAGGCATGACGGGCGAGAAAATGACAAACACAACAGCTGCTAAAAGATCTCGACGCATGAGATTGTTAAGCATTGACAGTGCAAGTCTCTTGTAGCCTGACTGACCCATACTTGTATGGGATGTGGAGATTAAGAGGAAGTTAACATTAAACAACCATTGCTCTGCTTAATATTGTGGCATATTGATAAAATCTGTGAATAAGAACAATGAAATATTTAACGTAATAGTATTAATACTATTAATGTAATAAATCATTGTTAGTAATATTTTTTCAGGATTCTTTGATGAACAGAAAGTAAGTTCAAAAGAAAAACATTCATTTGTAATAGAAATATTTTGTAACATTAATGTCTTTACTGTCATTTTTTGATCAAATTAATGCATCCTTGCTGAATCCAAGTATTATTTTCATTAAAAAAAAACATTGTACTGACACAAGCATTTGAACGGTATTGTACACACAAAAAGTATATTAAATAAATAAATACATTTACCCTCAACAACTTCTGTATATGAAAATAACTGACTCAAAAGCACTTTGCATTTTTATGAAATTTGCAAATGTCTTCATCTGAACTGGTAACATGCAAACCACTTACACTGTTTAACTACTGTCAAAGCTGATTGTTCCCCTTTTTGTGAACTAACAGAATCACATTAAACATAAAGCAGTTAAGATCCCCATGTAAATGGGCTTACTGTGGATTTGGCACAGAAAGCTATTAATTTGACTCTTAAATGCTGTTATTATATTCACATTAAAGACACATTTTACCTGTTTGTTTTGCTTCAGGCCAGGTTGTTACAGTAACATCATTCACCACCTCTCTTCTGAGAATTCCTAACTTGGGCATTCAGTTTACGTTGGAGAGTCAGTTGCTTCACTCCCCACCAATTCTGTAGGAGAAATGCAAATGTGCAGTTGACAGTACATGTTACAGCAGTGTGACCTGCTTTTTCTTTTATAACCATCAGGGAATAATACCGCAAACCGTGTGGCTTGTAGAGGAGAATATGTTATTACTTTACTGTAAAAAAATCCCATAATCCCAAAAAGTAGTATTTTTTTTTTATAAAAAAGAATCCAAAACCTTTTTCCTAATCAAATTTTACAGTTTTTATTATATACTTTATACATAAACACACAATTATTTAATTTATAATTTAAGAAGTAAATATTAATTTAAAATTAATTATTAGTTTACATAAAACAATAGAAGTCTATGCTGTACTTACAGCAATGTGTATGTGTGTGTGTGCTGGCTGTACATATTGTATTGTACCTGTGGCTGGACGTCTTTTAGACATGCCTCCACAGTGAGACAGAGTGAAGCCATCCTGAGCAGAGCAGGAGATATATGCCTGAGCCGCCCACTGCGTCAGTGAAAGAGACTGAGCTATTGTCCTGCAATTTCCCTCACTTCATTAGTGTCACACTAAGCAGATGGTCCCTTTCAGAGTACACACACACATACAGAGAGAGAGAGAGAGAGAGAGAGAGAGAGAGAGAGAGAGAGAGAGAGAGAGAAGCAATATGGCTTCAATGAATTCTGCACCATGATCCACATTCAGTGCAGTCAAGTCATTCGCATAATTTGCTTTGCTCATCAGCGTTCAAGAATGTGATTTCAATTATGAAAACCTAAATAAACTAAACCCTGGGTAATTGAATATGACAAGAAACAAACACACTGTTTGATTTAATCAGCAGGTCTAGAATTAATTTAGCTATTTGTCATTTTACACACGTGTCTAGAGTTTGGATAACAAAGTGTTTGCTGCTAGTAACTTGCTGCAGAGAAAGTCAGTCAAATATTATAGCATACGAAGGATTTGCTAATTGCTGCATGATCAACACAGGAATGTGCAAATATATTTGTTCAATGGCCTTTGAGGTGATCATGCTGATATCAAGAATAGGATGTTAGTAATGCCTCTCACTCATAGGCGTCGATTTCGGGGGGGACGGGGGGGACGTGTACCCCCCGGTTTTCCTCGTGAGTCATTTTGTACCCACCACTTTTAACTTCCCTCCATATTAATTTGACTTTTGGTTCGATTTTTTGACAGTTTTCAGTTGGGAGGAGCATGAGAGAGAAATTTGGTAATCATTGTCTGACCCAACAAAAAAACATTATAATATTCGTTTTATTTTATTTTCCATGTTCGCATTTATGAGGGAAAAAAGTTTACGGTTACGGACGTAAAGCGGTCTGAAAGCGGCACTAAAAGACTGCTTTAAAACTTTCACAGACACCTCAAACAGAACAGCTGCCTTTCTTTAAAGTGAATTTCGTTTTGTATTAATTATATCTTAATTTTAATCAGTGTTTCATGAACCATTTGCCTGGATTTAATAGCCTATATAGCTAAAAAGTAAATATAGCAGAATCATACGGTGATGCATTGCACATATATTATTTTTTCACCTCAATTATGTCTAATAACGAAATCTTATGTCGTTTTAAAATAACGATGCATTTTAATTGTTTATTAATGAGCTAGTCTTTTCTAAATCAGTGTAGGCTGCCTGCATCTCCACATCTCCGCTGTAATGTAGCCTAGATGCGCCTTTTATACGGACAGGATTACATCAGATGGTAGCTACCGTATTTGCTTTCGATTGGATTTTTTTTTCGTTGGTGGACATTTTTTTTATTAACTTTATTGTTATATTTCTCATGTCTGTGAGGCTTGTCTACTCTATACACTGTTTGTCAGTTCATTTTTGAGGCGCGCTCCATTTCACAGAGATCATGAAAGCGCGCCCTGTTCGTTTTCTTTTATTTTACAAAAGCACACCGTTTTATTGTTGTTGTGAGTTTACACAAGTAAACGTAGTTGCGACTGATGTATTATTATTTTCTGTATGACCAGAAATGGAGTATTTTAAGTTGTTTCAACTGTTGATAGGAAAATGCGAGTGATGGCACCGGCGCCTCTATCCATGTCATATAGTGCGCGCTCCACACTCCGCACAAACACTCGGATATGCGCTTCATAACAACAAACATTTAGGTTAACGTTAGAGCGAGCGGCCATGCCAGACGGATAATCATCTTCATGTTTAACTAATCAAATTCTGTTGCATTTTCTTGCGCCAGTTTGAAAAGGGCGTCTGAAACACTTAGCCTATAGCTACAGATAAACGCCAAACGCTGGTGTTTTTCTTTAAACAAATTCGTTTAGGCTTTAAAATAAATATTTTTTATGGGCTAATTAATGCCACAATAATTTGTTTATTTTATTGGCTAATTGTATTTTTTAATTTTTGTTTTGCATTGAATACCATTGAATATTTTCATCGAATGCATTGAATATTTGCTGTGCACCGCTATGCCATCCTCCCATAGAAAGACACGTTGAGAGCCACCTATTTTAAATAATAAAGGGTTTCTATGGAAGGAAAACGCTTAATCTATAATTAAATGCATTGCGTTCATATTCTTTATCACTGAAGCTTTTTCTTTATTATAAGGGTGTATCATTCCATTAAAAAAGGGACTGTTTATAAGGTGACAATCCGTTATACATCTTAATTAAACAAAATAAGAACACAATGTTGTAAAAAATAAACAACTTATGTTCTGTTAGATGTGTTTTGACTACTTTTTGTTTAATTATATCTCTAGGTAATGGAGATATAGCCTATTAACAAAAATAAATCTTATTAGGCCTGTATAATATATAATATTAAAAAAACGTATAGGCTATATAAAATATAAAAAAGCCTATATAAAATATATTTTCAAAAAGATTAATTCATTGATTAATTTTGCATGATTGGGGGCTGATACTATTTGCTTAAGCTTTTTGAGCGTGTGATAAAGATACACATTCACATTCACGGCGTATTTAGACACATTTAGACGCATTCATAATCATTACTTTTACGAAGTGGACCAGCGGAGCGGAATATTCAGAAATGCGCTCTCCACTCTGATCGGAACTAACCCGAACCTCACTGTCTGCTGAACTTACGCAGAAACATCAAAATATAACCAGCTTTTAAAAATGTTTTTTAAAACTAAGCACTATTTTAGCACAAATTATGAGGTTATTGGCGATTTTTTTTAATAATTATTGATTATTTTTTAATCAAATTATTAATTATCAAATTTTTTTTTTTTGAAAGTTTTGGGTGGGCCTGTTGAAAAGTGGGGCCGTGTCTGAGCTACAGGACATCGTCTTATAACCTGCGCGAAAGAGAGAAAAAAATGAATGCGTCATTGTACCCAGCACTTCTGAAAATGCACTTCCAAATGCGTCTCTGTCCCCACCACATTTCAAACCAAACTGACGCCCATGCTCTCACTGCTTTAATTTGAAAGGCACCCTCTAAAAAAATATGGTTCTTTAAAAGTTATTTACACATAGAAACAGTTCTATTTAGAACCGTATCATCCTGAAGAACCCTTTATATACTGAAATGGTTCTTTGTATTAGAGTTTAGGGTTCTGTATTCCCGCCTTTTTGTTTTTCAAATCTGTAACTGTCAAAGCAACCTCATTACTGATTTTCTGGAGCTCAGCTATACAACTACAGTTACTACACAGAC